>NC_092499.1:120305000-120930000 GCF_047511675.1 Marmota flaviventris
CACTCTGAAGTTTCCCAGGCTGCCTCTGGTCACTTTTCTGATCCGTCAAAACACATAAAAATCAACCTTTCAAAAAAAAAATCAAGGTCATTTGAAATGGATATGAGAACAAATGCCTGCACACTGTATTAGTGGACTCTCTACATACATTTGCCACCCTCATACATTTGCCACCTGAAGTCATTCTTAATTCACCTTTGCTCCTGCCAGCCTCCTAAGACTCCCAGGCCCTCTCTGTCTCTGTGCTGTCATTGGATGGTAGATGCTCTTGGGTGGGGAGAGAGGATAAATCACCCCAAATGAAGACCCAAGACCAAATCTTTCAGCACCTGATAGGAAAACAAAATAATTCAATTAATCTGGTTCTTTTTTTTTTTTTTTTTTGGTGCTGAGAATTGAATCCAGGGCCTTGTGCATGTAAGACAAGTACTCTACCAACTGAGCTATATCCCCAGCCTCTGGCTCTCCTTTGAAGTAAAGATGGGGTATATACACAAAATACCACACAGGGTAGGTCTCAAAAATCAGTTCATTTTACCAAAGCAAGAAGCTATACTCAAACTAAAATGTTAAGGATTTCATCTACTTCTCCTGCCCTACATATTAGAAAGCATCAAAAAACATTTGTTTAAAAAATATTATGGAGTTTTGACTCATTTCTCTATTAGAAAGGAAGTCTGTAGCTAGGAGGATCATTTATTTCCCTCCTCCAATGTAAGTAGTAGGGGGGGGTTGTTTGTTTGCTTGCTTGCTTGTTGAAACTGAGCCCAGGAATTTGCACATGCTCGAAAAATGTTCTATCACTGAGCTACATCCCCAGCTCTTTTTATTTTTTGAGACTGGGTCTGGCTAAGTTGCCCAGGTTGGCCTTGCCCTTGTGAGCCTTCTGCCTTAGTCTCCTGAGTTGCTGGGATTCTGTATGTGTGCAGCCATCTCAGCTAGGCTATCTTTTTAATCACACTCACAGAACTAGATATAATTCTTGTTTTTAGAAGTATGCAGCATTAAACAGCATAGTAGCACACACCTATAATCCAAGCTAGTCCAAGGAATGAGGCAGGAGGATTCCAAGTTCTAGACCAGCCTGGGCAATTCAGCGAGACATATGCAAAGCCCTAGGTTCACTCACCAGCTCTACAGAAAGAAGAAATCTGCAGAGTCCAACCACATATTAGCACCTGGCACATACCTCCATTCAGCTGTCTATCTAGGGTCACTCTCCTTTGCAGCAGCGGGTGGGGAAAGGCTCTCCTCCAGAGAGCATAATGGCAGGCATTGGGAATCATTAAATAGGAGTAAGTGCAGGTCTTTGACCTCATGGAACTTAGAATCTAATAACTTAATCTTGCCCAAAGAGAGGTCTGGCCTTTGTCTTTGGCTCCTGGGAAATAACCTCTAAATCCTTGGAATGACATGCCCAATAACAGAATCTTTGTTTACCCGGAAGCCTTAGGCCACAATGGATAGTCTAACAATGTGACTGAAGAGGAGGGCAACTTTGGATCACCCATTATCAGCTAGACTCTAGAGGGGCTGGAGACAGAGGTCAGCCCTGTGGGGGACAACCTACATTGTTCTACATGACTGAGCTCTAATAAAAACTTTGGACACCAAAGCTTGAGTGAGATTCCCTGGTTGGTAATACTATGCAAGTATTATACATAGTTACTGGGAAAATTAGCTGTCCATAATTCCACCAGAGGGAACAAATGACAACTGGAAGCTCTGAGTTTGGAACTTTCCTGGATACTGCCCTGTGCTTCTCTTCCCTTAACTGACTTGACTGTTTCCTTTCACTGTAATGAACTGGAACCATAATTATAACGACTTTCAATGAGGTCTGTGAGCCCTTCCGGTGAATTATCAAATCTGAGGGTGGGTCTTAGGGGACCCCCAAACTTAAAACTGGTGTCAGAAGATTAGATGACCTTTAGGACTATTCCCTAAATTTGGGAAATAGATAGGTGAATAAGTTAGTGTGATCAAATAATATAATCACCATGTAAGTTGGCTATGTGGATTGAGAGAGCACAAAGATGAGAATGGTTATTCTGCCTATAAAGGAAAAACATTTAAAGAGTTAAATGAGTTTTAAAAACATTTAAAGAGTTAATTTTTTTTTTTTTTTTTTGGTACCAGGGATTGAACCCAGAGATGCTTAGCTACTGAGCCACATCCCCAGCCCTATTTTTTTTTTTTTTCATTTTGAGACAGGGTCTCATTAAGTTCCTTAGGGACTCATTAAGTTGCTGAGGCTGGTTTTGAACTTGTGATCCTTCTGCCTCAGCCTCCCAAGGAGCTGGGATTTCAGGCATGCACCATTGCGCCTGGCAAGAGTTAACCCTTGAGTGGAGTTTTTCAAAGGTAAGTAGGTATATTCACTAAGAGAGTGCAGTCAGAGTGATAGTGTTGGGGAAGTTATGAAACACATAAAACAGTCTGGGCTCAGTGACACACACCTGGAATCCCAGCAACTTGGGAGGCTGAGGCAGGAAGACAAGTCCAAGGCCAGTTTGAGAAATTTAGTGAGACCCTTCCGGCCTCAAAATTAAAAAAAAAAAAAAAAAAAAAAAAATTAAAGGGCTAGGGATGTAGCTCAATGGTAGATTTTCCTTGGGTTCAATCCCAGTACTGTAAATTTTTAAAAAAGAAAAAGAAAAGGTACAAAGCAGGTAGGTATCTGTACAGGGAACTGTAAAGCAGCATCACTTAAAAGCAGGCAGCGAAGGAGGCAAGGGAGCTTATAAGGCTGGAGAGAGATGCTAAGACCAGATCATGAAGAAACTTGCATGGCAGGCTGAGAAGTTTCACATGTGCCTTGTAGGCAATGGGATGTCCTTCGAATAACATGATCAGATTTGCATTCTTACAAAAGACTACTGTATCATGGCAGGGACAGATTAGAGCAAGAAAGACTAGTGAAGAAGATTCTAGGGGAGATGATGAAGGTCTAGATGAAAGCCTTAATCATAAAGGAATTGAAGAAGAAAGAGGTGGGAATTATAGGATGTGGTGACTCACTAGGTATGAAAAGAAATGAACAGGAATCATCAGAATGATTCCCAGGTTCCTAGCGTGGGTAAGTGCCATGAACGAGGACAAGGATCCCAGGTAGAGCATGACTGAGGAGGATGAAAAGAAAACGATACGAATTCAGTTTGAGACATGCTGAGTTTGAAGTAACTGAAAGATGACTGACTGGCAGATGGATAATAGATTCCATCTGAATAATAGATTCCTATTATCTGGAATAATAGATTCAGAGATGGAACTAAGATGGGGAAGGCATCAGCAATATACAGAAGCTGAATTTAAATAAGAGAAAACCTGGGCAATGTCCCTTGGATTTAGAAAATAGGAGGCCATTGTCACTTGAGAGCATCTGCAATAGTGGGAACAAGATCACAATTCAATGGCTTGAGACATGAATAAGAAGGGAGCAAGTGGAGCAACAGCAGATGTGGATAAATCACTGCCAAACACAAGCAGAGCAGGATGACAAACTTCCATGCAACCTTTGGAACCCAACAGAGATTTTCTGAGCTAACATTAAAACAATCACCATCCAAGCCTGATTTTTTCGAGGTGCATGGGTTCAAGTGACACTTGAAACAAAGTAGGAAATCTCAACTAGTAATACCTTGCTAACTAAATTAGGGGTCTCCAGAAAAACAGAACCAATAGAAGAAAGAGAAAGAGAGACAGAGAGAGAAAGTGGGAGGGAGGGAGGGGGGAGAGGAAGGAAGGAGAGGGGATTTATTAGAGGAATTGGTTCATGTAATTATGGACGCTGACAGGTCCCATGTCAGGACATCTACAAACTGGAGAATCAGGTATCCCAGCAATGTGGCTCAGTTCAAGTCCAAAGTCTGGAAACCTAGAGAGCCACTGGTGTTAAGTCCTAGAGTCCACAAATCCAAGTGCCTAAAGTTCAGATGTCCCAATAGCAGGAGAATAAAAGTGTATCCCAGCTTCAGAAGAGAAAATTGCCTTTCTGTTCTATCTGGGTCCCCAGCTGATTGTACATTGCCCACCCCCACACACATCTGAGCATCCTCCCCTGTCAACTAACTCCTCTAGATACACAAAAATAATGCTTTACCAGTTCTCTCGGTATTCCTTAACCTAATGAAGTTTACACCTAAAATTAATGTTAACTCATGCCAAGCTGGCCTTCCAACCGAGACAAGTAAGGTAGGCCACACTGGTAAATGGTATCACTTAGGATTCTTATAAACCCAGATAATAGCTCTGGCTAATTTGAGTAAGATAGGATTTACTGGATACTCAATTTTCATAGCAAGAACAAGAAATGTACACCCTAGCAAAATCAGTGAATTCCAACTGATTTATACTCCTTGGTCCTCTGCTAAAGACACAAATCCTTGTAACATGGGAGTGGACCATCTTGAATCATGAATCTTATACTTGGCTAAGGGAAAGTAGTTATTCCAGATTACATAATAGATGGGGAAGAGATGATTCCACAAAAAAAGATGGTGAGAGCTGCTCAGAAAGGTGGCCAAAAAACTGATACTATCATTGCAACCCATATAACACAACCATCTTTAGAATAAGTAGCAAATGTGATTTTATAATCCCTAAAAAATTATGACCAATTATCACTATCCAGTCGCCAATAAAACTGGATCCTCAGTTAAAAATATAAGGGGTACTCCTCTGAGACAAGTCTTTCAAGCTACCATTCAACAATATCAAGTTGTATTTGATAAGTTGGGCAGACGTGTTCAACTCATGCATCTATCTCTAGAGAGAATCCTTTGGGAAAGCAGGCCTTTCAGACTTCATTATTTCTGAGCAGAGTCTGACCAAGCTTACTGACACTAGCATATACAGCCCCTGAACTAATAAAGTTGACTACTAAGAGCCCAGGTTAGAACACTCAGAAAATCATCAAATAGAGACTAAACATCTAGGAAGTCTACAACATGCTCCTTGGCAAAAGGAACTGTATCCCAATTTTAAAATTGACCTAAATTCAGTAAAGAGCTTATTGATGAGGCAAATGCTTGAATCTATAGCCAGCAGGATCATCATTGGGTGAGGGCAAAATGAGAGCTTCTTCCTTCTCAAATTTTGCAGAGTCACCTTCAGAAGATGTCTAAAAGCCAGTACTGGGTCTAGTTCCACTGGATGTGCAGAACTGGTGTAATCAGGCTCTGCTTAACCACTGCTGCTGGCCAAATCTGTTTTCAGAACTAATAGACTCAACGGGAACTCTGATGTCAGACAAGATCTGAACTGGATCCTTCTGAAATTTTGACACTATTATTGCTGGAAGGAATGGTGAACTTCTTTTGTTCAAGAAGAGAAGTCTTAGAAAATTGGACTGGGTGGGGAGCAGAAAGAGACCCATGGGAACGGGGACACACTTCCTAAAAACAGAGCACAAACTAGATAGTGGTTTTGGGTTTTTTTTTTTTGTTTGTTTGTTTTGTTTTTGTTTTTGGTACCACGGATTGAACCCAGGGGCACTTATCCACTGAGCCACATCCCCAGCTCTATTTTTGTTTTATTTTGACACAGGGTCTCACTAAATTGCTAAAGATGGCCTTGAATTTGCAATCCTCCTGCCTCAGCCTCCCAAGCTACTGGAATTACAGGCCTGTACCACCACACCCAGCAATGGTTAGTATTAGACACCATCTTCCACTTACAAACTAGAGCTCTAGTTCACAGATCTGAAGGGATCTAGCCTCAGAACTCTTCCTTTGCTCCCTCTCACCCATGACATAAAATCTAAAGCCTCCCATCTCTCTCCAGCCTCCTCTCCCAAACTCACCAATCCTACTTTACACTTAAGCCATGCTAAACCAGTTTCCAGAGCAAGTTCTGCCCTGCTCCAGAGGAGTATAGTTGCACAGTGCCAATATCTGAAGAACTCCTTTCCTCCTGTTCTGCAGAACACACTGTGCCCTTTTGCAGAGCCAGCTCTAACCTCCTGATTTACCTGCTCTGTTCTTTCTTGCAACCTCTGTGTGCCTTTTTGTGCTAAAGTAATCATGTCACCATCTCAACGCACTCGACACACTGATGGGTATATTTTCCGACTGGACTAGGCACTCCTCAAAGTCAGAAACCAAGTTTTTCCACCTCAAAAACCTACTTGACAACTCAGGTTCATCTCCTGGTAGGAGCTCAAACATCTGTGGCAGGAATGAACCCCATTAGCGTTTTATCTTTGGCAATGTCTAAACCAAAGAAAATCACACTTGTCTTCTCAGAAGAGGGAACATATTCAAATACCAAGAATTGCAGTTCCTGGTAAGACCTTTCAGAAAATGCCGTTACCAACAGCAGCAACTGAAACTCAGCAGAATGTTGGAGTGCTAAAAAGGGTGAAATAGGGAGACCTGAATAGTCATGGTAAGTAGTCCGGGTGGGGGAAGTGATGGAGATTCAAGGCTGTCTAAAATTTAAGAATCACAAACAAGTTCTTTCTTAAGAATTATATATATTTACACTGTGGATCTGAGATATGTTTAATCACAGTAGAAGCTGTTCAAATCAATCTAAATCCACCCAACCTGGGCCCTCCTCTGCTGTTTGAGCCTGCATTTCAGATAGGAGATAAGCTGCTTCCAGATGGACTGACCTTTGGAAATTCCATTCTAAAAAGAAATCACCAGTTATTGTCACTGTCTTCTTCTCCAGTCTTCCTTCTGGGGCTAAGACCCATCTTGTGACCTAAAGGAAGCTGCCCTCTTTAGTTTTCCATGAGACTTCCAGGGTGGTCTGGGCTATGGGAAGGCCCCTTCAGCTTGGGGGTGGACAGGTGTTCAAGCTCATAGTGCCCATTCTCGGAGGTCTTGTGTGGAAGTTCCTTCATGCCCTCCTTCTGGCTCCTCTTGTGCTCAATAATTTGCTGGAGCTGGTGCCCAGCATATTCTGGCTTGGTGGTTAGTGGTCCAGCCGGCACAGCCACACCAAGAACATCTGACACCATGTATGGGCGCAGCCAGCCCACCAAGGGAGTGCTTCCAGGGCTATAGTGGGTCTGCTTGTGGTAGAAGAGAAGTCCATCTACCTAAAAGAGGGGAAATTGGGGATCACAATGACATCTGGGGCCACATCTCTCTTCCAAGAGAGCCTAGACACACAGAGGCAGCTCTTGTGTACATTTACTGCATTCAGAGGAAAAGAGTCCTTGCTTCTAACATGTGCAGTTTCTCTGAATAAAGAAATGGTCTAAAAGCTAAAATTTAGAAAAGAAAAACATAAAATAGCATTTTCCTATTTACAGAATGATTTCCTATCCACTATTTCACCCTCTTACCCACCAAAAGAGTATTTGAGAGAAAGCTACTAGGGCTTGGGGAGTTCTGAGGGTCTCCCTGAAACACACGGTGAGTATAAAGCAGAAATTCAACTTGAGCCCAGGTCCTCTGTATCCAAATTCCAGATATTTTGCACTACTCCACAGTCTCTGTGTTCAGGCTGAGGGCCCCATGAACAAAGTCAGGGAAACTAGGTATGTCCTCTGAAGTGCAGAACTGCTGAGCACAGGGACCAGGCTATGTAGAAGCCCTGCTTCCCCAGATACTGTCAGCTGCCTAAACCTCCCCCTAAAATGTTTGCAAGCCATATTCTGGGAAACTCAGTTTTCTCAACGGGAAGACCTCCTACAGTCCCATATTTTCTTTTCCATGATTCAGTGACTCATCTCTAAAAAGCATTTATTGCCACTAGGGTATAAGGGATATAAATAAAGATAGTGTTCCTACCACCTTCTTAATTGACTTCCAGAAATGAAGGCAACTCAGCCTGTGCCATTTCCTCATTCAGGAAGCTGTGATCCTTTTGTAAAATTATAGACAGTTCAAGCAAATACTTGGGGTGAGTAGGCAGAATTTTAAATGGTGTGATGGGAAAAGGAAATTCTGCTTGAGCCTGGAGTGGGTAACTATAGTTTCTAAAGATGAAAAAAGACTGCCCAGGACCTAGGAGCTTCTGGTGTCAGGAAACATTCAGAGATATAACAGGGTGAGTGCTGTTAAAATTGGATGATTTGGTCATTTGGTCACCCTGCTCTCACACCACTGCTCAGCAGGTAGTGCCATTTATACTTTGGCCAAAAAGAGGATTAGAGATTCAAACATTTGTTTGGGTCAGTCACAGATGACCTTTTACTTTATGACCACTATGGCAGTCAAACAAGAGGCCTATTTCTTAAGCTTGTAGCAGGAAGAGACATACAGAAGGACCTAGGAATGGAAAACCTTGCTACTACGGACCTCAGTTTCTCAGAGGGAGTTGGATGATCTGTCCTTTAATGCAGCTCTGGCTCTGGCATTCAGATTATCTAGCAGGGGTGGAACTCAAGCTCTAAAGGGCAGCAAGAACATCCTTTCCCAGGAATCCATTTTCAGCACTGTTGTAATGCTCTCACACAGCAAAAGATATCTTAAGATCTCATGTAACTAAGTATCTCTGTACCCTACAACCATGAAAGCAATAATGACAATGGTCTCATTACCTCAAAAGGGAAATCCATAGATAGCACCTTACACAGACTCTCAGGGGTACAAGGAAAATTCTTTAGTCCCACAAATTTAAACTGAAATATAAATTAGATCAAATAGTTAGTACAAGTTACAAATGCGATTGGTTATAGTTTTCAGGGGCTGGGGACGTATCTCAGTTGGTAGAGTGCTTGCCTCACATGCACAAGGCCCTGAGTTCAATCCCCAGCAATACACAAAAAAAGAAGTTTCAGTCTCATCTTTCCCTATCTGCTCCCAACCACCTTCCCTCAAAGGTTCCCAACCTTCCATTACACACAACAATCATCTGGGAGGGAGGAAGGAGGTAGAGAATCAAGGGAGCTTTTAAAAATTATTAATGCAAGCCAGGCAATGGTGGTACATACCTGTAATCTCAGCAACTCCAGAGGCTGACTAGGAGGATCACCTATTTGAAAACAGTCTGGGCAACTTAGAGAGACCATTTCAAAATAAAAAGGTCTAGGAGAGCTCCCCTGGATTCAATGCCCATTACTGGCCAAAAGAAGAAAATATATATATATATTCATCTCAGGTAAGTCACACCCTGAAATTCTTACTGAACTGGTCTATGATAAGGTCTGGGTTGATTTGTTTTGTTTTTGTAGTGCTGGGGATCCAACCCAGGGACATGTGCATGCTAGGTAAATGCTCTACAACTAAGCTACACCTCGGCTCTTACCCAATTATTAAAAACACAAATGGAATTCAAATCTGGATGACTGTTAAGTCCATACTCTTCTCATTGTACCATGCTGACTCAAAAAAGATCATTTCAATGTGGAGAGAGAATTAGGAATGTGAAGAGAAATCTTTGCTCCCTACACTTTTTTAAAAAATACTTTTTAGTTGTAGATGGACACAATACATTTATTTATTTATTTATTTATTTATTTATTTATGTGGTGCTGAGGATTAAATCCAGGGCCTTCCACATTCAAGGCAAGCACTCTACTCTGAGCTACAACCCCAACTCATGCTCCCTAGACTTCTAACAGAGAATTAATATCTAGAATATATAAAGAACTCAAAACATTTTACACCAAAAAATAACCCAATTAATAAATGGCCAAATGAATTAAACAGACACTTCTCAGAAGAAGAAATACAAATGGCAAACAAATATATGATATTCAACATCAATAGCAATTAGGGAAATGCAAATCAAAACTACACAGACTGGAGCGGGGGAGGCTGGGGTTGTGGCTCGGTGGTTGAGCGCTTGCCTCACATATGTGAGGCAATGGGTTCGATCCTCAGCACCACATAATAAATAAATAAAATAAAGATATTTTTAAAAAAGAGTTCAGAGCCTCTTATTAAAAAAAAAATGTGGAAAAGATGGGCATGGTAGCACATGTTTGTAATCCCAGTGGCTTGGGAGACTGAGGCAGGAGGATCCCAAGTTCAAAGCCAGTCTCAGCAACTTAGTGAGACCCTATCTCAAAAAAAAAAGTAAAAAAGATTTGGAGATATGGCTCAGTGATTAAGCACCCTGGGTTCAATCCCTGGAATCAAAAGGAAAAAAAAAAAAGTAGGAAAAAAGATCATTTCATTTAGAATGATTATATTTAGATAACAGATCAATCCTTATCCCTATAAAGAATTCTCTGATCCTAACACTAAGTCTTACAGGATTGAGCGTGGTTTTCTCGCCCAGTCCTTCTTCTTCCGGCAATTTTGAATGCATCCAGTAGAATCGGAAATCAGTCTGCATAGAAAAGGGACATAGAAAGACGAAATACTGGTCATCTCAAACTCTTTTTTTTTTAATACTTATTTTTTAGTTTTTAAGTGGACACAATATCTTTATTTTATTTTAATGTGGTGCTGAGGATCGAACCCAGTGCCTCACACATGCCAGGCAAGCATTCTACCACTGAGCCACAACCCCAGCCCATCATTTCAAACTCTTTCAAACTCTTTAAGTGGGGGGGGGGGGGGGCACCCAATTCTAAATAGCCACTTGACTTACAAAGACCTATTCCCTTCTGTCATTATCCCTCTTTCATTTAAAACCATAAGGTCAGCAAGAAGATTATCAAATCCTTCAAGATTTTCTTCCTTAAAACTCAACAGGACTATTAATAGCAACAAAGCCAACATTTATCACTGAAGGCCTACTTTCATAATATAATATAATTAATCTTCAATCACCCTCTGGGAGTTGTATCACATTATCTCCATTTTATAGGTGAGGACTCTTGAGGATAAGAGAAGTTAAGTCACTTGCCCAGGTACACAGAGAAAATAATGTGTGACCTAGGACTCTTCAACTCCAAAGAACATTATGTAACCCCTCTTCTTTATATTAGGCCTGACTATTAGAAACTATGATACAGTTGAAACTTTTCAGAAACTATTTTATTCTCTGAATCAGTGACATGTATCCTTCTATACTTATGTTGAACTTTATCATTCTTTCAAATTGTGTTCTTTTTGGAAATTAAAAATTAAAAGCACACATACAGCCTTTTTTTTCCCCTGGTGGTACTGGGGACTGAACCCAGAGGCACTCTACCACTGAACTACACTAGGCATCTTTTCTTTATATTATAAAAATATAAGTGGTTTTAGTTACCAAATTTATAGGCTGTGATGAAACATCCTTCAACAGAATTAAAGGAAGACATGTGCTGGACCGAATTTACATTCATAGGTGTAATCTTGCCTCTGTATTTGGGCAAGGTACTTAACATCTGAGGATCTCAGTTTTTCATATCTACACAAGGATAATAGTAGTACTTGCCTTACAGATTATTGCAAGGGATTTAATGCATTAATGCCACAAAGTGTTTAGCAATATATATCCTAATTGCTAGGGGCTGGGATATAGCTCAGTTGGTAGAATGCTTGCCTTGCATGCACAAGGACCTGGGTTGTAATCCCCAACACCACAAAAACAAAACAAAACAAAACAACAAATCCTAACTGCAAATGTTTAAGGATCACTTGAGAATTCTGGCACCACCTGGCAAGATTTGGAAATCTACTGTGAGGTAATGCCTATGGAAAGAAACAGCCTGTGGTAACAATGTGATTCTCACACTTGAGCCTTCATGAAGATCACCTGGAGGCTGTTTAAAACTTTCAGGCCCACTCCCACCTGATGGTTCTGTAGGTTTGAGAATGTGCATTTCTAACAACTTTCTGATATGCCTGGTCTAAAGTCCACATATTGAGTACTAATATGAAAAACTAATTAACAAGGAGCAAAAGAGTACTACTATACAACAGAAACAACACAGGGCGTGATGTTAACAGCCATGAGGCCTAGTGCACATCCAGCCTCACTCTGATCACTGCAGCAGTCACCACAAGAAGCACCAAAGTGAGAAAATGTTGGGGAAGGTGAAACTAGAGGGGGAGTAGTGGGCCTCTTCTCACTTGGAAAGCTGTCCTTGTAGAGCTAGAGCCTTTGATATTTGAGGCTTTCTATAATATCACGGAGGCCCTGGCATCTTCAGGGTCAGGATGTGGTTGGTGAAGGAGTGGAGGTTGAGGGGGTCTATTTGATGGTGACTTGCATTCCACCCTCTCTTCCTGGTCCCATCTCCACAAGGTGGCATCTTCCTTGCTCCACAGTCTTCCCTACAGTCACCCTCCTATTCTCTGGAGAGAAGTGAGGGAGTGGCCTCAGCAGCTACAGGCCCGGCCTACACTTCTGCTGTTTTTCCTCCTTGCAAGAACTGCTATCCTTCCCTTAGTTCCTCCTACTTCTTTTTCAAAACTAAGCTAATTTAAACACTAAGAGATGCAGGGAGCATTAGATAATGTTCTTGATATACCACATCCTGTACACACCAAGAAGTTGGTCACGTATCAAAGCCACATGCTGAGCCACTTTCCTGGAGAGGAAAAGACAGAAAAAAACATGAGGGGAGTATCAATCCTTACCTGGCAGTCATAAAAAGGGTGTCCTCGCCAGCACATCACATCTAGAACATAGTAGGTCTGATTCACCTCACTGTAAATGCAATCCAGAATGGTGTACTCTGGAGACAAAAGGCAGAAAGTCAGGATTCCACTTCCAACCAGGGTTCCCTCCACCACAATCTAGGGAACCCCATTCTAGATAAATACTCAGTGCTTGCAACAAGTCAGCACTAGAACTAACAATTCATTAGGGAAAGCATTCTTCACGGCCCCTTCTGGCTACCTGGTACACCTTAACCCATTATGTTCATTATCCTATATGGAATTGAAAACTTAGGACTTAATGGGTTAAGGGTGACATGGATACACAGGTCAAAAGGAATCAAGACAATGCTTCACTCAAGTGGGAATTCTCAACTTTTAATTATTTGGTACTAGAGACTGAACCCAGGGAAAATTTACCACTGAGCTACATTCCTAACCCTTTTTATTTTTATTTTGAAACTGGGTCTTGCTGAATCTCTGAGGCTGGCCTCAAATTTGTGATTCTCCTGCCTTAGCCTCCTGAGTTGCTAGGATAGAAACATGTACCACTATGCCCAGCAGGAATTCTGAACATTTAGACAAATTGGAACATTACAGAAACAAACTCAAATTTTAAAGCAAGTTATCTTCCATTTTGGTTTAATTTATTTATTTATTTATTTTTTTGAGAGGGGTCTCACTGTGTTGTCAGGTTGGTCTCAAACTCCTGAGCTCAAGTTATCTTCCTGCCTCAGACTCCCAAGTAGATATATTAGTAAATGGTAATACATACCTGGTTTACAACTACTTGTTTGTTTTGTTTGTTTGTTTGTTTTCCATTACTGGGGACTGAGCCCAAGGCCTTGCAGTATTAGTTCGCTATGTCTCCAACTCTTTTATTTTTTATTTTTTCATTTGATTTTAAGACAGGGTCTCACTAAGTTGCCCAAATTGGCCTCAGACCTGCCTCAGAAAGAAGATGGCATTACAGGTGTGTGCCACTGAGCCAGCTTACAATAACTTTTTAAGTTTCTAGATGCTTTGTTATAATTTAACTATAAATAGTCCCCCTTTAAGGAATTTATAATCCAATTAAGGAGATAAGATGGTCACAGAGGGAAGTCAAGGGCTAAACTATAGCCATGGACAAGTTATTTACCTTTATCTTAGCCTGGTCAGCTAGGCCACGCAGGAGAAGATAAGGTTGGGTCAATGATAAAGGAGAAAGGGAATTCAGAAGGGAAGCCCAGCAGTGATTGTACCATGATACGTGACATTCTCTCAGGATCTTTACCCCAAAATCTGCATCTGTCATCTTATAATGGAAGTCCAAAGGCATGCTGACCTTAACTCAGAGATTTACTGCCCAGCAGGACTCAGGGTTGTATCTCTTCTACAACTGAGGAGGAATGACTTTGAATGGGAGAGCCTGAGTTCAGGGATCAGTACAGTGTCTGTGTGCAGTTTTAAGTATGCTTTCAAAGTGAGTCCTTAACAACTAGCCAAGCAACAGACACTGTCTTGAACTGAATATAAAACTTAGTAAACAAGCTGAGCAAAATGGCACATGCCTGTAATCCTGATGGCTTAGGAGGCTGAGGCAAGAGAATCACAAGTCAAAGCCAGCCTTTGCAAAAGTGAGGCACTAAGCAACCCAGTGAGACCCTGTCTCTAAATAAAATACAAAATAGGACTGGGATGTGGCTCTATGTTTAAGTGCCCCTGAGTTCAATCCTGGGTTCAAAAAAAAAAAAAAATTACTTAGTAAGCAGGCATCTTATGTAGGTACCTTTTGCATTTGTTGAGTTTCTCCTATTGCCTCCTGGCAGAAGGGAAGAAAACCTGTTGACACAGTAGCCACTCTTGGTATAGGCACTGGTAGAACCCTGTGGGAAGAAAGCAACCATTCTTGTTAGGCATCCAGGTCTTCTCACCCTCTTGCTTCCTCATTGTGCAGGGGTGTAATTGGCCCAAGATGGCTCTCAACACATCCTTCCTGCAGGAAAGCATTTCAAGCCCCATTCCAGGCACAACTGCCAGAGCAGATGAGAAAAATGAAGCACAAAAAATCCCTCACACCATACACCAGGCCGGCTAATAGAGAGTAGGAGGCAGCTACTCACCCTGGAGGCCACAATAAGGGCTCTTTTTCCAACAGGGCACACCACCACAATCCATTCTTGTCCCAAATCTGAAGGAACATCAATTAACCACTCAGAGAGCATCAACTGGGAACACAAAAAATGCCATTATAAGCAGGGGTTGCTGCTCAAATGTTACAAGGACAAAGCGTTCATGTCCTACATGCACAATACATATACAAGTAAAAGAACAGAAAAGCCAGCAGAGGGGACTTCTACCCGGGTGCTCACAGTAGTTGAGCCAGTCTCCTGCACAACTGACTGGATGGAAGCCACTTACTTGGGACTCAGCTTCTCTCCTCAGTGCTATCACCTACATCAATGCAGGGCTTACTATCTCATTTCCTGGACCAAGGTGGTAGGGCCCTTTTCCTTTCCTTACTTTACCCATCTCCTTCCAGTTTCATAACTATTATGATCCAGAGGCTACACCTCAGGGATGAATAAGGTACTTGATTTTATCTTATTTATTTGTGTATTACTATTATGTTTTGGTCCTGGGGACTCAAGCCAGGGGCACTATACCACTGAGTTATATTCCTACCTCTTTTTATTTTTTGAGACAGGGTCTTTTAAATTGCCAGGCTGGCCTCAAAACTTGTAATCCTCCTGCCTCAGCCTCCCAAGTTGCTGGGATCACAGGCATGCACTACCAAGCTGGGCTCACCCACCCCTCTTTATGGTAGCATTTATTTCAGTGGGTTTTGACTGCATTGTACAGGAAGGTGGGTCTAATCATCTCTGGACCACGCACTTGATTCGCATAACGTTTTGGTAACTTCTTGCCAGTGTCAATGTCCATTTCTTCATCATCTTTCTTGTCTTCTTCCTCACTCTCCACCCCTGTCCAATCATCTTCAGCCAGTCTCCTGGCATGGTTCACATAATCCAGCCGCTTCCTGGAATGAAAAAAAAGGCATAGGCTCAAAGGATTTAAAATCAGCATACTATAGTGACACAGCCACATCAATGTTCACAGCAGCTCAATTCACAATAGCTATGGAACCACCCTAGGTGCCCTTCAATAGATGAATGGAAAAAGAAAATGTGGGGGCTGGAATTGTGATAAGTGCGTGGTAGAGCGCTCCCCTAGCACGTGTGAGACCCTGGGTTTGATCCTCAGCACCACATAAAAAAAATAAATAAAATAAGGGTATTGTGTCCAAATACAACTAAAAAAAATAAATATTAAAGAAAATGTGGTATATTTACACAACGGAATATTACTCAGCCATAAAGAAGAATGAAATCATAGCATTTGCTGATAAATGGATGGAACCAGAGAATATCATGCTAAGTGAAATAAACCAATCCCATGTTTGTAGATGCTGACTCACAACGGAGGAGGAGGAGTGGAGGTTCATGGGATTGGACAGGAGAGTGGGGGAAAAGGAGGGGGGATAGAAATGGGAAAAACAGTAGAATAAATCGGACATAACTTTCCTATGTTCATATATGAATACATGACCAGTGTAACCATGTACAACCACAAAAATGGGAAGTTATACTACACATATGTATGATACATCAAAATACATTCTACTGTCGTATATAACTAAAATGAACAAATAAAAAAAAAGAGGTTGGGCGTGATCAGTGCATGCTACACACGTGTGAAAATATCACACTGAATGCCAGTAGAATGTACAATTAATATGTGTTAATCAAAAATAAAAAGGAGGAGCTGGGGATGTGGCTCAAGTGGTAGTTTGCTTGCCTAGCATGCGTGAGGCACTGGCTTCGATTCTCAGCACCACATAAAAATAAAATAAAGATATTGTGTCCACCAAAAAAATAAATAAATAAAATAAATAAGCTGTTACATTTTAGACAGAAACATCCTATAATGAAAAAGATTTCATTTAATTCAAAGGCTCCAGATTTGGGAGCAACTTGGGGATTTGGGTGGGAGTAAGAAATATGGAATTTCCTTTGCAAAGCCAAACTAATGGCTGCCTCCTCATAGATCCTAAATAGGGAACCCCCCTGAACAGACACAGCCTTCCTCTGAATTTCCTAAGAATGGAAAAATGCTGGGAGCCATTAGCCAAGTAGGTATGACAATTTCCTTGCCAGCGTACCCCATGTTGCTGACATGTTGCAGCGACATTGAATGTAGGTGACCTTGCTCAAGGACCAAGGCAGATTAGGGTGTTCCCGGTTTTAAGATAAATCGTGTTTAGGGCGTTCCCAGTTTAGGTTCCAGGTTTAAGGTTTAAGATTATTCCTCCTGGGAATAGGGCGTATCCTGCTGCCTGAGTTCCCCTTGAGTTCTCACGTGATTCAGACAGTATATTTTGGAGATAGAAGCCCAGTGGAGGTGAATTTGGGCAGAGAACGTGGATTCGGGCAGAGAACGTGGATTTCCCCAGAACGTGTTTGTAGACGGCTGGTGTGAGTTCGGGAATAAAGAGTTGCTGTTTGAATCTACAAGCTGTGTGGTGGCTCGTGATTGTGTGCCCAGCCAGACTGCGGCATTTGTGCCCAGCCAGACAGCGGCAGAAAAAGTAAGATATTTAAAGGAATTTGCAATGTTCACTAACTGTATAGGCTGAGCCCACCCTCACACCACCCACCCCAGGTGAGAACTGACATTTCCTGCCTGGCAGACACTGTTTCCAAAGGCCCTAGGATGAGAGAGAGGAAACAATGAGATGCAGTGAGAAGTCTAAAACAGGACAGCTTCTGGGGATTTCCACTTTACACAGCTTTCAGAGGAGAAGCCAGGCCTCTCTTCAGTTTCTAACTTTCAAAAAGAGCCACTTAAGTGCTGGGGTTGTGGCTCAGCAATAAAGCGCTCACCTAGTACATGTGAGGCCCTGGGTTCAATCATCAGCATCACATGTAAATAAATAAAGTAAAGGTATTGTGTCCAACTACAACTAAAAAATAAATATTTTGGGGAAAAAAAAGAAGAGCCACTTAGTTTACAATTTTATCTTTTACTTTACATTATTATTATTATTATTATTATTATTATTATTATTATTATTTTAACTATATGTTCTAGAAAGGTTGGGAAATTATGAGGCTAGAAAAAGCAATTTCTGGAACCTAAGTGTTTTAAATTGATTTGGAAATGTACCTCCTAAACTTGATTTCCTCAAAGCAATGTAAGAATTAAACCACTGAGGCAGTGAACCAGCATAACTGTTTTCTTCTTCTCCTATTTTTCTTTTTTTAAAACAGTACTGGGAATTCAACCCAGCCCCACACAAGCACTTTACCATTGAGCCTTAAGCTTCATTTCTAGTATTTATTTATTATTTTGATACAGGGAATTAAACTCAGAGGTACTCGACCACTGAGCCACACCCCCAGCCCTATTTTGTATTTTATTTAGGAACAGCGTCTCACTGAGTTGCTTAGAGCCTTGTTTTTGCTGAGGGTGGATTTGAACTCACGATCCTCCTCCCTCAGCCTCCTGAGCCACTGGGATTACAGGTGTAAGCCACTGCAGCCAACCTATTTTTTATTTTTGAGACAGGGTCTCACTAAGTTGCTGAGGCTGGCTTTGAACTTGCAATGTGCAACCACAATAGCACCCAACTGGTTAACTGGTTTCTTCTTACTCCTCTTCCCCACCCCCCCCACCCCCCACCCCCCGTCTTTTTAAATTGTGAGACAGGGTCTCACTAAGCTGCCCAGGCTGGCCTTGAACTTGCAATCCTCCTGCCTCAGCCTGCTGAGTCCCTGGAATTACATACATGCACGATAGCACCCAGATGATTTCTTCTTAAATTCACATGTTCATGCCCATTCATTCAAATTTGCATACCTGAGAGAACATATGAAAGCACAATGGTCTTTTATTTCAAGAACAAAAGACAGCAAATATATTCCTACATGTGTGAAAGGATGTATATCTGTGGTTATTTCCTAGGCATTGTTTATAATCACAAAAGAAGGAAACTACCCAGATGCCCATCAGTAGGGGAATGATAAGGTTACATGTAAACCAACAACCAATGGAATACCTGGCACCATAAAAGGGGATGATATGGCATTTTATGAACTGATATAGAAGCTCTCAAAAATAAATAAATAAATAAACACTATTAAATAAATATACAATAGTGTAGAGTACACTACTACTTGTATTTTAAAAATAATAGGGTTGGGGCTGGGGATGTAGCTAAGTGGTGGAGCGTCTACCTTGTATGTGTAAGGCACTGGGTTCAATTTTCAGCACCACATAAAAATAAAAATAAATAAAATAAAGGTATTGTGTCCCTCTACAACACCCCCACACACACGCATATATATAATATAAAATAATAATAAGCCAGGCACAGTGCTGCCTGCCTGTAATCCCAGCGACTCGGGAGTCTAAGGCAGGAGGACCTCTAGCTCAAAGACAGTCCACCAACTCAGCGAGGCCCTAAGCAACTCAGCAAGACTCTGTCTCTAATAAAATATGAAAAAGGGCTGGGGATGTGGCTCGGTGATTAAGTGTCCCTGAGTTCAATCCCTGGTACCAAAAATAATAATAAGTATTAATAATAATAATAGTGGGTATAGCTCAGTGGTAGAATACCTGCCTAGCATGCATGAAGTTCAATCTCCAGCATTGTAAAAAATTAAAATTAAAAAAAAAATTTATATATACAATCAAACACACTTGCTCATATCTACACAGAATATCTTTGGAAAGAAAACTAATAGTTCAGGAAAGAAACTGGGCAACTAGGGGACAAAATAGGGAGGGAAGTTTTTCAACATGTATTCTTCTACAAACTTTGAACTACATGAATGAATATATTTCCTATTCTAAAATAATAAAGTAAAATTGAAAAAGGGGGAGGATTATTTCTTCCTGGTGTGCTAGAGTGGGCCACAAAGAGGGACATGAAACTAGATCTGGATTCCAGGCCTGTCATATTAGTCCCCATACTTCTGCGCCTTGTTCTCTGGATGATCCTTCAAATCTTCAGCTGTCTCCTCTGATCTTTGACTCTGTTCTTCAGTCAGGGGCTTCCTTCTGTGCTGCCCACCAAAAGGGAAACTCAGACCCAGGCTGACATTGGTGCTAGGTGGACCCACAGAGGAAGAAAGCAAATGGTCTAGAGTGAAGCGAGGCTGGGCTTCCCCACCCAGTTCTCACAGCCAGCCAGTTGCTGGTTCTTATTCTCACATTCTAGCCCCACTCTCCTCCCCCTCTACCTGGACTTCATCAGCAGGGAGGGTACATTTCCACTTCTTGCATTTCCAGGAACAGATGAGGACAGAGCCCTGCCTATACTTCCATGCTTGTATTTTAATTGAGGAGGAACAATAAACACATACAGGTGAGTATCCCTTACTGAAATGCTTGGGATCAGAAATGTTTCGGATTTTGGAATATTTGTACATAGATAATGAGATATGGGATGGGACCCAAGAAAGAGAGAAACAGAGACAGACAGGGAGGAAGGAAGAAAACAGGAGAGGAAAATAGGAGTGATCTCGGAATGTAATCTGCAAGCAACTGAGGAGACATAGGGAACCATCTCTGTCAAACACATCCAGGGATGCAGCACTGGACAAAATATAGACTCTATGGAAACTGCAGTAGTTAATAGTTTCTCCCAGTCCCTAATTGCTTAATTTATGATCCAGAAGAGGCACACACAACACTGAGAATAAAATACAGGTCCTGTCTTCAAAACAGCCCAACCTCAAACACTTCTATTCTGCTCTCTTCCCCTGTTTGTTCATTTTGGCACTTACAATTAAGAGTATGGAAGACATTTCCTCAGATTCCCTAAGGAATTGTTTGTCTTGAACTCCCAAGGGCTCCACAGAACATTTGGGGTAAATGCAGACGGGAAGACCACACCAATACCAGAATTCAGAGCGTGGGAGAAGCCACACATAAGCAGCCCTCAGAATGTGGGGAGTGGAAGTCTAGGTGTGGCTTTCACAAGTCCCTAAATTGCAAAGCTCCATACTGTTGCCAGGAAAAACAGCAAAATTTAACCAAATAACTGAGCTTTTCTTTCAAGTTTTAGTCTCTTCCTACTTCCTCTTTTTTCCTAAAATCTGAACATTAAGGATACCTAACTCTGCCAGGATTTACCCTCC
This sequence comes from Marmota flaviventris, assembly GCF_047511675.1. NCBI lineage: Eukaryota > Metazoa > Chordata > Mammalia > Rodentia > Sciuridae > Marmota > Marmota flaviventris. Next base: position 120,325,627 of record NC_092499.1, read on the forward strand.
CAAATCTATTGGCAGAAAGATCAATCTACAAATAGTCTATTTTTGAAAGGGTTCTGTAGAGACAAGCCTAGACACCCCTGAATCATTCTCAGCTCCCAGAATGAAGAAAGAAGCCAAGGAGTTAAAGCATCCTTACAATTTCTGCAGTTCCAGTAACCGGCGGCGCCGCTCACTCTGCTCCAAGGAACTGTATTTGGACTTGTATTGGGATAGGCGGGGGTGTGGGGCAGCTGTGCTGTTCAGATCTTGAGACACAGAAAAGCTACTAGCCAGGGCTTGACTCAGCTCTTCCATCTTCCCTATAAAAAAAAAAAAAAAAAGAAAATGGTTCATTCATTCATATCATCCTGGGTATACAGGCAGTTGTGATGTAATATGATGGCTACCTTCCCAAAATACACCACTTCATCTAAAATCACAATTTTTTCCATAGTGAAAAAAAGGAAATTAAAAGGTAAATGAGTTACACATCAGCATTAACAATGTTATTTTCTAATGATATTTTGATAATGATCATGATAGCTCTGAATGCATAAACCTAATATAAATCACTAAGAAAATTTATTCCATCATAGGGCTGGGATTGTGGCTCAGTGGTAGAGCGCTCGCCTAGTGTGTGTGAGGCACCACATAAAAATGAATAAATAAAGGTACTGTGTCCAACTACAACTAAAAAATAATTTTAAAAAAATTTATTCCATCATCAAATCATCCTTTTGTTTCCCATAACCATGAACTGTCATTCATTTTTTTTTTTTTTTTAATTGAGAACCAAACTCAAGGGCACTCTACAACTGAGTTATATCCCCAGTTGTATTTTGAGATAGGGTCTCACTAAACTGCCTAGGGCCTAAGTTGCTGAGGATGGCCTCAAATTTGCAATTCTTCTGCCTCACAGCTTCCCAAGTCTCTGGGATTATAGTTGTGCACCATCGCACTCAACTTGTTGTTCAATTTTTATCACTGGACATCTAGTTATGTGACCAAGCTTCTAATTTTTTCCTGAGTAGTTCTAAATGGCCATCATTCAATAACATTGTCAATATAAATTTTATGCAACTGGCTAATTATGTAATAAATGTCTTTTTGTTTTGCTTTTTTTTTTTTCTTTTTCCCCAGTTCTGGGGATCAAATCCAGGGCCTCAGTTGGGCCAGGCAAATGCTCTACCACTGAACATTTCCAACCCAAATAAATGCCAACTCATTTTCAGGAAATTTAGCTCCAGAAGAAACATGTTCTGGCGCCCCTAGAGGAAGACAGGAGAAGCCAAAAAAAAACAACCAAACTTAACAGTTACTTTCTCATTTTATGTTTTGTTTTTGAGGGGCTGAATGGTTTCAGGTTTCAGGGTTACCTATGTGAGACTCACTTGAAAAAGGGTTAGGGTGTGGAAGGTTGCCTAAAAGAGAATGCCAGCTACTCTAGTACAAAGAATTTACACATGGTACAATAGGGAAACAGGGAGTGTATGTCACATGGGAGACAAGACTACCCACATGGGCCCTAAAGGATGGAAGTGGAGAAGAAGAGGTAAAATGCTGGGCGTGCTGGCATAGGCCAGCAATCCCAGCTACTCAGAAGGCTAAAACAGGTGAATTGCAGGTTCGAGGCCAGCCTAGCAATTTGGTGAGGTACTAAGCAACTGAGCAAGATGCTGTCTCAAAATAAGTAAAAAGGGATGGGGATGTGGCTCAATGGTAAAGCGCCCCTGGGATTATAGTTGTACTTATACCTAGTATGAAAAAATTTAAAAAATGTTATTAAAAAGAAAAGGAAAAGAAGTAAATTCACTTTTTATTCAAATTCCTATGAATGAAGTACTTACTGGGTGGACTAGGAGCTCAATAAAGGTTAAAGGCGTGCCTCAGACTATAAGAAAACAGGAACATTTGGGAGAAACCAGCTGAACTGGTCCCACCCTTCAGTTCTGGTGCAAATCAGAGAGTACCACCAATACTAAACCACCCATACCAGGTCCCACTGCTCTCAGCACCAAAATGAACAAGCTCATTCCAGAAGTTCCATAGTAAAAAATAAAACTCCAGGGGCTGGGGATATAGCTCAGCTGGTAGAGTGCTTGCCTAGCATGCACAAGGCCCTGGGTTCAATCCCTAGTACCACAAAAAATAAATATAAATAAATAAATAAGACTCCATACACTTCCACTTGGCCATTGAATTGTTTTGTTTTCTTTTTCCTCTGTCCTGGGGATTGAACCCAGTGGAGCACTACCACTGAACTACATTCCAAGCTCTTCATTTTTTGAGATAGTGCCTTGCTAAACTGCCCAACCTAGCCTCAAACTTAAGATACTCCTGCCTTAGACTCTCTAGTGTCTGGGATTAGTGTGTCATTCCATCAGATTCTAATGAGGTACTTTCTACTGCACACTTGATATCAGATTTTATCTTTCTTAATTTGAAGCATTTGACTGGGGTGGGGTGGTACTTGGGATTGAACCCAGGGGCTCTTTACTACTAAGCTCCATCCCCAGTCCTTTTTATATTTGAGACAGTGTCTCACTAAGCTGCTTTGGGCCTCACTAAATTGCTGAGGCTGGCCTCGAATTTGCAATCTTCCCTCTTTAACTTCCAGAGTCACTAGGACTCACAGGCATGTACCACTGTGCTTGGTTGATTTTTTTTTAAAGGAAATTTTAAAAAATTGCGGTTGAGAATGACAGGCACAATGGCGTGCGCTTGTAATCCCAGCAGCTCAGTAGGCTGCAGCAGGAGGATCATGAGTTAAAAGCCAGCTTCAGCAATTTAGTGAAATCCTATCTTAAAATAAAAATATAAAAAAAAAAGCTGGGGATGTGGTTCAGTGGCTAAAGTGCTCCACAATTCAATTCCCAGTACCCCCCCCCCCAAAAAAAAAAAACAGTGTGCTTACGGGACTATAGGAATAAGCACAGAGAGTTCTCAAAGGACTAGAAATGGAATCGCCATTATGACCCAGTGGTACCACTCCTTAGTATTTATCCTAAAGAATAAAAGTCAACATACTATAGCAATGCATGCATATTCATGGGTTTTGTTGTTGTTTGGGTTTTTTTTTTTTTTTTGGTGGTGCTAGGGATTAAGCCCAGAGCTTTATGCATGTGAGGCAAACACTCTACCAATTAAATTATACCCCCCGCCCACATATCCATGTTTAAACAGCACAATCCACAACGTCAAATTATATAACTAGTCTAGGTGTCCATCAACAGATGAATGGATAAAGAAAATGTGGTAGACATACACAGTGGATTTTTTTTTTGGGGGGGGGGGGTACCAGGGATCGAACTTAGAGGCATTCAACCACTGAGCCACATCCCCAGCCCTATTTCTTGTATTTTATTTAGAGACAGGATCTATACTGAGTTGCTTAGTACCTCACAGTTGGTGAGGCTGACTTTGAACTCGAAATTCTCCTGTTTCAGCATCCCAAGCAGCTGTGATTACAGGGATTACAGGCGTGGGCCACAGCACCCAGCTACACAGTGGATTCCTATTCAGCCATAAATAAGAATGAAATGGGAGCCAGGCATGGTGACACATCTTTAATCCCAGCAGCTGGGGAGCCTGAAACAGGAAGTTTGCTTGAGTTCAAAGTCAGCCTCAGCAATTTAGTGAGGCCCTAAGCAACTCAGTGACCCCTGTCTCTAAATAAAATTTTTAAAAAGGGCTGGGGAAGTGGCTCAGTGGTTAAGTGCTGCTGGGTTCAATCCCAGGTACAAAAAAAAAAGAATGAAATATGTTATTTGCAGGAAAATGGATAGAATTTAAGAAAGCCAAACTCAGAAAGTCGATGGTTATATTTTTAAAAAATATTTATTTTTTTAGTTGTAGTTGAATACAATATCTTCAATCTATTTATTTATTTTTATGTGGTGCTGAGGATCGAACCCAGGACCTCATCCGTGCTAGTCAAGCGCTCTACCGCTGAGCCACAACCCCAGCCCCAATGGTTATGTTTTATCTCATGTGTGGAAGCTAGAACTTAAAAATAAGGGGGGAAAGATAGGGAGAATCTCTTGCAAATCAAAGGGCTACCTGGTTGCTACATTAAACCCTGAATTGGCAACCTGTTACCAGGTTCCCTAATGACTGGCGAGAGCTGTTTTTTCTTCTTACTTGAAAAAAGCCGGGGCTGGGGATGTGGCTCGAGCGGTAGCGCGCTCGCCTGGCATGCGTGCGGCCCGGGTTCGATCCTCAGGACCACATACAAACAAAGATGTTGTGTCTGCCGAGAACTAAAAAATAAATATGAAAAAAAATAAAATTTAAAAAAAAAAAAAGCCTACTTTTTCACTTCGGAAAAAAAAATAATCAAAGGAAGATCAATAGAATGAAAGGGGACCAGGAGGAAAAGGGTAGGTAATGGGAGATGAATCTACCAAATTATAGAGTTCAATCTCCAGTAATGAAAAAAAAAATAATTCTTTAAAAAAATTATCTTTGGGTCTTAAAGTAATGACCAAATTCAGCTGGAAGCAGTGGCACATTCCTGTAATCTCAGCAACTGAGGAAGCTGAGGCAGAAGGATGCAAGTTTGAGGTCAGCCTAAGACTTTATCTCAAAATGGGGGTTGTAGCTAAGTGGTAGTGCTTGCTGAGGATGAATCAGGCCCTGGATTTACTGAGGAGTAGCATGCAAAAAAATTAATAAAAGACCAAATCCAAAGCATCTTTTTTTTTAAGTTGTTGATGGACCTTTATTTTAATTATTTGTATGTGATGCTGAGAATCGAACCCAGTGCCTCACACATGCTAGGCAAGCACTCCACCACTGAGCCACAGCCCCAGCTCCCCAAAGCATCTTCAATAGGCCTTTTCATTCTTTACTTTTGTTGTTGTGGTGGTGGTAGTGGGAATTGAACTCAGGGGCACTTGACCACTGCCCACATCTGCAGCCCAATTTTGTTTTTCTGCGGGGGGGTGGGGGGACAGGGTCTCACTGAGTTGCTTAGTGCCTTGCTGTTGCTGAGGCTGACTATGAATTCAAGATGTTCCTGCCTCAACTTCCCGAGCCGCTGAATTAGAGGCGTGTACCACCGCGCCTGGCTCATGCTTGATGTTAGCTCCCGATTTGCCAAGAATCACAAAATCGTTAAAATTGATGCCTCGGATACTAGGGCGGGTCCCTGCACCTTCCTGTTAAGGGCATCCTTGCTGGCTCTTATTCTTTCAGCCCATTCCACGGAAGGTTCCGTCCACAAGTGTTCAGACTGCGTCCCACGTGGACTCATCCTCCACTAGTTTCCACTAACTTCCCAAGATCTGACCCACCCAGGCCCCTCCTCCGCGCTGAGGCCCAGGCCCACTTCCTGTCCCCCTCCTCATCTCTGATGCCTCCACGTGTCCTCCGTCTCTTCCTACCCCCACGTGCCGGGCTCCTGCCCAGTGATTTTACCTGCTCCACTCGGCCGTACTCCCCGCCACCGCCCCGCAATGCCCTTCTCTAGCGATGGGGTCATCTAGGCCTTGCATGGTTCGCCCCTCCCCTACAAAAATGACCCTCAGGGCTTCTAGCCGGACAGCCTGTACATAATTGCGGAAACACGCCAAAGGGGAGGCCCCGGCCTGGCTCTGCCTCTCCAAGGGCCGTCCCGGGAGCCGGAGAGCGGGACAGGTCAGAGGAGCCTTAGACGGATGATAAGGGGCAACTCGAGAACCGGCAAGACCCGAACTCGAACTCAGCACTCACCGGACTGAGGCGACAGTTGCACGCGCCGCCGCTGCCACCGCCCTCCCCGGGGATCGGCCAATCAGCTGCCCTGAAAGGGTCGGACCCGCCCCCTCGGCTGCCGTCGCGCCGCTAGGCCCACAGTCTTTGCGCCCGGAGTTTCCGGCTCCTCCCACCGTGGCGCACGCCGGAAGTTGGTTCGCTGCGGGCCGTTACTTCCGCCTGAAGGTCTCGGGCTTTTCCGGTCACTCACAGCTGGGTCCTGTTTTTGCGTTGCGCGTCCCGGCCCTTTCCAACAAGATGGCTTGACAAAGGCAAGACCCCACTCCTGGGCACAAGCTCCTCCCAGCCCCTTTCGCCAATAGGAGGAGCGGCGACCTCGTGGCCGGGCATTCAACGCCCTCCACTCCCTGGGTCCTGCCGCCTTCCCATATCTGCTCAGCCTGCTGCCTCTTCTCTGCATTTCTCTCACTCAGGCAGTGCTCGTTGTCTGGATGGCTCCGTCTGACATCCCAAGTCTTGGACTATTAAACGTCCCCTCCCCGTTCGCCCTTCCAACACCAGCAACTGCCTGGACTACTCCCTATTTGCTAGGTTTGGGAATTTCTCCTTCGTATTCGGCTGTGGACTTGGTAACGTGGCTTGATTCCTGTTTAGGGAGTCAGCATCCAGCACAAGGCATGGACTCAATAGACCCTCGATGAAAGAATGATTGAATTGGTGCAAGCTGTGGGACCAAGCAGCCGAGATTTAGGAGACCCCCTCAACTTGGATGCAGTTTCTGCAGGGTAGCACTAACTTAATGAGATGTAAAATTAAAAAAAACAAAACAAAACATGAATAGCTATTTATTGAATGCTGACATTGAGCCAGATACCGTGTTTTATAGGCATTAGTTCATTCAATCATCAAAACAGAGAGGTTAAGTACCTTAGCCAAAGCCACACAGCTCTTGAACCAAACATTTGAATTTGCTAGATGTTTTAATATAGAGAATAGTGGGGCTGGGGATGTGGCTCAAGCGGTAGCGCGCTCGCCTGGCATGCGTGCAGCCCGGGTTCGATCCTCAGCACCACGTACACACAAAGATGTTGTGTCCGCCAAAAAATAAATAAATTCTCTCTCTCTCTCTCTCTCTCTCTCTCTCTCTCTCTCTCTCTCTCTCTCAAAAAAAAAAAAAAATAGAATAGAGTGCCTATTATATACAATAGTAACATTCCTTCTACTCAGGAGGCTGAGGCCAGTCAATCCTATCCTGCAAATTCAGGGCCATTCTGGGCAACGTAGTCACCCTGTCTCCAAATCAAAAGGGCTAGGGAGTGTAGTTCAGTGGTAGAGTGTTTACCTAGGATGTTTGGAGCCTTGGGTTCAATCTCCAAGTTCCATTCTCAGTACCTCAAAGGGGTTGGGGGAAGCTGGCATATTTTGAATCTAAGGAATACCAAGATACGACTTATAAGGAATATCAAGATGTGGACCTGTTGGGCATATATTTTACGTACATACCACAATTTTGGTGCTAAAGGAAATTGGGGACCCTGGAAGACTAATCTTTGGGACCTCAGATTATATGTAGGTGAACACTTGACTTTCACTATCCAGGCTTAACAAAGATTATTTATTGGATATAGCAAAATAAAAACTGATAATTGCTTAATTTGTGGGACTGTGATAAAAGAAAAACCCAGGGCCTGCCTGCATTAAGGAAATTTGATATTGCAGTGTCTGTTTGTCCCAGAACCACCATTTCCTACTTATAACCATAGAGGTCACAACTAGTGGTCAGAACTGCACATAAAAGAAAAAAGACCCCTAACATTGAAGCAAAGTAGACTGTATTTGAAAGAAGTTCCTGAATGCACGGCCAAGGTCTAGAAAGGCTCTGGTCCTTCACTGGTACCCAGCTGAATCACTGCTCATATCCCTGAAAATAAAGAAACAGCAGCTGGCCCAAGGGCTCATTTGGAGTTGGTGGATATTCCAAAAAGGGCTGTTCTGCCTGAAACTATGGCTCCCGAACTCTAGCCATTAGCATCTCACCTTCACAAGGTTGTCCACATACGCATACACCTGTGTGGTTTTGTTTTCTGGTACTGGGGATTGAAGCAAAGGCAGCTTACTACTAAGCTACATCCCCAGCCCTTTTTATTTTTCATTTTGAGACAGAATCTCACTAAGTTGCGGAGGCTGGCCTGGAACTTGGGATCCTCCTGCCTTGCCCTCCTGAGTAGCTGAGATTATGGTATATACTCCATCACACACAGCTAAGTGCTGTGTCTTATCCTCTCTAAAGAAACTTTCAGAGCAGAAACTAGGGACATCTGACCCAGCCTCTTCCTATCAGGGAGAGGAGACAGAAGAGGTATATACCCCAAGTGCCAAAGCAAGAAGGCAGTATGGCCTTCCCTCCAGCCTCTGTCCCTCAGCTGTTGGAAGATAATTGAGCATTTTTGGTTGTGTTGTTTTGTTTTTTCTTTTTGATCCAGCACTTAGGTGATTGCTTCTCCATGTCTCCATGCCAAGCTCTGGACTAGGCACAAGGCCCATGCTTCTCTTTCTCTCTCTTTCTTTCTGTTGAACCTGAGGGAGGTTTTTACCACTGAGCCACATCCCCAGTTCTTTTTATTTTTCATTCCCAGACAAGGTCTGAGTTGCTGAGGGTGTTACTAAATTGCCCAGGCTTATGGTGGTGCATGCCTGTAATTCCAGCGACCAGGGAGGCTATGACAGGAGAATCACAAGCTCAAGAACAGCCTCGGAAACTTGGTGAGACCCTAAGTAATTCAGTGAGACTCTGAGGAAGGTGCTGCCTCAAAAAGTAAAAAAGGCTAGGGTTGTGGCTCAATGGTAGAGTACTTGCCTAGCACATGTGAAGCACTGGGTTCAATTCTCAGCACCATGTATAAATGAACAGATAAAGATCCATTGACAAGTAAAAAAATATTTAAAAAATAAAACTTAGAAAAAGGGCTGGGGTTGTAACTCAGTGGTAAAGTAGCCTTGGGTTCAATCCCCAGTACCAATAAATAATAAACAGCCAAGGCTGGCCTGGAACTTGAGATCCTCCTGCCTTAGCCTGCTGAGTGGCTGAAATAACAGGCATGCATCGCCATAACCAGCTACGCTTGTGCTTTTCTTTTCTTTTGGTATCAAGGATTGAACCCAGGGGCGCTTAACCATTGAGCCACATCCCCAGCCCTTTATATATTTTATTCTGAGACAGAGTCACACTAAGTTGTTTAGGGCCTGCCTAAGTTGCTTAGACTGGCTTTGAACTTGCAATCCTCCTGCCTTGTCCTCCCAAATCACTGGGATTACAGGGGTGCACCACTGAGCCCAGGTAGGCCTGTGCTTTTTAAAGTGTTGTTTCCTTCCAAAGGTGCCAAAAATCACATGGAAACTTGTTAGAATTGAAAATTCTCAGTTTCTCTACTGTAACCGAAAGCTCTGTCCTCATCCTTGAGGCCAATCCAATAATGAAAACAAGGTCTTGGGGTTGGGGCTGTGGCTCAGAGGTAGAGTGCTCGCCTACTATGTGTAAAGCACTGGGTTTGATCCCCAGCACCACATATAAATATGTGTCCACCTATAACTAAAAAATAAATTTAAAAAACAAGGTCTTAAGGGGCCAGGGATGTAGCTCAAGCGGTAGCTCTCTCACCTGGCATGCGCAGGGCGCTGGGTTCAATCCTCAGCACCACATAAAAGTAAATAAAAAGATCTTGTGTCCCCCGAAAAACTAAAAAATAAATATTAAAAAATTCTCTCTCTCTCTCTCTTAAAAACAAAAAAAAACAGGGTCTTGAGAAAAAAGAAGATTGCTTTGCTAGCAAAGGAGAAACACAGGGGACTCCTGTCCCAAAGGCTGTGATTCTGCCCATCCCTACGAACGGGGCTTGGGGCTTTTATAGAGGTGATTCAAAGAAAATGCAATTAGGGAGGAGAGATCAAGAAGGAGAAGATCAGGGAGGAGAAGTTTAGGGAAAAGAAGATCAGGGAGGTTTAGGCAAAAGAAGACTAGTAAAAAGAAAAACATACTCACAGCATCAAGTGAACCCCGTTACACTACCACCTCTCCCTCCTAAATCACAAATTCAGTTGTGGAAGAGATAGCATCTGATTTCACAGTGGCACATGCCTGTGATCCCAGCAACTTGGGAGGCTGAAGCAGGAGGATTTTGAGTTCTAGGATAAGCCTTGGCAATTTAGCCATAACCTGTCTCCAAAAGACATTTAATTTTTTTTTAATTTTTAAAAAAGGGTAAGGGATATAGTTCAGTGCTATAATAATTCTGGATTCAAACCCCAGTACTAAACATAAATAAGTCATAAGAACAACAGTATTGGGTTGTTGTGAAGAATACCTGAGGCAGCACAAACCTGGCACAGTCAAGTGTAGCCATTATCAGCTAGCAGAGGATCATGTTTCCTTTTAAAATTTGCCATTCTCAGGCAAAGAAAATGTGGTATATAGGGGCTGGGGCTACAGCTCAGTGGCAGAGCGCTTGCCTAACCTGTGTGAGGCACTGAGTTCAATTCTTAGCACCACATAAAAAAATAAATAAATAAAGGCATGATGTCTATCTACAACTACAAAAAAATTTTTTTAAAAGAAAAATGTGGTATTTATACACAATGAAATACTACTCAGCCATAAAGAAAAATGAAATGATGATATTTTCCAGTAAATGGATGGAACCAGAGACTATCATGCTAAATGAAATAAACCAATCACCCCCCCCCAAAAAAAAAAAAATTGAAGGCCAAATGTTCTCTCTGATATGCAGGTGCTAACTCACAATAAAGGAACGGGAAGGGAAGAATCGAAGTTCATTGGATTACACTAAGGGGAATGAAGAAATGATAGTAGAAATGAGAATGGGAAAGATAGTAGAATGAATTGGACATAACTTTCCTATGTTCATATATGAATATATGGCCAGTGAAACTCCGTATCATAAAAAAAAAAAATCCATATCATGTACAACCACAAGAATGGGAACTTATACTCCATGTATGTGTAACACGTCAAAATGCATTCTGTCATGTGTAACTAAAAAGAACAAATAAAAAATTTTGCCATTCTTGTGTGTCCATTCTTAAAGATGCAGAATATTTATGTTCAGAAAGAAATGAACTGTACAGCCAAACTGTGCATTTCTTCCCTCCCTCAGTTTCCACCTCCCTCTCTTCTTTCATTATACATATTTATCATGTATCTTGAGTACCAGGCCCTCTGCTGGACAGTGAGGACAAAGAGATGACTTGGCTCTTTCCTGCTTCAAAAAAGCCTACATTCTAGAGAGTCCATCAATAGTCAAAGTTTTATTAGGCCAAACTGGGCAAGTGGCTCATGCCTATAATTCCAGCTATTCTGGAGGCTGAGGCAGGAAAATCACAAGTTCAAGGCCAGATTTAGTGAGATCCTATCTCAAAATTTAAAAATTAAAATGTAGCTCAATGGGAAAGCAGCCCTGGGCTGGGTACAGTGGTGCATGTCTATAATTCAGCAACCGGCGGGGGGCGGGGCGGGGGGGGGGGGGGCTGAGGCAGGAAGATTGCAAGTTCAAGGCCAGCCTCAACAATTTAGTGAAGCCCTAAGCAATTTAGTGAGACCTTGTCCCAGAATATAAAATAAAAGGGATGTGAATGTAGCTCAGTGGTAAAATGCTAACTGGGTTCAATCCCCAGTACCAGGGGAAAAAAATGTAATACTAGGGCCAGCACAGAAATCTCTCTAGTAGGGACAAGTGAAGGATGTTTTCTCATTTGATGAATAAGTATTAAATTTATATTTGATTACTATTTGATTAAATATTATACTTAATTTGATTAATACTAAATAATTAGTATTTCTAAACTATGGAGTCCAGGCATGGCCCCTGACCTCAATGAAAGGGGAAAGACACAGATAATACATCAATCAACTGTGAGTGTTTGAGCAGGGAACTTCACTTCCCTTAGTTTTAATCTTTAAATGTATAAAACGGGATGATGATCTTTTCTTTGTTCTAAGGACTAGATGAGATGATACATGTAAAATATATAGTCCAGAATCTGGCAAAATAGCTGTCAGATCCTTTCCACTTTTTCCAACCTTGGCATATTTAAGTGAGTCCTACCTACATCAAGACTTTTTCTTTGATACTAGGGATTGAACCTAGAGCCTCATGTATGCTAGGTAAGTGCTCTACCACTGAGCTATACCTCCAGCCCTTTTACTTTGAGACAGGGTCTCACTTTATTGCCCAGGCTGAACTTCCTGCCTCAACCTCCCAAGTCGCTGGGATTTTAGGCATGCCACACTGTGCCCAGCTAACATGTTCTGTTTAAATTGTACTTGTTTATACTTGTTTGTTTCAACTGTAATTGCTTTTCCATTAGAGTAGTGATGGAGAAAGTTTGTGGAAAGAGAAAACAATAAACTTCATATTCCTTAATTTAGCCTGACTAGAGATCAAAGCAGGGGCAGAGATGAAGAACTTTAGATATCAGCTCCAGTGAACAATGCTGGGAGCCCAGGACAGTGTGGACCTAGTCACACCCAGGTGACCAGGGCCTGATCTGATTAGCAACAACAGGTTAGATAAGAATGAAAATCACAGTGGCTCAGGAGGCTAAGGCAGGAGGATCGCAAAGCCAGCCTTAGCAAAAGTGAGGTGCAAACAATTCAGTGAGACCCTGTTGTTAAACACAAAGAAAAGACCTCCAACTCCAATTTAAATCAAATTAAAGCAAGCTTGTTATTCCGACTGGCCAGGACTGTCCCTCTCCCAAAATCCGTGGGAATAGAAGACAGTCCTCCGGCTCTAGAAGCTCAGTTTTAAGGCACAAAAAGTTGCAAAACAGGGGTGTCTTGAGAACTTACAGATAACAGGATTTTGACAAGCATAATACAAAGGCAGGTAGTAGATTAATGGACTAAATGGTTCAGCACTTAGGGAGTAAATTTAGATCCCAACATCATAATTTATGAGGCGCCGCTAAGGTTTCAGAGAGCGTTGTTATCTGGTCAGGGAAAACCAGGCCTGGGTGAGTTCAAGGCACAGGCAGGCATTCCAAGCAAGTTTAGAAATCTCAGTAATTTATAGTAAAGCCGAAATTAATTTTTCATGCCTTTGTGATGAGATGGATCCCAATCTTAAGAGGGAATTAAGTTGGGTTTACCACCTATCTCTAAATAAAATACAAAAATAGGGCTGGGGATGTGGCTCAGTGGCTGAGTGCCCCTAAATTCAATCCCTAGTACCAAAAAAAAAAAAAAAAAAAAAAGAATGAGAATGAAAATCATAGCCAGGTGCAATGGCACAGGCCTGTAATCCCAGTGGCTCAGAGGCTGAGTGCCCCTGAGTTCAGTCCCCAGTACCCAACAACAAAAAAACAGAATGAAAATCACAAAATACCCAATCCCGGTGAGAGGCAGTTTACAAACTACCTGAAGAAGCTGGGTGTGGTGGTGCATGCCTGTATTCCCAGCCACTTGGAGGTTGAGGTAGGAGGATCACAAGTTCAGGATCAGCCTCAGCAATTTAGCAAAATCCTAAGCAATTTAGGAAAATCCTGTCTCAAAAAGTGAAGTTGGGGTGCTGGGATGTAGCTCAAATTTAAAGTTCCCTTGGGTTTAAACCCCATTAATATTTTTTTTTGTTGTTGTTTTTAGTTGTCAACGGATCTTTTGCTTATTTATATGCAGTGCTGAAGATTGAATTCAGGGCTTCACACATCGCAGGCAAGTGCTCTCCTGCTAAGCTACAACTCCAGCCCAGTACTCAAAAAAAAAAAAAAAAAAATTAAAAATATAAAATGAATAAATAAGTAAAGAGGGCTGCAGATTGGCTCAGCGATAGAGCAGCACTGGACTCAGTCCCCAGTCTTATAAAAATGAAACAAATTCTCCAGGTCATCAAAAACAAGAAAAGTTTGAGAAACTCAGAGCTAAGAGAGCCTAAAGAAACAGGACAACTAAATCTAAAGTAGCATTTGTCCTGGGAGGAATCCTGGAACAGAAAAAAAAAAAAAAATTAGATAAAAACAAAGAAAATTTGAATGAAGCTTGGACTTTTTTTTTTGGGGGGGGGTGGTACCGAGGATTGAATAAAGGGGCACTAGACCACTGAGCCACATCCCCAGCCCTTGAAGTTTGGACTTTAGTTAACATTATATCACCAGTAGCTGGTCTATTGTGATAAATGTACCATAATGAGCTAGATGTTAGTAACAGGGGAAATTGGTTTTATGTTTTATTTTTGTGGTGCGAGGAATCAAACCCAAGGCCTTGTGTATTCGAGGCAAACACTGTACAAACTGAGCCATATCCCCAGCCCTAGTAACAGTAAAAATGAAATTGGGTGTGGGGTTTATGGATACATTGTACTGTACTCTTTCATTAATTTTTCTGTAAATCTAAAACTATTCTAAAATGAGTTTTATGAAAAAACAACCAGAACCTAAATGTAAGCGCTTAAACCATGAAATATTTAGAAGAAAATCCTTATGACACTGGTTTAGCAAAGATATTTTGTGTATAATACTATGAACACAGGTAACAAAAGAAAAATAGATAAGTTGGGCTTTATCAAAATTTAGAACTTTGGGGGCCAGGGATGTATCTTAGTGGGATAATGCTTGCCTAACCCATGTGGTCCTCGGTTCAAACTCTAGTACCAAAAAAAAATTTCAAATTAAAAAAATTTTTGGATGGGCTGGGGTTGTGGCTCAGTGGCAGAGTGCTTGCCTAGCATGTGTGAGGCACTGGGTTCGATTCTCAGCACCACATAAAATAATAAAATAAAGGTTCATCAATATCTAAAAAAATATTTTGAAAAATTGGGGGGGGGGGAACAGGGATTAAACCCAGGGGTGCTTAACCACTAAGCCACAGCCCCAGTCCTTTTAATTTTTTATTTTGAGGCACAGTCTCACTAAATTGTTAGAGTCTCACTAAATTACTGAAGTGGCTTTGAACTTGTGATTCTCCTGCCTCAGCTTCCCAGAGTTGCTAGGATTACAGGCATGCACCACCACACCCAGCATCAAAATAAGATTTTTAAAAAGGGCTGGGCATGTACCTAAGTGGTAGAGCCCTTGCCTAGCATGTGTGAGCCCCAGTCTTCAATCTTCAGTTCTGAAGCAGATGCCCTTCAAAATTAAAAGCAACTTCCTGGTAACTGTTTTTACCTCCTCATTCTGAGGATAAATGCCGAGGAAATTAAGGTTGACGAATTTCTAATAAAGCACAGCCTAACTAAATCTCTATGTTTCTTGGTTGGTTGTTTTGGTACGGGGATTAAGCCTTGGGGTGCTTTGTTACTGTGCTACATCCCCTGACCTTTTTTAAAAATTTTCATCAAATTGTGGAGGCTGGCATGGTGATCCCCTGTGGCTCCAGAAGCTGAGGCAGGAAGATCACAAGTTCAAAACCAGCCTCAGCAATTTAGTGAGGCCCTAAGCAACTTAGCAAGACCCTGTCTCAAAAAAAAAAAGGTGGGGGGAGGGGAGCTGGGAATGTAGCTCAGTGATAAAGCAACCCTGGGTTCAATCCCCAGAACAAAAAAATGTTAATACTGGCCTTGAATTTGGAGTCCTCCTCCCTCAGCATCTCTGGAAGCTGGGATTACAAACCTGAACAACCATGCCTGGCTCAGATGTTATTTTCTGGCATTCTTAGCTTTAGGGTTGGTGGAAGCTAGTGGTCCTTCCTCTCCAGTAACTATGGAGATTGAGGCAGGAGGATCACAAATTCCAGGGCATCCTCAACAATTTCATGAGACCCCATCCCAAAATAAAAAAGGGCTGGGGATGTACCTCAATATTAAAGCACAGTGGATTATATTTCCAGTACCAAACAGATGGACCAACACACACAGATTATGAAAGGTTTACCTAATAGTTGAGAGAATGTTAAGTCAGATACAAAGGTTAAAAGTAAGACAGAGGGCTGGGGTTGTAGCTCTGTGGCAAAGCATTTGCCTAGCATGTGTGAGGCACTGGGTTTGATCCTCACTACCATATAAAAATAAATAAATAAAATAAAGGCATGGTGTCCATCTGCAACTAAAAAAAAAAAAAAAAAAAGTTTAAAAAATAAGGGTTGGGGTTGTGGCTCAGTGGTAGAGCACTTGCCTCTCATACGTGGGGCACTGGGTTTGTTCCTCAGCACCACATAAATAAATAAAGTAAAGGTATTGTGTCCACCTACAAAAATAATAATAATAAAAAAATAAAATGGCTATTTTTCTAAAGGGCCTGAGATAGTACAAGATAATTTTGACATACAATATGTTCTCTCTCCATAATCGCTATGTTCTAGGCAGCCAAAGCCAAACAGTCCACAAGATTTGTGACATAGATACATGATGGAAAGTTCCAGTCCAGAGACCCAGTTACAAAGTAAAAAAAAGAAAAGTGTAAACCAGGCATGGTAGCACATGCCTATAATTCCAACAGCTCTGGAGGCAGAGGCAGGAAGATCATGAGTTCAAAGCCAGACTTGGCAACTTAGTGAGGCCCTGAACAACTTAATGAGATCCTGTCTCAAAATAAAATACAGGGCTGGGGCTGTAGCTCAATGGCAGAGTGCTTGCCTAGCATGCGTGAGGCACTGGGTTTGATCCTCAGCACCACATAAAAATACACAAATAAAATAAAGGCATTATGTCTATCTACAACTAAAAAAAAAAATGCTCCCAGTTTAAGATTAAACTTTAAAAATATATATAATATATTTTAAAAAAGGGCTGGGAATCAGGCTCAGTGGTTAAAAACCTTTGGATTCAATCCCCAGTACCGGAAAAAAAAAAAAAAAAAAAGTGTAAACAGAATGGAAATGTCCATAAGTCATGAGTCTAGTAACTCCCCGGCTGCCCCCAGTACTGGAATTGAACCCAGGGGCACTCTCCCACTAACCTACATCCCCAGCCCTTAGTTACCCATGCATGACCTCAAACTTGCAATCCTTCTGTCTTAGCTTCAAGAGTAGCTGACATCACAGGCATGTGCCATAATGACATGCCATAATGCCTGGTTGGTAACACTCTTTGTGATTTTTTTGGGGGGGTGCAGAGGCAGAATTTAATCCAGGTCCTCACACACTCTAGGCAGGTACCCTACTATTGAGCTACATCCCTAGCCCTTTGTTTTTGGTACTGGGGATTGAACTCAGGGGTACTGGACCACTGAGCCACATCTCCAGCCCTATTTTGAATTTTATTTAGAGATAGGGTCTCACTGAGTTGCTTAGTGCCTTCCAGTTGCTGAGGATGGCTTTGAACTCGTGATTCTCTTATCTCAGCCTCCCAAACCGCTGGGATTACAGGCGTGTGCCACCATACCCGGCCCTTTTTATGTTCTTTTTTTTTTTTTAATGTCAATGGACCATTATTTTATTTATTAACTTATTTATACGTGGTGCTTAGAATCGAACCTAGTGCTTCATACATGCTAGGCAAGCGCTCTACCACTGAGCCACAATCCCAGTCCCCTTTTTGTTTTAAAACAGCATCTCATTAAGTTGGTGAGGCTGGCCTCAAACTTGTGATCCTCCTGCCTACCCAGTCACTGGGATTACACCATGTGCAATGGTGCACCACTCTAGCTGATAATCTCTTAATTTGCGTTTTGAGCTCTGGGTACTATATAGCTGTATAGCCACCTCATTTGGTTGTTCCAGATGCTTACAAAGGGTAGAAGTGATCCAAGATCATGTTCCAGGCAGCGGTTGGAATTGTCCAGTATCCTAATGGCCTCCAGACTCTATTTCCAAAGCTCTTTCAATGTTTTCATTGTAATTTTCCTTTTATTTTCCCAATGGTAAATTATATGATATGTATGCTTAACCATAATACAAAAACAACTAGAAAATTCACAAAGTACATTATCACTTGATTATAATAAAAAATAATATTACTTTGAATTTTCTAGTTTCCAGCTGCTCAGGAGATCTGATCCATGACACAAAGCACTCACCCTTCAGTAATTACTCACTGGTCCAACCAAGGTTCCCAGGCAAACAAAGACACTCCCATTAAACATGACATGCAAAGGGACTAGAAATGACCTCCTAGAAGCAAAGGGCAGGCCTCTGTTTTGGCAGGGTAACATTCTTTTGATACACAACAGTTAGAGTGAGTGGTCAGTGGCTATGGAAAATAT
Organism: Marmota flaviventris; assembly: GCF_047511675.1. NCBI lineage: Eukaryota > Metazoa > Chordata > Mammalia > Rodentia > Sciuridae > Marmota > Marmota flaviventris. Next base: position 120,343,447 of record NC_092499.1, read on the forward strand.
TATGATCATGCTTTATTACGGTAGGACCTTGGGATATAGCACAAGGCCTGGTTTCACTGGCTGTGTTGAACCTTCTGGAAGTTCTGAGTATGAGAATAATGAGGAACCCAGAGATGACCCATGTATAGGCAGCCAGCCATTATATTTCCTATCATCTCAATCCCTGGACCCAGTTTACTTCAAGAGAATTTATAGATGTTTTATCTGCTTGGGTCATGGTGCAGGCTCCAACTACTCCCAAGGCGTGGTCACTGGAGGGCCTACCTTCTAAGAGCCACCTTTCTCTCCCTCCGTAAGATCCATAAGCCTAGAAGTTCTGAGAATGCTCCTTCAAATGGGCAGAGACTGTATTCAGCTACGAGAGCTGAGGAGTCAGATTTTCTTACAATAAAGGGACAGCACTGAAAAAAATATGGCCTTGGGGCTGGGGATGTGGCTCAAGCGGTAGCGCACTCACCTGGCATGCGTGCAGCCAGGGTTCGATCCTCAGCACCACATACAAAGATGTTGTGTCCGCCGAAAACTAAAAAATAAATATTAAAATTCTCTCTCTCAGGCTGGGGATGTGGCTCAAGCGGTAGCGCGCTCGCCTGGCATGCGTGCGGCCCGGATTCGATCCTCAGCACCACATACAAACAAAGATGTTGTGTCCGCCAAGAACTAAAAAAAAAAATTCTCTCTCTCTCTCTCTTTAAAAAATATAAAAATAAAATAAAATAAAATTCTCTCTCTCTCTTAAATTATATCTGCCTCAGCCCTTTAAAACAGCAATTTGGTGAGATCAATCACATTGCCTAATGCTGCTGGTTTTCTGTGCTGACTTGGAAACTCAAGTTTAGAGCCTCTTTAAACCGACTCACTCCTAAGGACCAGTTGTTCTGACACTGATAGTCTCTTTTTCTGTTTGTTTGCAATGCAGCCCAGGGCCTCTTGCATGCTCAGCAAGCACTCTGCCACTGAACTACATCCCCAATCCCATTGATAGTCTCTTATAAAAGATTATGATTCCAGTCTGACACTTATGGCCATACAATCTTAACATTTTGACCGATCTCTGCTGCAATTCCTTCATCTGAAAAGTGGAGAATAATTGAATCTCCCCATATCATAGGATTGTTGGGAGAAGTAAATGGGTTAATACACTTACCACTATGTATCATATAGAAGCATTTGTGATTATCATCTCATGTCACCACCTTGTTTCTTCAGTAAATGCTGCCTCACACCTGGAGAACTGAAGGCACATGTAAAAGCCCACCTACTAGCCTCAGCATTCTATTTATTTTCCTTTTTGAAGTCCAGGGTAAAATTTGGTATGCTCTCTACTCTCCTTTTTAATTTTCTACCACTCCATCTTTTTTGAGGGGAGGGGACTGAGCACATGGGATGGCTAAGCACAGCTCTATCCCTCCTAAGAACATATTTCCAGGAACCTATTGGGCCACTTCTAACCGCTAGATGGCCACATTACAGGGTGATTATTTCCTTAGGCAAGCAAACGCTTCAGCCCTCTAAAACAAGATTTCCTGGGGCTGGGATATCAACAGGAAGTCCTGCAGAGAAGAGCTCTGCCAAAACATTCATTCCAAGGAACTGATTGGTAAAGCAGCAAATTTGTCCAATCCTGTACAACATCCTGCAGCTCCACATGTGGCCCATTGCAGACCTCACCCACAGATGGATCTACCCCTCTGGATTCTTGGGACAGGAAGATCTATAGATAAGGTCATCCCAATGTAAGAAAACCATAAGAAAAGTTGCATTTACAAAGTGGTTGGGCCATTTATTGGTACTACGGAAAGTGTTTCTTTACAGGAGGAAAGGAACTCTTTAATACTAAAGTCTTTTCTTTTTTTCTTTTGCCTGTCTGGGGATTGAACCCAGGGTTTAGCAAATTCTAGGCAAGCATTTTCTTTTTTAATTTGTCCTAGCCCCCAGGCTGACCTCCAACTTATGATCCTCCTGCCTCAACCTCCAGAGTAGCTGGGATTACAAGTGAAAAGTCTCACCCATTTTATGCGAACTTGAGCCCAAACTCTCCATATGTACACAGGTTAATGACGATCAGGAACAAATACTTGAGTTAAATAAATTGAACCAAATATTCCTAGTACAAAATGATAAAGGAAAGGGAGGAGAGGGCAACGTTACAGCTTTTACACAATGCTTCAGGCAAAAACAGCTAACAATCCCCACTGTCTCCCAAGGTAGTCATTTAATAGTCAGTGATCCAAGTTCTAAGAAAATGTCCTGGAAAACAGGAACAAACCTCCCCACTCCCGCTTCTGTGACCTGCAATTAAGAAGCCAAGTTTTTAAGAACCCAAGACCGATGCTCTTGGCAAAGGCATTCAGAATCTCCAGTACGAGGCTTCAACTTTCTCATCTGTAAAAGGCAGACGCGGCGAGATCTGCTAGGCATCCAAATCAAAGTCATCGCGCTCCTCATTGTATTCCAGCACGTGCCTCTTGATCTTGGAGGAGTCGACCCAGGTGACAAAATCCTCCATGCTGCGAGTGACAAGGAAGGCGGGATCGGTAACCACGTCCGGGCCGACACGCACGTGGCCCTGCTCCACGAAAGTTACGGCAGCCTGGAGATGCTGTGCCATGCGCAGTTTGAGGAGCACTGTGGGAAGGCGGCGGCGACAGAAGGACGAGGCTGTGACGAAATCGCAGAGCTCGAGCGATCCGCGCGTCGGCACCAGACCGAGAGCATACAGCTTGTCCAGAAGCGCGGCAGAGGCGCGCACGCGAAACGGGTCACGCTCGGGGAGGTCGCGCAGTCGCCGCGCCAGCTCGCGCACCGCGCGGCTCAGCTGGTTGTACCGGGTGTAGTCTTCACGCCGCTGCAGACGGTAACGCCGCAGCACGCGCAACTCGTGCAGGTTGTGGTCAGTGACTTCCCAGTTCAGGAAGTCCACCTGCTTCAGTAGCTTCTGCTCGTGGAACTTAAGCTTCCGCACCATGATGGCGGCAGCCGAAACAGCGAGAAGCTAAATTGAAAGCGCGTTCAGACGCCCGAGCGACTACCGCAGCGACGCCAGAGTACCGAGTTCCTTGAAGGCCCTGGGCCAATGAAAGAAAGGCTAGAAGCCACGCCCCCCAACCCCGTTGGTCAGAGTTGGGCCACACCTTTGCATCCGCATCTCGCGTTTCTTGTGTCGTTCTCGTTGGCGGGCGTGGGGGAGGCGTGAGAAGTGCCCGCGGTGGGTAGTGAAGGAGAATCTGGAGGCGACTTTGCGGTTCTTAGTAACGGAGAATGCATCCTCTAGTGCAGTAACAATTTCTTCTCAGATTTCTACCCTTTGGGGACTCTCAGCAGAGGGTTTCCCCGAAAACCTGGGGAGGCCAATTCCGCGGGAGAGGAGTGATGACCGGCTCTTGAAGTTGGGTTCACTGCGCTCGCGACGACCCAGCGGCGGAGGCTGACAGAGCAGTCAGCCTTCCGCCTGCGACTGCTGGGTCTTTCACCAGGCGAGCAGAGCGGTTTCTCCTTGCCAAATAGGGCTGGACTGCACTAAACCTATGGCATGCGGATTCCCTGGCCACTTCCTACACTCATAAGATCGGAATCTATTGCGGAACTGTCTGCAAATCCTGTATTTTTAATTTTTTCTCCTCCCTCCTCAGCCCCGTGGTATTGGGTATTGAACCTGGGGTGTTCTGCCACGGAGATATATCCTCAACCCTTATTTTATTTTGAGATAGGGTCTCACTAAATTGCCCAGGACTCTAGCTCGCCATCATCACTCAACCTAGCTAGTCGCCGGGATTACAGGCGTGTGCCACTGCGCCTGACTGGAAATCTGTATTTTTAACAAGTGCCAGTTGGTTTCACGAAATACAGCGAATTTGAGAAACTTGGACTGTTAGTACAAGTCCTAACCCTTTAGTCTAGCCTCAAACGAATTAGCTTGGGTGGATTTCTGGCCACCGAGTATTGAACGCTGTTTGAGCTAGTTAGATATGTAAATTACATTTGAGCGCAGCGGGACTAACTCCCTTTTAACCTAGGCCTCTGACGCCATCTAGCTTCTACTCTGATCATTTTTGTTTTTCATTGTCTTTTTTTTTTTTTTTAATGCAGTATTTACTAGCTGGAAAATACATATGTAACATGTAAGTTATCGTGTATAATGCATACTCGTGTACTCAACAGCATATTTAAGTAAACATCACCACAACAATTGAACCATTTCATTTACCTAATCCAGCCTCTTTCTCCTTCCAAAGGTAACGGGATCTCCTGTCCTGATTTTTTTTTTTTTTTTTGGCGGTATTTTTTAGGGGCGCTCTACCACTGAGCTACATTCCCCAGCCCATCTAATTTTTTTTTTTTAATTTGAAACAGTGTTTTACTCAAATGACCAGGACGTTCTCGAGTTTGTGATTCTTCTGCCTCAGCCTCCGGAGTTGCTGGGGTTACAGATGTGCACCACTCTGCCCAGCTCCTCTCCTGAATTTTGTGTTTATTATTTTGTTTAAAATTTTTTTCATCATTATACATACAAATATATGTATACACACACACATATGTATTTAATATTAGGTGCTGGGGATGGAACCCAGAACCTTACCCATGCTAGGCAAGCACTCTACCTCTGAGCCGCACACCTGAAGACCGAGTTTATTCAAAGTATAACCTATGGATCAACAGAGAGCTTGTTGGAAATGCAGATTCTCAGGCCCTATTCCTGAGACTCAATCTCATTTTAACAAGATCTTAATTTGTGTGACCCTGATATTTCAGAAGTGTTTCATAGAAGACAAGACATTGATTGGAGTTTGTTATGTGTAGCTGTAATTGCTTTTTTCCCTATCGTGTAATAGTCTTTGTTTGACTCATTTATTAATCCATTTTCCTGTTGGCTTTGTTATTGTTGGATTTCTTTGGAGGGACTGTTTTCAGCAAAATTGCCATTAACATTTTTATACATGTCATATGTTGCACATATGCAGTAGTTTCCAGTATACATTGTAGGAGAGTTGCTAGTCAACCTTAGTAGATATTGCCAAATTGTTTCCAAAAAGATTGTATGAATTTATATTCCTTTGGGAATATATAAGAATTCCCTGGGGCTGGGGTGATAGCTCAGCAGTAGAGCGCTTGCTTAGCACATGTGAGGCCCTGAATTCGATCCTTAGCACCACATACAAATGAATAAATAGAATAAAGGTATTAAAAAAAAAAGAATCCCCTTTGCTTCGTATTCTCATCAGTGCTTGGTTATTTTTGTTGTTATTGTTAGGTTGTTTGTTGTTTTGCAGTATAGGAGTTTAAACCCAGGGGTCCTCTTTTTTTTTTTGGTACCAAGGATTTAACCCAGAAGCACTTAATCACTCAGCCACATCCCCAGCCAGTTTTTGTTTGTTTGTTTGTTTTGTTTTGAGGCAGGCCTAACTCCTGCTGTTCTCCTTCCCAAGCCTCCTGAGCTGCTTTGCCACCACACTCAGCTAAACCCAGGATTCTGTACCACTGAGCCACATCTATAGCCCTTTTTAATTTATTATTTTGAGACAGGGCTTTACTAATTGCCAAGACTGGCCTCAAACTTGCAATTCTCCTGCCTCAGTCTCCTGAATCGCTTCGATTACAGGCATGTACCACTGTGCCAGGCTTGGTTATTAGTTTTTAAAATGTTTGCCAATGTGGTGTGTAGGTGTGTATCTGTTTTCTTCCTTCCTTCTTTTTTTTTTTTTTTGGCACTTTACCACTGAGCGACATTCCCAGCTGTTTTGTTTGTTTGTTGTTTTAATATTTTATTTTTTAGTTGTAGTTGGATACAATACCTTTACTTCACTTATTTATTTTTTATGTGGTGCTGAAGTGGGTTATAGGCATGTACCACCGTGGGCCCAATGTGTAATGGTATTTCATTGTGACTTTAATTTGCATTGTCTCAATGAATAAAAGCTTTATGTGTTTCTTACTCTGGGAAATGCCTCTTTGTGTCCTTTGTTTATTTTTCAATGAGATTGTATGGTAAGTAGAATAATGACCTCCTAAAGACTTCCACCAGGAACCTGTGAATGTGTTACCTTATACTACATAAAGGACTTTGCAGGTATGTTTAAGACTGTTTATTGAGATAATGGATATTGTAATTATCTTGACTTAATTCCACATTGTATTTATAAATCATAACATCACTCTGTATGCCATAAATATATACAATACTTTAGCAATTTGAAGTTGAAAAAAATTTTTAAATATATTTTTTAGTTGTTGATGGACCTTGATTTTATTTATTTATATATGGTACTGAGAATCGAACCCAGTGCTTCACACATGCTAGGCAAGCACTCTATCACTGAACCACAACCCCAGCCCTGCAGTTGAAAATTTTAAATGCAAAAAAAAGTGGGGGGCAATATTGGCATGGGGAGATTATCCTGGTGGGTCCCATGTAATTACAAGAGCCACAGGAGTCCTTATGAGTGAAGGAGGGAGTCAGAAGAGTCAGAGGAGATGATGGAAGCAGAAGCCTGATGAGATTGCTGACTATGATAATGAAAGTGTTCCAAGAGCCAAGAGATGTAGACAACCTCTAGGAAACTGGAAAAAGCAAGGAAAGAGATTATTCCCCAGAGAAGGAATATAGCTCTGCCAATATCTTGATTTTTTTAGCCCAGTGAGATCCACTTTGGATTACTAGTTTCTAGTACTGTAAGATGATAAATTTGTATTATTTTAAGACATTACATTTGTGATTATTCATTATAGCTGCAATAAGAAATGACTATAGATTTTTTATTTTTTGGTAGTACTGGCGATTGAACCTAGGGCCTCTAACACGAGAGGCTACTGTTCTATTCTACCATGGAGCTTCATCCCCGACCATTTATTTATTTATTTAGGTACTGAGGATTGAACCTAGGAGTGCCTAACCATTGACCTATACTCCCAGTTCTTTTTTATTTTTTGAGACAGGGTCTTGCTAAGTTGCTTAGGGCCTTGCTAAGTTGCTGAAACTGGGGTTGAATTGGAATCCACCTGCTTCAGCCTCCCAAGTCACCGGGATTCCAGGCAGGCAGTATTCTGCTCTGCAGGTTTTAATTTTAAATAGGGTATGCCAGGGTAGGTCTTGATGAGAAAGTTCTATTTTATAGTTAATCCTTGTGCACATTCAGGGGAAGGAAGAGCATTTCAGGAAGAGGAAATAGTGCAAATACATTAGGATAAGAATGTACCTGACATGCCAGAAGAGAAATTACAAAGCTGTCTTGGCTGGAACAGAGTGAGAAGGGAGGATATTAAAGGGTATCAGATAACATAGAGGCTTCCAAGCCTTTGTAAGGACTTTGTAGGGTTTTGAGCAGAGAATTGACACCTAACATATTTAAAAAGAATCACTCTGAAAGCTGTAGTGAGAATAGATTCTAGGAAAGCAGAAATGGAAATGCAGAGTCCATCAGGTGGCTACTACAGTGATCCAGTGATCCAGGCAGCTGGGACCAGGAGAGCAGTAGAAAGATGCTGATAAAAGAGGAATCCTAGAAGGCAGGTGCAGTGGTGTTTGCCTATAATCTCAGCAACTCAGGAGGCTGAGGCAGGAGGATTGCAAGTCCGAGGCCAGCCTATGTAACTGTAGATCTGTCTCCAAATAAAAATAAATAAATAAATAAAAAGGGGCTAGGGCTTTAGTTTAGTGGTAGAAAGCACCTGAGTTCAGTATTCAGTACCACCACCAAAAAAAAAAAAAAAGGACTGGATGGTGGCGGGGAGAGGGGGACATCATTAGCAAATATGTTAAATATATGGTGTTCCATGCTATGAGCCTAAATAAGATAATCAAAGGAATGAATATAAATATATGCATGGACAGAGACAAGGTTGGGCGTTCAGGGTGGTATGGTCACAGACTGAATAGAAAATACAAGAGGATCACTTTATTGTGGTCACTCTAGTATTGATAATTATTAGAGAACCCGACATGGTGGCGCATGCTGCCTGTGATCACAGGGGCTAGGGAGGCTGAGGCAGGAGGGTTTCCAGTTCAAGGCCAGCCTCAGCAATTTATCGAGGCCCTAAACAACTCAGCAAGACCCTGTCTCAAAACACAAAAAGGGCTGGGGATTTAGCCCAGTGGCAGAGTGTTTGCCTAACAAGTGAAAGGCTCTAAGTTAAAAAAAAAAAAAAAAAAAAAGATAATTGGAGAGAAGAGGATGAACCAATGACATAGAAGGAAAAACAATTACAGTATGGTCTCTCTGGTACAAATGAAGAAAGTATATCCAAAAGGGAGGAGGGGTTAAAATGCTAGTGAGAGGTTGAATAAGAGAGCAATTGAGAATCATTGGGATTCAGCAACACCAAGGTTACTTGATAAAAATATTTTACTACAAGGTTAAGTGTGTATGAGAGAGGAGGAGAGACCCTGGGTTAAATCCCTGGTGTTCAGAGAATAGTTCAGCACTTTCACTGTGTGTGTGTATGTGTGTATGTGTGTGTGTGTGTGTGTGTGTGTGAGAGAGAGAGAGGGATTGAACCCAGGGCCTCACACATACCAGGCAAGCACTTTACCACTGAGCTACATTCCCCAGCCCTCTATTTATCTATTTTTGGGTTTTGAGACAGGGTATTGCTAATTTGCCCAGACTAGCCCCAAACTGAATCCTCTAGTCTCAGCCTCCTATGTAGCCGGGCCAGAAAGGCTTTCTTTCTTTTTTTTTTTTTTTCATACATAGGATTGAATCCAAGGGCTTAATCACTAAGCCACATCCCCAGCCCTTTTGTAATATTTTATTTAAAGACAGTGTCTCACTAAATTGCTTAGGGTCTTGCTGAATTACTGAAGCTGACTTTTTTTGTTTGTTTTTTTTTTTAAAGAGAGTAAGAGAGAATTTTTTTTTAATATTTATTTTTTAGATTTCGGCGGATACAACATCTTTGTTTGCATGTGGTGCTGAGGATGGAACCCGGGCCGCACGCATGCCAGGTGAGCATGCTACCGCTTGAGACACATCTCCAGCCCCTGAAGCTGACTTTGAACTTGTGATCCTCCTGCCTCAGCCTCCCAAACTGATGGGATTACAGACATACACCGCTGCACCTGCACTGCAGCTTTCTTGATTCTTGCTCCACCCAGACTAGTGTAGGTGCCCTCCCATGCACCGTGTGTGTGTGTGTGTGTGTGTGTGTGTGTGTGTGTGTGTTGGGGGAGCTGTTGAGGATTAAACCCAGGACCTTGTGCATGCTAGGCAAGTGCTCTACCATGGAGCACAGCCTCCATTCCCCAATGGGCCTCCCTTCCCCAATGCACATTTCATTGCAATGGTCACACTGTGCAAGGAGCATCTCTCTACTTGTCAGGACTCAACTGAGTTTCTGGCAGGTAAGGATAATATTTTACTTGTCTGTGTACCCCAAGGTCCTGGTACATAATAGGTACTCAGTTAATTGTTGTTGTTATTATTATTATTATTATGGCAACAATGGGAATTGAACCCAGAGATGCTTTACCACTAAATTACATCCCAGTTCTTTTTATTTTTTATTTTGAGACACAGCCTCACTAAGTTGCCGAGGATGGCTTCGAGCTTGTAATCCTCCTGTCTCAGCCTCTAGAGTACTGGGATCAGTCATGCACCATGGCCCCTGGCTTCAATTTCTTGAATCCATAACCGAATGAATGAGACAGAATGGATGAATTAAAGACAAGTGGAACTAGACTGTAAGTGCCTAGCAGGAACCTGAATTGCTAGTGCTGCTGGTGCTCCCCAGTGTCCAGCAGAATCAGTGTCCAAAACGCTTGCCTCTTCTGAAGTCTCTACAAGACCATTTTCTCTTTGCTGCTGCGATAAAGCACAAAGCATCTGGTCCCAGCCGGCCGCAGCACAAAGCAACAGGGAACCTGGCTGCGTCTTAGGCTTGTTCCCGGTCTCTATAGATGTAGGGTTTTGCCGTCCCCTCCCCTCCAACCAGCCCCCAAGAAGTTGCCCAGAGCAGAGGTGTTCTAAGAACTGGAGCACGCAGCAGACGGTATCCCAGGTCAGACGCCTGGGTCGCGCTGGCTGCTGCCGCGCAGGCGGTGGCCAGTCCAGAGAACAATCCCGGAGCTGCGCCACGGCCCGGTGCGGACGCAGCCCCAGTGAGGGTTAGGAAGGAAAGGAGGCCCCTTCGGCGGGCGCGGCTCTCCAGGCACCCCACCCCGTCCCGGCTCGGACGCCCTGGTTGCCACCCGGCGCTTTGCAAACTTTCGGAGTTTTCCTGCACTTGCGTCACGGAAAAGGCAGGAGGGTGACGGAGTCCGGGAGGCGAGGCGGCCGCGGCTGGCGAGCTCCCCCGCGCGGCGCTCAAGGCCCTGGGGCGAGAGGTGTTTCACCGCGCGGGCGGCTTGGCTGGGTGGCGGCTCGAAACCCACTAAGTCCCGGATCGTCCCCGCTGTCTCGCCTCCTGGACAGAGCGCGAGGGCCACAAGGAAAGAGGTGCGGAAGATTCGGCGGGGCCGGGTTCCAGCGCCCCTGGCCCGCGGGAGGGCGGAGCCGGGCTGTCCCTGCCCAGGCGGGACGCGCGGAAGTGCGGTGGAGTTTGCCCAATTCCCCAGCCTGCTTTTCCTCTCTCCCTCCCTCCCTCACCCCACCCCTCACCTCCCCTTCGGCTATTCCCTCCTTCCTTGGGACGCCACCTCCCGGAATCGCCTTTTTGTTTTGTTTTGTTTTGGAGCTGGCTTCTCGCCGGCGCCTTGGAGGGGCTGCGAGTGCGGGAGAAGTGCAAGCGGGGGCCCCGCAGGGCAGAGCGGAGGACGGACGGACAAATCACCAGCCTGGCTATCTACTCACCGGAGCTCCCTCTGCAAACTACTGTTGAGTGTTTGGGGGGCACGCGAGGAGTGGGGGACGGGGGTCGTGAATCCCGGGCTCCCGGACGGATTTCCGCTAGGCTACCTCGGGACTGGGGTCCTTGGACTTAGATCGGGGTCAGCTTCAGGCGCAGAAACAGCTGAGGAATTAGGCAAACAAAAGAGGACACTGAGCGACCGGCCAGAAGTCGCCTGAGCGACCCGTCGCGCCCCCTCCTTCCCCAGGGTGGGGGCTGGCCACTTGAGGGGCGACAAGTGGCGACCGGAGCCGGCGGGGCTCGGCCGAGCCGCTAGGGTCGTGGAGTTGGAGGCCTGTTGTGCAAGCCTCAGCCCTTGTTTTCCCGGCCTGGCTCGTTGTGAGGCCGGACACATCCACCCTTGGACTCGATTCAGGAGGCTGCTGCTTTTCTCCTTGCCCCTCTTGGATTTTCTGGATTTTTGAAAACCCAGTGGCCTAGGAGGAGGAGGAGGAGGAAGGAGGAAGGGGCAGATCTGCAGAGGAATGTGAGAGCCTCCCAAAGCCGGAGCAGCCAGAAGCAGCCCAGAGCCAGAGGGATTGCAGAGCCCTGCCCCGGGGTTCTGGGACGGTTGTTTCTGAGTGATTCTTGTCTATTTTAGAACATTGTTCCAGTGGAAAGTGTCGAATTCTTGCCCTCAGAGAGCTGGTTTCTCCAGGTCATTTGACTTTTCTGCTTGTGGTGGAAAGCAGAGCCCCCCTCCAGGGGCTGCCAAGGGAGGGGAGGAAGACTACGGACATGAGCCCTCCCTGCTCACAGGCATATGCCCAGAGACTTAATAGAGTAATTTCTGGGCCATGGACATTGTTCTGAAGAAAGGGAGGTTGGACAGAGTCTGTGGGTGCTGAGACCCCACTTTAGGGGCTGAGAGATTGAGCTGTGAGTGCATTCTTGTGCTCGGACCTTGTGAGCATCCCTGTCTGGGCAGGACCATCTCCTTCTTTATCCAGCATGGCACTGAAAGGCCGAGCCCTGTATGACTTTCGCAGTGAGAACAAGGAGGAAATCAGCATCCAGCAGGATGAAGACCTGGTTATCTTTAGTGAGACTTCACTGGATGGCTGGCTACAGGGGCAGAATAGTCGTGGTGAGACAGGACTCTTCCCTGCCTCTTATGTGGAGATCGTCCCTGCTGGCATCAGCCCCAACCATGCTGACAACTCTAGCAGCCCTGCAGATTTTTCAAGCACCCAGGTGAGCTTGTACAGCCCCAGTGTGGCCAGCCCAGCCAGAAGTGGTGTGGGCAGTGGCTTCCTGTCAAACCAGGGCAGCTTTGAGGATGATGATGATGATGATTGGGATGACTGGGATGATGGATGCACAGTGGTGGAGGAGCCTCGGGCTGGTGGGCTGGGTACCAATGGGCACCCCCCACTCAACCTCTCCTACCCGGGTGCCTACCCCAGCCAACACATGGCCTTCCGGCCCAAACCACCCCTGGAGCGGCAGGACAGCCTGGCATCTGCCAAGAGAGGCAGTGTGGTGGGACGCAACCTCAACCGTTTCTCCTGCTTTGTGCGCTCTGGAGTGGAGGCCTTCATCCTGGGGGATGTGCCCATGATGGCCAAGATCGCTGAGACATACTCTATTGAAATGGGCCCTCGTGGCCCCCAGTGGAAGGCCAACCCCCACCCATTTGCCTGCTCTGTGGAGGACCCCACGAAACAGACCAAGTTCAAAGGCATCAAAAGCTACATCTCCTACAAGCTCACACCCACCCATGCTGGCTCGCCAGTCTACCGGCGCTACAAACACTTTGATTGGCTCTATAACCGCCTACTACACAAGTTCACTGTCATCTCGGTTCCCCACCTGCCTGAGAAGCAGGCCACAGGCCGCTTTGAGGAGGACTTCATTGAGAAGCGGAAGCGGCGTCTTATCCTCTGGATGGACCACATGACCAGCCACCCGGTGCTCTCCCAGTACGAGGGCTTCCAGCATTTCCTCAGCTGCCTGGATGCCAAGCAGTGGAAGATGGGCAAACGCAGGGCAGAAAGGGACGAGATGGTGGGCGCCAGCTTCCTGCTTACCTTCCAGATCCCCACGGAGCACCAGGACCTGCAGGATGTGGAGGACCGTGTAGACACATTCAAGGCTTTCAGCAAAAAGATGGATGACAGTGTCCTGCAGCTCAGCACTGTGGCGTCAGAGCTGGTGCGGAAGCATGTGGGGGGCTTCCGCAAGGAATTCCAGAAGCTGGGCAGTGCCTTCCAGGCCATCAGCCATGCCTTCCAGATGGACCCCCCCTTTAGCTCTGAAGCCCTCAACAGTGCCATTTCTCACACCGGTCGGACCTACGAAGCCGTGGGTGAGATGTTCGCTGAGCAGCCCAAGAATGACCTCTTCCAGATGCTCGACACACTCTCTCTCTACCAGGGCCTGCTCTCCAACTTCCCAGACATTATCCACCTGCAGAAAGGTAAGACCCAATGCAGACAGGTGACTCTCCCTGAGTCTGGTGCTTTGCTGGAGCCTGGGGATGTAGGGATGGACTGGAGCAGCTCACCAAGTCTTTTTGTCTCGATCTCAATCATTCACTCAAAAAATGAGTTGAGTATGTACTATGTGGCAGGTGCTCTCTACGTACAGGGATGTTGTGGACAGGCCTGGTTCCTGTCCTCTTGGAATTCTATGTTTAACTTCTTGTCAGTTCATTCATTTTCTCTTTGTCTCATTTATCTCATTATGCATGAAGCCTCAAGGTATCAGGCTGGGTTCTGGAAACACAGAGATGATCAGGCCCCAGGCCTTGCCCTTGAGGAGTCCAGGGGCTCAGGGGGACCCAGAACCAAACCTGAATAACAAGAGCACAGTGTGCAGCTCTCTCCTTATCTCCTGTCTTCTCATAAGCTCAGAACCCACCTTTGCAGTTTCAGAGCCTTCTCATGTCTCCCCTCCACCCTATCTAAGAGCTCCCTATCTGTGCAGGAGGATCTCTGTCCTTATTTTGCAAATGAAAGAGCCTGTGTCCACAGCAGAGTGGTTGCACAGAGTCCATGGACCAGCTGGGACTGTCCTTTTTTCCTGCCATCTCCCCAAGGACACATTCATATTGGCTGCCTCCCAGGAGCCCATGTTTTCAGTTCTCATGGCCCCCTCTCTGGGGGGAGGGACAGGATGGGCCCCTGCCTGTTACTGCTGGGGATGTCAAGGAACTGCCAGGGAAATGACTCATCCTGGGTCACACAAGGGCTCTGGGCTGGGCTGGGGAGCAGAAACAGGGCCTGTGGTCCCCTCCTGAGAGCCAGCAAGGGTCAGGGCACAGTCCACATAGCCAATCTAATCCCCCTTCCCAAGCCTGGCTTCTCTTCTAAGGAGTGAGTCAGGGGCTGACCCAGCAGGGGGAGGCAGGTGTTGGAGTCTTGGGGACCATTGGGAGGGCACATGTCAGAAGAGAGGTGTGGTTCTCCCTGGGGCTGCTTGGTAACTCAGGAAGAACTTGTGCAGGGCGTGGGACTGGCCCCTGGACCCTAGGCCCTGAGGTCAGGCCTGGCTTGGTGGGGAGTTTTACTCTGGGTGGGGCCCAGAGGCAGATGAGCCTGGGGGACTGCAAACCCCCCTTCGCCCTCAGTGTCCAACAGAGTCTGGGGAAAGCCAGCAGCTCTCCTTAGCAGGACATTGACTGTCAGAACTTTAGTTCCCAGTATGCTTTGTCCCCTAACTTTCTCCTCCTCCTCCTCTCCCTCCTGTGTGTTCCCTACCCCACATCTCCACCTTCCTTCCTCCTTTCAGCTCCAGGAGATCCAAGGCCTGATTCTAGTCTGGCTTTTCCTAGTTTGTCTTGTGTCCCTGGGAAGTGTCTTTGCCTCTCTAGGCCTTAGTTTCCTACCCCTGAGAAAAGATGGAGTGGGGACAGTGAGATCTTAGGCCTTCAAGGGAGAGGACAGGAAGGGGTTCTGGGGAGGGTCTGGCCCAGAAGCAAAATGATGCCTTAGATCTGGCTCTATGCTCTGGGCCGGGGAAGGCCAAGGGAGGTAGCTGTGGCTGGGGGCCCAGTAGGGCAGGCACCTTCCTGTGCAGAAGTGGAGCTGCACTCTGCACCAGGGCCTGGGAAAGCTGGTTCAACCAGCTCCTTGACTCCTGTGTGGGCAGCAGGAGGCTGGGCACAATGATTAAACAGCTGCTCCCACGCAGTGACAGGGGACACTTGCCTAGGGCAGAGCTAGAACAGGAGGGCATCCCCATGTCCAGGGCACCCATGGCTCCCAGGCTTGCATCAAACAGGTGGGGAGTGAAGCCAGATCAGACTTTTTGACTCCAGGAAGGGAGACAGAGCTGATGGAAGCCATGTCTGAGGTATGGCTGGAGGTATTTCTAAGAGTCAGGGGTCATCATCCTTTGGAGCAATTAGGCAACCTGAAGCAGAGACTTAGCCCACCTTCCCTCACCCAGACCCCCACCACACATACCCCGCCTCCCAGGGTAAGCTCTCCTGGACTTACTCAGAGTTTTGGGCTCTGGCCTGGGCTCTAGGGAGAGTCAAAGATTAGGGGTTGGAATTGGTTTAAGAGAAACTTAGGGGGCTGGGGCTTGGGCTCAGTGGTAGAGCACTTGCCTTGCAAGTGTGAGGCCCTGGGTTCCATCCTCAGCATCACATAAAAATAAACAAATAAAGATATTGTGTCCAACTACAACTAAAAGAATATTAGAGAGAGAGAGAGAGAGAGAGACACCTGGGCAGGCTTTGGGGACAGCCTGAGGGGGTCCTATACTGGCCCTGTGGGTGGAGCTCTCCCTCAGGCAGAGCAGGACAATTGGGTCCTGGGTCCCTAGGATTCTGTCTGTCCTGTTGGACATCTGAATGAATGATGAATGTGTAGAAGAGACAGATGGAGGAGGCCCAGGTGAGCCGTCAGACCAGGATTGGGGCAAACTTGACTCTGAGGTGACCTTGGAAAGTTTTCTCCCCTCAGTTTCCACATTAATAAAATGGGAGCTGAGCTGAGGTCCATTTACCTGGTCTGCCCATTGGGCCAGACTCTGGAGCCCAGTCCAGGGGTCTCCCATGGGAACAACCGCCATATAATTAACATCAGAATTGGGGCAGTTTGGGGATGAAAGGGGGCCCTAGTTAGTAAAGGTTATCTTGGGACACAAGAAGAAAGTGGCTGCCTGGGGCAAGCCAGGGCCTGTGGTCCCCTCCTGAGAGCCAGCAAGGGCAGGCTAAATCCTGAGGCTCATCACAAGTCAGCAGTCTGGTGTGATCCCCCCATTTTCCAGATGAGGTACACTGAGGTGATTTGATAAGCAGAGCAGGCATTGGAGCCCAGGTGTCCAACTATAACTAACAGCCCAGGCTGTTTCCACTGCCAGACAGATGGAGGAAGCAGTTCTCAAGGGATGGACAGCTGAGAGAGATAAGCCAGAAGCGGAGAGGAAGGAAAGAGGTTTGGGTGGACTGGGCACTCCAGCATTAACTCAGTTGGCATTCTAAGTGCAGGACCACAGTGGAGGAGCTCATAGCATGGCCAGGACCATGTGACCTTTGCTCTTGCCTGGGAGATAGACAAGTAGGTGGGTTCTGCCTTTGTAGATTCTGAGCTATCATTTAATCCTCTACCTCTCTTCCTTTTTTTTTTTTTTTTCCTTCTTGGTACTAGGGATTGAACCCAGGCACATTTTATCAGCTACATCCCCAGCCCTTTTTATTTTTATTTTGAGACAGGTTCTAAGTTGTCAAGACTTGCCTCAAACTTGTGATCCTCCTGCCTCAATCTCCAGAGTTGCTGGGATTATAGGCATGCACCAGTGCATCCAGCTTCTCCTGGGTTTTATAAACAGGATAGTGCTGCCATGAGCCACCAGTGGCTGCAGCTTTCTGTGAGTTCATGGATAGGAAGGCAATTTTGCACACCACAGTGCACAGTATCCTGGGCTCTCGGTCATATCAGGCACTATCCTCAGCACTTCACACATGAGTTCAGTTAAACCTCAACTGAACTGTGTAGGGTGCATACTATCAGCGTCCCGTTTCACAGAAGTGGAATCTGTAAAGTACTATACTGTTGTGAGCAGTTGTCAGCAGCATCACATCTAATAGGACTTGTCCCATTTGACAGCAGGGAGACCAGCAGCCCAGGCGAGAGCAGTGGTTTGCTAAAGGGGACACAGCTGGGACTAGGACTCAGAGACCTCTTTCCCCCAACTTGGGCAGGTGGTAACTACCTTCATGAGATTGAAGCAAGATGGTTTGAGGCTGGAGCTTAGGAAATAATTTTGGGGCCCTGAGACTGTGCAGCTGGTGGGCTTCAGCTCTCCCTTCCCATTCCTGGGCCCCAACATGCCAAGGCAGGAGACAACCCTAGAGGACTCCCAGGTCAAGTCCCAAATAGAATGTCGAGGGGATGCTGGACAGGTCTGGGTCCTGACTCCCAGCCTGTTGGGTGGAACCCCTTAGCCTTAGCTGATCCTGGCCCCAAAACTGAGTCAACAGGGTGAGAAAGTGACAGAGAGCAGGGTGGGGCTTCTGCCTGTCCCCACCCCTGCAGCCTTTGCCCCCATCCCTGACCCTAGCCTGCCTATGGATATCTAGCAATTGCAATAGGTTCATTCTTGCTCTTTGGGTCACAGTCTTCTCATCCACAGAAGGAACTTTTCCTTCCTCCAAGGTCATGGGCAAGAAAGCCCATGCATCTCCATTGCCCCTAAATTCTTGCAGGCAGGTGGAATCCAGGCGCCCAAGTCTCCCCTTCAGGTAAGACCCTTTGGCTGAAGCTCACCTCCATTTTTTTTTTTTTTTTTTGTCCTGCTATTTGTTTTCATCCTTCCTCCTTTCCCCATACCTCCTTCCTTCTCTCCCCAACCCCTCTCTTCTTTTTCTCTTTCTTTCCTAGGGATTGAACTCAGGGGTACTTTGTTACCGAGCCACATCCTCAGCCCCTTCTTATTTTATTTTATTTTGAGACAGGGTCTCACTAAATTGCTGAGGCAGTCCTTGATTTTGCAGTCCTCCTCTCTCAACTCCCAAGTCACTGGGATTACAGGCATGAGCCACCACACTCAGCCCTATTTTCTGCCTTTCTTCTTATGGCTCCTCATACCCCCTGGGACCTTCTCAGATCCCTATGTCCATTGTCTGGGTCCAGCATAGGCTCCCTGCAGCAGAGATGGTGTCCACTTTCCAGCTGTGGAGGGCCAAGCACACCCCACTTATGGGGCAGAAAGGAGTCTGGGAACCCCTAGGTAAGTCCCTGTCCCTCAGTTTCCTCTTATAGCAGTAGAGGGGTGAGGACCGGGCCTCAGGGTGATCCCTATTCTGCTGCCCAGGGCTGGGCTGTTGGGATGGAACAGGGGGCAGGAAGTGGTTGAGGGAGAGTGACAGAAGGTGGAGTGGCCTGGGAAGTTAGGAGATAGGGACTACGGATTTCTTTTCGATGCTGTGTGAGTGGCTCTGGTGACTCTCAAGAGATATTTTCAGCATGTAGAGCCCTGGGCTTGGATGTAGTAAGTGCTCAGCAAATGCACTTTGAATGCATCTGACACCTTGAGTGAGAATAAAAAGAATACCATCTAGAAGGTCCTCAAGAGTCCTCCTTAAAGGAGAAGCAGCAAAGCGTAGATAACGATCGTGCTATGTGTGTGTGGTGGATGTTCTTGAGGACCTGGAGGGAAGGTGCTGTGTTCCCACCTCTGTTATCCTCTTTGCACAGTGGATTCTGTCTCAGCCCTGGAGGAGTGGGTGCTAGGCAAGGCAAACCACCTCCTCTTCCCAGTAACTGTCCCCACTGGCTTAAAGGCAGAATTAGTCAAGGACCTTATAATTCAGAACTGAAATTCATTAACCAGCACTTGTTGATTCATTCAGATTCTCCCATATTGGGTCTCCTGCTCAAGTTTATCCCCTATCCTCCATCTGCCACCTGATTATTACAATAGTCTCCTCTGTTTCCCAAGGGCTGGGGAGAGGAGTGGGCAAAGCCTCTTTGGAGGGGAGACATATCAGGTGGCCTTTGAAGTACTGTTTTAGAATCAGCAGTATGATGGGCAGGATGGGGAGACAGGACAGATAAGATTGGGGAGGCATTCTGCTTGGAGGTACTGGAGAAGGCTCTGGTGTAGAAGTGGCATCTGATCTGGGCCTTGAATTATGGATAGGGATCCAGCAGGCAGAGGTATGAAGGAGCTGGGTGGGTTTAATGAGCATGGGGTCAGTTTGGAATGAACACAGAGACTGACTCCCAGAAGCCTCCTGGGCCAGGGGAACAGATGTGGACCTTGATCTGTAGCCAGTGGGAGGAGCCAAGGAAGGTACCCAGCTTGGGGGGTATTTTGGGGTACTACAGGACAGACAAGCTGGGGGTATTTTGGGGTACTACAGGACAGACAAGCTGGATCAAGGGTGGGGACTGCTGTAGCAGCCCAGGGACAGGATCAGTCTGTTCAGCAGACCTGTATCAGGATCTACTGTGGGCCAGGCCTGGTTCTGGGAATTAGGGAACAAAAGCTAAGACAGGCCCTGAACTGATCCAGCCACCTCTGCCCAGGGTAGGTGGGCAGAGAAGTTACAGGGTGTAATAACTGGGGTAGGGAAAAGCCAGGGAGCTTGGTGTCACCAGGAGGGCCTGTGGGGGCCAAAGGGCACAGAGAAGGTTTGCTGGTGAGCTGGGACCTGGGCTGAATTAGGAGTCAGTGTGGGATGGTCAGGCCTGTGATCGGGAGGGTCAGGGATTTCCCAGTCCTGGAAATTGATCCATTAGCGGGGCTGTGACTGATTGGGACCAGCTGCTGTTGGTGCTGTAGGTTTGGAGAGAAGATGGTGTGTCCCGGTTAGGAGGTGCTGAGGGAATTCCCTGATGGAAACAGCCAGGTGGCTGGGCTGTGGGTCTAGAGTCCAGGGATAAGGACTGAATCAAGCTGATGAGGATGTTGTCTGCCTTTGATGGCGCTCAGGGAGCACACAGGGAGCAGAGAGAGGAGGCCCAAGCCCTAACGTGCCGGTCCTCTCTGCCCTGCCAGGTGCCTTTGCCAAGGTGAAAGAGAGCCAGCGCATGAGCGACGAGGGCCGCATGGCCCAAGACGAGGCAGATGGCATTCGAAGGCGCTGCCGTGTGGTGGGCTTTGCCCTGCAGGCCGAGATGAACCACTTCCACCAGCGCCGGGAGCTCGACTTCAAGCACATGATGCAGAACTACCTGCGCCAGCAGATCCTGTTCTACCAGCGGGTGGGCCAGCAGCTGGAGAAGACCCTGCGCATGTACGACCACCTCTGACCACATGCCCTGGGTCCCTCCCCACCCTAAGGCCTGGTCACTACCGTTTACCTCACTTCAGACCTCCCTGCACCAGCAATGGCTGTGGGGACTTGGGGTGGGTGAGGTAAGCCGCCTCTTCATCCTCCCCAGAGAAGGGGTCTTGGAGGAGTCACAGGTGCCCCTGGAATGTTTCCCACCCTTTAAAGATGGGACTTGACAGGGGAGAGAATGGAGCTGGGCACCCTCCAGGCCAAAGCCTGGGCTGCTGGTCAGTCACTAAAGGCTAAGCCAGGATCCACTTCCTCTGGAGCCCGTAGCACACATTCATCTGGCCACCACCCCCATTCATTCAGCAAATTACCAAGAGGCCCATGATGGCCCAGTGATGGCCCTGGATCAGACCTGGGCACACAAACTAGGACGAGTGTTCCCTGGAGGAGTCTCCATCCAAGGTGGGGATCAGACACAGAAATAGGCAAAGTCAATGTAATGTGACAGGTAGAAGCACACAGGAGAGAACACAGCATTTTGCTGGTCAGAGGAGACTCCATTGGTAGGTGACATTCCAGCAATGTCTTGAAGAATGATGAGGACCTACCAGACTGTAAACAGGGAGAAGGACATTTGTGGGAGAGGCCCAACATGGGCTTTTATTTCCCTTACTTTTCCTAAGCCAGTTTGATGCCCTCTTCATGGGGTCCCTGGCCTATGGCAGAGGGAAGGCCTATGCTCATATGTGCCTGGATTTTCCTGCCCCATCCCATTGCCTGCAGGAGGGGCTGCAGGCCAACTCCCTCCTGCAGGCCTCTGACCCCCCCTTCTGCTGAGCCCCAACTTTCTCTTGGCTAGAGGACCATGTAGCATCCTTTCCTGTCTGGACTACAGGTGCTGAGACAAGCCATGGACTCCCAGGCCCTGGTGGCACTTTCCCAAAGGACAGTCTCAAAGTTCCTAGATATTTGATTTCACCAGCAGTAACTCTCTGTACCCCAAACAGACTCAGATCTGAGGCTCCCAGGGTCTCTGTCCCCCGCCCCCAGCACTTTCTTCCTGAGTCCTTCACATTGCACAGTAGGAAACCTAAGGGGAGAAAAGAAGAGGTTCCAGGCCCCTCTGCCCTTGGCCAGCCTCACTGTGAGGGAGTTCTTGCTCCTGGTCAGGTTGGGCTGCCTCCCACCTGTTTACATCCTGCAGGGGTGACTGCCCCCTACCAAGGCCAGGCTGTGGGCCAGCAGCTGTCGGGTTAGCTGACCTTACCACTTCTGCCCACCTGGGAGCTCATGGTCTATAATGGTCTGCTATAGCTGCTGCTGCTTAAATTTTTTTTTTCTGTCTTTTTTCTCTTGATAAACTGTTACAATTAAGTTGAGAGAAGCATGACTTTTTCTGTTTGGATCCTAGAAGGAGGTGAGGGTTGGGGAGGGATAGAACCTGAATTGTCCCTGGGAACCACAGGACCAGATTTGGCACAGAATTTACTATAGAGTGTTGAAAGGGAGAGGGAGGACTTGGCTGGTGGGAGGATCAAGAGATGGCCCTTACCCTCAGTTGGCCTCACTACCTTCTGGGACCTCACCCACCATCTAAGATAGCTGGGGTCCTGTGCGGGGGTTTGACTGTGCTATAAGCTCTATGCTGAGGGTTGTAGGAGGAAGGCAGAGGAGGCCTTGCCCAGGATAGTCCCAGGTTGTTTCTATCCCAAGGGAGCCATGTCCTGACCTTGCCTCTAGAAAGCCCCAGTCCAGGGGAAGGGAGGGGAAGCACTCAGAAACTGCATCCCCCTCCAGTCAGTCCTGGGTGCTCAACCTTGCAGTGGCTTCCATGTTGGAAACTGAATAGTGCCCACAGCTATGCCCTGGGGGCTCCCTGGTCAAGGTGGATTGGAATTATTCCTCCAGAGAGGAGAGAAACATGGCTCTTCTCCAGAGGCGATGGGGACTTAGGTGGGGTAAGGTGGAGGACACACTTCCAGGGTCAGGGCCACCAGTAAGGCTTTGGCCAGGCCAGGGATCAGAGAGCTCATGGCAGGGAAATGGGGAAGTGGCTCCACTCAGGGCAGGGCTCCCCATTCAGGGCAAAGTGTCCTTAGAGGAACTTCTGGAATGGGTCCCTCTGGCCTTGTATCAAAATTAGGTCAGATCTGGGACTTTCTGAGGAATTTTCCCCTCCCTGCTCTTCTTCCTTCATTTTCCATCCCATCTGAGGAACTTCCCACCCTTGACCTCTTCTCAGCTTTGACCTCCATGTAGCCTTCTGCAGAGCAGGCTCTGAGCATTGGGAAGGGTCCCCTTCCTGAGCAGTGTGGAATGCGCCTCATCTTCCACAGTGCCTGGAAAGTCCCATTAATGCTTCCTGCCCTGGGGAATAGTTGCCCTCTGTGTCTCTTGGTCGAGAGGGGACCACCTCCCACACCTACCATCCTCAGAGCAACTTCTCAAGAGGGGCTTGGACCTAGGAGAAGAACCAGAAGTGAAGACTTGGGATGGGCCAGGCCTGCTCCAGGCGTCCTGAGGTCTCTGGGGGCGCAGGTGTGTGTGGGTGAGGCAGGGGATGTCACAGCCCCGCTCTGGTTTCTGTCAGTATGGGTTAGGGTGTTGGGGGGATTTGGGATTGTTCTGCACTAGCTGGAGCCCCTGACACTAGGGGGACTAGTTGGGGGGGCATGCTGGTGGTGGCAGGGCTTGCTGGCCTTAGTCACATGCCAGGCAGATGTTCCAGACTAAGCTGGGCCCAGCTGCCTCTAGTTTCCTCCCTCACTTTGAGGGGGGTGGAAAACAAGGCCTCTTTTTCTGTCTTGGGCAGCTACCAGGACCTGGAGTGGGGGTGGGGGACCCCTGATCCCCAATCTTGGCCCAACCCAGGAGGGATCTGCTTTGTGCCTTCATGTGGGGGTTGGGGATGGAGGCAGACCTCAGATCCCATATCCTGTCACCTCCTGAACACAGGAGGGCTGTGAGCCACTGTGTCATGACTATGCCACTGACTGGAGCAGAGCCAGGCCTGGGAGAGCCAAGTGGCTTTGGCAGCCCCGTGGCAGAGCCACATGGTCATCCACACATCCATGCAGTCACAGAGCCACTCAGTGGCAGACACACAGCCCAAAGCAGACACAGCTGCATGTGGTCACACCACCTGCCCACCACACCACACCTGGCCACAGACACGTGCGCCCGTTTGCTCCCAGAGTTGCCTCCCAGCCACACCTCCGCACCTGCCACATGCTCATAGCCATGGCCTCACATGCAATTAACAGCATCTGTCTCCACCACTTTGTCACATGTAGCCACACCACAGTTCTGTGTGCATAGTCCTGTCCTTACACCGTGATACACATAAGTCACACGTGGACATAACAAAGGTGTAAAGGTGTCACACAAGCGTAGCTGTACTGGATGCATCTGTGCCACTTCTCATAATGCCTAACCCAGCTCATCAGGGTTTCAAGAGAATTTTGAGGGACAAGCAGCCTTGAAGGGGGGTTGTCTCTGAGGAAGAATAGAGGAAGTTACAAGTACCACGTTCTGCGCACACCCTGAGAGATCTGGGTGTGTAGTTGGGATGAACAGGTGGCATCAAGTTCAACTCATTGCAGACAGTGACCCTGAGGCCTAATGAACTCTGGTGGTAGCTGGCTACCTCATCCACCAGGGTGGGGGATGCTCCTGGCTCTGTGGCCTGGCCCTAACCACCCTGGGCCAAGCTCACAGCCAGGCTGATCAGCAGGCTCCTGGCTGAACCCTCCTAACAAAGTTCCAGCCATCTTCCATCTTTCCAACTCGAGCTGAGCTTAGTGTCCACGAGAGCAGGGGCCAGGACGCCGTGGGCAGGGCCTGTGCCTGGGCGGGAGGAACATTCCTGCGTCAAGTCCTCCCGAGCATGTGAGGACTGGGCCACCCCGCCCTGCCCGCCTGCCCGCCTGCCCGCTGACTCAGGCCTCCAGGAGCCAAGCCCTCGAAGCTCCCCACCCACGCCAACCTGCTTCCCCACCAGTGGGGGCTGAGGCAAGAGGAGACGGTGAGTCCTGGCAAGAAGACTGGGGGGGATCAAAATTCACCTCCCCCAGGCGTACCCCAGAGGGGCTGATTCCGACACCCAGCCACGTGGTTCAAACCTTTCTCTCCTGGTTTGCTTTTATTAATCAAACCCCAAGCCCAAAGCAGTCCAGTTTGTATAAAAAGCAGCGTCTCATGTGGCGGTGGCCTCCTGCACCTACACACCAGCCCAGGTCAGCATCTCCATTCCATCTTACAGAGACAGACTTGGCAGAGGGGGGACAGGACCCTCCTAGGATCACACAGCAAGGCCCCGGAGGGCTGGTCTCAAACCCAGCTCTCTGACTCCATTCCTTAAAGCTGCATTGACAAATTAATTGGCAGGTCCTCTGCTCTGGAGGTCAGAAAGATTGGGAGGCCGGAAAGATTGGGAGGCCAGTGAACCAACTGTTAGAGTGTGAAGGGGGGTTGGAGGGTAGGGCGAGTCTCAGCAGTCCCCAGGGAGAAAAGACTGAGGACAGCACTGCACGGTGACATCCACAGTGACTCAAAAGCTCCGTTTACAAAGAAACACGTGTGAGGAGCAGAACTTCATTTTTCTAGTCTGCCCTAAATTTCTCTTTTGCTCCCCACCCCACCTACACATGGTAGAAAAATAATCTCATGGGCTGGGGATGTGGCTCAAGCGGTAGCGCGCTCGCCTGGCACGCGTGCGGCCCGGGTTCGATCCTCAGCACCACATACAAACAAAAATGTTGTGTCTGCCGAAAACTAAAAAATAAATATTAAAATTCTCCCTCTCTCCCCCTCTCTCTTTAAAAAAAAAAAAAAAAGAAAAAGAAAAGTAATCTCAAGTAATTTGGGGGAGTTTTGAAGGTGCAGAGCGGAATGGTAATAGGCTTTTCACATAATAATAATAATAATAATAATTATTATTATTATTATTATTATTATTATTATTTGGGGAGGCCTCCTTCCCTCCAGGTTGCATGTAAGTTTCAGGGATGGCATGTGTGGAGACCTTAGGAAGGCCCCCTGATTTTGATTTTCAGAGGCTGAATCCCGCATATTCAAATCTGCCTTCACTCCACATGAAGGGGTTCCGTTTACCCCTCGACAATGTATTTTCTTGTAGATATTAATTAAAATTTATTGATTTTGATTTTGACTTTTTTTTCCTCTTTTCTTTTCCACCCTACCCTCCACCCCCAGCTGCAAACGTTATAGGCTGATTCTTGCAGAGCTAGACCTTGGCACTGGCCCTGTGGTGTGTCCTGGGCTCTCTGATCATCTTCCCTCTTGGCAAAGGTCCCTTCTGTGGCCTGTGGTCCCCTCTGTGGCTTGTGGTCATGATTCCACAGCTGCCACCTCACAAGTGCAGGGAGCTCTGGGCTGCTTAGACACCCTGGGCATCCTCTTGCCATCTGGCATCTGGCTGCATCTTAGGGGCTCTACCTGGGGAAGGGGTATAAGTCCTGGACCTCCCGACCTCTCTGGGGTTCCTCTGCTCCCCCATTGCAGCCCCTGGTGGACACTGGTTAGGCCTGGGCCACCTGTGCTGAGAGGCAAATGGCCAATGTCTGGGGCAGGAGTTGGAAGATGGCTGGAGTGTGGAGGCCCTTGGAGCCTCTTTTGGACTGACCCAAACCCCCTTGCTGTCTTTTGGCAGGAGAGCCCTGGGTAGGGATGGTATGAGGCTCCATCCGTAGCCCTGCTCTCCCCCTGATAGCAACAGGCCCCACTCCTTTGCCTCCACCATAGAGGCAGGACCACAGAGTGGCTGAGCCAAGTGCAAATCCTCCCATGCGCACTTGCTGCAGGGATGTTCTTAACTGCTCATGCTTCCTTTTGCCCATTTGTATCATGGAGGTCCACGTGGCTGTTGGGAGGGTTCCATGAATGAAAAGCAACAGCTGGGTAGTGCCCACATAGTAAGTGCTCAGCGAGGAGTGGCTGGGATTATCAGCCTCGCCCAGAGCTAGAGCAAGTTCAACTCATTGCAGAGGCAAGAATCTGGCACCCCTGGAAAGCCACAGATGGTGGACGGGGGGCCGGGCTGGGGCCAAGCCCTCATCTGCCCCCAGATCTTGAGCTCTGCCCCATGTTGTCACAATCTCCATGGGAAACAATCTCCTGGCTGTCATGGGATTCATTGGTCTGGGCGGAAGGGCCCATAGGGCCGCTGACTGTTACATATCACTAATGCATGCCCAGGAATTAAGAGATCCAGGCTCACAACCCAGGCCTTCCATTAATGGAGTCACCAGGTGATCTAAGGCAAGGTCACACCGCTCAGCCTCAGTTCCCCCAACACCACTCCAGTGATGGTGCTCATTTGTGACCAGGTTCATGAGTGTGAGCCCTTTCTTTGCTGTTCAGCATTCTCAAAGCCAGAGAGGTGTGCTGGGCCTTGGGCAAAGGGCCTACCATGAGTTATCTCATGGCCCACGACGTCTGGAAAGTAAGAATGCCTCTGGCTAACATTCTCCAGCAGACAGTGGCTCAGAGGCCCTGAGTCAGGCGAGCGTGTGAGATTGAGCAGCTGCCCTGGGCAGGCCCAGGCCGAGGTCTGCCTGCACCAGAGCCATGCCCTTTCCAAGGCTGGTGGAACTGGGCAAGAGTAGGGCCACTGTCCTATCTCAGAATGAAAGCAGGGGTGCTGGGAATAGAGAAGAATGGGGAAGGAGAGGGGCAGGTGGCCACAGGACAGGTGGGGGTGGGTGGCAGGTATTGGGTGGAGATGGCTATGCCCTCCTGTCAGTAGGTGGAAGGCAAAGAGCTTGGCCCACAGAGAATGCTGAGCAAATATTTGTTGAATAATCATTTTCTTTCTTTCTTTTTTAATTTTCGGTACTGGGGATGGAACCCAGGAGGATTTTACCACTGAGCTACCTCCCCAGTCTTTTTAAATCTTTTAAAATTTTAAGATAAGTTCACAGTAAGTTGCTGGGGTCTTGTTAAGTTGCCAAAGCTGACCTTGAATTTACAATCCCCCTGCTTCAGCCTCTGGAGCTGCTGGGATTACAGGTGTGTGCCACCATGTCAGGCTGAGTGATAATTTTCTGTAGGGGTCTCAGAAAGAGGTATGGGAGCAGGCTTTAGGAGGGGGCTGGACAGAGCAGGACAGGAACAGTGAACGGGGGCAGGAATAGGACTCTAGTCTCTATGAAGAATTGTTAGGAGCATCTTGTCTCCAGGGGCCAAGACGGGACAGTGAGAACCCTTAGGAAATGCTGATGGTGGTCTAGCGGGTGCTGGGACTGAGTGAGGGAGGGGGGAAGGCCTCTGGCTCTGGGGCTTCCATGGAGTAAGGGGCAGGCAGAGGTGCGGTGATGGGGTCTGTGTTTGTGCCTCGTACCTGGAGTATGTGTATCCTGTGTGGTTGCTGTCCGTGTGTCCACCTGTGTGTATTTCCCTGCAGTGACACTTGGTGCCTATTGTCATTTGACAGCACAAGCATATCCTTGTGTTTTCCAGCTTGGAAAAGCAACACCTCTCAGCCTGGCCCAGGGTTGGAATCATGCTTAGTTTCTTTTTCTTTTTCTCCCACTCCTCACCACATTCATAAGCAAAGCTTGTTAGCGCCTCAAAAGAGAACCCAAGCCAGGCACACCTGTGATCTCAGTAACTTGGGTGGCTGAAGCAGGAGGATCACAAGTTTAAGGCCAGCCTCAGCAACTTACTGAGGTCCTAAGCAACTAAGCAAAACCCTGTCTCAAAAAAAAAAAAATAAAAAGGGGGGCTGGGAATGTGGCTCAAGTGGTAGCGCGCTCTCCTGGCATGGGTGCAGCCCGGGTTCGATCCTCAGCACCACATACAAAGAAAGATGTTGTGTCTGCCAAAAACTAAAATGTAAATTAAATATTAAAAAAATAAAAATAAAAAGGGCTGGGGGTGTAGCTCAGTGGTAGAATGTCCCTGGGTTCAATCCCTGCTAGAGAGAGAAGCTGGGAAGAGAGAGAGAGATCCAAAATCTGACCCTTTCACCACTGGGGCACAAGCTGTCACTGTGCTTGCCTGGTCTAGTGCAGAAACCCCTAAACTGCTCTCTGCTCCTTCCCATCCCCTGGTGGTCCAGTAGGACCTTTTGTTTGGGTATTCGGGATTGAACTCAGGGCACTACACCATTGAGCTACATCCTCAGTCCTTTTTTTTTTTTTAATGTTTTGAGACATGGTCTCACTAAATTGATGGCCTCAAATTTGCCATCCTCCTGTCTCCGTCTTCTGATTAGCTGGAATTATGGGTGTGTGCCACTGTGTCTGGTCAGTGTGGTCTTTTAAAATCATATTCTATGGGGCTGGGGTTGTGGCTCAGTGGTTGAGCACTTGCCTTGCCTGCATGAGGCACTGGGTTCTATCCTCAACACCTCATAACCAACCAACCAAACAAGCAAACAAATAAAATAAAAATATTGTGTCCATCTACAACTAAAAAATATTTTAAAAAATCGTATTCTAAATCAGACTGTGTTTCTCCATACTTAGGATGGGGTCTTTCAAACTCCAAACTCCTCCCTCAGCCCACAAGGCCCTGATCTGATCTCACCTTGGACCCCTCTTCTCTTTGGTTTTGGAACTCCAGACAGGCTTGTCTTCTTGCCATTTCCTCTGCCATGTTTGCTGACATCTGAAGACCTTAGCATTTGCTGTTCCCTCTGTCTGGAATGTCCTTCCTCTCAGGGAGCATGCAATTTGCAACTCAGTTAACTCAGGTCTCTGCTTAAATGTCACTTGGAGAAGTCTCCCTTGACCATGCTATCTAAGGAGCCTTCCCGGTCCCTCTGTCCATTTACCTTGCTTTATTTTTATTCATTTCACTTATTACCAACTGTCAATTACATACATGTGTGTATTTAAATTTTTTTTTTAGTTGTAGATGGACACAATACCTTCATTTTATTTATTTATTTTTATGTGGTGCTGAGGATCGAACCCAGTTCCTCCCACTTGCTAGGCAAGCACTATACCAACTGAGCTACAACCCCAGCCCCACATGTGTGTATTTTAAACATCTTATTATGGAAAGTTTCAAACAGACATAAAGATAGAGAAACATATACAGTTCTTTGTGTGCCCATTCCTCAGTTCCAATAATAATCAATAGTGAGCTCATATTTTATTCTCCCATATCCCTTGTTTTCCAGAAAACTGCAGACATCACCTAATGTCATCTGCATATACTTCAGTACAAAGAGTATTATTATTATTTTTCTTTTTTGGTACTAGGTGTTGAACCCAGGGGCACTTAACCATTGAGCTACATCCCCAGCCCTTTTTATTTTTTATTTTGAGACAGGATCTTACTAATTTGCTTGGGGCCTTGCTAAGTTCCTGAGGCTGGCCTCAAACTTGCATTCCTCCTGCCCCAGCCTCCCAAGCATACAAAGGTGATTGTTTTAGATGTGTTTCTGGAGAGCAGCCATCAGGGAAGCTGGCATTTGTGTCTTGCTCACTGCTGTGTCCCCAGAGCCTGGATCATAGCAGGTGACTCCAGGAATGTGTGGCTCTATCTGCAGTCTCCAGGGAGGGTGTGTGTGCAGGTCTGGTTTGCATGCTTGCTGCGGGGTCCGTGAGTCTGCACATACTGTGTGCTCAGCTGCGTGTGGCAGTGCTGTGCAAACGTGTGCCTGTGCACGTGGGGCGCCACAGCAGCTGGTGGCTGAATGGATGCCTCCTCCCTGACGTCATCTCCCACCTCCCACCCAACCCGTGACTCACTCCAGGGAGTCATTCGCTCTTTCTCTGCCAGGCCTGGGGAGGGAGGGAGGTGTGCATTGGCTATTCTCAGCCCTCTGGAGGCCCAGAGAGCTCTTCTCTCTGTCCCTCCTTGGCTACCCTGAGGCCATGCTGTCCCCATCAGCAGAGTGGCAGCCTCCCCTCCCACTGAGACAGCTAGGCAGCATCAGCTGGGTACAGTTTGGTTGTTTTTGTGTGAGGGGTGATCATGTCCCATCCTGCTGGCTTATAAGCCTCCTAGGGTGACTTCTGAGCCACAGGGAACACTCAAGCTGGGGGGGCAGCTGAGTGCAGGGTCTGCCCCAGGGACTCACCAGAGCCCCACTCCTCCCACCAGGCATGCATCTTAAAGGTGGTCGGGGAAAGGGGGCAATGAGGATGCCCAGGAGGTCCAGCACCAGGTGTCTTCCTGGGGCTATTCCCCGTCAGCCCAGGGCTCCACGAAGCTTCTCAGTCTGACCTGCAGAGCTCCTCAGAGTCCCAAACTTAGGTCTCCTTAGAGAGGAGTGACTGTCACAGCAATTCACGGGCAGGGCTGAGTCGCCCCGGGGGTGGGGGGCTTGAAACCTTCCTAGTGGCCAAGGAGGTGCCTCTCAGCACTGGGATCTCAAACCTGGAGTTCTGGGGAGCAGCTGCGGCGGGGGGAAGGGCAGGGGGGGAAGGGGTTCTGGGTTGTCTCCTTTTCTGCTGCACTTCATGAACTTTGCTTCTATGCAGTGAGCTACATTTGTGACCATGTTCTGCCTGTGGGGTTAGGAGCAGATCGAGCCAGTAGGAGGGGGCAGTAAGAGGAGGAGGGAGGGAGGGAGTCGTGAGCCCTGAGTCTGTGGGAGGGGTAGAGTAAGCCTGCCCTCTAGAATCCAGAGCTTGGGGCCGGGTCCGTCTGGGCTCTGGCAGAGTTCTGGTGCCAGAGTAGCAGCCGGGGTCTAGACAGTACCCCTGGGGGTGGCGAGAGACCAGGGTACGCAGAATGAGAACTTGGGAGATAAAGTCTGGGGGGTCGGAAGCCTCTTGGCTGGAGGGCATCTCTGTGGGAAAGGAAGCATCATATTCTGGCAATAGGTGTTGACTGAAACTGCTGTGGACCTATCACAGGGCGCAGCAGTGGCCGGGTCAGGCTAGATGTCTTGATGAAGTGGACAATGTTTTCTCTAAGGGGAGCGGGGCTGGGCCTCTAGGAGCTCAGCCTCTGGGAGCAGAGGGGAGTTGGCTCCAGGCTCTCCCAGCACCAGGGCAGCACACAGGGGTCACAGCCTGGCTTTCCTTCCTGGGACAGAAAGGTCAATATGGCAGCCTGGGTTCCCACTCTCTGTAGGTGAAAACTCTGGGTGGCCCACTCCCTCCTTCCTAACCAGGCCTGGGCAGTAGCCCATAAGAGCTTCTTCCTCCCTCTCTGCTGGTTATTGAGGCTCCTCCAAGGGGAGGCCCTGACACATGAGCACTGACTGGTCACTTTGGACAGTTCCCTTTGTCCTTTCCTCTGACAGGTGGGTCCAAGACAGGGAGGGTCCAGGGAGGGAAGGGCCAGCCGGAAGGTCAAAACCAGGGTGGTGGGGGGCTCCTGCACTGTGGGAGGTAAGGGTAGGTGTGGGCAGCTTCCTGCAGACCCTGCCCGCTGGACGGACTTGGCCGCCAGCCTGTGCTTCTCCTGTCCTCATGGAGGTCCTGGAACAGGGACCCATATCAGAACCCTATCCCCCAAGTCGGCCTGGCACATGGAGACTTCACAGTGTGTGAGGAAGGACAGATGGTAGCATGAAGTGGAGGACAAAACCCTGGGACAGCCCTGCCACTAAATGGCTGTGTGATCTCGGTCCTGTCTTTGCCTCTCCCATCCCCCAATTAGAGGTTGATGGGAGGGCTTCGGTCGATGGATCTCAGACTCTCCTGTGCAGTGTGTATTCCAGTCACCTGGGGACCTTGCTAAAGCAGTCTGACTCAGTCATCTGGGGTAGGGCCTGAGATTCTTATTTCTTTTTCTTTTCTTTTTGTAGTGCTAGGGATTAAACCTAAGGCCTTGCACATGTTAGGCAATAGGCAAACACTCTACCACCAAGCTACAGCCCCAGCCCAATATTTCCTTCCTTCTTCCCTTTCTTTCCTTTTTTTTTTTGATTGAAACCAGGAATACTCTTTTACTGTGCTACATCCCCATCCCTTTTAATTGTGACAGGGTTTCATTAAATTGTTGAGGCTGGCCTCAAACTTGTGATCCTCCTGCTTCAGCCTCCCAAGTCACTGGGATTCAGGTGTATACCACCATGCCCAGCTCAATTCTTCATTTCTAACAGGCTCCCAAGTAATGCTGGTGCTGCCAGTGTAAGGACCCCACTTTGGGCAGCAAAAACTCAGACAATCCATCTCATTTGAGCCTTTAGGACCTGGGAACTGGGTCACTTGAGCCCTTTGTGACCACACAAGGCATCAGAAGGGTGCTTTGGGATTAACTTCAGGCTTTGAGGTGGCAGTTCTTAGGATGAGGAGCAGGAGCTCCTTCAGCTCTTAGGTGAGGCTGGGTTTGGGTACAAAAGTCCTTTGGTCACTGGATAATCTAGCCAAGGTTGCTTCTGTTAGTAGAGCTACTTCAGACATCTGAAATATGAAGGATATAACCCACTACTATCCTGGTGGCCACAGGGGCCCTCTGAGGAGGTGGTGCCTTTTATGAGGGCAGCAGCCGTCAGTTTAAATACTGTGATTTTTTTACACTGAGGATGGAAATGAAGCGTGCTCAGTTTCAGTTGCTGCATGGCTGTCTCTTCTATGGAAGGCCGTTGCTTTCTAAGGATAGGCAGGAGCGGACAGTTAGCTAGCTTCCCCCTCTGGGCTTTCCCCTCACTGTCCAGCTCACACCCCTGGGTTAACGCGTCATAGTTTGGTAATTGTCCGTTGGAATGTCTGGGGCTCTCGAGAAGGGCTGGGTTGTTCCTATTTGAATCTCCCACAATATTTTTGGCACGAAACGCCTTTCCAATGTCTGACTGCTCTTAGCAGTCACTACGCAGGGGCAGCAAGAAGTAGGAGAGGGCCTAGTGTGGGGTGGGGGCGGAAGTCCAGCGGGTTTGGTTGCCCATGTCATTTCCACCCACTTGCCAGGCCTCCTTCTTATGTTGTGGCCAGGAATGGGAGGACCCACCCAGAGATCTCTGGAGGTCTGCTCCGGTACCTCCATCTCTTTAAGATCCGGAATCTTCTGGGACCAGAGGAAGATGCCAGCAGCCCTGGCAGTTCCCGTTGGTCAGGGGAAGCTGGGGTGGAGAGGTGAGGGAAGCACTTCTCTGGCTCCCTATTGGAGGATGAGTGTTCCAGCTCAGTGCATTCCACAGCTGCCATGGCAACCCCACTTAAAGGGACAGCTCCTAGAAGGCTTCAAAGGGAGCCCCTTCTTTAGCACCTTAGAGGTGCTAATTATCGAGAGTGGTAGGCAGCATCTCCAAGCTAGGGACTCAGGGATTTTGTGCTCCTCTGGAACCCCTCCCCACATCCATGGGTTCACTTTCCAACTCTGATGTCAGCTTTGGTCTCTTAATGGGAAAGGGTACCCTGGTCCCCTTAGCTTCAGGGCCTGTGGGAGGGCCTCCTGCACACACAGGTGGGGACAAGAGATCTGGAAGGCACCAGGGGGTGGACACTCAGGCAAGGAGCACATGCTTTTGAAGTTTGTGTGTGCACCTGCATGTGTGTGTTCAGGATTGATCTATGTTGTGGGTTTGAAAGTCATAGCAAACCTGTGTTCACATACCCAAGCATGCACAAGTGCACATGTGTTTGTATGTGTGTATATGAAGTCAAGGGCCAGAGGCTTCCAAACATACCTAACACTTGGACAATGGTTGGCTCCTGTCTCTGATGCCATGGGGGAGCAGCTTCTTAGAGGAAGGGGATCATGTGGTATTTTATACAGTGAGTGGCGCCTGCTCTAAGCTTTGGGTGCACATCTGAACATCAACAAAGGCCCCCCGTGCAAACTGAGTTCCCAGCATTGGTGTGCCAGTGAAAGACCCCCTCTCAGGTCCTGGCAGGGCTGCTGGCCAGCCCACTGTCCGGTCCAGGCTGAGGGGAGTGGAGGGTGTCAGCCAGCACCAGCTCCCTGGGGGTGGGGCAAGCCAGGCTGTGTGAATAGAGTGTTCTCTGGAGGAAACTGGAGATGAGGCTAGATCCTGCCTGACAGGTCTGTCACCCCATCTCGGCTTACACTTCCAGGGAAACTGGTTACCATGGGTGGAGGCTGGTCCCAGATATCAAGGCCCTGAGGATCTAGCCCTGAGCTTCAGAGAGGGGCAGGAGAGCATGGGGTGTGGTGTGGAGACACCCTTGGCAGGGTCTCCTTTGCCTGGAGGTGCCGGAAAAACCAGGCTTATAAACCAAGGTAGGGCTGCAAGCTCAGGGTGTGGAGACACTCTGGGGCCACCTCATCTCCAAGCCTACAGGCCTTGGTCACTCTTCTTGGGGCACAGTGCTTTTCAGTGTAGCAAGAAGAGCCTCACTAGGCCTTGGGGGTCTTGCGTACTTTCCTTCTACTTTATTGTGTGGCTCTAGTTAACCCTCTTTCCTTCTCTGAACCTCAGTCACCTCTCAATCCTTTGGAAGGAGGAAGCTTGAGAGTGGAGAACCAGGAAACCGGGTGCTGAGATATGAAGGGCATCAGGGGAGGGTGGTCCAGGGACAGGATGGTGGGGAGGAGGGAGTCTCATCCCTTGCCTTAGTTCCTGGACCAAATGTTATCGATTCTGGGGTACAGGAGGATGTCACTTTGGTTCTCAGATGCAAGTCAGTTTCCAAAGGCTGGCTGGGGCTCTCTACCCCGAACCTAGCTGTACTCAGGCCCCAAGACTTCCGTATTTCTCCCCAGAACTCAGACACCTCTCACGTTTCCCTTCTGATGACTTCAACCTACTCTCAGGGCCAGACATGTCCCCTGGGATCCAGAATCCATTTCTATTGCCCCCAACCCTGTGACACCCTCTAAAGGGCAAGGGCCTGAGGGTGGAGCCTCCTTGGTAACTCACAGAATGGCTCAGAGGTCTCAGGACCCATTTCTAACCAAATGACAGACCAAGTACAGGGACATCTAGCTCTTTTGGGTCTTTGCTGCTTCTTGTACCTTCAAGAAGAAGCACCCTTGGTCCTTCTGTTGGAGGATGGAGGCAGCAGAAGTCTTCCTTTTCAAGTCCACAGGGAATTGGGAGGAAGCACCTGGGGCAGCCCCCCGCATCCTCGTTCTGTGTGCCATGTTCCCGCCTCAGGGTCCCCAAGGTCCCCCCACCTTCTCCTTTGTTACTCCAAACACAAGTGAATGGGGAGGGACAGGGCTGTGGAGGCCCAAACTCAGGCAAAAAAAAAAAAAAAAAAAATCTAAGGCTGGGAGCATTTATTTTGATGTTTTCCTTGAAGCTCCCTGTAAAGGACTTGGCCTATCTCTACCTAATTGGTCCCATCCAAAGACTGGGCCACCTGCCCACACAGGTGGGGACAAGAGATATGGAAGGCACCAGCAGGTGGACACTCAGGACCTTGCCTGGCTCTGTTCATCCGCTGGCTGGGCCAGGCCAGATGCCCTGCCCCAGTGGAGTGAAGCCCATGTGGACAAAGGCCCAGTGCACGGTCAGACACAAACAACACACAGCTGTCCAGAGCCTCGGAAGCACCATTTATCCAGGCTCCATGGAGCCAAGTGTCCCCTGGTGTTCAGGGGAACATAGGCACCGCAGTGGCCCTCAGCCCGAGACCCTCCATGCTTCCCAACATGTCTGCTCTAGGACTGCTCACCACAGTGGGGCCCTGGGAATGAACTGGCTTCAGATCCTCCATCCCACACCCCCAGGGACTCCATGGGGCCCAGCCAGCCCAGCACCTGTTAAATAACTCCCTGCAATCCCCTGAAAACAGCCATCCCCAGAGCAACCCACCCACCCTGCACCGGGAATATATTATTCTATCAGTTTCTGTCTCCTATTGTGGAGGGACTCTCAGCTCCAGGGAAAACCATCTCCTTAACACACCAGAGGGGAAGAATTTTCCCATAACCCTGGAGCAGAGACAAAGGGGGCCTGGGTTGGGCTAGAAAAGCCAGGAATCACCCCTGTGTCCTCTCTCTCCCTGGAGCACTTCCTTCTCCTTGCTCTCTTAGCAGCTGGGGCAGGTGTGACTTACCCAACGTCACAGACCCAGGACCCAGAGCCCTGACCCACCCAGGAGGTCACCCTGGTTTTGACAGCCCCAAGCAGCTCCAGGGCAGGGGGCTGACTCCCTGCCTGCTCCTGCTGGGCCCCTGCAGTTCTCTAGCTTCTGAGTAGCTGAGGAAGGTTCCAGCTCTTGACTGCACTCTGTCCAGGGCCCTTGGGGCTGTTCACTAGCACCCTCCACCCCTGGCGCCTCCAGGTCTCTCTTGCTCTGGGAATTCTCAGACAGCACCAGGGCATGGAAGCCATGGAGTCTGGGGTGTGGGCAAGCCTGGCCCTGGCCCGAACAGCATCTGGGCCCAGGCCAGGCCTCATACCCAGTATTGGCCATTCCTGAGGGCAGGGTTGGGTGTCCGGCAGAACTGCAGCAGCTCCGGGTCAGGCTGGCCTCCTGGCGGGGACCCCTGTCCAGGCACAGCTGTGAGGGGTATGGCCTGGCCTGGCTCTACCTTGCGAAAAGTCTCTGTGTCCCCGGCCAGGCCATTGCGGGGTTTGGCAGTCAGAATCTGGACGTCATGCTTGCCTGTCTTGTTGCGTTTGCGGAGGTAGAAGAGCAGGGGCAAGATGAGCGCCAGGAGCAGGAGGACCAGGCACACAGGAATGATGATGCTGAACATGTTGGCCTCCAGGAAGCCCAGGAAGCCACCCCTGGCCACAGTGGGCACAGGGCTGGATGCTGCCGGGCCTGGCTCACCCGTGGGAGAGATGCTCTCTGGCTCCCCTGAGTCAGTCTGAGTAGCCTCAGGGACACTGAGCAGGGCCACGCTGTAGGGCCGGGCTGCATTATAAGGCTCGGTAGTAAAGTCCAGGGAGGCCACAGCAGGTGGGACACCCCGTGCCCATAGTTCCAGAGTGAGACTGTCCCCTGCTGGGCCAGGCACCCTACCCTCTGGCCTGCCCACCTCGAGCCCCAGCCTGCCATCCTCCAGGTCCTGCTGAGTGAAGTGCTCCACAAGTGGCCGGCTCCTGGGCTCCGTCCTGGCCCGCGGCACACGGACCACGCGGCCATGCTGGGGTCCCGCCAGAAGCCTGAAGCGGGGCACGCTGCCCGTGCGATTGGCCAGCTCGCCGGCATCCAGCACGGTGGAGTCCAGGCGTAGGGTGGCACCCTGGGGCCACGGCCCACCTGCCCACACGTGCAGCAGAGCCCGCACAGTGACATTCACTGTGGCTGATGCATTGACGCCCCTGGCCAGCGCCAGGACCTTGAAGTGGTCGTGAGAGGAGGAGAAGTTGGTGAAGGCAAAGACCACCTCGCCCTGGTCCACTTGGAGCTGGCTGAAGGCTGAGGCAGGCTGCCCGCCCACCAGGAGGTGCCCGTACTGCGGCCCCTGGGTGAGGCGGTAGGCCACGTCGGGCTCCTCCCGATCCGAAACCACCTGGAGCTGCTGCCGGCTCAGGGGGGAGCGCCCCAGGGCTTGGGGCACCTCCAGGGGGGCTCGCGGCTGCACCTGGATGGCAGAAGGCAAGACGTCCACAGCCAGGGTCATGGGCAGAGGCGGGCTGGCCCCATCAGACATGCTCAGCTGGAAGACTCCCGCCACGCTGCTCCCATTGGCCACAAAGGCCAGTCGCCCCGCATCCACGTCGGCCTGTGTGAAGCGGGTCGTGGGCCCCGGGCTGCCCCCCAGCAGACTCAGGAAGCCATTGTGGGGTGCCCTCTGCACCTCATACTCGATCTCCCCAGGAGCTGAGTCTGGGTCCACCACACTCAGCTGGGCTCGGGAGACCAGGGCGCGAGAGCCCCGCGTGAGCCTCAGCGGCGTGGAGGCCTGCGGCTGCGGAGGCCTCTCGTTCACATCCCGCACGGTGATGCTGAAGGCCTCTGAGGTTTGGGGTCCCACTACGGAGGCCCCAGCTGGCCCCTGGAGATGAGCACGGAAGCGGAAGCCATCCTGCTGGGTGCCCCCACCACCGTGGGCATACACCAGCTGTCCCGCAGCCACCTCGGACTGCAGGAAGTGGGGCCTCCCGGCGTGGAGGGGCTCCTCAGACACCAACAGCTGGCCCCGGGTGGGGAACTGGGTGACCTGGAACAGCACGTCATGCTCGGGGCGCTGGGATGCTGGGACACTGGCCAGGAGGTTGGAGGCATCAAGAGCAGCGACGGTGATCTTGGCCCGCTGGCCCTCAGAGACCCAGAGACCTGGGGGTGGGACACAGGCTGTGAAGGTCCAGTCCACTGAGGGAAGAGCCCAGATGGCTAGAAGGGGGACTCCAGGGCAAGGTTGTGCCTTCCTTCAGACCAGGTACCCCAGAATTGGGCTGGGGGCCCTGGGGGGACAAGGATTCTATCCCCCCATCACAAAGCCCCCAACCCAGCCTTCCTATAACTTCCCAGATCTCGGGGAGCTGTAATAGGAGCTGCTGACCAGTCCTGTAGCCCTCCTCGTGGGGCCTCTCCCTTCAGCCCCAACCTTGCCAGGGCATCAGCTTCTCACCTTTGTTTCTCCAGAGGCGGGTGAGACGCTGAGGACAGGTGGCCTCAAAAGAGATAGTCACAGCGAGGGTGGCAGCCATGTCAGGAGCAGGGGGCGAGGACAGCAGGAGCTCTATGGCATCATGGGCTTCCCAGAAGGGCTCAGGGGACATCTCGTGCTCATATAGGACATTCCCAGCATATACCTGAAGGAGACACCGTTGTTGGGGGTTACAGGCTGGCACCGGCACTGGGCACTCCTGTTTCCCCAATACTCCAGTGCCCAGCCTCACTCTGTGCTCTCCCAGCTGTGCCCAGGCCTGTGTGCGTGTATACTCTGCTCTC
Organism: Marmota flaviventris; assembly: GCF_047511675.1. Classification (NCBI taxonomy): domain Eukaryota; kingdom Metazoa; phylum Chordata; class Mammalia; order Rodentia; family Sciuridae; genus Marmota; species Marmota flaviventris. The sequence goes on from NC_092499.1 coordinate 120,382,135, forward strand.
TGCCTCACCAGCCCAGGGGTCGCCATTAGGCAGTTGGGTGGCAGCAAAGGGCTGGGCTCAGCTGCCTGGGTTCCTATCCCAGTTCCACCAGCTGTGCCAATCCCCAGCTCTCAGTCCCTGGGGAATGCCATCATCTAACTGTGCTCCCATTGACTGCAAGTCCTTGGGATCCACCAGGTCCCTTCCTCTCTGACTTACTAAACACACCACTTCTATAATCTCCCTTCTTTCTCCAATTGGATCAGTGCCCCCCCCCCCCCCCATGATCAGTCGCTCCACTCAGGCTTGTGATCCGAAACTTGTTTTTGCCAAGGGCACCAGGGGGCTCAGGGGTGTCAGACCCAGGGGCAGGGTCTCCGGCCTCACGGACCTGCTCGGCATCATTGACCAATGGAGCAGTCCTTCTCCAAGATAGCTGTTGATTTCTGGGACATTCTACCCTCTGGGTTCTCCTCCTAGCTCACAGACTCTTGATGGTTTCTTTACTTCTCTCCAGCGTCTTATGGAGAGGCCTTTGACTGTCCTGCTAGATTCCCTGGTGCTTTCAAGCAGATGCAGGGCCTCAGACAGCAGCTCTGCTAAAGACCCCTGATCCATATCTCTAGTCCAGAATGCTCTTGCCTGAACCTGAGACCTGAGAAAGATTTCTTTCTTTTTTTGGTAGTGGGGAATGAACTCAGGAGTGCTTTAACCACTAAGCCACATCCCCAGCCCTTTTTGTTTTTTGAGACAGGGTCTCACTGAGTTGCTTAGGGCCTTGCTAAGTTGCTGAGGCTGGCTTTGAACTTGTGATCCTCCTGCTTCAGCCTCCCAAGCTGCTGGGATTACAGGCGTGACCCACCACACCTGGCTCCAGACTTAGATTTCTACCCAAGTCCTCAGCAGTACCATGTGGATGTCCAATGGACATCTCAAGCTTCACAGATCATTTGGACTCCTGCTCTGCCCTGCCTCCCAGTCTCCCACCACAGATGATGGCAGCTCAACTCATCAGTGTCTCAGTAAGAACCACAGAAGTCCTCTGTGGCTGTTCTTCACCACCACATCTCCTGCCTGGATTGTAGCAATAACTTCCAGGCTTGGTTGCTGGCCCGCGCCCTCTACAGTTTGTTCTTTATATGGAAACAAAGTGAGACTAAAAAAGTCAAGGTTAAGATCTTTTTTTTTTCTCTTCTGAGTCAAGTTCTTGCTATGTTGCCCAGGCTGGTCTCCAACTCTTGGGCTCAAGTCATTCTCCTGCCTCAGCCTCCTGAGCAGCTGGGACTACAGCATATACCATTGTCCCCAGCTTATTAGGTCACTCTTTTGCTCAAATTCTATAATGGCTCACCATTTGAACACAAAGGCCCCATAATAACCCTGTTGCTTCTGTGACTTCAACTCCCTCCAACAATCGCTTCGATTACAGGCATGTGCCACAGCACCAGCTCTGAATAGAAACTTAGTGTGCAGAGACTCCAGGCACAGCGGGGACTGGGGTGGGCTGGGAACAAACTGGTCTAAATGGGGAGGAGATCTTGTGCTAAGGGAGGCGCTGATCCTCAGGAGTTTGCTACAAGAGAGAACACAGGCCTTTTAAGAAATGGATAATCAGGGTTTGGGGAACACCATGATTTATATGCTGATGGTTAACTTAAAAATATAAATTCAAAGTGTGCCCAAATAAAACACATCTGTGGCTCAGATGTAGATTGCAAAGAATGAAAGACTCCCAGGCTGATGAACAGGCTGCCAGGGAATGGAGACCCCCAAGCAGTGGGTGTAGGAGGCTGGATGCCTGTATTCCAGAACTCCTGTGAGTAGGAGATGTCTGGAGGGGAGTCAGGTAAACCCAGGCCAGGGAGGAGGGATCCCTGGGTTGCGGGAAACAAGCACTGTCCTCTGGTGAAAGGAAGATCAGCAGTCAGAAGGCAGTGCTGGTTTTGTCTCTTACTAGCCACATGCTCTCACCTGACCTCCATGAGCCTCAGTTTCCTTATCTGCAAAGTGGGGACACCTGATCCCTGCCCTGCCTAGCTCAGAGCAATGTAGGACAGCGGTGCTATTAAAACACTGCCAGTCTGGTCCTGCCCTGCCCCCTACCCCTAGTGGAGGAGGGTGTCTCTGCCACATAGCCTCTTCCCAGCCTCCCTGGGTGACACTGCCAGCCTGGGCCCCTGGTGGCCATTCAGTCTAGCTCTTCACTTATCTGGGGTATGAGGGAAATTAATGTGGGGACTGTAGAGCTAGGGAGGGGTACATACAGCCTCATCCTGTGCCTTCTCCCTTCCTGAATATTCAATGTCACGGCTCCTAGAGAATTGGGGTACTCAGCTGCTGTAGCCACTGGCCTGCTGGGTATTTTGCTGTGGGAGGGGGCAGGCAAGGGGCCCTCGTAGGAGCTGGGGTTCCAGGAGAACAGGAAACCCAGCTTTACAGCATTGATGCGATAGACCTAAGAGCTCTCCCTCCACCTTGGTCAAAGCCATCCCCTTCCCTGTCTGCGCTACTTGCTGAGGCAGGGACTGGCTTGTCACGTGCTGAGTTCCACTTAATGTGGTGCTTCTCAGAAGAGACTGGGCACCCTGGTGGGGAAGGAATGATTAGGGCTTAGGAGGTCTCTGGGAGGAGAGGAGAGGGAGTTGGAAAGGGACCTAGAGGTGGGGGTCTACTGTTTTAGAGGGAAGGCAGGTCCCCTGGGAGGTCCTTGAAGCAGTACCAGTCCTGAGCACCCCAAGACTGCCCCTACTCAGGACTAACTGGGATCCTGTGCTGGGCCTGGACACCAACACAGCCTCTGGGCAGGAGCATCAGGGGCACTGGCAGCTCAGCAGAGCCCGTGTTCTTCTCTGCCTTTGGGGAAAGACAAGACTGTCAGGAAACTCACAGCACCTCTATCTACAGAGGCAGTGATGGCGGCTGGCCCCACAGATGCAGTTAGCAGAGAGCCCTGCAATCCCAGCAGCCTAACAGCCTGCCTTTACCTGTGACTGAGAGTTCTAATTCTGACTGGTGGCCCTGGTATGCCCAGGGACAGCTATACTCTGAAGCTGCTCTGATGGGTGGCAGTGACTTCACTCCCAGCCTGGCCTACTCAGCTGCCTGTCTACTGAGCTGTTCCCACAGCCCGCTCTGCTCCTTGGGGGCACCTGACTCAAGCCCCAGGCTCACTCCTCTGCCCTCAGCCTAACTTCATCTCAAGCTCTATCCCCTGAACCAAGCACCGCCCCCTCACCAGCTACTGGGCTGCCTCTGCTGCCTTCTCCCCTGCATCTTTCCAAGCCTCTAGGATCTAGTTGCAGCTTCCCCGGATACTGGGCCCCAGGACCTTATCCTTGCTTTGGGACCCTGCAGCCCTGACCTTCTGTATCCTTGTCCTGCTCCCTTGGACCACTAAACCCCACCTGCTCCACCTGCCTGGCAGTTCCTGGAGTGCAGGCCCTAGGGAGGGGGGTGGTCTGCTGCTAATGATGCTGGAGCTGGTACCTGTGTTCATGTGGAAGTCTTTTTTTTTTTTAAATATTTTTTTAGTTGTTGTTGGACACATGCCTTATTTATTTTTATGTGGTGCTGATGATTGAACCTAGCGCCTTGCATGTGCTAAGTAAGTGCTCTACCGCTGAGCCACAACCTCAGCCCCATGTGGAAGTCTTTAGGCCCTGCAGGTCACCTGAGTTTGGATGGAGATCTGCAGTGGCTGCAGAGTTGGGCCCTTACCTCAGCCTGAGTGAAGTTCACCAGGGCCTCCCCAGCACTGCCCTGCTGGACGTGGAATAGCCGGCCAAGCTGGGGCCCCCGCAGCACTCGGTAGAACAGGTGGTGGGGGTCCGTGCCTGCGCTGGAGCTGGCTCTCAGGCTCTGGCTGCTGAGAGGCTGGACAGACTCTGTGAGAGGCAAAAAGGGCTGGTCAGCCTTTGCCCAGGAGCCAAGACAAACCCTGCAGCCGCCAGAGGCCACATGGTCCTGGTGGCTGTCCTCAGCTTTGCCCCAGCTACTCAGCAGACCCACCTGGGCAGACAGTCAGTGTCCGGCTGCCCTCCAGCGACAGCAGCACTTGCTTCTGGGCTGCCACGCGGAAGAAGTGTCCGGAGGAAGTGTGCTCCCCATCAGAGAGGTCAAAGCGGAAGCCTCCATCCAGGGCTCCTGAGGACAGGGGTGGAGCTGAATCCCACTGGCCCAAGACGGGTCCCTACCCTCAGGACATCCCCACTGGCTGCAGAAACCCAAGCACTCACCTCTATGCGAGAACAGTACGAGCCCGCTGTCCAGCTGGGCCTGTGTGAAGTGGTGGACCTCGGTGCCTGGCGCCATGCGCAGCACTACACGCCCGTTGCTGGGCTGCTCAATGGTGTAGACCAGGTCCTCGGGTCCCGAGTCGCCGTCTGTGCTCCGAAGGGCCTCAGTAGGTATGGGCACAGTGGCCCCCTCCCACATCTGGGGACATAGGCCTGTGAAGGTTCCATCCCTGCCATGCTTACCCACCCCCGTTCTCCTGCCCTGGGGCCACCATCTGAGGGGTGGGGTCTTGCCCCTAGGTCCGGTTACATGTCCTTCTGGGTCAATCACTCATGAGCAGTGTTGAGAGGGACCCCCATTCCCAGAAACAACGGTCTTTTGGCATTCCTGGGCTCCTCCCTCCTACAGCCCTAGGAAGAGGAGGCTCCAGCCCTGGGCTGGGGACACAAACATGGGTGGATGGCACCACCTGGTGGCCAAACTGCCACACAGCATTCCTGGCGGGTGATTGCCCAGGCAGCCTTTAGTCTGAGTCATACTGGTTTCCCCGCCCCCCAGCTGCCCCCCAAGGTATATCCTGAACCACAAAGGACTCTGTGCCCTATGTCAGAGACAGCCCAGCTTAGCCCTCTTCTGGAAATTATTTAGTACTTGGAGTTGAACCGAGGGCCTTGCACATGTGAGGCAAGTGTGCTACCACTGAGCTACCTCCGTAACCCTTTTTTATTTTGAGCCAGGCATGGTGGCACATGCCTGTAATCCCAATGACTGGGGAGGCTGAGGCAGCAGGAGGATTGCAAGCTGGAGGCTAACCTCAACAACTTATCAAGACTCTCAAAATAAAGAATAAAAAGGGCTGGAGATGTGGCTCAGTGGTAAAGCACCCCTGGGTTCAATCCCTGGTGCAAAGAAAAAAAAAAAAAAAGGTGGGGACATGGTTTAAAATTTATTTTGAGATATGGCCTTGCTAAGGTGCCCGGCCTGGCCTTGGACTTTCTATCTTTGCACCTCAGTCTCCTGAGTCAACAGAATTACAGGCATGAGCCACTGCCCCTGCTTGGAACCTTATAGAGCTCCTACTGACGGGGGTTGTCTTCACCCCGGAAGCTGGCAATCAAAGCCCTGCCTATCCCGTGTTGTGCCATGTGGGCTGGGCCAAGCTGCAGCCTTTCTGTTCCACAAATAACATTTATCCTGTCCGGGCCTCAATCTTCACCTCTGCAGAGTGGGGGTGCCACTGCTCTGCAGTGGCATAAGGGTCGGGAGAGCCCAGCTATGGCCTCTGCTTGTGGAGGATGGAGGTGGAGGCTTAACTTCTCCCCACCTCAGGACCACCCTTAAGGACTTGTAAGAAATTCTGTCAGGTGTTTTGTTTTAGGAAAAGCCTTCTGCTACAAGTGAGTCCAGGAGCTAGCAGGGCCAGTGTAGCCATTCACGAGGCTACTGGCTGCACTTGAAAGCATTCAACAACGAAAGCTCACCCCTGTGTTCTGTCCTCGGCACGGTATCCCATCTCGTTTTCCAACAACCTACTAAGGCATGTGCCACTTTGCAGAGGAGGAAACTGAGACTTGGAGGGGGGTGTACTATATGCAGGGAAGTAGGGGACCCTGGCCTCTTCATAGGAGCAGAGATAGGGGTGGTCCCAGGGATGCTCCCACCTGCAGGCCTGTGTTTGTGATGAGGACAGGGGGCTGGTCATTAACTGGCAGGATGGTGATGGCGAAGGTCACGGGATGACTCTGGCGGTCCACCTCAGAAGCATTTGCCACCAGGACAAAGCTGTCTGTCAGCGTCTCACTCCCGTCGTGCACATAGCGGATCAGCTGCTCCTCCACCTACAGGCAGGCGCAGGGCTGGCGGTCAGGCCCCAGCAGGACCGGGACTTACAGGGGGTCTTAGGCCCAGCACCCTCGTGCCCTGCTTTTGGGTGTAGGAGGAGACCGCCTCTTCAGAGCTTTAGCTTCCATAGGGGGAAGGCAGGAAGAATAATTTCTACGTCCCAGAGGGATTGAGGGGAAAGTGAGATATAAAACAAGGTGGTCCCTAAAGTCTGTGGCTCCCCATCTCTTCTCAGTACCTACCCCTAGACTGGGAATTTCTGGGGCTCCTCACTCTGTGCCCAGGGGTGGGCAACCGCACAGCCCCTGGGTCTCCCGGATAGCTGTACCTCTTTCCAGGAGAAGGTGCTGAGGGTCCCATCTTGAGCTTGCTCCTCCCTCTGCAGGGCCCCGTGCTGGGGCGGCTCCAGCACCTGCAGGTTGAGGCTTGGCAGCGTGGGGAAGTAAGGCCCAGTGACACGGAGCAGCGGAGGGGCCAGGGTGCGGGTACCACCCTCGGGGACACTGAAGTTCTGCGCCTCCAGGGGGATGGCAGTGGGCAGCACCTCCAGCTCCATAAGGATGCCCTCGAGGGGAGCACCCAGGCCAGAGGTCACGTCCAGGGAGAAGGTATCACGCCAGGCCTCAGGGCGGGAGTGTAGGTACAGGACGCGGCCCGCATCCACGGCCTCCTGAGGGAAGCTGTGCACGGGGTCCAACCTGGGCGGCTCATCCACTGAGGCACCATGTGACACCATCACCAGGTAGCCGGCACTTGGGGGGCTCTTCACTGAGAACACGATGTCTGCTGGCGGTACTGCCTCCTGGGCTGCCTGGTCAACAGAAGGCAGTGGGGACTCACAGCAGGCCACAGAGGGGCCGTCTCTCTCTTTCACACACACACACATTCTCTCTCTCTCTCTTTCTCTCTCTCTCTCTCTCTCTCTCACACACACACACACACACACACACACACACACGCAGGGTTGTACTCAGACTCTGCTAAGGTGATTCCTGGTTTGCCTGGAGCCTTCTGTCCCCCACCCTGCTGTTACAATCTCTGGCCACCGGAGGGCGCCCAGTCCTTCCTAGAGGCTCAGGCTCCCACACTCCAGATCCCAGAGAGTCTGGAGGGGGACCTGCCCAAAAGCTGTGGGGTGCTCCCTCATCTGAAGAAATGGAGCCACAAAAAACAAGGCTAAACACTACCACCAAATGCACATTTCTGATCCTGTGCCTCTGCTTAGAATATCATCCCTTTCCCCTGCTATTGACACCCTGTATTCTTCAAAGCCTGGTTCAAATGCAGCCTTCTCTAGTGGGGGGACATCCTGACACCAGATGTGTTTAGTCAGTCTCTCCAAAACTCCAGACACTCAGGGCTTCAGAATCTGGCAGTGTAGGAAAATACAGCCAAGAGAGGGCAAGGGCCTGGCCCGAGATCACGCAGCAAGTCAATGAGCCTGCCAGACAGCCTGTGGTTGCTCTGCGAGGTTCCTGGGTGGTGAGAAGCCCTTCACCGATTGTCACAGTCCTGGAAAAGGAACCGAGAGTGCAGGAACTTGAGAGACACTGAAGCCTGTTTCCACGTCCAGCAACTCTCAAATCTCTGTGCCCATGATAACCTCCCTGGGAACTTACTAGAATGCAGACTCTTGGGCTCCACTTCAAAGATTCTGAGCGTCTATCTATAGCCCAGGAGTCTGCATGGCTAGCCACAGCAGGCGCACACGTGTGTATATCTGAAGGCACATACAACTCATGGGCAGATGTGTGTCCCACAAGTTCCCCAGAACCTGTGGGCCACAACACATACACATCGAGGCAAGGGCACACTCACCCCAGAAGCCAGCACTCACATCCCCAGCACACAAGCATGCTCGGCAGGAGGCCGCAATGGAGGCCCCACCTGGCCCAGCCTAGTCCACCCAGCTCCTTACCTCCAGTTGGTCCCTTCTGATCTCAGCTGCTTCCCCCTGGAAGACGTAGATCTTTTTGTGCTGAACCAGTTGCAGTGGGGCCACTGGGCCCTCCAGAGCAATGGTCACCTGTAGGGTGGCATCTGTGTGCACTGGCCCTGCTTCCACAGAGAGTGATAGGGTGTCACGGGGGCTGAGGCTGCCATTGTGGCTGTAGAGAATGGCCCCATCCAGCAAATCCTGATGGGAGAAGCTGGTGGTTGGCTGGCCAGCCCGGAGCAGCTGCCCCCAGCGAGGGCCAGCTGTGACGTGATAATGGACCTCATCCCCACTGCGGATGTCCAGGTTGGTGTCCAGATGGAGCACTGCGGTATCGATGGTGCCCTGGCCTCCTTGAGGGACCACGAGGCTGGAGCCATTGGCCACACGGAGGTAGGGTGCGGAGGCCTGCACCTCGAGCATTGCGGTGGCCTGGTGCTGCCCATCGGACACCTGCAGCTGCAGCCAGCCGTGGTCAGCCCCTGAGTGCACAAACAGGACCTGCCTCTTCCTGAGGTCCTCCTGTGTGAAGCGGTAAATGGGCCGGCTTGGCTCATCCACAGCCACGATGCTGCCAAAGAGGAGGTCCTTGCGGGTCAGCACCAGCTGAGCATCAGTGAAGCCCGAGTCGGCGTCGCTGAAGGCCACGTCGTCCGTCGTCAAAAGCCGCTGTCCACCTCGGGCCACGTGAAAGACACGGCTGATGGTTTGCACAGGGGCGTGGTCATTCACAGGCTGGATGGCCACTCGGAAGACACCCCGAACCTCCTCCCAGGCCATGTCACCGCTGCCCTCGCCCTGGCGGGTGGCCACAAATGGGATATCATCTTCTGTGGTCTCGGAGTCATCATGCTGGTAGACCAGCCGGCCACGCAGCAGGTCTTCGTTGGTGAAGGATGTTACCATGGTGGCCTGTTCCTGTGGCCCCCGCCAAGCCAACCTTCCGTGGCGGGGTCGCTCCATGACCTCATAGAGGTAGCTGGCACTGTTGAGACTCTTGACAAAGAGGTGGTCAGCAGACAGGACACCCTCACCACCCTCGGGCACCGAGAGGAGGACGTTGGTGAGCACCGGAGCATCTGGGTCACCACCAATGTGGATAGGGAAAGTATAGAGCGGGGAGAAGTGTGGAGGGGTCGTGACCCGGAAGCGGAAGGAGTCCTCGACTGCCTCTGAGGCCCGTGCTGTGGCCCCATAGGTCACCCGCCCAGCCTGCAGGTCATCCTGGCTGAAACTCTCGCCATCTGCCAGCCTCCTGCCCTGTAGCTGAAGGTTGCCTTTCCTGGGGGCCTGAGTCACCTCGTAGTGGAAGGACCGGGGCCCCGGGCCTGCCTCCTCCACGGCAGCCTCCAGGTGGGCTGTGGTGAGGACCTCCTGCTGGGTGTTCTGGGTGTGCAGCGGCTCTAGCCGCACCATCCACACCGTGGCTCTCTGGATGCTCACTGGGAAGGTCAGATTGCTCAGAGTCTCCTGGCCCACCTGCACCTCCAGGGCCAGGTTCTCCACGGTGTCCTCAGAGTGGTGCTGGGGATCGGTGCTCAGGTACCTCACCCGGCCCTGCTCCACGTCGCGCTGGTGGAACGCCTGCGTGGCCCACCACTCTGCGCCCTCGGCCCCCCCTGCCCCCTGCTTCTGCAGCTCCCCGAATTGCAGGGTGCCCGTGACTCGGAACAGCACACTCACATCCTGCCCCACAGCGTTGGTCTCCACCGAGAGGTTGGCGGGCAAGATGGGGGTGGCAGAGCCCTGGGCCAGGCGCAGCCCCGTGCTGTGACGGATCCGGATGGCTGGCCGGACAGCCACTACCTTCAGTGTGGCTGGGGGGCTAGCCTGCAGCCCATCACTGACACGGAACGTCAGGTCCTGTGCGGGGCCATCGCGATGGACGTACACGATGCTACCGGCCTCTAGCTCCGGGCAGGAGAACTCCGTGGCCGGCTCCCCAGGCTGGTCTCGGTGCTCCACAGGGAGGCGGGTGGAAGCACCTAGGAGCTGGAAGGTGAGGCCCTCGCAGGCAGAGTCGGGGTCATAAGCCTGGAAAATCTCGGGCCCCAGAGGCTTCTGTGTGTGTTCCAGGATCACCATGAGATTCCCGTGCGGGAAGATGATTCGGGGTGGGTCATTGACAGGGTTGATCTGGATGGGCAGGAGGTAAGTTTGACCCCTCCGTAAGCAAGAGGGCACAGGTGCCCGAGCTGTCACTGACACCTCCAGCACCAGCTGGTCGGAGGTGTCCTCAGAGCCATCGTGGACGAAGCGGGCCTTGCGGTTCACCACGTCCAGCAGAGTGAACATCTTCCGGGCCTGGGCACCAGGGATGTCCAGCTCCAGCTCGCCATGGCGTGCCCCCCGGCTCACACTGAACAGCACCTGGGATTTACGGAGCTCAGCTTCAGTCAGGTCCAGTGTGGGCTGCACGTGCCGCCACTCAAGCCAGGCCGTGCCACCCTCGGCCACCACAAGTGGGCTGATGGTCAGCAGTTGGGTAAAGTTGGCAAAGACAGGAGGCAGTCCGGGTTCGGGGATGCATGGCTCAGGCAGCTCCATGGCTGGCCAAGCCTCAGGTGCCACGGTGGAGAAAGCCTCGTAGGGGCCGTAGCCGTCCTCCTCGTACTCGTCTCCCTCCAGCCTGCAGCCGGCCGTCATGCCGCGAGTGAGCAGGGCTTCCCGTAGCCCCTGCCTCTGGCCATTGACGCTGAGGTCCTCCATGCAGCCCAGCAGGGAGGCGTTGGCAGCCCCCGGGGCCAGGCTCAGGCGGTGTTCCTGGAGGTGACGGGAGGCCTCTGTGTCCAGTCCCCCCAGGAGGAGACTGCCACGTGGCTCCAGGTAGCTGAGAACCCCACGGTTGGACGTACGTGTGGGGTACTGGTCCACAGAGATTTCCAGCCGGTGAGCATCCATGTGGATGCTGACCTCATGGGGCTGTCCGTCGGCCACAGGCACGCTGTTGTGAAGCAGCACGGTGCCCTGGCCCTTCTCAACCACAGCCCGCAGGTGGCCCTCGAATATGTCTACATAGATGAAGTCCCCCTGCCGGCCCCCTGCCTGGAAGGCCAAGGGTGCCTGCTGGCTCTGGGTGGTGAGCGTAAACTCCAGCGTGCCTTCGTCCTGAGTGCTCCAGGCAGGGAAGGCAGCCAGTGAGTGGGGCCCAGAGAAGCCCAGGGCCACATCATTGCCAGCAGAGAACTCCTCAGCACAGCCGTCAGGAACATCAGGGGTCAGTGGCCTGAGGAGGCTACGGCCATTGAGGGTGGCTGCATGGAGGCAGCCCCTCAGGGGTCGGCTGGTTCCTCTCAGGTAAGGCAGGCTGAGGCTCCCACAGCCCCCCACAAAGAGCCCATAGGGGACCTCCAGGGGGGCTCCCTGGACTGGGGCGGAGGTGTTCAGAAGCCCATCGACAGAGAGCAGGGCCCAGCTGTCTGAAATGGTGAGCACCACAGTGTGGGGGGCTGAGTCGCTGAGCAGCATCTCCCCCGGTGTCTGCAGCCTCAGCTCCTCGTGGCCCAGGACGAGTCTGACCTGAGGAGAGACAGGGAGATCAGGGCACCCTGAATCCACCCTTCCCCTACAAAAGCATGGTGTGTCCCTCACACTTGGGGTTCCCTGAAAAAGGGGTCCTAGGACAAGGGCCCTTGTTGCCTTCTTGCCATTTCTTTACTCATCTCCAGAAAACTCAGCAAAAGGAACTCAGCCAGGTCTGGAGAGACTCAGGGACCCTGATGTGAATCTGATCCTGCTCACAGAGGACTGCTGCAGAGCAAGATGTTCTCCCAAAGATTCGATTCATATCTTTATTCTTCTTCCTCTTTCCTTGGGTGAGAAGTGCCAGAAGAATCACCATGGGTTCTAGAAAATTCTACCTCCAAAAAAATGAGCACTTGGAAATTGTCTGAAAGACCCCATAAGGAAGGCAAAGTCATTGAAGGCCATTGGGGTGACTAAAGGCGGCTGGGCTCACTGTTCAGGGATGGGGACTCAATCAGTGTTTTGATAGTTTAGTAAAGAAAATCTCCCTGACTTGGGGGGACAGGGACTCCGTGTATGTGGGGGTCTTCCATAACATCAACACCAGAACTGGCTGTATTGATACTTCCACAACCAGACAGTAGAATGGGTGGTGGTAGAGCATGGGACCTTGGGAGTCCCAGTATGGAGCACCCTCTACAGGGGTGGCCACCACCATGATTCCTGCAGGGCAGAACTGCATCAGCACCAGACCACACCAGGCCAGGGTTCCACAGTGACACCTTGTGGCAGTGAGAAGCAATGGCGTCAGCAGACTGATCAGGCCACAGTCCTCTTCCCATTGGGGTGTGGAGCAGATGGATCTGCCAGATGTGGACTAAGACCCTGGGTTCTCACACTCTTCATGATTAGAGGGAAGACTCAAGGGAGAGCCAGAAGATTCCTTGGTAATAAAGCTTGTGTTAAAGGATGAAGGGAAAAATGAGGAGGCTCAGCTGGCAATACTGGCCATTACCATCATGGATGAACAGTAGCCACACAGCCTAACTAATGAAGTGCCAGAGGATGCCCAGTGGACAGTGGGAGCTCAGGAGAGGGGGCCTAGGTAGGGTAAGCACCAGGGGACTCTCTGGGCGAAGGGATGTGTTATGTGAGGTGTCCCCCAAAAGCACATGTGTGAGACAGTGCAATTCACGGGAGAAATGATCGGGTTGTCAGAGTCTTAACCCAATTAGTGAATTAATCCCATGATTGGATTAACTGGGTGGTAGCTCGAGACAGGTGGGGTGTGGCTGGAGGAGGTGGGACATTGGGGGCATGGCTTTGGGGTATATATTTTGTATCTGGCAAGTGGAGTCTCTCTTTCTGCCTTCTGATCATGATGTGAACAGCGCCACGCTCTTCCACCATGATGCTTTGTCCCACCTTGAGCCCCGAGGAAAGGAGGTGTCGTCTGTGAACTAAGACCTTTGAAAATGTGAGCCCCCAAATCAACTTTTCTTCCCCTACAATTGTTCTGGTCAGGTCTTTTAGTCACGGCAGAAAAAAAGCTGAATAAAACAGGCTGTTTGCATTGAGGTGGGAAGGAGACCAGGCTCAGCAGGCCCAGGGAAGGGTGAACACACGGTAGAGGAAAGGCCTGCAGCCAGAAGTCGCCGATGGCCAGGGAATGGGAACCGGTTCAGGGTGCTCAGAGCTGAAGTCTAGCTAGGGACATGGTGAGGGGCCAGGCTGGTCACAGGGGACTGCTGCAGAGTGGCTGTGGCTGGGGGGCAGAATCTTTTTAAGAGGGAGTCACATTTTCTGGGATGCTGCTACCCATTTGCAGTGCAGCACTTGAGACTCCAAGGTGAAAGTACTTGCATAAGGCCACGTGACCAGCTGGGCATCATTCTAAGCTAGAGAAGGAATCCTGTCCCTGGTCCCAGAGGAATGTCACTGACCTGTAGGCGTCCGGAGTAGAGTTGCAGCAGGAGGTGGTCAGCCTGGCCTGCTGCCAGGAGAAGAAGGGCTTCAGGCTGAGACGTGGAGAATTGCAACTGTAGGTCTATGTTGGTCAGGGCAGTGGCCACGGGCACCTCCAGGTGGTTCTCACCGAAGAAGGAGGCTGGGTGAGAGAGGGAGCTGTGGTCAAGGCTCACACCTTGCCTGGAGGAGGAGAGGTGCTGCAGAGATAGGCAGGTGGCTGCAGGGAGGGGGTCCTGGGCTGAGGTACCCTCCTGGTTCTCTGTGGCCCAGCCTGAGAGTATTGGCCAGCTCCCGGAATCCTCTTGCTCCCAGCAGAAGGCACAGTTTCACCTTGTGTCCAGTCCAGGCCTTGGACATGAAGAAGGCCAGACCAGAAGTTTCCAGTAATCTAGATCCCTTTCTTAGAGGTTGTAGGGCAGAAGGCCTTGAACAGCTCTGGTTCTCCTCTCTGGGGCCCCAGAGACTCTTGCCTCAGTGTGGAACCTCCCTGGTCCATAGGAAACCATCCCTGGCCTGAAAACCTTGTTTGGTGGTCACAGAGCCTTGAAATGGAGTGTCAGAAGAATCACTTCTAATCCAAGCTAATCCGTGCTAACATTCCTTCTCCTGGGTGCCCCCAGGGGCACCCTACCGGCAAGGGTTCCTGGGAAATCCTTGCCACACCACGTCTACCTTCATGGTTGGCTGGGGCCATGCTGATGCCTGATGGTGGTTCTCAGACAGACAGCCCACCCACCCGGCTCTTCTCCTAGGCCATTCTTACAGCTGCATTTTGGGGTGGGGGTAGCGGCTTGTTGGTCTGAGTCTGCCAAGGAGCAAAGGCTCGGAGGCCAGATGGAAACCACTTGCAGTGTCAGACCCAAAATTGGCCAAAACTTCCTCCATCCCCACTGCTATTGCTTCCTGCTGCAGAGCTGTTACCAGTCCCTGGTGAGCACTCAGATCCACCCCTATGTTTCCACCATGGCCAAGGAGTTTGGGATGACAACAGCTGAGATCCTCCTTCCTCAGGACAATCTGGGGCCTGAGGCTGAAGACACGGTGTGGGAGGCCAAAGGGTCTGCTGAGCAGGCCAAAGAGGGCTCCCAAAACAGCAGAGCCTGTTTGGTCACTGCGTAGGGTTCCTCTTGTACCACACTGGGACACTTTCTTTTATTAGTTACTGTTTTCTTTAGGCAGTTTCCTAAAATTAGCCTCCCTTGATCTCTAACCTGCCACCACAATTTCTGGTCCATTCCTTTTGCAGTGTTTAGAATAATTGTAACCTTGACTCCGCCTGCAGATGACCAGGGCTGGGGCTGGGTGTGGGGGGCAGACAGGAATGGGGGAAAGGAGGACTCAGCTCTTTTGGGCTCCCCTGAAACCCTGTGAATAAGCACAGGCTGATGGCCTTGATAGGGATAATCTGGCACCAGCCACACACGTGCTGGTCCCCAGCCAGCCTGAGCCAGCTGACATCTGCCTGAGGAAGTAGCATCAGCCACTGGAGGGGCCTGAGCCTTGTGTGCCCTGGGAGGGATGTGCAAGAAAGATATCGCTCTTCCCTAGGCTGGGCTGGAATCCCCTCCAGCACCTTCTCTTGCCAGCACTGCTGGTAACACTGGAACCTTGTCTGGGAGCTAACAGGATCAAGGAAGAATGCTAAAGCATCTGGGCAGGTGCATCCCAGTGGGCTCAGCAGGCCCAGAGCACCTCAGGCCAGTAAGGGACAGACCAGGAAACTGACAGGTGGTGAGTGCCTATAGGGGCACCTATAGGCAAGGTCACTGCTTCTGCTTCTTGTAACAGGGATTGAGCCCAGGGGCGCTTAACCACTGAGCCACATCCCCAGCCCTTTTTGTGTTTTACTTTGAGAAAGGGCCTTGCTAACTTGCTGAGGCTGGCTTTGAACTTATGATCCTCCTGCCTCAGCCTCCCAAGCTGCTGGGATTACAGGAATGTGTCATCATGCCTGGCAGATCATTGCTTCTTAAGAGCACAACACAGCATGCTAAACTGAGGGCAGCCGTGGCACAGAGGATGGGGCATGCAGCCCCCACAGGATGGAGCCACCATGGAGATGGGCTGGGGTGGCTCACAGCAGCTGGCAAGAGCCAAGTGTTAAAGTTTCAGGAATTCGGTGAGCCAGGTGATGTTGCCCACAGTGAGAATATTTATATCATGGAAAGAAGTAAACATGTCAATTCAAGACTCCCCCTCCCCTCCAGAAATCCTGTTGCGAAACATTGACCTGCTGGTCTCCCACAAGGAAGGGGGCGCCTCTCCCTCCCCTGGTGGGAGCCAGCCCACCCACACTCCCTTGCATTGAAGGTGTACGTAAACTGGTTGGGATGTGGTGGAAGCCAGGGCGCTGGGCCAGGCAGGAACTGAAGTACATGGCTGGCCCTAACCATTCAGCCACCTGCGGCCAGCCCCCTCCCACAGGAGAGAGCAGCAGTCTGTTTGGCCAGAGTGGGAGGGCGGCAGGAAGCAGAGGTACTTTCCAGAGAGCTGGGGTGTGAATGGGCCTATTGAGGGGCTGGGCCCTGCTGTTTCCTGTGGGTACAGGCGAGGAGGGGCTCACACTGGCTGCCTTGTGCTCTGGAGTACGCAGGCCAGGCAGCCCCTTGTCCCGGCAGAGGCCTTGCTGGCCAGGGCTTTGGAAACTCTGACAGAGCCTCTCCCCCTACTTCTGTTCTTCTTCTGCCCCTCTTACCCTCTCTGATGGGCTACAGTTGCAAGAACCCAGAATCCCTGTCCTGGAGGTGGGGGAGCAGCTGAAGGGGGCTTTGAATGTAGAGGGGTGCAGGATAAAGAAGCCTCCAACTGAGCCAACTCCGGAAAACTTCCTGGAGGAGGTGAGGGTGCCACAGATGAAGAGAGGAAGGGGAAGAGACCATCTCTGAGGTGGGCAGTGAGGCCATGTGAGGGGCCAGTGGGAATACACAGGTCCTCCTTCAGTGGGGCAGAGGATGTTTCTGCCCCCTCATCCCCTAGTGGCTCTAGAAGGTAGAGAAGCAGAAGGAAAAAGCAGCATGAGCCACGACAGGTGTAGTGACCAGATTAGGGCA
The DNA here is from genome assembly GCF_047511675.1 of Marmota flaviventris. NCBI lineage: Eukaryota > Metazoa > Chordata > Mammalia > Rodentia > Sciuridae > Marmota > Marmota flaviventris. Next base: position 120,398,611 of record NC_092499.1, read on the forward strand.
GTGTAGTGGGGAGAGATGGGCGGTGATGAGGCAACGCACAGCTGAGACCTGCCCTCCATTCTCTTGACCCCAAAGATTTATCAAAACACCAGCCCAGACTTGCAGCAGTTGGGTAGACTATTCCATTCACTGGCAGGTCATGTCTCAGTGGTACCATTCTGTGAAATGGACACTCCTTGCCACCCCTTCTCACTTCTGACTCTGGGGACTGATCCTGGAGGTCCCTTCCAGGTCCAGGAGTCTGCTCTCCAGTATGGATGTGCAGAGGGTTAATGGTATGGGCTGCCAGGGTCGTACCAAGCCTTCAGCATAGAAGGAGCAGGATGCCCTGAGGGCCTGGGGGACATGCAGAGGAGCAGGAGGACAGCGTGGGCCTGGGCCTCCCTGTCTGGAGGAAGGTGCATAGGGAAGTATCCAGGGCTATGCAGATGTGTACTCGCGAGTGTGTGCAAGTGGGTGGCTGACGGGGTGTGCTTTGAGTTTGCATAAGGCTATGTGTTTGTGTGTGCGCGCGTGTGGGCCGGGAGCTGCCAGGACAGAGCAGCGATTGTGCCCAGGCCTGTCCTGCCCCTTAGTGCTTGCCCGCTGCTGCTTGGCTGGGCCTGGTGGTGTGAAAGCAGCCGTGTGTTCCTGGAGGGCTCCTGCCCCTCCCGCTGGCGCCCATCCGAGAGGTCGGCCGAAGGTGGAGAAGCCCTCAGCTGCCCACCCTTCCTCCCAGAACAGGGCTCTGCTGTGCAGGGCGCTGTTGCCTGGGCCCAGGGTGGGGCGGCTCTGTCCTTCTTGAGACCTGAGGGCATAGAAAGAGCCCTGTGTCCTTTCCTGCCAATCCCCTTCTCAGATGGGCAGATGAAGCTTGAGTCAGGGTCCCCCAGCAAGCCACCATCTGGCAGGTCATGGGCTGTGTTGGCATCTCCTGGCTCCCTGGGGGCATCCCTGGGGTGTGTGTGAATGGGGACCTGGTCCCTGCCCCCGGGGAGCCCTAAGCACGAGGCCTGCTTCTTATCATATGCCCGACCTTCTGCCTGTCAGTAGGTTCTTGGGATAAGGGGTCCTTGTGTGGGGAGCACCTCGGTGCATTAGGCTCCTGGCAGGGCAAGGCCCCAGCCTTTCCTAACCTGAGGCTGCTGCAGAGCCTGCAGAGTTCTCAGGATGTCTGGGGACACGCCAGCTGCCTCTGTCCCTGTCTCTGTCTTGTCCTCTCCGCCATGCATGCCAGCCTGGACCTCTATTTTGCCCTGGTCCTTCCCTAGCTTGGTCTTTGGCTCCTCCTGCCCTAGGACAGTCTGGGGAATCAGGCCTGGGGCCTCCAGCCATCCCCGCCCTGTACCTCCAATTCATGGGAGCTGAGTCCCCCAATATCAAAGTTGTCTGCAGCCCAAGCCTGAGATAGACTGCACTTTCTAGACAGACACACGGAGGCTCCAGGGGAGAAGCACCTGACAGGGAGGCAGAAAGAGCTGCAGTTCCTGGCCTAGCCACCCGAGGCCTGCTTCCCAGGCTCCCCAGGGGCACCCCACTCCCTGGCAGCGGATCCCTCTGTGCCCTGCTCTCCGCCACATTCCCGTTTGCCTGGGGGCAGCCAGGCAGGCCCCACAGCCGGCGTGCGTCATGGGCGGTGGCAGCATTCCTGGGTGTCTGCTGCTGCCTGACTTTATAAGGGAGTAAGTGGGAGCCCAGAGCCACCGGGCAGGATGGCCAGTGAGAAATGCCCAGGGCCCAGCTGAGGGTGGGACTGGAGACCCGGGCATGAGAGTGTTGGGGGGCACTGAGTGCTGCTCTAAGGGAGAGGTGGCTGGGAAGGGGGGGCATATTCATCATTCATTCATTCACAAATGCTAGAAGGCAGGGATGCGAGAGCCAACCTGGAGACAGTGAGCCTGAGAGAGAGATTGAAACTTAGAATAAGAAGCCCGGCGTGGTGGCGCACACCTATAATCCCAGGAGCCAGAGAGGCTGAGGCGGGAGGATCGTGAGTTCAAAGCCAGCCTCGGCAACTTAGCAAGGCCCTAAACAAGTCAGTGTTCCCAATCTCAAAAGAAAAAATGAAAAGGGTTGGGATGTGGCTCAGTGGTTAAGTGCCCCTGGGTACAATTTCTAATATCAAAGGATAAAAAAAAAAAAAAAAAAAGAAATGAAGATGCTCTCCTCCTCCACAGAGTAAACCCAGGGATTCAGACCAAGGCAGAGGCAGGAGGTGGAGGACAGAGAAGGCAGGACGTTGGCAGAGGCCCTGCCTCCCTGGACAGGAGGGAGGAGGGGGCCAGCGGGGGAGGGAGAGGTCCCTCCTGGGTGGAGCTGGACTTCTCCACCATAGCCCCTTGGGGTTTGGCACCAGGGGTGGCAGGTCTGGGTGAGGCTGGAGTCTGAGGTAGCCTGAGGGGGACATGGTGTGCAGTGCGTGGGAGGGCCGAGGCAGGGATGAAGTCCTCTCTGTCTCCCCTTGAGGATGGGTGTGTTGGGGGTGGCCCACCTGGAGGCTGAATGCTGGCCTTGTGTGAGAGCAGGAGAGGGCCTGGTGCCCCGCTCCAGCAGCCAGGCCCTCTTTGAGGTCACCCAGCCCTCTAGACCATGGGCCAGATTCCTTCCCTTGGAGCTTCAAGGGACACCCTCACCTTTTTTTTTTTTTTTTCAGTACTAGGAATTAAACCCAGGGGTGCTCTACCACCTGGGCCCATCAAAGGGCTCATCCCAGCCCTTTTTTTTATTTTGAGTTAGGGGTTGCCCAGACTACTTGGGATCCTCCTGCCTCAGCCTCCTGGCTGAGATTATAGGCATGTGCCGCCACACCACCCAGGGTGAGGGGATCAGCTCTTCTTAACACCAGTGTCGGCCCTGAGGCCAGGGACACTTACAGGAGGTGGGGTGGGGTGGACAGGTCTCTGATTTGCCGGCAGAGCCTGTGGGGCTGCTGCTCTGGGCCGGTTTTCCCATCTCCAAGGAAGGACAGCAAAGGGATGTGCGGAGGGCATGGAGCCTGCATGGCCGTGTGGGTGGTGTATGGGTGTGCCTGGGTCAGCAGCCACAGGCAATGAGGAGGTGAGTGGGTGGTAAGGATGGGAACCCTGGGTCCACACTCTGGGCCACCGTGAACTCTGGACACTGGACAGGACTGGAGGGCCCCTTCCCTGCCTTGTGTCTGCCTCCTGTCTGGGCTCCCATCACAAGGGAGACACTGCCTCTTGGACCTGCTCAGGTGCCAGCCTCTCCGGAACCTCCTCCCCAGCAAACCCTCCATTATCACCCCCACAAGGCTTGGCCGTCCCAAACTTGAGTTATTACCCTCCCCCCAACTCTGCTACTCTGAAGGCGCCATGGGATTTACAGGGGGCAGACTTCAGGTCAGACCCAAGGGACAACATAGCCTGTCCAGGGATGACATGACAGTGGGGTCCCCAGAGCCAAGGCTAGATGGCTCATTGCTGGCTGGGATTGCTGTCTGGGAGCTGCAGACCCAACATCTGCAGCTCACACGGTAGTCATGGGTTTTCAGCCATTCTAAATCCCTGATTCCAGATGGTTCTATAACCAGCAGCCACTGCTCCTCCGCTGGCTCAAGATTTGCCTCCAGACAGTGGGAGATTAGTTCAAAATCATATGGAACTTAACATGGCAGCCATCCCTCTCAGGTGACAAGACCTCATCCTGGTGGAGAGCTGAATGCCAGGCTCCACAGGGCTCAGGGTGGACGGCCTCCATAAATAGGCACTGCGGAGACCTCTGCTGGGGTCAGGGTGGCTCCCTCCCACTCCACCCCAGAACTCTTGAGTCACGAGACTCTCACTCCAGGCACTTGACCTTCTTGTTTCATTGCCTTTCCGGTCCCTTTCAAAGGAGGCCAGGGCAGGAAAGTGATTTCCCTGGCTCTTGCTTCAGTCCTGGCCCCCTGGGCGCTGGCCTCAGCTACAGGTCCTCTAACCAAGTGCCATGAGTCACCCATGCAGAGGGGCATATATTAGGGAATATTTCCAAATTAGGGCCTTCCTCTGGAAGATGAGTGCCCCCGGACAGACAGCAGGGGATGGGTGGAGTGGTGGATGCTGAGCTTGGTCCATGGAGGCCTACAGGGGCAGACTGGTGTTCTGGGCTCCCAGCCATGTGTCCCAACCCTGGGGCCATGTGGGGCACAGAGGAAGTGGGAGAGAAAATGAGAGGTTTTGAGGGAAGCAGCAGCCCAGAGTCCAGCCCAGGCTGGAGGGGTGGGAGGAGAGGATGGGCTTCAATGGCGTCTTTGTGAAGCACTACTGCTCCCCAGGCCCGGGCCCAGAGGGTGGGGCTGCTGTGGTGGGGAGCCATTCCAGGAGGCTTTTCCCTGCCTTATAATCTTCCTCCTTGTTCGGGGAGATGGGTGGATCTCCTGGCTCTTTTCCACATCCCCAGTCCCTGACTTTCCAGGACCTAGGGGACGTGGGGCTCTCATCTCAGTGGCCCCTCTTGCTGGAAAGAGAAAGAGGAGGAACTCACCTGGCCAGCAACTCACCCAGCTCCTCCGGCTCCCATTCTACAGGCGAGGAAGCTGAGGCTCAGAGAGGACACTCCCTCATGCCGGCCTCACAGGGAGCAGAGGTGGAGCTGGGTGTGGCTGGGGCTGGGTGCTGGGGGTGTTGGCAGGGTGTGTGTGCAACATCCCAGGCCCAAGAAGCAGGCTGTGGATCGGAAGTGGAACATCTGCCCTGGCTGCAGAGGACGAGGGTGTGAGAGCTGGCCCTCAGCCTGTGCCTGCGGAGACACACTTTTTCCCTTCTTGCCCCCCTGAGGCTCCCTGTGTCAGGGAGGGGTGGGGGTGGGCGGGGCAGGAAAGCATCTGCTGGGCTGCCAGCCCAGCCTCTTCTGGAGGGGTTGTGAGGTCTGGCTTTGGGACTGCCAGAAGAGGAAGGGACCTGCCTGGGGGCTGGTGGGAGGTGGCCAGCCCTGCCCACTGGGGGGCTTGAAGGTCAGGAAGGGGTCAGGAGGGCAGGGGGTCTGGACTCTACCATGGGCCTCCCCTGGGCAGGATTCAGAGTGGGGAACCTACTGTTCTTCTCCCAGTCTCTCCTTGGCTCAGCAGCCACGGGGCAAGAAGGTCCTAAGGACAAGGCTGTGGGGACGTGGCTGGGCTCCCCTGCCTGGCAGGCTACCTTGGAGAATGTGAGTGTGTGAGCTGGGGCGGGAAACAATGGTCGTGGATCTGGACAGTGGCTTGGACCTGAAGCCCGGTGGCCATCTCATCCTTAGTTCCCCATGTGACACACAGGGAAGAAGAGCAGAATGACCCAGAAAAAAGTCCCTTGTCCAGAGCAGATGCCAGGTCAGAGGCCTCCCCCATGTCATTCAGAGACACGTGCCCCATGCTTTCTCTGGCCTCAGTTTTCCCATCCATGAAAGGGGTCTAAGAGGAGAGAATGATATATGCCTGGATCCCAGGGTCAGTGGCTGGCAGAAAGCTGTGGTCACCACAGTGAGTACAGCAGAGCCACCTCTAGTATAAATGGCCACAAGCCTAGCCAGGCTGGAAGCTGCTGCTTTTTTTTTTTTTTTGGTGCTGGGAATCCAACCAGGGCCTTGCTTACCTTACACTAAGCATGCACACTTTTCCTTTTTTCTCTAGTTGTAGGTGGACACAGTACTTTTATTTTATTTATTTTTATGTGGTGCTGAGGATCGACCCCAGTATTTCTCATGTGCCAGGCAAATGCTCTACCACTAAGCCCCAACCCTGGCCCAAGCACGCACTCGTCCACTGCGCTGTACCCCCACGGGCTAGAAGCTCCTAAGGACACGACCCAGGGCCCATGTCCCCTGACAAGCTACCTGTACATCATGAGACCCACGGATACGGGCTGCAGAGGGAACATTAGCATCTAGGGGACTAAAGGGATCAAATGGAGGTGGCATTTGGCCCCATTAGAGGGGTTCCATCAGGCAGGGCTCCCCACACAGACAGGCATGCAGCAAGCTCCAGGCACTGCCAGTAGGAGGCTGTGGCCCTCCAGAGGTCCCCATGCTGAGGTCTCACCTCCGGGGCAGGATCCCTCCAGCTGGCACTGTCAGCCCCGTGGCCCCGGGGGCCAGGCTCACGGCTCCCACTCTCTCTCGCACACCTTTTCTCCTCCAACCTCAGACATGGCCTCTTAGCTGATGTGCCCACAGGACATGTAGGACATCTAAGACCACCCACCGTAAGCCGGCCTCAGAGTCACCTCTCCCCAACCTGCTCTCCAGTCAGTGAAGGTCCAGCCAGCAGCCACTGCTGGGCAGAAACCTGAGTCACCCTAGACCCTCTTCTTCCTCCCTCCCCAAAGTTGACGAATACCCATATTTTCAATCCTGCTTCTAAATTCTCCTTTAAGTTCGTCTCCTTCTCCTCTGCCTGGTTCAAGGACCTTCCTGTCCCTCTAGCAGCAGCCACCGCACACCTGAACTGGGTCCCTGCATCCTCCTTCCCTGCCTGGGCGCCTTCCATGCCTCCCTCCCCCCAGGGCCAGGCCTCCAGACCCCTGCACAACTGGAGCCCAGGGATGGCCTTGCCGCTGCCAGCCAGGCTTTCCTGTCACCTCCCCTGGACACTCGACACCAGCTTCGCTGGACCCTGGGCTTTCTCATGGACACCTAGCAGGTCCCCATTCCCTGCCTGGGCTCTGCGGGCCTTCCCTGTCCCGCCCCGTACCCCAAAGCTCTTCTGTCCCTTTGTTCCTGCAGGAACCAGTCCATCCACCCCTGACCCAAGGCACCTTCTCTTCAACTGGGGTTCAAAGACGCTCAGCTAGGACTTGGGGATCTGCGTAACTGCCACCTCTCTGTTAACACTGTGAGTCTTGGGGACAGTGAAAGAAGATGGAAAGGGAGGAGGGAGGGCTGCTGCAGGGCGCCAGTGGCGGCCACATCCCCGCCTGGCCCCGCTGGGAGCCCACCCCAGCTCTCTGCCACCTGGCTGCACCCCTGCTTTCCAGCCCTCCAGGGCCCCTGTGCTCAAAGGCAGGGGTTAGACACAGCGGCCAGAGAGGGTGGGGACTGCCCCGGCAGGGAGTGCTTTTCTGGGCCTGTGGTGACTGAGTCTGGTGCTTGTTTTTTAAGAAAATAGACTCAGAGCCCCTATTTATAGCTGGGGGCCATAGCCACAGACGGAGGGACTGGTTTGAGGCCATGCAGGCTCCTGCTCAGGCAGGGGCTGTGGGGCGGGGCCATTCCCAGGCCCCTGCCCACCCCTAGCCCCCAAGGAAGTGCCTGTGGGATCCTGAATTCGCTGGGACAGGATGTAGCCTGTGCTTTGGGGCTGGGGAGGAGACCCGAGTGAGGAGGATAGAAAATGTCTCTCAGGATTGTCCCTGGGGCTCAGAGTCCCATGTGGGCATGGGTGGAGGTGGGGTCTGTGATGTCTACTGAGGAGGACGAGGAGGGCTGGGGTGCCAGCAGCAGAGGAAGCACCTCAGACTCCACCAGCGCTCCATGAAGGGGACCCAGAGAAAAGGGACCAGAGATGGGGAGGCAGAACCGGGGGAGGACAAGATGGGAGAGCAGGGCTGGGGAGAGTGTCCTGCAGGCCAGCTGACCCTGGGGCAGAGGGGAAAGGGGAGGCTCAAGGAAGCCTGAGAGGGGTTTCTGTTCCCTAGAGTCTCAGTGTGCTCTAGGCACGGCAGGATCTCAGTTGGATCCAGGTGAGCAAGGAATCAGGCATCTCTGTGGCCCTTGCTCCACAGGTCAGACCGCAGCCCCTCCTGTCCCAGGGCCTGGGGACCCTCTGTTCTTAGTAGTTGCAGGATAGAGGCCCTGCAGTGAACTTGTCACCACGATCCTTTATCATTTGTTGTTGTTTGTGGTATCTGGGATGGAAGCCAGGGTCCTGCGCATGCTAGGAAGTGCTGCACCACTGAGCCACATCCCCAGCCCCGTCCCAAGGTCCTCAAATGGAAGGAAGGGACAGGGCAAAGCCAGGACTCTTGGGGACAGCTCTGGTCTCTGGCTTGCTGGGGAGGGAGTCCCCAGCCTGAGAGGTTACAAGCTGAGGCCATCACAGGCCTCACACCTGCTCCTGGCCTCTACCGGACCCCTCGTGGCTGTGCTTCCTCAGGGTGGTGGGGTGACTCCAGCCTGGGGCATGTGTCTTGGAGCCAGAGCCACAACCAGTGACTCAGACAGTTAAAAAAGGAGCAGCTCTGAGCGGTGACTCAACTGGCTGTGAAGGGCCGGGTGGGTCTGCTGGGTACTAGATGGGGTGGTCTGGGTTTATTTTTGGCAGGGTGGGGCTGGGGCCAGCGGGTGGAAGATGGGAACGGGGGTGGAGAGGAGCTGCTACGCTCTTCCCGGGAGAGCCCCAGGGCTCCATGCCAACTTAGGAAAGTAATTTCCCAATGCCAGAGGCTGCCTCTCAGCCCCATTTCAGGACCTGCCTGCCCTGCTGTGTGACCCAGGATGAACAGTTTGCTTTCTCTGGACAGGAGCATAATTCCCCTACCCTATTCTCAATAGGCTTGAGCTCAGAAATTTAGAGCTGATCTGGAAGACTGAAGATCCCACTCAAAGGCCCAGAGAGGGACAGGAGTCTGCCCAAGGCCACACAGCAGGGCCAGGTATCTCAACTTATCACAGGCTCAGATCCCTATAACAATCTCCCTCATCCCAGGGCTGTCAGTACTTGGAGGAACAGGACCCCGCCTGATTATCCTTCCCTAGAAGGGCTCAGCTGGGCTCCAGATGCCTGGAGATGGAAACTTGGCCAAGGGAAGGTGCCTGGATTCTACTAGCACATATCCGGGGAGCTTGCTGGATTCTGCCCAGTGGCCAATGGAGAAAAGTTATCCCTTTGGGGGTGAAGGCAGATTGTCCACACAGATGGATCTCAATCTGGAGGCCTAGGCTCTGGCCAGCCCCTGATCTAGAGGGTCCCTGCAGTTGTCACTGCCTCAGGCTGCTTGCTCCACTCTAGCCACCTCTGGACACTCATTTCCCCTCACTTCCCCAGCTCCAATTTCACACAGAGGGACCTCAGGCATTACCAACACCCCAGAGAGGATCCTTCACCTCCTTCAGTCTGGATTTCTGCTCCTCATGATGTAGCCACCATTGTTTATCATGGGTGGTGGTTAACAGCTCCATGGTAGTTTTGGCAGTTGAGTCATCTCATGTCACTGGGCCCTGGCCAGAGTCTAGGTATACCAAGAGGGAACCCCTAAGAGATTGGCAGAGAGCAAGGAAAAGATAGGCTTCTAGGCTGTCTGGCCCATGAGCAGACATTCACTCTCTTCTCCCCAGCCACCTGCTCTGCAGACCGGGTCTGAGTTCTACTTGGTCAGTGGCTCGACCCCATTGACTGGGTTCTTGCTGCCTCCAGCTCCTGTGTCCTGCCCAGGGGCTGTGGACCTTGGGAAGTGGGCCCTGGAGGGCTTTGAGGGGCTGTCTCTGCTTCTCCTGCAGGTGGGGGAAGTTTGAGCTTGGCACGCAGCCAGACAGATGCAGGGGCCTTACTTTTTGTAGGGTCCTGGGCTGGTAAGCAGCAGCTGGCTGATGCCGTCCTGGAGAGCCACCTCCCCTGTGCCACTTGATCCCCCACAGACTCACCTCTTCTGAGCTCTTGCCTTGGAAACTTCCTAAAGGCTCCTGATGAAGGCTCCCATACTGCTCTGTGCCCGACCCCAGGAAGAACACGGTAGTGACCCTAACAGTGACCTCAGGTGCAGACCCAGCTGGGTGTTTATTTCAGGTCAAGAATCTTGTTAAATCCTTAACACATGGAATTGCTAGGAGGTTTTCTGGTCATTTATTTATTTATTTTTGTACCAGGGATTGAACCTAGGGGTGCTTAACCACTGAGCCACATCCCCAGCCCTTTCTTAAATTTAGAGACAGGGTCTCACTAAGTTACTGAGCCTGGCCTTGAACTTGCAATGGAGAGCCAGCCAGCCAGCCTTGGGGATTATAGGCGTGTGCACCGTGCCTGGCTTATTTCCACTTTAGAGAGGAGAGGCTTGGAAGGGCCAAGTCACTTGCCCAAGGTCACACATAGAGTAGTAGGGCTGGAATGCAATCCCAGCTCTCTCACACCATGTTAGCAACTGCTCCTGCTCACCCCGCCCCCCATGTAGTCCCCAGGGAGCTGAGGACTCAGAAGGGGAAGAGGGGAGTCAGGACAGGAGACTCCCAAAAAGGGTAAAGGGTGATTTGTTCCTTCCCTGATCTGGATGGGAAGTGAGTGTGTGTGTGTGTCTCTGTGTGTGTGTGTGGTGTGTACCAGCGCCTGAGGCCTCCCTGGCTGGCCTCCAGCTGCAGGACAGCCAGCCTGGCCCCAGCTGCTGTGCACAAGCAAAGGGGGCAGGGAGGGGCCGTGTCGTGGGAATCAGCATCCTGGGCCCATTGATATTTATAGCTGCTCCCTCCTGAAATGTGGGCGGGGGAAGGGGTTGCTCTTAGGTGGGAACGGAAGTTGCTCTCCTCTTCCCAGTTCCCTTTAGGTCCCCAGAGAGTAGACCGGCCCAGGCCAGAGGCCCTGCCCTGTCTGTGGAGCCAAAGGCTGTGTGTCCTGAGTTGGGGGTTTCCCCCAGGGCTGCTGGCTCAGGGGCTGGACACGCTCCTTACCAGAGCTTGCTGAATAGCGCCGTGTGTCTGAGTGTGTGTACACATGCACACACACACACACATCTGCTAGGTGTCAGACTGATGAAGGCCATGGACCAGGGGGCAGAGGGCCAGTGAGAGTGGGCAGGATCCCAGGAGAGAGCAGAGCAGGCTGTGGGTCTCAGGACCATCTGTGGTTAGAAAAGTCTCCCAGAGGGTGTCCTGCTGGGCCGAGCCTTGGAGGGGAGGGGAGGGAAGGCCAGTTGCAAAGATCAGTGTGGACAGAGGTGGAGGGTGCAGGGAACAATGGATGGTTATCTGATGGCCTACTTCATCAGCCATCCCTGGGACACAGGATAACCTTGAACATGGAAGCTGATACCCTGGGGGGAAGAGAAGGGCACAGCCCTACAGACAAGGAGGCATTCCCCGCTGGGGGCTCAGCGATGTTACATGCTTCCAGGAAGAACAGGAGCAGGAAGTTGGGGCAGGAGAGACCCACAGCTCCCAGGCCTGGCTGCCAGGAAGCTGGGGTCCTGGCCTGCACCCCGCCTTCAGGTTCCTGGGGACGGCACTACCTGGGGAAGGAGATCTTCCAGGAAACCTTGGTATCAGTCTGATTTGGGAATCTTTGAAAGCTAGGAAGTTTTCAAAGATTTTTTTTCTTTTTATTTTTAAAGTCACATGACCCTCTGTCAAGACCACATCTTACACAAAAACCCAATCTACAAACATACATTCAGGGAGCTGCTAGGCATGAATTTGGGAGGGACAGGGGCCCTGTGTTCCCGGGCTCTGCTGCCTCCAGCCGGACTCAGGTGTAAGAGGCCATTGTTGGAAAGCCTCCCGGCCCTCTGTGGGCCCAACCCCAAGCTCAGCAGTGTGATGGAGAGCCCTAGAGAAAGCAGAGGGGACGTCCACCCCAGGGAAGCTTCTGGTCCTGTGGGCGAGGCTGCCACCCAAGTCAGGGAATAGGGACAAAGGTCAGGGAGGCCTACAGGAGGCGCTGTGTGACTCTGGTCCGGCAGCTTTCTTGCCCTGAGCTTCGAATTCCCGCTGAACCACAGCAGGGGGTGAGCTGGTCTGGGGTGGGGGTTCTGCAGTAGAGTCCAGGGAGGGAGGCAGTCTCGCTGACGCACCAGGACAACTGACCGACCAACCATTAAGCCACCAGAGAGACAGCCACGCTGAAACGTTTAAGCATGAGGCACGGCTGGTGGCCTGGCTAACGCACACCAGAACTGGCAGGTCTGGGAGCCGACGGGCGTGGGACGGCATGGAACAGGAGGAAGCAATGGCCAACAAGACAGGCACTGTCCCTGGCCAGATCCACCCAGGCCACCAAGCCACTGTGACAGCAGCCTCAGGGGTAACACCTTACATCTAAGACAGAGGTGGCTTCATTGGCTGCCCTAGCTAAGGTGTGGGGGGCTTTTTGAAGGGATTTGCTTCGGCTCTAAAAAGGTAGAGGGTTTAGAGAGGTGGGGGACAATTGCTGGAGGATTATGGGGGGACAGGAGCAGGGAGCCGTCTCTCCCTGCTGGAGGGCCTAAGCCCTCTGTGGGGTGTGGCCACTGGGCCAGATCCAGGAAGGCCTGCTGTTGTTGGGGTGGGTAAGGACGCCATGGTTGTGTGTCCAAGGAGTGACCTGTGGGGCTGTTTCCCGACCAGCAGTGCTGCTGTAACACGGCCAGGGCCCATCAAGAGGTGTCTGGAGGTCAGAGCTCAGGGATAAGATGGCTCCCTCCTTTGCCCTGCTTGGAAGTAAGGAGCCTCCCGAGAAGCGGAGAGCTAGGAACTCCTACCCTAGAGAGAGTTCAAGCACAGAGCTGTTCATTTGAATTTAATTCATTTCCAAAATTATTCACACCAATTCAGGAATGATGGTAATACAGTTAGTGTGAAACCCATGCTCTGCCTGTACCTGGAGAAAGTCTTAACTCTAGAAGGTTCTATAGAACTGGACCCATGCCAGGTCAGAGGGTATGTTGGAGGCAAGAAGGGAGCTGATGCTGCCAAGATTTGGGGGAGAGGCAGTGAGAGAGCAGAGGGAGCAGGCCCAAGCCCTGGATCACCCCCCTGTCCACCTGCTCAGCACAACGCCCTTTGACCCCACCCTGGCTCACTTCTCCCCACGGTGCTGCCCAGGCCAGGTCTGGGAGGTAGGGACCCCTGAGACGGGCTCCTGGTGTCAGGCCCTTTGTCTGGGTTGGTGAGGGAGGCTGTGCCCATGGTCCGTGCGTCTCTGCGTCCTCTTCTGTGCACCCACATCTGTGAGCGCCAGTGAGAGTGGACCTCAGGGCTATTTCCAACTCCCCCTCCCCTGCCCACCCTCTCGGGCAGCACGCCCAGTTCCCAGAGGCAGCCTATACACTTCCTCTGCGAGCTGCACACGCTCCCGCCAGCCGCCAGCCACAGGGCCCACCTGGCGCGGCCCACCCTCCCCCAGCCGCTCCCACCCGGAGCAGCAGCACTGAAAGGCCCTTCTTATCCTGCCTGGGCTGGTGGGTGCGGGAGGGGGCTCAGTTACACTTGGTTCAGGGACAGCTTTTCTAGAGTCCGAGTGGGCTGGGACAAGGCTCTGGCCCCTGCCCTGCTCTCTGCAGCACCCCTTAGTTCAGAGTTCCTATCCAGGTAACAAAACCCTGCAGGTCAGGCGCTGCATGGGGGTCCCACCTCAGTCCCTCACTCTCTGCCTTTCACAGTCAAGCCAGGCCAGGGCAAAGAAGAGGTACAGGAGCCATCGTCCCTGTATGCTCTGCGCTCCCTCTGACCTCCTAGGGTTTTTTTTTTTTTTTTTTCATACGGACAGAAATGCCATCTCTAGGGCTGGGGTTGTGGCTCAGTGGAAGAGCTCTTGTCTAGCACGTGCGAGGCCCTGGGTTCAATCCTCAGCACCACATAAAAATAAATAAACAAAATAAAGGTATTGTGTCCAACTACTTCTAAAAAAAAAAAAAAATCAATGCCATCTCCTTTCTTGTGTGCCTGTCCTCCAGGCACTGGCTCACACCCCCTCTCTCCCAGGGCCTGCTCCTCTGCTCAGGGCCTCCACAGGGCCTGGAAGGAGCTGGAGGCACATTTTTCATCCATAGGTCATAATGACGCAGGGCTGAGAGCTCTTCTTGGGACTTAGGACACCTTGCTTACTCCCTGGGGCCTCGGTTTCCCAATTTGTACAGATAGTCCAAGAATGCTCGACTCCCAGGCTGCTGATGAGTGATGGAGAGTCTCCAGGACAGTGGAGAGGGAAGCCTTCCTCAGGTAGGGGCTGCCCCTATTGCAGGGAGCTGGGCCAGGCATGGTGACAGGTTTGTTGGACAGGAGCTCTGCCTGGCACAGGGGCTGGGGGGACGAGGGGGGAGCAGTGCATGGTGGGGATGGGGATGGCAGGGGTGAGAATACCAGCTCTTTCACCCCCTCCCCATTTCCAAATCCTAAAGTCAGAGGTCAGCTTAATGTTATAAAATTCCACAGGCACCTTGCCACTTTCCTGCCCTAGAGCCTTCATTGGCTTCCAATCGCCAACTGGGCATAGGCTATGGGCTTCATTTTGCCATTTACGGTTTCAATGCTCCAGCCCAATGGCTCTCCTTGGCCTGTGCTGAAAATATGCCTTCTGATCCCAACACCCCTCAGCTTATACCACCTCAGTTCTCTTGCTCAGGCAAGGACTGCCTGGAATGCTGACTCCCTTCCCAGACTCCAGGGCTGATCTCAGGGATCCCTGTCCCATCCCGATTTCCTCTGCTCCATACTTTTGATTTGGATCTTTGCATATACAACTAGGATTTTTCCTTTCTTTCTTTCTTTTTCTTTTTTTTTTTTTGTACTAAGGATTGAATCCAGGGGTGCTTTACCACTGAGCTACATCTCCAGCTGTTTCCATTTTGAGATAGGGTCTCACCAAGTTGCTTAGTGCCTTGCTAAGTTACTGAGGCTGGCCTTGAACTTGCAATCTTCCTGCCTCAACCTCCCAAACTGCCCAGATTACTGGAGCATGCCACCACGCCCAGCATGCTGTTTGAGTTTTAATCTGCTTTTCTGTCTCCTGAATAAGTCAAAGTTCAGCCTTTCCTTTTCTGAGCACCCCTTACTGCCTGGCATGATGTGCATGTTGCTGGTGGTACTTGAGACTGCCCCTCAGTTGAAGCCCAAGGAGGTGGGGGTGTTGGGAATCTCTCCCTTGGGCATAGGATGGATGAGTTGACCTCCCCAGTCATCTTGGATGCCCCTTTCCCATGTCTCTGGAGACCCACCCTGAGATCTTAGGGGACTAGGTCTTTGCGGTAGAAACAGGGAGCCCAGCAATTCAGCCCTGACTCACCCCATTACAGGGGGGTCCTTCCCTGACTCATTTCCCTTCTGAGCACCTCGTGATGCTCTCCTTTAGAACTGGCTTCCCCATCTGATGGGGAGAAGGGTGTGGCCTGGGCCCCTGGAAGGGAGGGCTCAGGCCCCTCCTCTGCTCAAAGTTGCTCTTGGGATTGGTCCCAAAAGATGTAGGCTGAAGCACTGATTCATACATGGGTAGTAATGACCGATGGGCCCTGAGGCCACGGTTCTTATGGCATAACTAGACTATGCCTTCACTAAAGGAAGAATGCTGTAATGTTGAGATTCCTGGCATGGTGACAGGGGAGGCAGACCAGCACCTTTCAGAAGGCAAACTTTTATTCAGTCCCTGCTGGGGCATTAGTGCTAGGGACAGGGAGGTGTGGCATGGGGGTGGCTGCCTGGATCTGTTTAAAGGACGAGCCTCTCCTGGGGCACAGGATACTTGGGGGCTCCAGCCTTGCCTCTAGGAGGCTGAAGGATGGGTGGTCCTGTCACTAACCAGGCCTCTCAGTAAGGAGAGAAAAGGAGCGGGAGACAAAGGCAGAAGGAAGAGGGGGAAGTGGCAGCAGAGGCCAGGGGCCCAAGAGACCACCTAGAGCCAGGCACAGTTGCACACACCTGTAATCCCAGTGGCTCAAGAGGCTGAGGCAGGAGGATTGTAAATTAAAAGCCAGCAGCAGTAATTTAGCAAGGCCCTAAGCAACTTAGTGAGAACCTGTCTCAAAATCAAAAACTTAAAAAAGGTATGGGGGTGTAGCTCAGTGGTGAAACACCTGGGTTCAATCCCCAGAGCCAAAAAAAAAAAAAAGACCACCTGGGAACAATGGGAGGGGAAGGTGCAGGGGGCCAGAAACAACCAGGAGGTGATGGCTAAAGCATGGGGGGGCGCCATACACAGGGTGAGGCAGGGTGGCTCCTTCTCCATTTCCCGCCACACATCAGTCCCAAAGATGGCATATGGCATCTGCGGTTGGGGTCTCTGCTTCTACTGTCACTGAGTGACAAAGTGCACCCAACATGGTCACCCCAAGCCTGCCGGGCACACAGAGCCTGGATGGCACTGAGGCAGGCTTAGACGATCCCAGAGGGCAGAGCCACGCCCTAGGCAATCTGACTCCAGGGCCCCTGGTCACCCAAGCTGGACAATCTGGGACAACCAGAGTCCCCCATAACCCAGATCAAGAGCTTTCTCTGGGGTTCCCCATGTCCACCCCAGGGTGAACCCTGGAGACCGCAGCGTGGAGCGGGGAAAGCTCAGACCCCCTTGACTCCTCATCTGGGGGCCTCTTCTGGCCCCTCTGGTCCCTTTTCCCTCTGAGGAGCCTCTCATAACTCCAGCCAGAGGTCTCAGCCCCCCACTCACCTGCAGATGCCCGTCGGGCCAGCAGAGCCAGGGTCAGAACCAGGGCCAGGGCGGGGGCTGGAGGCGGGCTCCGCGGGCCGGAGCGCATCGCGGCGGGCTGGGCGGCAGGACTGGCGCGACGCGTAGAGGAGTCCCGAGTCCCGAGTCCGCAGTCTCGACAGCAAAGCGGCGAGCGGAGAGGGCTCTGCGTCGGGGCTGGGCCGGGCTCGGCGCCCGCGGTACTTAACTCGGGGGGCGGGGCAGGCGCCGACCCGCGCTCGGGTTTCGGGAGGGCGGCAGGCGGGGGCTCCCTCGTCTGCCCCCACCCCCAACCTTCTTAAAGGGCCCGTGCTGAGCTCCTCCTTCCAGGGCAGGGTCGAGGGGACCCTTACTGCTCCCTCAGACCTAGGCTCCACCCGGATATTTGGGACAAAGTCCCAAAAGAGTCCGGACCTCCTAAACGCTGACCCCCAGGACCCCTGAAGACACCCTCTGGGAGTAGGTACAACCCGGGTCATCCCCCTCTTTTTTCTCCCTTCTGCCCTTGTAGGGTTGATGGGGTGTCTCCACAAACTCCAGGCTTAGGGTGGGGACAGAAGCCCACTATTCCAACGGGCCACCTTGACCGAGGCCTCCTTAGGACTCCCTTCCAGGAGGTTGCTCAGGGCTCTGATGACAGATCCTGCCACCTTGACCTTCTCTGTCTGTAAAGGAGAGATGTCTGCGCTTCCCCACAGGGCGGAAGAATGCTCAGTCTCATGGTATTATTTGTCTCAAAGAAACTTTGCATGGTGGGTGAGGACCACCCATTTCCTCATAAAGGAGGAGGAAATTGGCTCAGGAGATGGTCTTACGAAACCTCAGGTGGAGAGTGGGTCCCTGGCCATTTGGACCCAGGAACTCAGGCCACCCCACCTAAAAATCCTGGTGTTTTAATTTGCCGGGACTGCCTCCTGGAAATCTGGCCCTGGATTTAGCTCCTACCTAACAGTTTCAGGCTGGGGCCTTTCTCCTGGCTCCCTCCCAGGCAAAAACTTTCTGTCTAGTCCCAAGCAGATGTTGGAGAAAGGGCGATGTTATCGTGGAGTTCACAGTGCTAGAGGCTCTAGCCTGTTTTCTCCCCAGACCCAGTGTTGGGGTTGCCTGTCATTGGTTTCTTATCCAGTCAAGGGATGGAAGAGCACCTCCAGAATGCTCTCCCTCCCTTCCCCGACCCCAATCCCTGAATCCCACCTACCTACTCCACACCCAACCCCACCCAACCTCCACCTTCTTCCCAGCCCCTTGACCTGTGTGTATAGCACTTCATAGTTTGCAACAAAATTGAGCCCCATTTTGCAGATGAAGACATTGGGGTCAGGAGAGATTAAAGGACTTGAGCAAATCTACATAACTCCTAATAGGTTATGAGCAGGGTCTTTGAGCCCAAATCCAGTGCTCTCACTGCCATCGCATGGTGTGAGGGTGCTGGTCCCCTCAGTGGTTATGAGTAGTGGTCTTGGATGCAGACAGACCTGGGTTCAAATCCCAGGTCTTCTACTTGGTTGTCCAACCTTGAGCTAGTTCCTTTATCTCTGTGTCTCCATTTCTTCATTTATAAAATTGGGTTTATGATGAATTGAATGCTTTATTGTATCTCAAGTGCCTAGCCCAGTAGTAGGCTGATATACAGTAGGTACTCAAGTAGTGCTTATCTTTTCTCCTAAATGTGCCTATGTTTCTTTCTTTTTTCTCTCTTTTCCCCAGAAAAGAGAGAAACTCTTTTTACTGGGATTGAACCCAGGGATACTCTACCACTGAGCTACACACCCATCCCTTTTTACAATTTTTTATTTTGAGACAAGGTCTCACTAAGTTGCTGAGGGTCTTACTAAATTGCTGAGATCAGCTTTGAGCTTGAGATCCTCCTGCTTCAGTTTCCTAAATTACAGGCTTATGACACTGTGCTAAACTCATCCCTTTGTTTCAGTTTAAATACAGCTTCATACATATTACCTCCCTTGACGGAACATTAGCTTCGAACCTTGAATTTTCCACTTTAGAGGCAGCTGCATATAGAAGGTGTTCAATAAATGCCTGCTGGAGGTATACTCAGAAGCTAATTGTTGCTATTCTCTAGGGATTTTTGCAAACCTAAGAACTCTCATCTAGGCATCCTAGTAGTACTGGCATGTGGGCTATGCCCAGCTGGCTTCAATGACAACAAGTCCATTGCTCTACAACTTCTCTCTCATTTTTCCTTTTCCTGAGTCAGCAAGGTACCCGGTCCTTATTAGGGACTAATCACTGGTCAAGCATGGGTCCAGGGCTTGTGGGGTGGGGGCTGCTCAGAAGACTAGAGGAAAAGGGCTTCCTTTTTAGGAATGAAAAAAAGAGAAGGTTTTTGCTTCTTTATGATTCTAAAACTTAAGCAGAGATGTCCACCTGCTCCATGTCCCCATCTTCTCCCATCTTCCCTGATCCCTATCCACAGATTCACCCACTACCACCAGGAGTCGTTTGTAAGTTTGTGTCACTTCCAGATAGGGAACTGCTGCCCACAGCTGAGATTTGAGTAGGGATTAGCTCAGCGCCTCCTCCTGCCTCGTTGCTAGCTGGGCAGAGAAACACAGGCCTGGAAAAATAAGGCAGCCAGCACCTAGCAATAACCACGCTCTCACATCTCTCCTGGGGCTTCCCCGTTCATAAAACATCACCTGGGCTTTGGACGCTCGAGGGAGTGTGTGTGTTGAAGGGCAGAGTCCATGATTACAAATAAGGAACCAAGGTGCTCAGATGGAAAGCCATGCAGGGGCTCTGGTGCACTTGGGCTTGGCCTTTGATCAGCCTGTAGCCTCGGTCTTGAACCCAGGGCTGATTAGGAGTAATGCCATTCCAGGCCGACTGGCGGAAAGTTGAAGCCCCCATACCACTTTGGAACTGATCTCTGAATGTCTTCTGCTGGCTCAGAATAAGGCTGTTGGATGGGGGTAGCCACGGCTCCTTGCTGTCCCCTCCCTAGCCTCCTTGGCAAACCTGAATTGAGCAGAGCTAACCTGGCCTCCCTTGCATGCTTGGGCCTGGTTCATGTCTCCCCTCCGCCTGCCAACCTTAGTTTGCCATGACTGCCCTAGGCTTGGGTTGGCCAGGCATCCCGGCAACGCTCCCTTCCTCCAGGAAGCCCTCCTTCTCACACACTGATCTTTCTCCAAGACTCCCTGCAGCACTGATCTCCATAGTTCTCCTGGTTCTCTCTGGGACCTGCCTCGCTGGGTCAAGAGGTGCAAGTCACTTCTTTAACACCCCCTAGGCTGTCCCCTTCCCAGCCTAATACAGGTCAGGACACATGGCAGGTGGCGAGGAAAGGAGACTTAGGACACACTGGAAGACGCCTATAATCCCAGTGGCTTTGGAGGTTGAGGCAGGAGGATCACGAGTTCAAAGCCAGCCTCAGCAACTTAGCAAGGCCCTAAGCAACTCAGTGAGATCCTGTCTCTAAATAAAATATAGAAAAGGACTGGGGATGTGGCTCAGTGGTTAAGCATCCTTGGGTTCAATCCCTATACAAAAAAAAAAAAAAAAAAGCACTGGAAGAAACTCACCCAGAGTGAAAGAGGATTCAAAATCCTCCAAAGCTACGATGACCTGGGGTGGACACTGCCTCAGTTTCTCTGAGTGTCCTGGGAGGACAAGACACCAGAGGGCCCAGCAACACCCATTCCCTGCCAGCATTGAGCCGTGCGTGCTGGCCAGGTGCTTCTGGCCTCTTAGCCCAGTGCTTCTTGGACTAAGTGTACCTGCTCTGGCAATGGCTGTGACTTGGCCCTGCCCTCAGCCAGGGTGTTTTGCTCTTTGACTTCCTGGGCCCCACCCGAGGAGCCTGTGGCCAAATCCCGCTTGCTGGTAAATGGTATGTGCTTGTGCCCTAGATGGGGTGGTGCTTGAACAGGGGTGTGCTCCAGCTGCCCAGGCCCTGTCCTCAGGGAATTGGCCCTCTGCCATGAAGGGCACAGAACCTAGGCCACCACTGTGTGAGGGGACACAGGCTTTAGGTGCGGCTCCTGGCCCTGAGGTCTCGCCATCAGGAGCTCCACCGCAGTGGGTCCAGGTTTGGGCCTCCTGCCAAGGGCCTCTGCTAGAAGTGGTCTTGCTCCTGCTACTGCCCGAGGCATTCGCAGGGCTCCTCCAAGTGCAGGCAGCCAGCTGAGGCGGGCGGAGCCGCTCGTCCCAACAATTACTCAATTCAGAAGCTGAGAAATCATCTTTGCCGCCTTCGGGAGCAGGCGGAATACAGGAGGCCAATGAGAGCTTGGCCCTGGCTAGGGGCAGGATCTGAGCCACGCCTGAGCGTCCTGAGAAGCCGGGGCTGGGGGCAGGAGCAGAGGACCCCCTCGCAGCCTGTGTTCTCCAGGAGCAGACACCCCGCTGCCATACCACATCCACAAAGGCTTGTGGCTTCAGTGGCTGTGACCAGCTGGCCACAGCTGACTCCCCCTGGGGTTGTGCTATTTCTAAATATTAGTTCAGGCTGTTAACCCTTGCTGTGCTGCCCTGGGGGACAACCAGTGCCTGTAGATTTAGACTCTGTGGGAGGGCTGAATAGGCCCCATCTGGATGGAAAATTTGTGAATGGCCTTGCTTAGGGTCTGGCATGGGGCAGGCACCTCTGGGGACTGGGATGGGGCCCCCAAAGGAGAATGAGAAGTACCTGCTTGAGACTGGGACCGAGGCTTGCCGTGGGTGGTAGACGTTGTGGGTCTGAGCTGGCGGCCGGGCAGGGCAGTGGAAAGAATGTGGGGTGAGGAGCCAGAGCCAGGCCCTGCCAAGGCTTTTCTGTGTGGCCTCAGACAAGTCACTTATTTGTGCCTTTTTCTTCATCTGTGAAGTATAGAGCCACTACGGTGTTTGGATGATGACCTCCAACAAGGGGCTTTAATTGATGGTGAAGGTAGTGCCTGGTGGTTATGACCACGGCAATAGTTTAGGCCAGGGTCCCACTCTGCATGACTTTCAGGAATCCCTTGGAGGAGAGTGGAGTTCACAACCAAGAGACACCTAGAGCAAGCTGATGGGTATGCCTGTAGCCCATTTGGAGATTTCATGGTACCAGCCAACACAAGAATATGTAGCTTGGGCACACTTGTAATCCTAGCAACTCAGGAGGCTGAGGCAGGAGGATCAAAAGTTTGAGGCTAGCCTCAGCAACTTAGTGAGATCCTAAGCAAATTAGAAGGAACCTGTCTTAAAATAAACAATAAAAAGGACTGGGATGTAGTTCAGTGGAAGAGCACCCCGGGTTCATTCCCCAGTGCTACAAAAAAACAAACAACAGATCTATAGATAGATAGCTATAGATGTATGGCTTGGATTTCAGCTCCTCCTGGCCCTGTTGGTCATTTGTTCTTGTACAGTGAAAAAATCTCGAGATAGCCAGTCTCCAAGATGGCCCTCAGTACTCCTTGTTGGCTGGCATTTGTGTCCTTGAATAGTCCTCTCCCTTGTTGAATAGGGCATTGCAGAAATGATGCTGTGATTTCCAGGGTGAGCTCATGAAAGCAGACATAGTGGCTTCTGCTTTGCTCACTTTTTAAAAAAAAAAACATTTTTTAGTTGTAGGTGGACACGATACCTTTATTTTATTTATATGCGATGCTGAGGATCAAACCCAGTGCCTCACACATGCTAGGCAAGCGCTCTACCTCTGAGCCCCAGCCCCAGCCCTTTGCTCCCTTTTGATTGCTTGTTCTGGGGCAGCCAGCAGCCTGTGGAGGCCCCGTGGGGAGGAGCTGAGGTGTCTTGCCCACAGCTGGCTCAACTTTCATGGGAATGAGGCACCTTAGACTTGATCTTCCAGTCCCCAACCCATATGACTGCAGGCCTACAGACATCTTGAGAGACCAGGAGCTAGAACCACTCCACACAGCACAGACCCTTCCAAACTCCTGACCCATAGGCACTGTGTGTGACAGAAGGAGATTTCTGTTTTAAGCTGTTAGCTTTTGGGGATGAATTGTTACACAGCAATAAATAACCAATACAAACCTGTGCAACTGTGGATGGCAGTCCAGAGAGCCAGACCCAGCTCGTGCCTGAGACTGGGAAGTGAGGCTCTGCTCCTGTGGGGAGAGTGGTGTTTCCCGGACCAATCAGTGGGTCAGCTGATTAACTTACTCAACAGATGTTTCTTTTCTTCTCCTCCTTATTTTTTTTTTAATACTGGAGATTGAACTCAGAGGCACTTCACCACCCAGCTACATCCCCCCCAGTGCCCCCCACCTTTTTTTTTTTTTTGAGACAGAATAAATTGCCAAGACTGTGCTTGAACTTGAAATCTTCCTGTCTCCTGAGTCACTGGGATTACAGGAGTGTATCACCACATGTGGGTCTTTTCTTCTTTTTTTGCAGTACTGGGGATGGAACGTAGGGCCTCAGGGATGCTAGGCAAGCTCTACCCCTGAGCCACGTCCCCAGAGAGTTGTCTTATTTTTTGAGTTTCTATTAATCTGGCATAACTTTTCAGTGTCTCTATGTTTTTGGTGACACTGCCGTGTTTGGCGAGGACAGGTCAGTTCTTTTGTAGAGCGAATCTTGATCTGAGTTTGTTTTCCTCATTATCAGATTTAGATCACGCGTCCTTGAGGGGGACACCCTGACAGTGATGCTGTGTCCCACTCAGAGCCTCCAACCAGGAGGCACCCACACTGCCCGCACCCTTGTTGGGACGTTCACTTGCAGCACTGGGTTGAGACGGTGCCCACCAGGCCCCGCCCCTGTGAAGTTACTGTTTTTCCCTTTGCGATTAATAAGCATTTGCCAACGTTGAAAGGTCAGGCTGAGGAAGAAGAGCCAGAAGAGAGCCTGTGAAGGGACAGCCCAACCAGAGAAGAAAAACCAGGAGAACATTCTGGGTAAGGGAGGGAGTGGTCAGGCATTTTGATCCAACTCTGCCAAGAGACCAGTCCAGAAGAGGATGAAAAGTGGCCATTGGGCGCAGCTGCCACATGCAGGTCAGTGGGCATCTAGTCAGGCCTGATTTGGGTGGAGCCATGGGCCTGGAGTCAACTCACTGTGAGTCAAGGGTGAAAGGAGGCGAAAATAGAAACCAGGAGGGACAAATGCCCCTTTTGGGAAATTCATGGACTGGGGAGAGGAGGTGGGATAGGTGGTGATGAAGAGCTGCGTGGGGACGGGGAGATGATTTTTAATAGGTGGAGGGGAGGGGACTTGGGATATCAGAGTGTGATAAGAAGACACCAGATGAACCAGGCACGGTGGTGCACACCTATAATCCCAGGGCGTAGGAGGCTGAGACAGGAGGACTGTGAGTTCAAAGCCAGCCTCAGCAACTTAATGAGGTCCTAAAGCAACTCAGTGAGACCCTGACTCTAAATAAAATACAAAATGGGCCGGGGATGTGACTCAGTGGTTGAGCGCCCTGAGTTCAGTCCCTGGTACCAAAAAAAAAAAAAAAAAAAGACACCAGATTAGAGGTGGAAGTCCTAGGCGATGGGCAGGGCCCCAGGTGGGAAGTGGAAGCAGGATAGCAGATGCCATTGGTCTGAGTGTGACGGGGAGGGTTCCAGCCAGAGTCCAGTCTGACGGCCTCTGTTTTCTCTGCTGAGGAGTGGATGAGTGGGGTCTGTAGGGACGGCTGGGCACACGGAGGGGAATGTGCCAAGCTGTAGGTGATCCCTGGGGTTGGGGAGAAAGCCAACTGACCAGAGGAGTAGGTGGGCAGTCAGCCAAGAGGGCAAGTCCAGGGTTGAGCGCACGAAGGCAGGAGGGTCCTGGAGGACGAGGAGGAAGTGCAGGCTCAGTGGCGGGGTCTCCGGGATGGCAGGCCACTTGTGCAGCGGGTGCTAGAGCATAGAGGAGTGGAAGGCAGGGGCTGGGATGTCAGGGGAGGTGGACAGTCAGCACCTGGGGAGGGGGGAGCCCAGGGTTGCTGATGGGCACAGGGCTGAGAGGGAGCCGGCAGAGGTGTTTAGACACAGGGTGGTCTAGGAACTGGGAGGCAGGGGATTGACTGGGGATGGTTCCCAGGGAGGCCTACGTCACCAGGGTCATGGCAGGAGTTGCTTGGGGTGGAGTTGCGTTGGACACCAGCCGGGACTTCCAACTTCATAAAAGAAGGACAGATGACAGCACGGAATTGAAGAGGGGCACTCCAGGACACTAGGACCCTAAGAAATGGCACATGTGACAAGGAGGGGGCACCATCTGGTCCCAGGGAGGGAAATGACCCCCTTTGTCACAGACTCTAAGAAATGGGGAGTGTGAGGAACAGAACAGAGAGTTCTGGAGAAAGCTGAGGGCCATCTCAGGGTGAGCTAGTTCCCCATCAAAGATGGAGCGAAGGGACTGTTCGGAGCAGGAGCGAGACTTGGACCTGCTGGGGAGTTGGGGGGGCTCACTTTGCCCATGAGAGCTGTGCACAGGACAGGCCACAGGAGCAGGGCAGGAGGGTGGGGCAGGTACTTGGAATACAAGGAGGCTCTCAGGGTCTCCAGGACTTGGAGAGCCCCACCAGGAAGGTGGGGGTCACAGCCCCAGATCTGGCCCCTAGCAGCACGGGGCTCACAGGATGGGGGTGAGGAGGGAGCACCTGAGGTTTGGTTGTCTCATGGGAGTGCTCTGCTGCTGCTGGGCGGGGCTCTACCCTCTGTTCTGGTCCCTAAGTGGCTTGAGGCACGCCCAGATCGCTGCTGGGCCAGGCCCTCCTCTCGCCTGCTGGCTGCACCGAGCCCCCAGCGGGCCTTGTCCTGAGACCAGACACCGTGCTGCCAATCCCATTTGTGCTACTGAGGCAGTGGACCACTTTGGGCAAGTCCTTGACTGTTTCCAGCCTTGGTTTCCTTATCTCTATAGTGGGGTGGCCACTGAGGCCCCCTTAGAGCCGGCCGCCCTCTGGTTCCTACAGTGGAAACCTCTTGCCTGGTTCAGATCAAACTCACTCTGAGTCATGGCTTGGTGGGTGCACCCAGGCCCCCCCGGGCTCCCAGCCTCCTGGGTTCCTAGGGGTGAAGAGGTCTCTCCAGGATTTTCTCAGCCCTGGGGCTCATCCATGGATATATGGGGCTGGAAATCTTCCCTACCCCTCCAAGTTCCCTGCCACACTGTCCCCTAGGAGTGCTCTTGGCCATAGCACAGAAGTGGCTTTTTATGGCCTCATCCTCCTTTATTTGCCTCCCAATCCGTGTCTGAAATGCCACCAGCAGGCAGATATTCTTTGAGCTGACATGGATCTTTAAATACCATGCCCTGGGAAAGAGGTCTGGGTGGGGCCGTCAGACAGTCACACCTTAGTGCAAAGCAGTTGGCCTAATCCTCTGCCAAGGGGAAAAGAGACTCGGGCAGGGGGAGGTGTCCAGAGCCAGAGAGACAGGTGACAGGGGCAATGGGTAGAGGGCCCCAGGGCTGTGTGTGGTGAATCCCTTCATCTATGACCAATCCCACTCTTCCTTTCCACTCCTGTCCCCAACCTTTAGGCACCCTCACTGATAGTGAGGAGCTGGCTTGGGTGTGACATCATCCCTCCCTTACCCTCCCCAGACCCAAGGTCCTGGGACCCCTGAGCATGTCACCCAGTTGCGGGTGGGAAGCAGCAGCTGAGCTCTCAGGGTTCCACTACTGAGCACGAAGCCTAGAATCTCTTCGCCGCAGTTCAGGCGCCACGGCAACTGGAGGAAATAAACACACTGGGTTTCACAGTCCAAGTTCTGCGGTGATGTCATCCCCAGCTCCAGCCTTCTGGGCCCTGTGGCTGGCTGCACCCCAGACAGCCTCCGCTGCTCAAGCCAGAGGACTGTCTTCCTGCTCGGCCCCCACATGGTCTCTGAGGAGGAGTGGGGAGAGTGGTCAGGGGGGCTGGGGGCAGGGCCCCCCCAGCTCCTTGCCTGAGGCTCAGATTCGGCTGTAGCTGCTGTCGGCCCCTCCCTGGCCTTATCCATGATGCGGCCCAAGGAGGCCCCAAACTACGTGTTCTATGCACAGCACCCAGAGAAGAAGGTGCAGGTGCCCTCATGGCAGGAGGTGAAGCAGACCCCTATCATCATGGCCATGATCAAAGGTGAGAAAGGCCCCACCCCCCGGGCTTGGGATCACTCCCTGAGGGAGTCCCAGCCTGCCAGTCCTGCCTCCTGCCAAGCACATCTCTCAGCCAGATTCATCTCAAAAAAGCCTTAGAGTGGTGAATCAGGAGCCTTTAGCCTAATCTTGCTTACTCTTCTTTCCAGTGCTGGGAATTGAACCCAGGGCACACTAGGTGAACACGCTATCCCTGAGCTACACACCAGTCCTGGCTTCAGCTCTTCCATTTCCTTTCAATCTTACTTTCAATGGGAACCAGACAAATTAATTCTTACCATATTGTTAATGACTGCTTATTCCCCTAAGTAGGAAGTGGGTTAAAGTCGTGATGACATGCTTAGGTTCTGCTAGCTGAATGTCTCAGAATTATCACATTATTGTCTTGTGTGACTTGGGCAGACTTTTTTTTTTTTTCTGTTTTCATATTTTACTTTGAAGTTTCCACTTCTCTTTTTTTTTTCTTCCACACACTTTTTTATCGGTGCACTTTATAGTGTACATAATGATGGGATTTGTTGTTATGTATTCATACATGCACACAATATAACAATATAATTTGACCAATATACTCCCTAGCACTCCCCCCTCCCCACTGTCTCCCATCCCCTCGTCTCTTTCCTTCACTGATCTCCCTTTGATTTTCACAAGATTTCTGTCCCCTGTCACCTTTCTTTTCCTTTTTCCTCTTTTTTTTTTGGGGGGGGGGTGTGTGGAGAGGGAGGGTTACAGGGACTGAACTCAGAGACACTCGACCACTGAGCCACATCCCCAGCCATTTTTTGTATTTTATTTAGAGACGGGTTTCACTGAGTTGCTTAGTGCCTCACTTTTGCTGAGGCTGGCTTTGAACTCGAGATCCTCCTGCCTCAGCCTCCTGAGCCACTGGGATTACAGGCTTGTACCACTGCGCCCAGCTCCTTTTTCCGCTCCATCTTCCACATATGAGAGAAAACATGACCCTTGACTTTTGGAGTTTGACTCATTTCACTTAATGTAAAGTTCTCTAGTTCCATATATTTTCCTGTAAATAACATAATTTCACTTCTCTTTATGGATGAATAAAACTTCATTGTATATTTGTACCACGTTTTCTTTATCCGTTCATCCATTGATGGGCATCTAGGCTGGTTCCATAGTTTGGTTATTGTGAATTGTGCTGCTATAAACATGGGTATGCAGGTACCACTGTGGTACAATGACTAATCCTCTAGGATAAATACCAAGGAGTGGTATAGCTGAGTTATATGGTAGTCCCATGCTTAGTCTTTTGAGGAATCTCCATGCTGATTTCCATAGAGGTTGTACAAATTTATAATCCCATCAACAGTGTAAAGTGTTCCTTTTTCTCCATATCCTCTCTAGCATTTATTATTATTTGTATTCTTGTCAACTGCCATTCTGACTGGTATGAGATGAAGAGATCTCAATGTAGTTTTGCATTTTCCTAATTGCTAGAGATGTTGAACATTGTTTCGTATATTTTTTGGCCATTTGTATTTCTTTTTTAGAAATATTTTTAGTTGTAGATGTATGTAATAAAATAATATTTTACTTATTTATTTTTATGTGGTGCTGAGGATTGAACCCAGTGCCTCACACGTGCTAGGCAAGCGCTCTACCACTGAGCCCCAGCCCCAGCCCTGTACTTCTTTTTTGAGGAGTGGTAGACTGATATTTCTAAGCCTCAATATTCTCATCTGTAAGATGGGAAACAAGAGCAGCTCCTTTTCAGGGTCGTCTGGGATGCTTCATTGAAATAAATTATCAAGTGCTTAGCATGGTACTAGGCTTAGAGAAAGTTCTCAATTAATTAATTTTAACTGTTACCATTCACCATTCTTACTCTGCATTGTCTGCCCAAGGGAAACTGCTTTTTATCTAGGAATACTGTCTCTTTCCTAAGGAAGCAGCTGGATGGCAGTGGATTTGTGGTAGTAGGCTATCTGCAAGAGCCAAGACCCCCCCGCCCCCCCCCCCCCCCCGTGTTCTCATGAGTCACTGTATTTGGGGCTTCCTCTGTCTCGGATCAGTGGACTCAGGCTAAAGGCTGCCTTTTCTGTCCTTACAGGTCCAGGGCCTGCCAAGTACCTCCGGCCATCCTGCACAGGCTACGTAGACCACGACACCTCCATGTTCCAGGAGCCCGCGTTTACCCTGCACAGGCGGCATTCAGAGAAGCGTGAGCAGCCATCACCCTGTCATGCTTATGGGTGTGGTCACTGTTGGAGACTGTGGGTGCAGTGAGAGGCATGGAGCCACCCTCTGTAGCCACAGGCCACAGGGAGCTGAGGCCTGCCCTGAGAGGGGCAGAAGGAAGCGCAGGGATTCCTGCATGACCCAGCCCCTCTGAAGGCTGCGGTGCAGCCAGCTCCCAGCCACACGGCCCGGGGGACCTGTGGCGGATGTTAGCACCGTTGGTTGGTAGAGCAGGGCTTCTTTTCCACCTCACCTTTGGCTGGGACCCCTTGGCTCTGGTCGTCATGTTCTGCTGGATTCGCTTGGCACAGTGGCTGGCAGGAGTGGGGGCAGTGGGGATGTGGTGGGAATGGTGGACCCCAGAGCTTCCCAGGTGGCCTAGAACTTCTAGGAAGGGAAGGGAGGGAGCAAACAGTCCTAGAAGACCGGGGATGCTGGCCAAGGCCAGTGAGAAAAGAGGCTGGACAGGGGTGAGGCCATGTGTGTCTGGGGGGTCTGAGATCTAGGGTGTCTGCCAGGCTCCTCCCTGAGGGGAGGCACACCCTTTTTGGCAGGGAACTGCCCTGGCCTGGGCTGGGCCCTTTCTCAATACTAACAATAGCCACAGGGGCTATTATTACGTCTTGGCACCAACCTCTCTACCTAAGCTTGCAGTGCTTGGCCCGTGTGGCCACTATTTTATTTCTTCCTCTGAACTAGGTATTTTGGGGATGGAACACAGGGCTTTGTGCATGCTAGGCAAGTGCTGTACCACTTAGCTACCTCCCCAGCCCAGAACAAGTCCAGAATAGCAGGTCACGTGCCAAAAGTCCCACTTTATGGATGAGGAATCAAGGGTTCCAAAGACCCAAGAGTCAGAGGATCTGAAAGGAGTCCTTACTTACTCCTTTTGGCTCACGCTGGGGCAGCCACTGGGGCTGACAGGGTCCCTCCTTGGCTCCCTACAGGGGTCACAGATATATGCAGCCCTGGGCCTTGCTACTTCTTGGATCCCAAAATAACTCGGTTTGGAATGTCCAGCTGCCCGCAGGTCCCCATGGAGGAGCGCATCTCCAACCTGCGTAAGCTGTGACTGGAGAGGGCGAGAGGCAGGGAGGGAGGCCAGGAGGAGGGAAGGGTCAGGGGATGGGGATCCTTCCTTAGGACTTGAGCAGGGTCAAAGTAGCAGCATATTTGAATGCTGGCATCTCCTTGCGATGGCACATCGAGACACCCCTGCGGCACGCTGTTATCGCCATGTCTGTCACAGTGTTTACGCCTAGAAGCCAGGTTATGTATTATGATGTCATGGGGCTCACGTGAAGGCTGCAATAATTGCCACGTTAAGGAGCTCACAGGCTGTAGTGACCTCAGGATGTTTTCCTCGTGTTGCCACAGGGACAACGTCAGCGCACTAGCAGCCCAAGGCTGATGGCCCCGGTGGTTTTTATATGACGACACAGTATCACAATCCTGGTGTCAGGATGGCCTAAATGACCATCTTGCTGCTGAGCGCAGTGGTGCACACCTATAACCCAGTGGTTCAGGAGGCTGAGGCAGGAGGATTGAGAGTTCAAAGCCAGCCTCAGCAAAAGCAAGGCACTAAGCAACTCAGTGAGACCCTGTCTCTAAATAAAATGCAAAATAGGGCTGAGGATGTGGCTCAGTGGTTGAGTGTCCCTGAGTTCAATCCCTGGCACCCCCTCCCCCACAAGAAAAAAATGACCATCTTGCTGTCCTCTGCCTGTCACCCCATTCAGGGGTCGGATGTCCCTGTCCTGGTGTTGAGATGGTGCTGAAGCCACAGCTCCCTCTGGACCCATCAGCTGGGTGCCAGGGCCTGGGGGTCCCTCCCCTACCTCCCCACTTTGCTCACTTTCAGGCCTGTGTCCCAACCCATCCCCTTGTCACTACAACTTGGAGAAGATCTGTCACCCTGGGGAACGCAGGGCTCCCCAGTATGCTTTCGGCTACCGGTGTCCATTCAGAGTGTTGGACCCCAACCCAGCTCCCAACCAGTACCAGCTGCCAGTCTCTCTGGGGCCCAACAACCCCGTCCATCGAGCTGCTCCCTGCTATAGTCTGAACTCCTCTAACAAGAACTGGTTCTACAAAGAGGATGTGGCCAGAGGCCCCGGCCCCGCCATGCATGCCCGGCCCGAGCCGTCCATCTACCAGAACCGCAGCCCCATCTACAGCATGGCCAGGCGCTTCGCCTACCCACTGGACCACACCCTTCGTCCTGGCCCTGGCTCCCACAATGTTCAGGAGGTCACTGTGCACAAGCCCCGCATGCCCTCTTTCACCATGGGCGTCAAACACTCCCCCAACCTGTGCCCACTGGTCACCGACATTTGTGACTGAGGTCCCTGCTGGTGCACTCACCCTCCCACACACAGATGTTATTTTTCTTCGCCAAATTGAGCAACTTGATTAAGGATGCAAGTAGCAGAGCTAGTGTTGAGCACACGGAAGGCACTAGATAAATATTTTTATTTATTCATTCCTTCGTTTCGCATTCATTCCTCACTGCTGGATTCCTTTGGGCCCTGTTCTGGGTGAGGGGCTGGGATACTGGGAGAGGGACTGTGCATGTTGTCAAAGAGGGGTTCCAGGCTGGCTCACCGGGGGAGCCTCACATCCTCCACAAAGCCCCGGCAGGAGCCCCGGAGAGCTGAGTTCTGGTCTTGACTCTGCTACTAACTATCATGTGGCTTTCTCAGCTCCTGCTCTTGCCGGGGCCTCAGGGTCATTCTTTGGATGGGAAGCGGGTAGGCCTGGAAGAGGTTCCCCCAGTTCAGAACTGCACGACTCTGATCCCTGCCAGTGACTAGAACCCTTTTACTTTGAACTGGGAGAGGAGGGGAGGGTGTGAGAAAGCAGGGAGAGACCATTCTAGCTGGGGAGGGGGAGGACAGGTGTCCTGGGGGAGGGACCCAAGAGGATAAGGTGGGACCAAAAGGGACAGGGAGTTGGGGGTGGTTCAAAGCAGCAGGAGCCTGTGGTGCCGGAGGCTGTGCTAATACTGGGAAAGAGATGGTGGGCATTGTGGGGGGGGGGGGGGGCTCAGGCTTTATCATGAGGAAGTTAGCCAGATAAGACACAGTGTTTCCAGAAGATTCTCTGGGCAGTGAGAGAAACCTGGCCACAATAAGCACAGCTAGAGGTTGCGGTCAGTTGCTGGGAGGGGATCTGAGTGTCACATGCTGTCTTTGGAGAGTCTCCCTTGCTGTGTCCCCAACCTTAACAGCCTAACCCAGCAGAGGAGCTCTGACCTATCCAGGAGGGGGCAGCACTATCTCAGTCTTCAAGTCCAGGCCTGAGCCCACCTGCTTTGGGGCAACAAGTGCCCCCACTCTGTTGACCTTTGGGGAGACTGGGATCTCCGGGTCCGGTGTTGGTCTTTCCCTAGCTCTCCTTCTGCTTCCCCACCCCACCCTCTGCCTCAGGAAGGGAAGAGGGAAGATCTCCACTGATCTGGCAGCCTGAGGCCAGTGAGATGCCCCAGGCTGAGGCTGGGAGGGCAGGTGGGAACCTTGGCAGGGAGAGGAGAGAGTGAGGAGAGCCCCCAGACCCAAAGGCTCAGGAAAATGCATGTTGTCCTAAGGGCTGAGGGACATAGGAACAAAAGGTCACCTCAGAACCAGTGTTTAATGGCTCATCGTTGTCAACTTGAGCAATATCCAGTTTTTTGAAAATATTTTTTAGTCATAAATGGATCTTTTATTTATTCATTTATATGTGGTGCTGAGGATCAAACCCAGGGCCTCACGCCTGCCAGGCAAGTGCTCTGCCACTGAGCCCCAGCCCCAGCCCAATATCCAGGTGTTAATTGAAAATAAAAATTAAAGTGAATAGACCCAAGTTTGGGGAGGAAGAAGCAGAGAATCTCTTTGGAATTTTTTTTTTTCCCAACCCAACTTAACTTTTAGGATAGAGGTTTCTAGAAACCCCCCCTGGCCTCATCCCTGACTGTGGGCCTGTAAAGTTCCTCCCCTGCCCCACCCTTTGCCCAGGCCCTGGGTTTGGTGTCTGTCCTGTCCTTCCCAGGCCTCTGCAAGGCTGGCCTGGGCAGGCTCTAGAGAGAGCGAGCCAGCTCGGGGACCCATCTGTCTTGCAGCAGATTAGGAAGATGTCATTTTGCCGACAATGCCATTTATCACGGAGGCTGCAAAAATTAGTGATGCTTGGGCTGAAAGTGTTGGATGGGGGTGGGGCTGGCAGGTGACAGCAGTGGATGCTCCCTGTGTCACCAGGTTGGGGGAGCTGCAGGCCAGCCTCTGAACAGGGGTGTTCTGAGGGACAGCACAGCCCAGGCGAAAACCCCTATTGGAAAGATGAGGAAAACGAGACCCAGAGTCTGGAAATAACTTTGGCCGTGTGCTAGAATCGTGGCCTGTCTCCAACTAGAGGCCTGGCTCTGTGTGTAATCAGGACCAGGGGCCAGTGTATGACCAGAGTCAGGGCGCAGTTCAGCTAGATCCTTAACTTATTGGAACTAAACTCTAATTTTTGCCCCCATAGTGCTGTCTGAAACAGACCTTCAGCTTGAACCCTGAAGCCACCAACATGGTTAGGACTGGACACTAGTGCTTGAACAGACCGTCGGAGTGGGTTTGTGGTCTCAAGGGAAGACAAGAAGGAGGCTAGAGGGGTCAGGAGGAATATTTGGGGGATGAAGATGTTTATATGAGAGATGACCCTGCTGAGAAGGGGAGGTGGCTTCTAGGGAAGGCGGATTGGCCTCTCTTGTGCCTCAGCCCACAAGAGGACAGGGTCACCCAGCTTGGAATTGGCCTCTCCTCCCCGTGGTGGTGTCCCGGATGAGTGATCTGCAGAAGGCCTTGCTCCCTGCTATCCTGACCCCTTCTGAACAACTTGGTGGGCCCAAGCTTGATCTTGTAGGAAGCTACAAGAATCAGCTGCCATCTGATTCTTGTAGGACTTAAACCTGTGCCTTCAGAAAATTAGGCCCCAGAGCATGGCACTTGATCATATGGCTGCATCTGTTCATTCAACAGACATTGCTGAGCCCCTGCTTAGGCCGGGCTCTGGCTGGGCCCAGGGGTACAGGGAGATGGTCTTCACCTGGAGCCTTGGCCTTCAGGAGTTCAGAGGGTGGTTAGGGGGTAGCTCTCTCCATCTGTGAGCAGACACTGCAGGGTAGGGAGGCTCCAAGCTCCCACCTGCATTTCCTCCTCTCACTAGAGGGCAGGGAGAGGCCTGGTCTTCATGTTGGGCTGGCCCAGCCAAGGGTTGGTGCTGGGTTTCTGTTCATGACTAAAAGGCTCAGGGGTCACTCCAGTTGAACTGGGCTATCTGTGCAAAATAACCACACAAGAGACACAAATACCTTTTTGTTTGGGGTTGCTGTGACGGCTCCTCTGACCTTAAGGGTCCGCAGGAAGAGAGACAGCGAGAGCATGCGCCGACCCCTTATATTGAGGAGAAGGCAAGGGGTCATGTTTCAGGGGGCTGAGTCTATCTTCATGATGTCCACTGTCAGCAGGTTGACTGACATCTGGGTAGGCTACACCCAAGGGCACAGTAAGAGAAGGGGACACACACAAGGCACTTCCATGGAAGATTCTATCCTAAACAAGGCAAGAGGTTATATTACAAAGGAACAGGTGAGCATAGCTTCACCCATGGGGCTGTAGCAAGACACACCCATGCACGAGACACGACCCTGGAACCCAAGAAGGGTGGGGAAAGCTCTGCCACATTTCTGTGACTGAGCGCCTCAGCACCCAGTTGGGGAGTGTGACTTAGTCATGTGTAAGGTTGGTCTCCCACAGGCTGGTTGGTGGTAGAGCTGCCATCACCGGACCCTCCTGGACACTGGCTGGCAGGCTAGTCTATGGGCCTGTTGTTGCTGGAGAAACCTGGAGGCCAACCACTCTGGTTCTCAAGAGCTGGGGAACGGCACACAGGCACTCAGGCTGTGCACAAAGAGGGGAGAGGATTTAAGGAGAGAGACCTTGATGATGCCTCTAATCCCAGTGGCTCAGGGGACTGAGGCAGGAGGATCTCCAAGTTCAAAGCCAGCCTCAGCAACTCAGTGAGGCCCTAAGCAGCTCAGTGAGACCCTGTCTCTAAATAAAATCCAAAAAAAAAAATAGGGCTGGGGATGGCTCAGAGGTCAAGCACCCCTGGATTCCATCCCTGGTACCAAACAAACAAAAAAAAAAACCCAAACTTACCTTACACCTCATACCAGCCACCCTCAACTACATGCCTTATAATATACTCACAGGGAAATACACACACCCTCTCTCACACAGATGCAGCGGGGAGGAGGTGGGGGTGTCTGTGCTTATGGAGGCGCTGGAGCAGGATGCCCAGCCCTGCTTTGCCCTCTGCCTACAGCTAATACTGAGAGGTGTCCTCCCGAGGGGCTGCCCAGGGCTGGGGTGCATGTTGGGGGGTTAGGACAGGTGCTCCTGCCCTCGGCCCTCCTGTTCCTCACTCCTTGCGGTGGGGTGGGGAGCTGGTTGCAGGTGTACCCCCTTGAGTCCTGGGAAGTGCATCTCCTGACTCACTGTGGTGGGGAGTCACCCGCCTTCCCTTGGTGTCTGTGGTCTCTCATCTGGCTCTGCTCCCCACTCGGTCTTCCTTCCTCCCTCTGTCCCCTGTTCTTTCTCACCCTCCTTCTGGGTCCCTGTGTCCCTCTGCCCTGTTTATGCTCTAGAATAAAGATGGACATTTTCAATTACCCCCAGATAACACAGCCATTCCTGGATGCTCTGACCAGAGTGTGTGTGTGTGTGTGTGTGTGTGTGCACGCACGTGGACACTTGTTTGTGAGTGGACCTAGAGGTGGGGGTGGGACTCACCCCCATCCCAGTGCCCTTTGTTTGTGGCTTCTCTTCTGCAGGCTTCATGTCTTCCTGGGAGGTTGGAAGCACGTTTCCCTTCAGGGGAGGAAGGGAGACAAAAGAGAGAAATAAAAAACTGTCATCGCTGTCTTGTAAACACAGTGTGCAGGCAGAGCAGGGCGCAGCAGGAGAGAGGGACTGAGGGAGGCAGGGGCGGTGGGGGGCAGCGAAACATGGGGTGGGAATCAGAGAGCACTGGGTGGTGGTGGGCAGGTGAGTAGGAGCCACTGTCACAAGGCCCAGGCTGGTGGGTGTGGGTTTGGGGAGGGCTGCCCAGGGAGGGGAGGGGATTCCAGGAGGGAGACCCCGATTCCGAGTGTCAAGAGAGTAAGATAGACACACACGTCTGCTCTCCTGGAGTGCAGCATCTACCAGAACAAAGCAGTGCTCTCTGCATTTCGCACTTGCCATACACCAAGCACTGGCCTGGCACCCGCGGAGGATCAGAGGGTGGGTGACCTGGCCCATAACACACAGCCAGAGGGAGGGACCCCAGGTTTTGGCCCAGGTTTGTCTGACTGGAGCTCTCCTTTCACACAGCCTGCTATGGGCACAGGGGCTGGGGAAGTGGCCTAGGGGCTTGGCTCTGTCACACCAGGTTGTGTGACCTTGTACAAGTCCTCCCTTCTCTGGGCCGTCACTTTCTCCATTTGAAAAGTGGGAAAATGTGAGCTGCTCCTCGGGGCTTCGGGGAGGATCAAATGTCTTAATGTGACAGTTCCTCGGCTCTGGCTTTCTGGAGAGCTGGCTGGAGTCTTGGGGAGGCAAAGACCACCCAGGGCTGGGGGAGGGACTGGCCCGGAAGGCGCCTGCCGCCTCAGCTGCTGGGAGGAGGCGGAGCTCCGGGTTCAGTCCCTGCTGCCGCCCAGTGGCAAGCACTGGAACTTCAGGGGACGGGTCTGGATGGGCTTCCCAGACCCTCAGCCTGCCAAAGGTCAGAGCTGGAAGGGGTCTTCTGGGGATTGTTGTCCGGTCCTCCCTGACCCTGTCTTGCAAATGGTCAGAGAAGGGAGGGACTTGCCCCCAGGTCATCCAGGGCAGAAGCTTAGGCTTCCCTCTGACCCCATGGCACTCAAGAAGCCCCCAAGTGGCCTCGAAGTAAGAGAGGTGGAGTTCTACATCCTCAGCTTGAAGTCACCTCCTCCAGGAAGCCCTCTGTGCCTTCTCCAGTAGAAAGCGGGCTCATTCCTGCTCTGCAGCCCCACACATGACCTCTCGCTTGCTCCTCCTGCTCCACTTGCCGGAACCATCCCTCCTCCAGCAAGTAGACAGTGGGCCTCGGAATATCAAGAGTGATCAGAGCCATCTTCACCACTTGGGGGTGGTGCCGCATGTGCCCGGCCCAGCTCTGTCTTGGGACTTTACCTACCTATCTCACTTGAATCTCATATCAGCCTCAGGAGGTTGAGATTGATTTGAGCCCCATTTTCCTGCAGTGGAAACAGATACAAGCAGGTTATGACTGTTAGATACAAAGTGGTAGAGCAGAGAGTCCAACTCTGGTCCATCCATTCTCTGAAGAGGAGCCGTCATTTGGAGATAAAAACTACCCCCATGGCCATATGACAATCATCTGTGACCAGACACTGAAATTCCTGGTTTGAGGGTCTTGTGGGCCCAGGGCTCAAGCTCACCACTCTGCTGCCATGTGAATCGCGGGGCAGGTCCATTCCTCTCTGGATCTCAGTTCCTCGTCTGTGAAATGGGTGTGTGCTCTGGACTACCTCAGACCCATTCTGGCTCCTGTCTCCACAGGTCTTGGGGCCTGGGCCCTGGGGTGGGTCAGCTTTGAAGGGCAGGTCTGGGGGGCAGAGCTCCGGGCACAGCTTGTGAGTCAATGTGTAGGGCTGGGGGCATTTGGGGGGCAGGAGGGCTCTGGATTTGGGACAGGTAGGGGGTGTCACGCTGGCCCATGGGCCTGGGAGCTTTTCCCTCCGCTGCCTACCATAGAGGGGAGTTTTTCTTGGTAGAAAACAGTCTCATCAATCAGCGGCAATGGGGGGCTGACAGGTGGCCACTCCCTGCTGGCCCAGGCTGGAGGCAGATTTGTAAATCCCACTCCAGGCGAGGCAATAAATTTCCGTGATTCACACCGGCCTCTTGGAGGACAGAGACATTTGGGGCTGTGGGACAGGCTGTTCTTTCCTGTGTTGAATAAGGGGTACCCTGGAGGGGAAGGAGCTCCACCTCTTTCCAACAGGAGCCTTCCTGGCCGGTCCCTCCCCTAGCCCTGGGTGGTCTTTGCCTATTGGGGTCTCAAATAGCTCCCTCCCTAGGAGATGTGCTGCCCAGACCCCAGGAGGCCTCAGGCCCAGACTGAGCCACCTCTGCCCAGACCCCGGCTATCTGTGCCCTCAGTTGGGCCACTCAGTGCTCTGGTTTGAATCACCTGGTCAGGTGGGTGCCTGTGTCCAAGAGGGTGACCCTACCTACCCCTCAGCAACTGCCCCTGCCAGTCCACGCCACATTTCAGCTTGGTGGTTTAAAGACCAGGGGCTGGCCTTGCACAGTGGGGCACACCTGTAATCCCAGGGGCTCGGGAGGCAGGTTCAAAGCCAGTCTCAGCCAAAGCAAGGCACTAAGCAACTCAGTGAGAGACTGTCTCTAAATGAAGTACAAAACAGGGCCTGGGATGTTGCTCAGTGATTGAGTGCCCCTGGGTTCAAACCCCAGTACCCCCGCCGTGCCAAAAAAAAAATGATCAGGGGCCACCAGGTTTGTGTATTTCTCATTCTCAGGGTCTACAGTCCTGAATTCACTGTGCCTAAGGCAGAGAAGGGCCTCGGAGACCCTCCGGCCAATGGCTGCAATCACTTCTTAGGACTTTGTTTATACTCAGATGCTCAATGAGTTCTTATTTACTTAACATTTTTCTTTAACTGGCTTACTTTTAAAATTTAAATGTGTGTTTAGTCTTAAGCACTATTTGTAAAATCAAGTTCTGATATACTAATTAAAATTAAACACACACACAGACACATACACACACACACGAAATATGTACGGTCAGCCCTCCCCATTTTGGTGGGTTCTGCATCTACAGATTCAACCAACCACAGATGGAAAATATATTTTTTAAAAAATGCATCAGTACTGAACATAGACATTTTTCTTGTCATTATTCCCTAAACAATACAATACCACTGTGTACCTAGCATTTACATTGCATTAGATATTATAAATGATCTGGAGAGAATTTAAAATTTACAGAAGAGGTACATTGGTTGTGTGCAAATTTTGTGTAAAAGATGTGAACATCTGTGGATTTTGGTATCCACAGGGGGGTCCTGGAATCAATCTTCCAAAAATATCGAGGGGCAACCACACATGAAATATATACATGAAAATAAATGCCGAGTTAAATAGCAGATGCTCACCCCGTGTGTTATCTGAAACTTCAGTGCCTCACCCATGATACACACTGGCTTTAAGAATGGCTCTAGTCTTCCCCCATTCTACAGACAAGGAAACCAAGGCTCAGAGAGGTGTAGGGACTTGCCTGAGGTCACACAGTGCTAGGATTATCAGCCAGTCCACCTGACTGCTGGTCCAGTGCTTCTTTTACAGAAGCATGCTCCTTGTTTGCTTAGGGTGTGTGAGGCTTCCTTCCCCCATTTGGATTCAGAGAGGCCTTTGGGAGACTCTGCCCTAATGCAGAGGAATACCTTGGCAGGCAGGCCCCCTGGCAGCAGGTTGACAGGCAGGTATGCCAGCCTCCTGTGTCTCCCTGTGCCCTTGATGTACCTGCCCTTTTTTTCTTTTGTGGTGCCCAGGGCTCCTGCAGCACCTCAGGATTTGGGGAAAGTGGAGCCATGGGGCCTCCGGGGAGGGGAGAGCAGGGCTCTGCAGCAGTCTTCCCTGGGGAGCTGCGTACAGAGGCAATAATTAGAGGCACCAGCTTTCAGGCAGGCAAAGAAGGTGGCCTCATTAGCGAGTGCCTTCCCTGCACCGTTCCTCCTGCCACCACCGCCACCACCACCCCGGAGATGAGGCATGGTGCCTTTCTCATTGGGGACAAAGGTGCCAACTCTAGGGAGCCAGGAAGGAGATGTGTGTGCAGGGCAGCCAGAGCTGTGTGGACACTGCACACACAGCATGTGCCGCCCAGACACAGGCATGGAGACACACGTCACACACGCTATGTTGGAGATGTGTATGCACAAAAGCATGCATGCAAAACACGGAGGTGTACGCAGGAATACACGCATCCGCAGACACACTGCTCAGGCACAGAGATTCTTATGGAGATATGTACATGCAGAGGCGGACTCATGTGAAGACCTACAGAACACTGAGACCCACGTGGGGGGTAGACACATGTACACACCAAGACACACGTGTGTGTGTGCATCACACAGCCACCCAGACTGCCTCCAGGCTCAGGAGCACGTGGACTGCACACAGCGTGTGCACACCAGACCTGCAGAACTGCGCAGAAGCCCAGGGCGTGCCTCAGGGCACTGATGTACACCTTAGTGTCAGGGACGCCTGCACGCCCACATACGTGCACGTGGAACACGTGTATCATATTTTTGTTGGAATCTAACAAGGCCCAAGAGGCAAGGACTGGTTAGTTCCCTGGGGGAAGTGAGGAGACAGAAGATGAGGACACATTTAATTAATTCTTATCATTCTTGGCAGCAGGAGGAAGGGAGGCGAGGAGGGAGAGAGGAATGGAGGAGAGGAGGGACACAGAGAGAAGGGGCAGTGGAGGTGTGAATGGGAAGTGGGTAGGAGCAGGAAAAAGGCTGAGGGACCCTCAGGCTCAGGGTGTTGACTGTTCAGAACTGGGCAGGCCCCAATCCCGACCCCAGGGGCCTGTCAAGGTCAAGGGCTTGGATTGGTGTGGAAATCCTGCAGTGCCCTCTGCACAGCTCTCACTTGCTGCCCCCGAGAGGAAGTCCGCTCGCCCACCCTGGGCCCATGTCTGCTCTGTGCTTGTTGGCCAGGGGGCCATGGGAGACAGAGAGGGCCCTCCTGGACTATAGGAGACTGCCTCACTCCTGCCCTTGGCTAAGCCCAAAGACAAAGTCAGGGAGCTGGGTCC
The DNA here is from genome assembly GCF_047511675.1 of Marmota flaviventris. Lineage (NCBI taxonomy): Eukaryota > Metazoa > Chordata > Mammalia > Rodentia > Sciuridae > Marmota > Marmota flaviventris. The sequence continues at coordinate 120,438,983 of NC_092499.1, forward strand.
ACAGGACAGAGACTCTGAGAGAGGGAGGGAATGTGAGGTCGGGTGGGGGTGGGCAGATACAGGAACCAGAGATGAGGAAGATGAAGCAACCCCGAAAAAGGGGTAGAGAAAGAAATGAGACAGAGATTGAATCTGGGAGTCAGGCAGACCCAGAGACACAGCCCCCATGGGTCCATTCCTGTGGGCAGACAAGTAGAGGCCCTAAAGAGGGCCCAGACTCTGACACAGGAGGAGACAGACTGGGGCAGAATGAAGACATAGAGAGGAAGGTCTAGAGACCCGGCGAGATAGCCAGGCCCTGTCGTCGTTTTCTCTGATGAAGAGGAAGCCGCCCCACCTGGGGACAGCAGGGAAACTCCTGGCTTGGAGAGGGTGCTGTGTGACCCCACCCAGGCCATCCAGCTTCTCTGAGACTGAGCTGCTGGCCCCACCTGAGTGGGCCCCGAGGCTCCAAGGGGAGGCTGGCTGCGCACCTTTTCTTCCCTCCACGCTGCTCTGGGTCAAAGGAGCCTGAGGTGGGGTGGGGATCCCAGCAGGGGCTTGGGAGACCCAGGTGCACCTCGGAGCCCCTGAGTTGGTAAATGAGGCAGAAGAGGGAAGTCTCTGAGGGCTGCTGTAATGTGCCGCAGCCCCGCAGCTCTGAGTGATGGAGCGTTTGCCCTGAATATTGAAAATGCATAAATATCCATTTTCAGGCACCAAGGCGGATATAAATACAGCATAGGGGGGTGAAACTCTCAGTAGTAATTTACCGGTTCTGTTCCCCATGGTGGCACAGGCACTTACACTTGGCCATCAGGAGGCTTTCTGAGATGGCTTTATGACTGCCACCTGAGTCCCTTCTCCTGGAGAAGTGGCTCCCTGGGGATTGGCTGCCTGGGGAAGGGATGCGGCAGGGCAAGGGGTGGTCATTCCTGGGCCTGCTCTGCCCTAGGCCTTCGGGGCTCTCTCACTTTCATCTCCTCCAGCATCTCCTTGCTGGGTCAGGTCTGGCATGTGCCCAGCTCTGGTGCACCTAGGCAGGATCAGAGGAGTGCCAATCCTGCCTGTAGGAACTTCCCGACTGAGAAACAGAGATGCCACCTTAAGTCCTAGACTGGGAAGTTCAGATGAGGGGAAACTGCGGGCCAGAGAAGGGAATCATGTGGCCTATGTACCCTGCCTCCCCGGCACACAGGTCGTCCTCTGCCTGAGCAGGTAGTCAGGGGACTGGGGGGGTGGAGGCCATGACTTGCTGGCAGGCAGTTCTCTGGTATCTTCTAGAAAGAACAAGGTTATCTAGATCCTCCCATCAGCCCGAGGCATGTGGCCATTCTTTCTTTTAAATATGTTTTTTAGTTGTAGATGGACACAATACTTCTATTTTTTTACTTGTATGTGGTGTGGAGGTTAGATCCCAGCGCCTCACAAGTGTTAGGCAGGTCTCTACCACCAAGCCACAACCTAGCCCCCATGTGTCCATTCTTATGGGCAGACAAGTAGAGGCCCTCAAGCAACTTCTGGTGTCTCCCCCTGAGACGTGGAGCTGGAGCATGGATTTGCAGCTTCCATACACTTACCAGAACTTTTGCCTTGGACTGGGACTTAGGACCCAGAATGGTTCCCCAGCACAAAGCCTCACCATTTGGAGGGCGCAGAGTATTCTTTGTCCCTTCTAGGGTCTTTGAGCCTCTTTTACCCAGGAGGGGTGAGGTGGGCTTCCCTGCCCTGAGTGGGAGCCCACCCTGGGAGGAGGAAGCAGGTCATTCACCTGCTGCCAAGGTGCAGGGGGACCTGTATATGGGGAGGCAGGCATTGCAGTAGAAATATGCCAAGCAGAGTTGGCCAGAGCTGGGCACAGGGCAAGGCTAGGGGAGGGACGGGGGAGTGGGTGGTGGCCGGGGCTCCGGGGCGAGGGCCAGCTGAGTCTGGATGGCAGAACTGTTCCTTCTATTCCTTGCCTCTTCCTCCTCTTTATTTCAATCGTTGTCAACAAGGCCCTCTCCAAACTGTCATAACCACACAGGGCCCAGACCCATCCCTCCAGACCCATGCCTCCAGAAACATCCACAGATTCAGGATAGGTCACCCACCTGGCTGATGTGAACTGTGGCTGCCTAGTGTCCTATTGGTGCAGAATGGGAGAAGTTATACCCCTGCCTGTAATCCCAGCTACTCAGGAGGCTAAAGCAGGAGGATTGCAAGTTCAAGGCCAGCCTGGGTAATTTAGCGAGACGCTGTCTTAAAAATAATTAAAACAACATCAAGAAGAAAGGGAGAATGCTGAACAGACCAGTCTCTATTGCCACCAGCTCTCTTGTCTGTTCGAGTTCTTGCTTGGAGCTCAGGGAACCTACCAGAGCAGACTCTCTGGGTTTGTTTCTGGGAGGTTTCTATGTCGGCTTCTCTTAGCCCACACTCGCCCTCCTCTGTGCCGTTCTGTGCCACCGGATAGAAGCCTGCAGAACACACTGTGCATTCCCTTGCTTGCTGGCTCTCAGTCCAGGTTTCCCAACAGGAGGCGCTGGCGGTTCCCATACCTGCATGGCAGGCACCTCTTGGCGGTTCTAGCATCAGCCGCAGTGGCACCTCCCGGGCACAGCAGTGAGTGCAGGTTGGCAGGATCCAGCTCTTCCAGTGTCCTCTCTGGGTTACCCTCTCCTCATGGCTCCTCCCTACCATCTTGGACAGCCTGACAGTCCCCAGGCTCTGGGACTCCATAGCCTTTGTTTCTCACTTCCTCCAGGAGCAGAGCTCCACCTTGGCCCTTGATGGCGGGAAATGCGCCTGCCTCTAACTGGAGGAAGACCTTGCTTGCCCATGGCATGGAATGGTCTCCCTGCATCTGGTGTTTCTGGGCAATGTGGAGGGAGCCCAGCCTCCGGCACCAGTGGAACAGAGGCCTCAGGCTGCAGAGGATCTCCAGTGCTGCCTCTCTTCTCTCCTCCCTCTCAAGGACTTCCTCAGCTTCTTTGTTGTTCTGCTCCCCAACAACCCCAGGCCCCACTGTGGCCCCTACTCTGGAAGCATGCTCTTGGATCCTGCCTCTGGACGAGCTAACAACGTTTCTCTTTGGGTTGGACCTCTGGGAGTCCTGATTCAAGTCCCTAGTGCATCAGTCTGGCCTGAGTCATATTCCACTTGGCTAGAGGCTGGCAAAGGGCACATGTCTTGGCCTTGGAGGTCAGGCCTGCCTACCTGCTGCAGGGCAGCCGGAAAGGAGCCAGGGGTCTGGGAGGGGCAGTCTTCCTTAGAACAGGTTCACAACCACAGGCAAACCAGGGACTGAGTTGGGATCAGCAGCCTTGCCCCTCTCAGGGGTCATGCTTACTCCTGCTCCCCCGTACCTCCCTGGACCCCAGAAATGCCTATTGTATACTCAGAAGCACCATTCCGGGCTTTAGGGTAAAACAAACAAGATTCAGCCCCTGCTCTTGAGAAGCTTAGCATCTCACATGGAAGATGGCGAATCCACAAATAACCAAACACAAGGAATAAGGAATTGTGGTGCATGGGAAAGAGAATTTAAGCAGGTTGTGGTGGCACATGCCTATAATCCCAGTGACTTGGGAGACTGAGAGGTAGGAGGATCTCAGCAACTTAGCGAGGCCCTAAGCAACTTAGTGAGACCCTGTCTCTGTCTCTAAATAAAATACAAAAAAGGGAGGAGGATGTGGCTCAGTGGTGAAGTGTCCCTGAGTTCAATTCCCTTACTGGTTTCTCCTCTAAAAAGAGAATTCAGTTCTCTGTGCAGTGAGAAGGAGCTGACTACTAACTAATCTAACTTGGTTAGTGAGGAGCCCAGCAGGGTGGGAATTAGGAAAACAGGCAGGGGCAGCTCCTGGAGGGTCTTCATCTGCCTGAGGGTGTAGCTGCTGTTTGGCCGTCAGTGGGAGCCCTGGAGGGTGCTGGGCAGGGAGCAGGGAACCAAAGGGAGGTGGGGGTGGAGTGTCAGGAGGACTGTGGGCTGAGCCACTCTTTGGGGTGGGGCCAGCTATTCCATCCAGGCCTCCTGCTGGGCTCCCAGGGTCTGCATTTATTGCTGGGTGGCCACACAGGCCTCTGGGGCCCAACACCCCTGCGGCAGCCTGATGTCAGTGCTAAAATTAGTCTTGAGAATGCGGGGGCAGCAGGAGAGACGGTCATGGGAATCGCCCCCTCATTTCCTCTCAGAAGTAGTGTCAAGGACTGCCAGACATAGGCTTGGAACCAAGTGGTTTTGGGGTTCACTGTGATGGCAAGAACCTCGATCCCCAACTGACCTAGCTCTGGGAGGGCAGCGGCAGGAGGGGGTTCCTCTCACTCTTGGCCACCCACCCCTTGTACACTGCCATATTCCCAGGGACGGGGACCAGATTGGAAGCACTGGGCCCACAGGGCATGGTGAGGCCAGAAGGGCCCCTCCCCTGACCCACTTCTCTGTCTCTGCTTGCCCAGGTGCTTGGCGGCTTCTCTCCTTCGGTTGCCATGGGAACCCCAGGTGGTTGAAGTTTGTGCAAGTGGGGCAACCTAAGGAGAAGGGCTGTGGGTCAGGAGGCAGAGGGGACGGGGGGACTGATCCCAGCCTAAGCTCTGAGTCCTATCCCCTCCCTGGGGCACAGGGCTTCTGTCTGGGCTCTGCCCACTTAGCCTACAAATGGTCTCCTTACCTCCTCCCTCTTCCTACACTCCACAGCCTGGTGGCCCGCAGGTCCTGTTTGTTCCACTTGCAGGATAGCTCTGAGGTCCCCTGCCACAGCTCTGCTCGGCCTCCTCCTAACAGGTCCCCCTCCTTCAGTCTGCCCATCTGGCGGTCATGTCTAGCCCTTCAGTCTACCATGTCCCTCCTGGCCGACCTCCCTTCTGTGGATCCTCTGTCTTCAGGACAGCGGGTCGTTCCTGACCAGCACCAGCCAGTCAGGGTCCTCCTTCACCCTCTTTCTGGGCTCCTGCCACCCCGGGGTGGTTGGGTCTGTGAAGTGGGTAGAGTGCTGAGACCCACATCCAGAGCAGCAGTCTACAGAACTGCAGTGTCTTTCTGGAGTTAATGGGTTATGTCCTGAACATGGATTCCTTGTGGAATATGTTTGAGAAGCAGTGGTGCATCCTCAACTTCTGGGTATTCACAAAGTGCTCTGTTACAATTTGGGGCACCAAGGAGTCCTGGAGTAATTTTTTTGCTTTATTTATTTATTTAGATCCTGGAGATTGAACTCAGGGGCACTTGACCACTGAGCCACATTCCCAAGCCGCCCCGCCCCCCTTTTTTTAATTTTTAAATTTTATTTAGAGACAGAGTCTCACTGAGTTGCTTAGGGCCTCACTTATGTTGAGGCTGGCTTTGAACTCATGATCCTCCTGTCTCAGCCTCCCAAGCTGCTGGCATTATAGGCGTGTGCCACTGTGTCTGGCTTTTTTTGCTTTATTTAATCCAGATACCGCCAGGGTGTTTGGGCCACACATAAGCAATGTCTAGGATTCCCTGGACCTCCTTTGAGACCTGCTGGATGGTGTCCTGTCTTTTGGGATCTGGGGTCCTGAGGTCAACTCTCTCTCCTCTGGCACTGGGGGTTGGGAGCTCCTGTGGGACAGAAGAGGCACTGGAAAACTACGCCCCGCCATTATGGCCCGTCTTCAGTCTCCTGGCGCATAGTGAGGTTCCCGGATGTGTTTTGTCTAAACCACATAACGTCCTTTTAAAAATTGACCTGGTTGCCAACATTTAAAACCTGGGAGATTCCACAACAAATTCTGAATTTTAAACTTCTCTTAAAACAGGAGAAGACCTATCAACACAGTGTGGAATATCCTCTGTGGGATTGAAGAATGGCATGAACCATTTACATGCAAAGCATCAGATCTGCAAGCAGTTCAGTTTGCTCCTGGGGCCTGCTGAGCCCCCCTGAAAACATTAGAGTTTCTGACCCCTGTCAAAGGGGAGTGTGGGGCTCTTCTCAAGGAAATCTGCTTTTCTGAGGTGACTTATGCCTGGCCCACCCCTCTTCAGGCGGTCCTTTGCAAAGTGCTCTGGGAATGATACCCTCTTTGAAACACCAGGTACATTATGCAGAGCAAGTCAATGGATGAGGTCCTCTGGTCTACCCCCTCCTCTAACCGTGGTTTTGGAGATGGTCACCAGAGTGGCCAGCAGGCGGCAGCGCTGCAAGAGGTGGCAGGAGGGCCCGCCTGTGGCCTTCTCTCATGTCATCCGCCTTGGGCTCAGCTGAGAAGGAGACTGGCGGCAGCTGCTCAGGTCACCCTGGTAATCGGAGCGTGCTGGGTGCGAGAATCACTCCCTGCAAGAGCTAAAAGCCAAGAACAGTGTGGGACCAACCACGCTGGCACTTCTGAGCCAGCTTGCTGCTGCAGAAAGCCCTCTAAAAATAGCCTGCTCAGGGCTGATGGCGGCTATCGGCTGGAACCCAGGAAAATCCGCTTCAGAACGGGTGGAATCCTCTTCTGTGTCCTGCTGCTTACTGGGACCCAGAGGCGGGTTGGGGACTGGTGAGAATGGTGAGGGCCACGACCCTACCAGGAGAAATGTGGAGAGAGACAGAGCCCTGACTGGAGACCAGTCGAAGGTCGGAGAAGCCAAGGAATTCCGCCTGTCACTGAGGCCTGGCACAGGGTGTGGTTCTGTCTCGGGTGGGCCACGGGAGGCTGACCGTGAATTCTTGGCTTAGCTGGGCATTCAAAGTCTCAGGGTTCTGTCCTAAAGTTCCCCCGCAGAGACCCCTGGCAGAAGGTCTGGCTCCAGACATCTGCTTTACCAGACACATCCTGCCTTGGCCCCTCCCCTTCTCAGCCTATCCAGCCCTCCTTAGCTCAAAAGTGTCTTCCTTCTTCCAGGAGGACCTCTGGTCCAGCTCAAAGCATCAGCTCTCCTCCAAGTTCCAGCCTGCCCTGGGAGACTCTCCCCACCCCACCCCGCCATCAGGAGCTCAGCTTTCCTCCCCAGTGTGATGCCAGATGCTGTGGCGTCTTGAGCAAGTGTGTCCCTGTCTGGGTATCCATGGGATCAAGGCCCAGACATGTGGCTCAGAGGCCTGTCTGATTGAAGCCTGTTCTCACACCCTGTTGTGACGTTCTGTAACTGTCACCATGCTCATGTGCAGTCCTGGACAGGAAGAATCTGAGACCTGAGCATGATCACTAGTCCAGGCCCCCCTCAGGGGGCTGGAGGTCCAGTTTCTGCTCACATGCCTCATGGGATGGGGTGCTCACCGCTTCCCAAGGCAGCTAGCTCTGCTGCCTGGCCTCTTTCCTCTTCGTCCTCTGGGGTCCTGCCTCTGCCACAGTTCAGAGGGGGTGGGCTCCACCCTGGCTAAGGGGTTCACACACTCCTGAGAGGAGGGCATGGCTCACAGGACAAATCTTACCAGACAAATCTTACCTAATGCTTGCTGGGGCAGGACTACAGGAAGAAGAAACAAGGACACTTGGGCCAGAGATGCCACCAGCTGCCTGCTTTTTCTCAGCCTGATGAAGCTGAGGGTAGAGGCCTAGAGGAGAGCCCAGCGGGCAATGGGGCTTGATCACTGAGGACAGTGGTCCCTGCCCCTGCTGGGGGTCAGCCGGCAGTAGTTGGAATGCTGGTGGGTGGGAACTCTCCTCTCTCCCACACTTGGCTCCTGACATGTCCCTGGCACAAAACCACCTTCCTTGCTGTGGGCAGGCAGGAGGGCGAGGGAGCAGGATTTCCTATTGCTCTTGAAATTTGGGGTCCAAGAAGGGCTGGGAGCACAAGTCTGGACCAGCCAGGACTCTGCTGGGCCTGGGGTGGAGACTGTGTCCTGGGCCTCAACTCTCTATCTGGACAAATTTGATTATTAGAATTGACAGGGTCCCTGGGGTGGCAGCGGTTGAGACTCTAGCTGAGCAGGCTTCAGCAAGCTGCTCAGGCTCCCTGTGTCTCAGTCCCTATGCTATAAACTGGGATGAGGATACAATGTTCCTGAGCAGAGCCTTATATAAATGTTGACTGTTATCATTGTTACCTGGCTAGGCCCTTTTGAGGTGTTTTTATTTATTTTATTTTTTTATTTTTTTGGTACTGGGGATTAAACCCAGAAGTGCTTAACCACTGAGCCACACCCCAGCCTTTTTTTGTATTTTATTTAGAGGCAGTTGCTGGGAGCCATTAGCCAAGTAGGTATGACAATTTCCTTGCCAGCGTACCCCATGTTGCTGACATGTTGCAGCGACATTGAATGTAGGTGACCTTGCTCAAGGACCAAGGCAGATTAGGGTGTTCCCGGTTTTAAGATAATCGTGTTTAGGGCGTTCCCAGTTTAGGTTCCAGGTTTAAGGTTTAAGATTATTCCTGCTGGGAATAGGGCGTATCCTGCTGCCTGAGTTCCCCTTGAGTTCTCACGGGATTCAGACAGTATATTTTGGAGAAAGAAGCCCAGTGGAGGGGGATTTGGGAGAGAACGTGGATTTCCCCAGAACGTGATTGTAGACGGCTGGTGTGAGTTTGGGAATAAAGAGTTGCTGTTTGAATCTACAAGCTGTGTGGTGGCTCGTGATTGTGTGCCCAGCCAGACTGCGGCATTTGTGCCCAGCCAGACTGCGGCATTTGGCGGCCCGTACGGGGAACTTCTGAAGCTTAGAGGTAAGTGAAATTTCTCACCCCTGAGGAAGAGCGAAAGAATGGGTGACCAATTCAAAAAACAATATGCTCTTGTTTTGATTTATTTTGTTTTTATTTCAAGTTGCCTGTTCCTAGAACTTTCTCAGGCAAACTGGGGAAAATGGTTGACTCAAGGTTTGAAGTTGTTCGCCTCCGAGCAAGATAAATTGTTAGAGGAAGGAGGCACCCCAGTAAGACCAAGAACAGTTAGGACATATGTTGATACAATACAAAAATGTAGCCCATGGCTTTTTAAAGACAAGTTATTAAGTATATCAATGGGACCATCATGGTATCCTGTAGAAGGATTTTTCTTCAAGAAAGAGATGACTAGTTCTGTTTACTACATTTGTCTAAGATCTTGGTTTTTACAGACATCTGATTAATTTACAAAGGTAAAGTGTTAAATCAACCACTAAATATGAAATCAAATACTCTTTACTTATTAAGTTCCATAAGGTAATATATTTAAACATTATGTGTGTTTTCATAAATTGGTAAATGGAAAAAGGTTTAATATTGCTTTGTGTCTGTGTCTTTGCTAAAACAAGGTTACTAAGAGTTAAGATTCTATCGTGTAATTTATATACAAAGAGTAGAAAAATTTTCAGTTGGGTTTCAATTATAGTATTATAGTATCATAAAAAACATGAAAGTCTTTCATCTTATTAAAGTGGAGTAATTTGTCTAAATCAGAAATTTTATAAGAGTTGTTTCAAAATGTAAATTTATAAAAAGGGTTAACAGTTAAAAAAGAGATATAAAAAGATTCAAGATGTGGAAATATATTTTAATATAAAAGGTTAAAGGAAAAAGAAATGTTTCTAGATGAGATAATCTGTGTGGTACAGTAAAAAGTTGTAAAATGCCATTTAAAAAGATTTTGAGGAAACTAGACTTACTTTAAAAGCTTGAGAAAGGAAGAAAAAAGAAAAAGGCATTTTACATGGCAGATTGAGACAAAGCTTCTCAATGGAGTTTAAAAAAAAAAAAAGCCTTTGGTTGAAGGGCAGCCATGTAAACTAACATTGAAGTGATTTAAACAGAATCTAAGCCTTGTTTAAAAGAGTGAAGCTGTAGGTGGTGAAAAAGTACATCTGAAAGTACAGTATAGATGATAATTAAAAGGCTTTAAAAGGTTAAATTGAAGGTGGTCGAGATACCTTCATGGCGGAAAAAAGATTTATTGCTTTATTGCATCATTCGAAGCCTAGTTAATCTTAAAGGCATTACTTTAAAAAAATGGGAAGATAATAGGATAAAAGATATTTAGATAAAGAAGATTAAAAATTTAAAGTGAAAAACTTTAAAGACAGAAGTATAGAAAGTTAAAAACAAAAAAAGATAGAAAAGATGTAGAAAGATAAAAAAATGTAGGAAGACAAATTTTAAACCCACAAAATAGGAAGAAAAAAAAAAACTAGGAGGAAAATAAGCAACTAAGGGTAAATATACAAACCTTAGGAGAAAAAAAAAAACTAGAAGATAGAAATAAGATAGAAAATGGTTGAAAATGTCAAGTAAGGTATTACACAGATAGAAAATGCAAAAATCTAAGACAACTATTAGATACAGACATACTTATTAAAGCAAAAAGAGGGAATTGGAAAGGGGTATATATCCCCCAAAGATAAACTTAAAATAACCCTTTTTACTCTAAACTTTTTAAGTTTGGATTCATAAGGACTTAGTGCTGCGGAAAGACATATATATCCAAAAAATGTACATAAGCCTAAAGTACTTTGGAAAGATATTCTAACAGGACAATGGAAAGGTCCTGACCCAGTGATTGTCTGGAGTTGGGGGTCTGTTTGTGTTTTTCCACAGGGAGAACAGCAGCCGATTTGGATTCCAGAGAGATTAACTAAAACAATTTCTACAGATCGAAAAGAAGATGATTTGACTCAAATCCATAACAGCTGATATCCAGAACTCCAGCTTGGCCATTCTTACATCTGCGACAGTGATTAACCAGGATGCTTTTTTCAATAGCTATTTTATTATTGCATTTTTCCACATCATAAGGTTCTATTTTTATTTTTTGAGCTCATACAAACCTAGGTTAATGTTTTTCTGATCAGTTTTATTTTTTGACTGTGGAGTTTTTAAACATTGCAATGGAGATTTCACCCAGGTAAAGCTACAAGGCCTTTACTATTTTCTTATGTGTTGTACGTTTGTGTACACTCTTGTGTTTTGTGTTGTATGTCTGTATGTGCGTATGTCCATATTTCTTATATGAGGAGCGCTCATGAAAAAATGGATCCGAATTATTATTATTTTTATTCACGTGATTTAAATGGTTTAATTTAAATTAGGTAAACAGCTGTTAAGGATTGTTTTTAAAGGTGGTTAACAGATCTGTTTGTTTACTAGTTTAAATTAGGTAAAAGGCTGTTAAGGATTGTTTTTAAAGTAGGTTAACAGATCTGTTTGTTTACTTTCACCTTTCCTTTTCATTATATTTAATAATTCTTTTCAGGATAATGTCTCTTTAGCATCATTGCCAGAATTCCTATCTCCATCCCAGTGCCGGTGAAGAACTCAACAAGTAATGATCAATCAAAGAGTCAACTTACTTTGGGAGGAAACTTACTTTGGGAGGAAATGGACATATTGATAGATTCCTCCGCTTTGAACTGCTTGCAGAACTTGCCTGGACTATGTAACTATCGTTTGGTGCAGTGAATTGTGGTAATGCTGGCATATCTTTGCTGATGGTGTCACTAGTGATGCAATTTTTATTTCCTTGCCAGCGCACCCCATGTTAATTGTGGTAGTGCTGACATATCTTTGCTGATGGTGTCACCAGTGATGCAATTTTTTCCCAAGGAGCCGTCAATTGGCTTGGTGTTGTGGCATTTCTGTATCCTCATCCCTTCTGCTAGTGATGGTCTAAAATTTGGGGGCCAATGGCTTATGCTGGACCGGTAGTCAGTGACGGGTATGATCCAATTGCAGTGGTATCAACCTAAGACAGGAGGCTGACGCCTAAATGTCAGTTTTCCGATGACGGGTAAGAACCATATGTTGAATTGGACAACCTACCAGGCACGGTCCATAAGCCACATTAACCTCACTCCCCCACTGGCACCAAGGCCAAATTTGGGGGCCAACAGAGGTGAGGCAAAGAACCTCACCCCCCCACTGGTGCATAGACCTATCCACAAGTATGGCTGTATGCTGGACCGGTAGTCAGTGACGGGTATGATTCAATTGCAGTGGTATCAACCTAAGACAGGAGGCTGACGCCTAAAGGTCAGTTTTCCGATGACGGGTAAGAACCATATGTTGAATTGGACAACCTACCAGGCACGGTCCTTAAGCCACATTGCTTGTTGTTTAATTAATCAGAAGGGGGGAGATGCTGGGAGCCATTAGCCAAGTAGGTATGACAATTTCCTTGCCAGCGTACCCCATGTTGCTGACATGTTGCAGCGACATTGAATGTAGGTGACCTTGCTCAAGGACCAAGGCAGATTAGGGTGTTCCCGGTTTTAAGATAATCGTGTTTAGGGCGTTCCCAGTTTAGGTTCCAGGTTTAAGGTTTAAGATTATTCCTGCTGGGAATAGGGCGTATCCTGCTGCCTGAGTTCCCCTTGAGTTCTCACGGGATTCAGACAGTATATTTTGGAGAAAGAAGCCCAGTGGAGGGGGATTTGGGAGAGAACGTGGATTTGGGCAGAGAACGTGGATTTCCCCAGAACGTGATTGTAGACGGCTGGTGTGAGTTTGGGAATAAAGAGTTGCTGTTTGAATCTACAAGCTGTGTGGTGGCTCGTGATTGTGTGCCCAGCCAGACTGCGGCATTTGTGCCCAGCCAGACTGCGGCAGGCAGTGTCTCCCTGAGTTTCCTAGGGTCTCCCTAAGTTGCTGAGGCTCACTTTGAACTTTCAATCCTCCTGCCTCAGCTTCCGGAGCTGCTGGGATTATAGGGGTGAGCCACCACACCCAACCCCTTTTGAAATTTCAATAAAATGTATAGATCACTGTTTAGGAAAACCTGCATGTACATGCCCAACTTGGTATACACATTATAGGGGTAATGAATTCCCCTGAAACTAACCTGTGCTGTGGTTAAGAACCAGTGACCCTTTTACAATTTTTTTTTTTAAATTAATACATGCAAATGTTTTCAAAAGTTCAAAGACTGGAGATCTAATTATCCCCTCTCAGTCCCACCTCAGTGACCCTCACCACTTGCACCCATTTCCCCTGATGATTTCCCCTTTTCCCTCTCTGCCACCCCACCATTCAATCTGGCTGCAGCCTTAGCTGTGGTCTGTGATGTCTGGTATCCAGGTAGCAAGGCTACTCCAGTTTCCTCCCAGTGACTGTTGAGGACCAGCTTTGTCCCTGTGACTCACTTGCCAAGCTCTGTGACTCCACCTTCTGAGATAGTTTCTCCTCAAACCAGAGGTCCTTTCCCTCTTCGCTTGGTGGTCTCCCTGCCTCCACCCGGGTCTCTCAGAGGCAGCTGGAGTGAATTTTTGCATTGCAAATTGCACCACATCCTCTCTAGCTTAAAACTCCTCAATTGTTCCCCAGTGAACACAATGATTTTAGCATTAAAATTGAAGGAGAAAAAGTAGTATAAGACTCATGATGCTCAGAGTACAGAAAAAGTAGAATTCTTCCTGGCAAGTATGACATCATTAAAGGGGGCCTGGGATTGGTCCTGGGACCTGTGAGGTCACTGAGCTGGAACAGGCCTGCAAGTGCCCCTGGAGGTAGGGGTAGGGAGGAGGATATAGCTGGGATGAAGGTTTCTCATGCAAATGAATTGGAATGAGGCTCTCTGTCAGGTTTGACAAGCTGCCAGGAACAAAGGCTCTGTGATCCTCTGTTCCCACCTCCCTAACCAGCTGGCTAGAGAGGTTCCCCGAGGGCCCAGAGGAGGGGCTGTGGGGAATGCAATCTCAGGCCCTGGACCCTAGGGAATCAGGAGAGAAAACACACAGATGAGCTCATCCCTTGCCCTCTCTGGCACCCAGAGGCAGCAGCCTATACCTACAGAGTGCTCTTCTTGGGCAGGTCCAGCCACAGGGCTTCCAGGGTTTTCTGAGTGGTGCTCTCTCTTCTTCCTCTTTTAAAAAATGAACTTCGGATACACAGAATTGGGCTAATCACACTCCTGGTTATGTCATACTCTCAATTATTACCCCATGCAGGGCCACTTGATTAATCTGTTTGCTTACACCAACATAATGAACGCCTTTAAACTAAGATCTCAACCCAAGAAGATCTAGAACCTTAATAATGTTTGCACCTACCTTTCTGCTGCTCCTCCATTACATGTCAACCTCCCCCTCAGAGGTAATCATGATGTTGAATTTTATGTTTACCATTCGCTTGCATTTTAAACTATAATTTTATTATTTTATTAGTCAGGATAAACTAGCTTGTGTGCTATAACAACAACAACAACAAAAACTGAAAAACAAATAACAATCCCTAGTTTCAGTGGCTTAATCTGACAAGGATCTATTTCTCTGCTGATGCAGATTGGCAGAAGGCTCTGCTCCTGGCAGACACTCAGGGACCAGGCATGTCGCAAAGCCATAATCTAATAATATTGCCATTTGCACTCTAAGTTGTGGGGTGTGCTTTGGCAGTGGTGGAGAATAAGCACTACATAAGAGATATACCATCTCCTAGACGTTTCTGCTCAAAAGTGACATGGGGCACTTTTGCTGATGTTTCATTGGCCCCCAACTGTTCCCAAAGCTATCCCTAATTTCAACAGGACACATACCTAGAATGAGGGAAGAACCAGAAGTCTTGTTAACTACAGACAATGTCACCTAACCACAGATATGTGGACAACTTAACAATATGTAGTGGATTTTAGCTCTTTGTGAACTTTAATAATAAAAAGAGCATCATGCTCTATATGATCTCTGAGCTTTTTTTACTCATACGAAGATTCCCATAGTTGGTAGCTGTAATTTTTTAAATTTCATTGTAGTTCACTCTTCCCTCATGTATCCATTTTCTTTTCAAAGTACATTTGGGTCATCCCAGGTTTAATGGACACTGCTTCTGTGAACCGTCTCTTTCTAAAACTTCACTTTGATTTCGTCATTCAAGCTGCAGATGTTGAGCTCAGTGCAAGTTCTGTGCAGCTTCTGCCTCAGGCCCCAGAACAGCCAGTCTGGAGTCCCCTCACCTTCCTGCCATGCTCCCTGGCCAAGAGACTCATGAGCAAGGACATGGCAGCTGTCCTTTGTGCAGCAGTGTCTACTTCTTTTTGGAAGCTCTCGCCTTTCCACAGGAGGCAGGGCCATTGTACAGTGGAGGACAGTTAAGGGTCAGGTGTTAAATTTGTGATGAACATGTACGTGCCGGGTGCTGGAGATATGGAGAATCACTCATTTATTTGCAAAGCAGACATTTATTTACTTCCTTTTATGAGTCTCATATTATTAGATCTAGACACAAAGACAAAGGACCCGCCCTCAAGGAGCACAGTCTAGTTGAGGAAACAGGGACATTATCAGATTGACTGACACATAAATTATGCAGGTGTATAAGTCTCATTGTGATTTTATAAATCTGTTTAGTCATATATATTTCTAGCACTTTCTCTCATATAATTTTATTTATGTGAATTCAGCACCCTCTATACTGAGCTGTAACAGGAATCCAGCTCTTGGTTGGTGGATTATCATTTTTATAGATCATAAAGTTCCTACATTTTTAAATTCTCCTAGTTGGGTCACTTTAAAATGTCCCTAGAGAGATGAGGTAGCTTCAGCTTTCAGCTGCTCTTTTGATTTTCTCTAAATCCTTATCTTCCTTTTTTTTTTTTTTTTTCCCCTCTCAGTTGCTGGTGGACCAAAATAACACTGCTTTCTCTGAGAAGTTAACCATTAAGCTTGACCCCAATGTTATAGCAAGGCCTTTGCTGCTTTGGAGCTGTGGCTTACATTAAAATCTAAAATACTGGAGAAATAACCCAATTTCTCCCTCTGATCTGCAGTGTGCTTGTTGTTGCTTTAATTAAGAATACTTAAACCAGTGTGGTGGCACACACCCATAATCCCAGCTGCTTCAGAGGCTGAGGCAGGAGGATTGCAAGTTCAAAACCAGCCTCAGCAATTTAGCAAGGCACTAAGCAACTCAGTGAGACCCTGTGTCTAAATAAAATACAAAATAGGGCTGCAGATGTGGCTCAGTGGCTGAATGCCCCTAAATTCAATCCCCAGTTACAGCCCCCCTATTTCCCCACCCACTGCGTGCAAAAAAAAAAAAAAAAAAGCTTATAGGAAGTGATTTGGAACTTTACTGTGAAGTCTTGGGCTGCCTGGCCCAGCCCCACTTCAAGAGGGTGATCACTGTGGGCCCCCATAAATTGGAGATGTGGGTGTTCAGAGGAGGGTGGCTCTTACTCTGCTTGTATAGGACACAGAGGGGGCAGCGCCTCAGCAGAGTCTTGGAGAACCAGCTGGTGTCAGCCAGGAAGTTCTAGGCCAAAGGGCCAGCACATGCAAAGGCACAGAGACCCAACAGGACATGGTGCCAATAGGAGACAGTGTTTGGCAGTGGCTAGGACAGAGGACCAACACAGAGCATGAGATAGGTGGTTGCTGTGAGAAACAGAAAGTCTCGTAGTCCATTTTCAAAATATAGTATTCAGCCTTAATTGACTCTTGTTGTAGTGGCCTTATCCTTTTGCCTGCCCTAACCCTAAAATTAGCCAATCATGCAGGTTGTACTCCTGAATCCTCCAATTAGGGCAAAGAGCAGATCTACGTTAGATATATAAGCAGGTGGACTGGCCACCCAGGCTTGCTTGCTAGCCAGGTTCCCGTAGCATGCCCTTCTTTCAGAAGTAAAGGTTTGCCTTGCCCACCCACTTTTGAGCATGTTTGATATCTTGAGGTACCTGGGATTATAGGTGGCACCACCGTGCCCAGCGCATGTGCTAGATTTTTTAAAAATTGTGGATGTGTGTGTGTGTCCCCTGGGCTGCCTGCAACAAGGAACCCATTTATGGGTGCGTACAATGATGCCACCCTCTTGAAGTGGGGCTGAGCCAGGTAGCCCAAGACTTCATAGTAAAGACTCTAAATCACTTCTTGTAAGCATCCATAATCAAAGCAACAATAAGCATTGCTGATTGGAGGTAGAATTTGAGTTATTTACCCAGCATTTTAGATTTTAATGTAATGGTTTACCATTTTAACAATAGTTATGAATATACAATTCAGCCAGGTATGATGGCCCATGTCTGTAATCCCAGTGACTCAGGAGGATCCTGAGTTCAAAGCCAGCCTCAGCAACCTAGAGAGGCCCTAATGAGACCCTGTTTCAAAAAATAAAAATGGCTGGGGGTGTGGCTCAGTGGTAAAGTGCCTTTGGGTTCAATCCCCAGTACCACAAAAAAAAAAAAAAAAGAAAGAAAGAAAGAATGTATAATTCAGTGGCAGTGGCGTAGATTCATAATATTGGGTAACCACACCACTATCCATCTCCAGAACTTTTTCATCATCCTGAACATAAACCTTGTGCTATTGGACAATAACTCTCCACCACCAATAACTCCCCACAACCCCTGGTAACCTCTATTCCACTTTCTGTCTCTATGAATCTGCTTATTATAGGTCCTTAAATAAGTAGAATCATACTATTTGTCCTTTTGTGTCTGATGTATTTATTTATTTAGTTTTGGAATGATGATTTCACGTTTCATCCATATTGCAGTCATATCAGAACTTCCTTTCTGTTTCTGGTTGAATATTATTATTATGTGATGGAATTTTGACTTCTTCTTGGAAGCGCTGGGTTGTGGAGCAGGGTTTTCTATTGGGAGAATGACAGGGGCGCCCTGAAGGGTGCTCTCCAACCCTGTGTGGGAAGGCAGGGAGCGAGGTGGGTCCTTCAGGGAGTTTTGGCAGTGGTTCAGCCACAGAAGCACAGCTGACCTTCTGAGCCCTGGTGTGGTCTGTCCTCCTCCTTCCAGTTTGAAACCCCCAGGGCCCTTTCTGTCTTCTGCATACCAACAACTGAAGGGCATAATCTTGGCAAATGAGGTCTGCACCCCAGGCACTCCAGGATTCCCAGGCCCTCGCTTCTCCCTCTGTTGCCCATGCCATAGCCCAGCACATGGCTGAGGTCTCAGTGGACTCGGGAGTTGGGGCGCAGGCCCGGCCTGGAGGAGTGAGCATCTCCCGCTCTGCCTCTCCCTGTCCTGTCACATCAGGCTGTACCCCACCTGCCAGCACCCCGCCCCCTCAGGCTCCCAGCAAGGTTCATCTGCAGAGCTGGGGTTGAAGGAGACAGAACAAGCCCCAGGGGTGTCAATAACAGGGTTATAATCCAGCGGGATGAGACTGAGCTCTCTGGAGTCTCATAGCATTTTTCCAGCCCCGGCCACTTTATTACCATATCGCTGAGTGATGGGGCTCGGGGGAGCTGTGGTTCCAGCAGCCAGCCCGCCACTGCGCTCCCTGCTTGTGATTGATCAAGCTACAATTGGGCAGAACAAATTTGTGTCGCTTCCAGCCACCCTGTGTTCTGCTCTCCCTGCCTCCTCTGTTCCTAAGGCTTCCCCTGTGGGCCAGGGAGGTGCAGTGCCCTTGGCCATGTGGGTTTCAGGAGTATAAGGTGTGCAGCTGGTGTTGACCCTGCAGGCCTCAGACTTGGCCTTCAGACTGAGACTTCATTGTGTGACCTTGGGCAGGTGGCTCACACTCTCTGGGCCTCCTTCCTGGAGCATAAGGGGTTGAGCCAGTTGTGCCCGGAGGCTCCTTTCAGCCCTGACTACTCCAGGACATTGAGGCTTCTAAGTGAACTGTACAGTGTTTTCTCCCAAGTCAAGGACAGTGTGGAGGGATTGGGTAGAACAGAGGTGAGCGCAGTCGGCTGCTCCTGCCTTCCCTCCACTCCACAGGAGGGAGGCCAGCATTCTTTCCCCATCTCGGAAACTGACCAACTCCAGTTGCTCTTTGAGGCTGCCTTAGAGTCCAATTCAGTGGGTCATAGCTTGTAGGGGAACCAGATGCCACCCAGGCACAGAGGTGGCAGAGCAGGCCTGTAGAAGACCCAGAACTCCCTCCCTCCCTCCCCCTGCTCCAGTGTGCCTGTGGCAGATCACAGGAAGCTCTCTGGGGAAGGACATTTCACACATGAGGGGATTTCCCAGGCTGGGGTTTTCTGTGCACAGTACTGGGCCAAGTCACTCTTATGTGAGAATTTGTCAATGATTTGCTTTCTTCCCAAGCAGGTAGAGATGTTAACTAAAGGACGCTGGGCCTCTCTTTAAGCAGCCACAAAGAAGACTTTCTTAACAAGAGCTCTTCTTCTGTCCACCTTGAAGTCTCTGGTCTCGTAAGACAAACCTCCCTGCTGTCTGTCTTGAGCACCAGGTGATGGGAGTGGAGCTCTGGCAATGGCACAGGTCTATCTGCTTCTAAGATCTAGCAGACTTCACAGGGAGGGAAAGGAGTCTGGGCTGGCAGGCAGAGTCCCTGGGGCACAGGCACAATGAGATGGCATACCTAAAATTGATCAGAAATGGTCCCAGGAAGGAGACTTCAAGGAAGATACTTTAGAGGCCTCCTGAAGGTGTCTGGGGATATAAGAGAAAAACTGGAGAGGTGGGGGTAGGAGACGTGAGTTCTATTTTTAGTTGGCCCCACCATCGACAAAGTGTCTGCACCTCTGACCCTCAGGGGTAGCCCTGCTCTCCCCTTCACTGGGCATTGAGAGGATAACCACTAGGTAAGTAATTTAGTACAGATTTATCCTCTGATCAAAACATTCATGCCTCTGTCCGAAGTCCATCCTCAAACCTACTGAAAAAGGATCAGCTCTCATGGGACTACCTAAGCGAGGAAGAAATTTTCAAAGTCCAAACTCTGCAGGGATCGTGAAAGTTGAATAATTTGACTTCTGTACCACTCTGTTATTTTTTTTGTTTCCAATTATTAAAAAATATACTATTTTTCATTGTTTTTCTTCTTTCTACTTTATTTGGGCCTATTTTGTTATTGTTGTTGCTCTTTTCCTTTCTGAGTCAAATAACTCAATGTGTTTGATACTTTTTCCATAGTTTATTATTATTATTATTATTGGTAATATAGATTGAACTCAGAGGCACTTTACCACTGAGCAACATTCCCAGTCCTCTTTATTTTTCTTTTTGTTTTTTTTTATTTTTTATTTTGAGTCCAGGTCTCACTAAGTTGCTGAGACTGCCCTTGAACTTGCCATCCTCCTGCCTGAGTCACTGGGATTATAGTTGTGCACCATCATGCCTGTTGATTTTCCATGGTTTAATACATTCATTTAAGGCTATACATTTACTTTCAAATATTGCTTTAGCTATATCTCAAAAGCTATACATTGTATTCACAATCATTAGTGGTTACTTGTTTTTCCAAAAAATTTTGTTGTGATAAAATACGCTTAACATAAAATTTACCATCTTAAGCATTTTAAATGTACATTTCAGTGGTATTAAATACATTCATAGTGTGCAACCACCACCACATTCTATCTCTGTAATTCTTTTTTTTTAATATTCTTTTTAGTTATAGATGGACATAATATCTTTACTTATTTATTTTTATGTGGTGCTGAGGATCGAACCCAGGGCCTCACACGTGAGGCAGGTGCTCTACCACTGAGCTACAACCCCAGCCCTCCACAATTCTTTTCAGCTTGTGAAACCAAAAGTCTGAACTCATAGGATGATTCTCCATTTTCCCTTCCCCAGCCATTGGCGATCACCATTCCACTGTCTGTCTCTATGAACTTGACTACTCAAGTATCTCATACAAGTAGGACCACACAGTTTTGTCTTTTTGTGACTGGCTTATTTCACTTAGCATAATATTCTTAAGATTCATCCATTTTTCAGAATTTAATTTCTTTCTAAGGCTGGATAATTTAATTGTCTGTTGTATGTGTATGCCACATTTTGCTTATCCATTCATAGATACTTGGGCTACCTCCATGTTTTTTGCTTTTTCAAATAATGTTGCTATGAATGTGGGTGTACAAATGTCTCTTCAAGATCCTCCTTTCAACTCTTCTGGGAATGTCTCCAGAAATGGAATTGTTGGATCCTATTTCTTTTTCTTTCTTTTTTTTTTTGTTGTTGTTTGTTTGCTTTTTTAATACTGGGGATTGAACCCAGGGACACTTAACCATTGAGCCACATGCCCAGCCCTTTTTACAATTCTTTTTTTTTGAGACAGGATCTTGCTAAGTTGCTTAGAGCCTTGCTAAGTTGCTGAGGCTGACTTTGAACTTGTGATACTCCTGCCTCAGTCTCAGGAGTTGCTGGGATTACAGGAGTATGCTACTGTGCCTGGCCCAATAATGTATTTTGCAGAAATGGAAAACCCTTTCCTAAAGTTCGTATGGAATCTCAAGGAACTTTGCATAGTCCAAGTATTTTTGAAAAAGAAGAGCAAAGCTGGAGGACTCACACTTCTCAGTTTCCATATTTACCACAAAGTGCAGTAATTTATTTTATTTTATTTTTTAATTTTTAAAAAATATTTGTTTTTTAATTGTAGTTGGACACAATACCTTTATTTATTATTTTTATGTGATGCTTAGGATCGAACCCAGGGCCTTGAACATGCTAGGTGAGCGCTCTCTACAGCTGATCCACAATCCCAGCCCTATTTTTAAATTTTTTTTTTTTGTAGTTTGGGTTCAATTTTCAGTTAAAGAAAGGGAGGAAGATGGACAGAATGCCTTTATTTTATTTGTTTATTTTTATGTGGTGCTGAGGATCAAACCCAGTGCTTCATGAATGCTAAGCAAGAACTCTGCGCGCTGAGCTACAGCCCCAGCACAAGTGCAGTAATTTAAACCACATAAAACTGGCACAAAGAGACATACAGTTCAACAGAATGGAATGGAAAGCCCAATGTTGTTTTGGGGTATGGTATTCTGTATATGTCTGTTAGATTCATTGGATTTATCACATGAGGTCTTCTATCTCCTTACTTATCTTTCATCTGGTGTCTCTATTATTACTGCGGATGAGTTTCTGAAGGCATTTAAAATTTAATATACATATAAGTTCTCCAAGTCCAAGGATTGTTCAGAATTTCCATCATCCTTCTGGACAGTAAAGAAGTTTTTAAAATATTATGTAGAGTCTTAGTCATACCTTTTCAAACAAAATTGTAGCAATTATTATTGTTATTTTATGGTCATTAGTTCAATTTGTATACGTGTACATATATATGTATCCACATACACGTGCATCTATAAATATATATATGTATATATGTTTTAGTACTATAAATATATATATGTTTATAGATGCACGTGTATGTGGATATATATATACATACACACAATCTACCAAGTTTTGCATTCATTCTTTTCTCTTTTTAAAACTTGATGGGGTGGTGCTGGGGGTGAAACCCAGGGCCTCACACACGCTAGGCAAGTGCTCTTCACAGAGCTACGTCTCCAGCTCCTCATTATTTTTCATATCCCCTTCTTCCTTTAGGTTCACTTTTCTTTTTTCCTTCTTTCTTCCTTTCCTTCCTCCCTTTCTTTAACTGAAAATTGAACCCAGGGGTGTGTTACCACTGAGCTACATCCCCTGTCCTTTTAAATTTTTTTTTGAGACAGGTTCTCTCTAAAATTGCTTAGGGCCTTGCAAAGTTGCTGAGGCTGGCCTTGAACTTGTGATCCTCCTGCCTCAGCTCAGTCACTGGGATCACAGGCCTGTGCCAGTTGCCCAGTTAGGTTCACTTTTCTGTTTTGTATTATTATTATTATTATTTAGTTGTAGGTGGACACAATACTTTTTATTTTATTTATATATGGTGCTGAGAATTGAACCCAGTCCCTCACTTTTTTTTTTTGCTGAAGTTAAGTCCCTCAGGCTTTCTTTCAACAAAGATCTTTTGGGATAAACTCTCCCTATCTTTATATGTACACTAAAGCTTTTATTTAGTTTTTACTCTTTAGTGACAGTTTAACTGTAAACAAAATTTACCCCCCTCCCCCATTTTTTTCCAATGCTTAGCACTTTGGGTTTTCTGGCTTCTCTTGTTGGTGAGAGGGCTGCATGTCTCCTTTGCATTCTTTGGTAGGTAGAAGGCCTTTCCTCTACCTTTTCTTTCTTTCTTTCTTACTTTTATTTTAGGCTTTTATTTTTATTTTTAATTTATTTTTTTGGTACTGGGGATTGAACTCAGGGGCACTTAACCACTGAGCCACATCCCCAGCCCTTTTCATATTTTATTTAGAGACAGGGTCTCTATGAGTTGCTTAGGGCAACTGGATCCTCCTGCTTCAGCCTCCTGAGCCTCTGAGATTTCAGGTGTGCACCCAGAGTTGTCTTTATCTTTGATGTTCTTCAGTTGGACTACCACATGTCTAGGTTTAGCTGCATTTGTAATGCTAGGCACTCGATGTTTATGCATGATTTACCTCTCTTTAATTCTGGGAAATGCTCTGCTTTTCTATCTTTGACTAATGCTTCTCTGCCATACCTTTATTATCTTCTTTTAGAATTTTCATTAGGTGTTTGTTGGAATCTCTTAATTTACTGTCTGTTCTTCTTAATGGATCTTTCATATTTTTCATTTTTTTTACTTTTATGTGCTGTGTTCTATGCAGATTCCTTTGTACTAGTTTTTAATTTACTAAGTTTCTCTTTGACCATGTCTAATCTGGAGTTAATCCAATTATTGAGGATTTTTTAAAATTCAAATATTTTATTTTTTTCTTTTGCATATTTATCTATTCTTGTTACATTTCTGTCTATTTTTTTAAAGCTAGAGAGAGAGAGATGAAAGAGAGAGAGAGAGAGAGTTTTTTTAATATTTATTTTTCAGGTTTCGGTGGACACAACATCTTTATTTTTATGTGATGCTGAGGATCGAACCCAGCACCCGGCGCATGCCAGGCGAGGGCTTTACCACTTGAGCCACATCCCCAGCCCCTCTGTCTATTTTTGTATCATATTTCTTATTCCTTTTTATAACGCTATGTTTCCTTTCAGCTTTTAAAGGTTTCTAAATAGACTTATATTAAGTCATTTTAAGATCAATTATTTATTTTGTCTGTATTAAATATCCTTCAAATTGTTGATTTTTCTTTGGCGTCAAGCTCCTTTATGCGTTTTGAAATTTTGCTGTGCAATCTCATCTTGAGATGAAAATTTTCTTTCTGTCCCTGGAACTCCTGGTTTTGCAGTTGGTTTCCTTTAGTCCTAAGGTTAAAACCAGGTCTTAGGTCTTTTCTTTGAGGTCTACAATTGTGGTTTCACCCCCTTCTTAATATGCTGTTGTCTTATCAGGCTGTTACAACAATACCACACCCTGGGCAGCTGAAGCAATAGACATTAATTTCTCACACTTCTGGAGGCTGGGAGTCCAACATGAAGGAGCTGGTGGATTAAGTGCCTGATGACGGCCCACCTCCTGACTTGTAGACAGCTACCTCCTCATTGCATGTTCCCGTGGCTATTTCTCTGTGCATATGTGTATGTGGAGAGGGAGATCTCTGACTTCTTCTGATAAGGACACTAATCCCACCATGGGGCTCCCACCCTGAGACTTAATCTAAACCTAAGCACCCCTAAAAGTCCTACCTCTTAATGCCTCTTAATGGGGGCCGGGGCTTCAGCAAATAAATCTATTTATACGTAATTTTAAAGACATAGATGAATTTAGGGCTGCTCTCTATCCCATATTACATCATAAATATGTTCTTATCATTTACAAGGTGTTTAATATCATTTCAAAGGTCCTTACTAACAATGATTTAGTGTTGCAGTATTGTTTCTTTTTTCTTCTCTCTCTCTCTCTCTCTCTCTCTTTTTTTTTTTTTTGGTTCCAAGGATTGAACCCAGCAGTGCTTAACCACTGAGTCACATTCCCAGCCCTTTTTATATTTTATTTTGAGATAGGGTATTGCTAGGTTGCTGAGGCTCTTGATTCTCCTATTTAAGCCTCCTGAGCCACTGGGATTATAGGCAGTAATGAGTCTGCCTGGGCATGAGGCTGGTAATACTTCAGATTATGTCATTAGGAAAGACCCCAGAGGGGAATGGTAAGGTAAAAATTGGAGCCTGTGGCTGTTGACATCTGTGGAGAGCAGATACCTCCATACCCATGATGTGGCTGTGAGTTCCTCTTACTCCCAGCATCTCTAGCCCCATCAGCAGTCTCAGCATGCAATGAGCAGGGGAGGTTTCCCAACAATGCTGCAAACAGAGTGACTTTATTTCCTCCACTCAAGATTTCCTTGATTCCAAACTCTTTAGTTCCTTCAGAATCTCTTGGCTTGCCCCAAATACAGAGAACAAAGTACTAGAGAGAGTGGGAAGGCCTGGGGTCAAGTTGCTGACATGTTAGACCTGACATGACTAGACCTGACGCCAGACAACACAAAGGCTCAGGGTAATAACTAGTGGGTGTTTTTTCAAGGTTCCTGCTCTACAGTTTGTCAAACTATATTCTTGTATGTCTTCGTAATCCATGCAAACTAAGCTGCAAGGCTGTTACTATCCCCATTTTCCAGCGGAGATGACTGAGGCTCAGGTGGACTAGGGTAGTGTTTTTGAAAAGGTAACCTGTGCAAGATTCCTGAGGGATCTTATTAAAACACAAACGCTGGTTCAGGTGATCTGGGTGTGAGGCTGCATTTCTAATAGGCTCCCACGTGATGGGTGAAGACCTCACTCAAGTAGGGGAATGCAAGGGGTGTCAGCTGAGCCACACAGGTCCTCAGTCTGTCCAACTCCAAAACCTGTGATCCACGTTTGCTCCCCCCATATAGAATCCTGCCATTCTACCACTGAGTTTATGGGTGAGGAAAGAGAGAACAGAGAGTCAAGGCTTTGTTCAGGGACAGGGGGGCTGCTCTCTCCAGGACCCTCCACCCCCAGGCTTAAAGAGGAGGAGGGCACAGAGGGGGATTGTCTTTTGAGCCGTGAAGCGCCACAGCCGGGCAGCCATCAGCAGGTCTGTAGGAAAATTAATTTTTTAATTAAAAACATCTTTTTTTCCCCCTCTGCTTTCCCCTTTGCTTTAATGTCTCAGTCTGGAGTAATTATGAGTCGCTCTGGGGAGACTGAACCTTAGAAAAATTGTTGGTGCAACTGCCGAGGAATTTATCTGATTAACTTGGGCTCAGCCTTTGAAAAGAAGAAAAAGGGAAAAGAAAAGGGGAGGAGGAGAAGCTCCCCATTCTCCTTCTGGCACAGAACTTAATCATAGCATCTGGAAGGCCAGGTGGGCTCTGCGCCCTGAGGCCTCCTGCTAGGCCTGAGGACAAGGGGGGCCCGAGGATCTGAGCTCAGCTTCCTGGCCCATCCTTCTGTCCCAGAACCCACCCTCCCATCCTCCAGGCCTTCTCCTGGGCTCTGGATATGTCACTCTGACTGGTCCAACATGGGAGGTGATGTCTTAAGTTGGGTTCCTGAGAAGCAGAGCCTGACAAGGAGCTCTGAGTGCTCTCCAGGGACAAGAGGGGCAGAACAGGACAGGAGAGGCAGCTGGGCCAGGAGGCAGGCTGTGCTGAAGTCTGGCTCAGACTGATCCCTCAGGGAGCTCTGCAGACTGACTAGCACCACAGAGCTCTCAGGAGGCGAGGCCTGGGCTCTTGTGACTGGATCTGTCAGTCACTGGCTGTGGGTTGCCCCTGGGGAGAGTGTAATCCCACCCCCGGGCATTTCTCCCATAAGCTTGGTCTCCTTTGGCTGAGGAAGACTCTTCAGAGAAGGCTGCAGCTGTGAGTCCTTAACAGCCAACTCTCCTAGCAGCTGGGGATAAATGCCCCATCTGGCCTAGAGGTCTGTGTGGGACTCCAACGACACCTACTGCAGATGAACAGGAGGGGGCGCCTGTGGGGCTGGAGTGGAGGATGCAGCGTTGACAGGACTTGGGGGATGGTTGAGTTAGGGTGTGAGGGACAGCGAGGTGACAGGTGGCTCCCTGGCTCCTGCTTGAGTGACTGGATGGCTGGAATTGCCAGATTCTGAGATGAGCACCCGGAAGGAGGGTAGTCCTGGGAGGGAGGGGGGCAGATTTGCTCTTGGACTCGGTGACCTCTGGGTGGAAGTGCTGAGCTGCAGCTGGTTGTACCAGGTTGGGTGCCATCAGCGTGGAGACAGGAGAAAGAGCACAGGGACCTGAGCCCTACATGACTGGGGAAGGCAGAGGATGGAGGTGCCAAGGGCAGCTTGAGGAGGTACAACCAAGTCAGCAGGAGGAAAACCAGAGAGGGGCATCCTGATGCCACCTCTCCCCTTCTTGGACTTCCCAGATGTGCCGGCCTCAGTGATTATCTGTCCGTTCTGCCAGTGCATCTGTGGATGAAGGAACGAGACAGCCACAAGGAACCTCAGAAGACTCTGATCCCCTCGAGACTGGGAATTGTGCCCCTCTTGATTAGCACTGTGGTCCCGGACCCTATCATGCTCCCTGGTGCATAGTAAGTGCTCAGTGAGTCTTTGCTGAAAATATACTAGTTAATATTCATATGGCTCCTATAGGACACCAGGCCCTGTATAATAAACTCATTTAACTCTAAGAAGATCCAATACCTTCTGTTTGTCCAGATCCAGTGAGAATTTCTACAAATATCTTGGCCATTCAAGAGGCTTTTCCTGACACCTTTGCAAATCTTCTAACTGAAGCTATTATTATCCCCCTTATACAGATGCTCACTCAGAGGCACAGAGAAATTAAGTTACTTGTCCAAGGCCACCCAGATGGTAAGTGGCAGAGCTGGGACATGAACCCATGCAGTCTGATTCCCCAGGGCCCATGCTCTTAGCTCCTGTGTGGATGAGGGAAAATGGATGCCTGTCTGTTTGGAACCAGGGCATGTGGCTGTTACATGAAGTGCACCCATAGTCCTGTGTACCCGTGGCACACAGGAGACAGCTCTCATCTGGTGAGGAAAAGGAGAGCCTGCAGCCTTGAGAAGGGGACTGTTATGTTACAGCTCTCTTTTCACATGGGACGGGCCAAAGCTGCTTTAGACATAATTTATTGCTGCCTTCATTTATTTATTGTGCCCTGAGGACAGAGGATGACTGGGTGGTAGGAGGGGGTGGCTAGAAAAATCTCATGTCAGATAGGACAGCCTCCAGTCCCAGCTCTGCTATGACAGTATGGCTTGAGCTTCTTTGAACCTTGATCTTCTCATATGCAAAATGGACTCATTATACTTCTTTCCCAGGACTTCTGTGAGAATTAGAAGTGATACATGGCTGGTGGCACACAGTGGTGCCACTGTATGGAACAGCCCTTTTTTGTGACATCAGTCACCTCTTCGCCTGTTACTGGACAATGTAAACACTGCCCTGCAGCAAATGGACATCTGGTGGTTAACTGCTACCTGGCTGCCATCTACCGGGCCTGGCAGGGTAAGAGTTGAAAGTGGAGGATCAGGGCAGAGGATGGAGAGAAAAGCTGGGAGTGGGAGCACCCAGCCTCTCCTGGGTAGGGCATCTGAGCCAGCAGCCTGTAATCACCCCCCTACCACCACCACTGCTGGGGATAATGCAAAGGGGAGACTAAGCCACCTGCCAGGGCCACCAGCAGCTTGGTTTCCCTGAGCCCCCAAGTGCCTCTGTGTAACACGGCTCCAGAGGCCCCGTTCACATTGCAATCTCTGGTGCCAGGGGGCACCACCAACATAGAACACGCCATGAGGAACGGTCCTCCGGGATGCGCTGTGGAGGTGAGAGCTCTTGGGGGGCCGCGTCAGAGCTCTACAACTGGCTGGGGAGATCCGGAGAAGCAACAGCTCCTGCCTGGAGCCTGTCTGGGCCTTTCCCTGACTAGAGCTACCCACCGCCTCTAATGACACTGGGTCGGCTCTGCCTGAAGCCTTGACACATCTCTTGACCTGGCTCTGGACTGGGAGCTCTTGAGGGCAGGGCTGAGGCCCCTTCCCTTCCCAGTCTCTCCTGCCAAGCACAAGGCTGGACACAGAAAATGGGAGTCGTATTGGAGGCCAACTGGGAAATTAAAATACTGAAGTCTTTCATTTTATCGAAGAGACGTTGACTTCCCAGCCTCCAGCTGTGCTCTGGGTCTTGCCTAGATGGTGGACAGGGGAGGATGGGGCAGTTTGACCCTGTACTTGAGGATCAGTAAACAGTAAGAGTCTAGGGTGACCAGGGCTGTGATAGATGGTGTACGGGAGGCCAGGGAGCACAGAGAAGGATGTGTGACATCTGAGAGGCCTTTGTAGACGAGGTGCTTCCTGAGTTGGAAATGGAAGGACAGATGGGGCTGGCCTGGTAGCAATGGAGGGAAGGCACCTCAGGTGCAGTTGCAAAGGTGTAGGGCCAGGAGCAAGAGCCTCACCTGAGGCGGGATCTTCAGGCCCTCGAGGACAGAGTGCGGGACAGCTGGGAGTCTGTAGGAACTGGGTCCCAGTCCTAGTTCTGTGGCTTAGTATGTGAGTGATCCAGGAGTAATCCCCATTCCCCAATTTCCCATCTGTGTAATGGGAACTGGGCTAAATTATCCCCAAAGCCCCTCCGAAGCTCTTGGCTTGTCTGAAATGTAGCCAGAACCCTCCCCAACTTCCTGGAGCTCACCTGGGGCTGAGGGTGCTGAGGCCCTGGGAATTGCTCTTAGCTTTGTTCTGGTTAAACCAGTCTTAACCCTCTGAGTGCCAGAACCTAAGAGTGGGGGCCTGCCTTCTGGAAAGGTCAAGGCTGGGATCTGGTGGGAGTAGGGCTGAAACTGGACTTTTGTGTTGGGAGTTCCCTCCCCTGGCTTGCATGGCCTGGGGAGGGCTGAGCTGTGGACTGTCCTCTTTCCAGCCAACAGCTCTCCCAGGACAACCAAACCCTGCCATAGCCCTTTTGGAGACTTGCTTCTTCCAGCTCACTAGCTTCTCCATTTTATAAGCACTGCCAGCCAATCAGCTCAGGGTTTCCCTCCTTCCTGTGAAACTGACCAATCACACTTGGTCTGGCTTCTTGGTTGCTAGGTGCTGGAGGCTGCCTCCTCACTGCTGAGGGGCTTGGGTTTTAATAGTCCAATCCTGGATCTGGAGATGATCTGGGAGATTGGGGGCTCCAGGAAGATGGATTTAAAATGCTTTGAGCTAGAGATATTCAGTGGATTCTGCCAACTGGCGGGGCTGTGGAACTCAGGAAGGAGAGAGCCCTGCCTGGGGCAGTCCTGGAGGGCTTCCAGGAGAGAGTGATGAAAAGCACCCCCCCCCCCCCCACCAGCACTGTCTGGGTTGTCCTTTTACCTCACAGAGAAGACTCATCAAATCCTTGCTGGAAGCCTCAGAACTCCCATCCTGGCCATTTCTAGACACCTCCACGTCCCTCTGCCAGTCCTAGCACTGTCCTGGTCTCTGGGTTGTCTCTGCTTTAGAACCCTCTCCCCCAGCCCAGGTAGATCCAGAAATCAGGCAGGGGCTCAGGTATCTGGATGTAATTGCATGTCTGAGTCTTGGTCTATATATCCTTCCGTGGTGGCTTCAGAGACCAGGAATGGAGAGGACCCAAGAAACTAAATGAGAATATTCAGAGAGAAGAGGAGAAAGAGAGAGAGAGAGAGAGAGAGAGAGAGAGAGAGAGAGAGAGAGAGAGAGAGGGAGAGAGGGAGGGGGAGGGAGAGAGAGAACACTGAGTGACAAAGGCTTGGAGTGTGTGTGAGAGCATATGCATGTAAATCTGCTTCTATACCTGTGTGTGTGTGTGTGTGTGTGTGTGCGCGCGCACGTGTGCTGGTGTTTCCATGCACATCTGTTGGGCACACGTGCTTGTATATAAGATTCAGAGAAAGGATGTTGGTGCGTCCATGGCTTGGACTCGTGGACTTCTTGACCTCTCCAGCATCTCCCAATGAGGAGCCCAGTGTCTTGAGTCCTGACCCCACCTCCTCCCTATGAACCCAAACCCCTGAACCCCATTCCCACCCCCATCCCACCCCTTCTGATGGAGCAATTTCTTGAGGGACAATATCAATGAACCCAGAAACTATAGAGCCTGCACCACCTCCAAATGGAGAAAGTCCAACCCAATTCATCGTCCATTCCCACTGTCAAGGCTACCAGCATCCCACCTACCCCCTGGTGTTTTCTGGAATTCAGGGACTCTGTATGCCAGGACAGAATATCAATCATTAGAGCCCACTGATAATGAAAGGGTGGAAAAATTGGGGCTCCTCCTGACCCCTTGCTCCTTGGAGCAGCCTGGTGTCCTCGGCTGTGTTCAGGCCAGTCTTATTGGCTAGAGCCCAGGCCTGCCTGTGTTTCCTGGGTTGCAAGGCAGGGAAACCCCTCAACCTCGTATAGCAGGAGGACTCTGGGTGGGGGTCAGGGCCACCTGCTGAAAATTCTGCTCCCTCTGAGCCCTAGTTTCTATATCTGTAAAAAATGGGACTCTGATGCCTGAGGCTCAGATGGGGGGCTCTGTGCATCATGAAGTGTTGGGCCCACACCATGCTGGTCCCCTGGGATCTTGGTTACTGGGACAATCTAAGGGCTGAAGCCAGAGATAGCAAACATTGGCTTACAGGATACTTTTTAAAAAACTGAATTAGTGGCCAACATTTTTGAAATGGGCAGTTTCTGAGCAAAGTCTGGATTTGGGCTTCCTTTGGAGAATGAGAAGGCCTGGCAGTCCTGGGGCCATGTGCCCATGTGGATGGAGCTTTTAGACAAGCCCCGTTCTCCCCTGAGCCCCCGTTAGCAGGCCCACTTGCTGTTACCTGCACAACTCTCGAGTAGGTGGCATTTGTGACACTTTCAGAACGTCTTGGCACTTCACAAGGGGCCTTCCTTAGTGGCCCAGTAAGCAAGTGACCTGTACTCACGTGGGTAGGGAGGAGAGTGCAGCTGCCCCCTGACCCTCTTGGGGGCGCACCTTCTGTTCCCACCCTCAGCCTTGGCAATGCTCCCTGGCAGGGAGCAAGGGAGGACTTGTGCCTTGGGTATGACTGCTTTTCTTTCTCAGGAAAATACAGCACCTTGACTATTATCTCATGTCATGTCCTTCCAAAGCCCAGGGCGCTGGCTGGGTAGCTCCTTCCCAGAGCAGGTGGAAGCAGCACTAGGTCAAGTAACTGGGAGAATGCCGGGGTGGGGGTCCATCCCACCCCTTGCCATGAGGACACAGCCCTTTCCCCCTCAGCTGGACCCTTTCTTAATTGGGGAGGGGCCCTGTCTTCTTCAATAGCTAGAATCTGGCTGCCTGGTTTCCCCCTGGGATAAGAAAATGGGGGCGAGAGGAGCAGGGTGTGGAGGGAACAGATGGCCTCATAACCAGTTTGCCCAGAGTCACCTCGTGGATCTGCCCCATCAGGATTTGTGAAAGGAGACGCTCTCAGATCTTTACCCAGCTTTAACTTGAAAGCATGGGAGGGACAAGGATATTCCAGGTCCCTGATAAGGAGTGAGGGTCTTTAGGAGAGAGGGGGTCTGAGCAGCCTCTGGAAGGAGGCCCCCTTTCCCCTTTCCCCCAAACACTGCCATCTGGTCATCTCTCATGTACAGTAATGAAGACCACTGGTTGGGCTTTTTGGAGCTACAAATTGGGGATTGACATCTGGGTGTGGTTGCTGTCCCAGAGAAGTGATGGCAGCTATTGACATTCAGTGATATCTGAGCTAACACCTCCTGGTGTAAACTCATCCCAGTTTGGGGACTACAAACCAGCCGTCTCCTGGAGGCACATCCTTTGCAAGAAAGCTTTGGTGGGAGTGGAATCACCCACAGGGTGGAGGAGAGGGGCACACTCCTCACTCAGGACCTTCATAGAGGACTCTTCTTTTTTTTTGGTACCGGGGATTTCAGGGGCACTTGACTACTGAGTCACATCCCAAGCCAATTTCTGTATTTTATTTAGAGACAGGGTTTTGATGAGTTGCTTAGCACCTCACCATTGCTGAGGCTGGCTTTGAAAACGCGATCCTCCTGTCTCAGCCTCCCGAGCCGCTGGGATTATAGGTGTGCACCACCGCATGCAGCCTTCATAGAGGACTCTCTTTGGTGGGGTGGGGTAACTGAAGAAATAGCTGCCCATGTGTGTTTAGGGTAACAGAACATGTCCAAAATGTTGATTTATCTGTCTGGTTTTAAGGAATGTGTCTGAAGAACTAGGTGGGTTTTGTGGTCTTCAGACGCCCTGCCCACACCAGGGGAGGTGTTTCAGGACTCTGGAGAGTGTCCTAGACTCCCAGGAGAAGATAGCTTTTTACAATTTGGCTTATCTGGAGAAATGGTCTTATGGATGACAGCTAGGGTCTGGTCCTTGGAGGAACATGACTTGCCCAAGTTATTCAGGTCAGTGGTTTCAGGTTTCTATATGGCCTGAATGCCTGGGTTTGTGTCTCGGAACAGAGGCAAATATAGGGGCAGCCCATCTTGCCTGTCTGTGTGGAGTTTATTAAGGCACAGACATCTCCCTTTCTGCACTCTAAAAAGTATGTGCAAATAGGAGCGCTGTAAGTTGAATCCTACCTTCAATACCATCTTGCATGGCTCTGGCCTTAGGGGCAGGATGATTTGATAGGCAGGATGGTGAGTGGTTACAGTCATGACCTCTGCAGCTTCTCTACATGAAATTGATTCTGGATTCTGCCACTTTCTTGATGTACAACCCTGGATGCATTATTTAACCACTCTATGCCTCAGTTTCTTCATCAGCATAATGGGAATGTCAAATAAACATAACATATGTAGAGCATTTAGAATGGTATAATGTTATTATTATTTTTTAGTTCTCAACATTCCTGATCAAGCTCTGATGCATGGCCAAGTTCTTTTTTATGGAATTCCTGGTCTTGCTCTAAGGGAAAAGGCTGGGAAGAAGTGGATGTTTCCTGGGCTTGTAAACCCCTGGAGCATCAGCACTGCTGTCTGAGGCAAGTTAGCCTGGGCACTGGTAGGCCCCACTGCCCTGGGCCAGGGGCTCTGGGACCTTGAGGAGAAGCTTGACTTGACACCAGCTTCCTCTCTCTTCCTTCTTTTACATAGTGGTTCTGAGCATCGTCTTTAAATCCAGAAAGATCCAAAGCTTGGCTCTGAGGCAAGCTGTCTGAGGGTCTGGACAATTCATGATTAGCCTCTTGGAATCTCATCGGTGAGGGGCATGACTATACCCTTGACATGGTCAGTCAGAGGACTGAAAAGAGAAGATGGAGGCCAAGGCAGGCTGCGGGCACCTGAGGCAGTGGGTCAGCGGGCTGCTTTCTCTGACTCACTTGGGGTCTCACCACTTTCCTCTCTCTCTTGGTGGGGGAGCCTCTTTCTCCTCCTTGATTTCCAGACTTGATCCAATCCAGGGGACATGAGGACTCTGGGGCTGTCCCTCCAGCCCCATAGTCATAAACCTTTGAGAGAAGCTTTTGACCAAGAGCAGGACCTGGTCTCGGGGGGGCTCATTTCCGTGGCCTCACCTCTCCTCTCTGCATCATGCTCTGAATTTCCACACAACTCCTTTGTCCCTGGCCCTCCCAGACATTCATCGCCACCTCCAGCTCAGCCCCATTCCAGGAGCAAGAAGGAAACATTGACTTTATTCTCAGCTTGGATTTGATAAGCATAAACTGAGTGGTTCCTGGGCCTTATCACTTGAGTTATTTCATTTATAATTAGCATTTAATTAGCATCTACTTTGTTTCTGTATAATGTAGGAAGCACTTTACACACCTTTTCTTATTTAATTACCCGACGGCTCTAGAAGTGGTTATTATCACCAATTTTATTTTACAGACCCAGAGGGGTTGGGTGATGCCAGGCCATATGAAGGGACCTTGGAGCCACAGGGTGGAAAAATTGAGCTCAAACTTGTGAAGCACTTAGCAAGGTGCCCAGCATTGGGGGAGTCCTGGTTCTCTAGCCAGGATGGTTCCTTTTCATCTTTGCCCCCACTTCCCCCTGGCTCTTCCCACGGTCAGGGAGTGCAATAATTTGCATCAAATGTATTATTGCATTTGAGTCTGTTGCAATTATGCAATTTCAGGCACTGTGAGGGTTGGGTGGGGGTATATAGAGAATGGCCATTGGCTCCAATCCTGGATGGCCAAGGCCCCTTCCTGCTTGCTCCTGTGGCCCTATCCAAGGGAGACTTACAGAGGCCGGGTCGTCCGTGGAGTCGCCACGATGTCTTGTTCTTCTTGACTCTCACTAATGGAATATTCCTTCTGCCCAGGACGTGACACAGCCTGGCCCCTCACTCCTCATGTGCGACCGACCTCTCTGGGTCAGGGGCCTGGGGAGAAGTGGGCCAGAGCTTTAGGGAACCTGGGTTCCCTTCTTGCCACTTTCACAGGGCCTGGCCTTGACCAAGATACCCACTGGGCCCCAGAGGAGACCTGGCTTCTCCATCCAGCTCTGCTAGGGCAACTCACCATGGGACCCAGGGCAATCTTGGTTTTCACCGTCATCTGTAGAGTAGAAGGGTAGGACCGGCTGCTCCCTGAGCACTCTCCCAGACCTGTGGTACACTGGAGTCCACCCTCTTCCCTCCTCTGCCTGCCCCATCAGATGGTAAGTAGCAGAGGGTGGGGATAGAGGGTCTGGAGAGACAGGATGTGGGCAGTGAGGCAGAGGGAGGAGTCTTGGATGCTCCTAGCTCTCAGGCTTGAGGAACTGGTGGGTTGTGGGTGTGGTCTGCTGAGGCCATAAGAAAAAAGGGCCAGAGTAGGTTTCAGCTGGGATAATGAGTTTGATTTTGGTTTACTGAATTTATGCTCAAGAGATGGGCCTATTCAGCCAGTATGGAGCTGAGCTGGGACTTGATCCAGGGACGTGTGCTTCCAATGTCGTGTTCTCTCTAGCACATCCCATGCAGAATGTGCAGTGCACATAGTCAGACCACTGAGGGCCAAAGGGGGTCATGGAGGATTTGTGTAGCAGTAGAGAGAAAAGAGGGGCTCATCAGGAAAGGCTTCCTGGAAGAGGCATGGTGAGCTTTGTATCCTATAGATGTCAAGAAAAGGTAAGTTCTAGAGGGTAACAAGAAAGAAGCTCAGTTGGAAACGTCATTAAAAACCATGCTCAGTAAAAAATGTGACTTGTCCAAGGTCATAAGGGCAATAAGTGGCAGAGCCAGGATTCCCACCAGGTTGGCCTCACTCCAGGCCCCCATCCTCAATCTCATAAGATCTTGCTCTCAAAGCCTGGGGCCTGGTGGGAGAGAGAAAAAGGCCAGGAGCCTTCGAGTAGGGTAGAGTTAGCCTCTCCCAGCCCAGGCCAGGCTTCTTGGTTGGCACATGGCAAAATTCCAAATAAAGGGAAGATGGAGCCCCAAGTCTTGAGGCTGCAGGACACAAGAGTTGGGACTGTTCCAGTTTGTATGGGATTGTCTTTGAAGGTAGATGGCTTGGGGAATCATTTAGCACCTGTGAGCTGAGTGCACTCAGGATCTCTCTCTTGCCCTTCAAATTGGCCCGTAACCATGTCTGGGAGTCCATTAGTGCAACCTGACTTTGGAGTAGACACTGTCTGATTGGGCTCCTCCCCTCCATTTCACACAGAGGGGACTTTCTAGTTATGTGCTCCTGGGCAGAAGAGGTGGAGCGCTCTGATAGGAGACCCTTTGCAAGAAGGGCAATGTTGGAGAAGGTCGTGCCATGTGCGGGGACTGGCTCACTGGATAGAAGGACAGGGAGCTGCTGGGCACCCCTGGCTGCAGTGGTGGCAGCAATGGTGAATGCCAGCCACTTGCAGTGAGCATGCAGTGTCAAATGGGGTGCGTTACTCTCACTACAAATTAAAAATTAAAATTAATCAAACACTCAAATTGATTTCCTTCCCGTCTGTTTGCTCTGCTGTGCCATCAGATGTCTGCCTGCCTACTGGGCCCAGTGCATCCCAGCCTCGTGCCAGGGATGGGCAGCTCAGGTTGCTGCAGGGGTCGATGGGATGGGGGTGCTGGGAGGGGATTGCAGACACTTCACTCCAGCCTTGAGAAATTGGGTAAGTTTCAACCCAGCCAGGAACCTGATCTTGAGACTGGATGCTGGGCTTTGGAAGGGGAACCTCCAGGAAGAGAAGCCTGGTCCAAAGAAAGCTCTTGCACTGACATAGAAGGCAGAACTCTAGAATATTCCTGCAGTCAATAATAACAGACATCACGAGCCTGGGCAAGTCTTGTCAGAGGGACCTCAGTTTTTCCATCTGTGCAGTGGGAAGAGAGAGGGCAGATGAAAGAAGTCCCTTGCTGTTTCCAGTGCTGGCCTGTGCTCTGGGCTCCTCTTCTGTAGTGACTGACCCCCTTCAGACAGCCAGGGGCCCTCGTCTCCTTCCCCAGCCAGGGGCCCTGGTCTCCTTCCCCAGCCAGGCCCTCACTTGCCACTTAGCAAGTGAGTGAGCCACTTAACATCTCTGAGTCTCACCTCCCTTATGGGGAATAAGCAGTGGGTGGCAGGCAGGCTCCCTAGACAGAATCTTTGAGGGAGATTAGCATGCAGGAGGTTTATTGAGACCAACACCCATGGTGGGGGTGAGGGAAGTGGCTTGGGGCAGGTGTGAAGTTGGGCTGAAGTGCAATCACTGTCCTTGCAGGATTGGCCTGCGTTGGGCAAGAGGGTCAGGCCTCCATCCCTGCCTAGCTGACAGGACCCTGGACGAGGAGGCTGGTCAGGGGAGGGGACTCACTTGTGCCAGGGCCCAACTCTCCCAGAAGCTGGAGATGAGTGCTTCAGCCTGAGAGGTCATCCAGGTTGTGCTTCATGGTGTCCCCTGCACACCTGGTGTGAGGGGTCCCTGGAACAAGGCTGTGAAGCCTGGTGGGAGTTGGCGCAGGGCAACAGCAGTTATGTTCTGAAAAAGTCTTGTAGGTTTCCTGCCCCACTCCATGTGCCAAGTTCCACCCCTTCTCTCTTACAGATTTCTGCCTGAGACCCCTCCATGCCCCCTTCTCTCTCGATACACCACCCCAACAGCCCCCTCCCCACCTCTCCCCTTCCTCTGAGAGTCACAGGCAGTGCCTACAATTCAGATCTGACCACGTCTCCCCTGAGTCCATTCATCCTCCCGGTCATTCAAGGACCCTACTGACTTGACCTCGATCCCCTGCCCTACGGCAAGCACCCCAGCCTAAACCCTGCTTGTTCTTCTGCTCTTTCCTCAGCAGTGCTGGTTCTTCCCTTCCTTCCTTTCTTGCTCACTCCCTTTCTTTATTTCTTTGTCCCTTTTTTCCCTGCTTTGCAGTGCTGGGGCTGGAACCCAGGGCCTCACGTGTGCTCTCCCACTGAGCTAGGCTCCCAACCTCCTTTTGCATTCTTGAGTTCACACAGCACCCGTGGTCAGGCCACTCCTCTCTGCTCCTCAGGGCCAGGCTCCATGGGATCTCAACTCTCAGTTCTGTGACCCTGCCTGCCTCCAGCGCCCTGAGACTTTGGGATCCTATGCCCAGTGTGAAATTGGGAGTCTTATCTTTCTTCTGTGGACACCACTGTCCATGTGCCAATCTGCCCACAGCCCAGGAGCCCTCCAGTAGACAGGCCTAGGACAGAACCCACCCTCAGCAAGTGGGTTAGTCTGTTTCCTAGTGCCCACCCCCCATCATCACAACCCCCCACCCCATGGGCTTCTCCAGTGCAATTGTAAACTCACTTCCCAGCAGTGGGCAGTAGGCAGGGTCCCCTCTCTGTTGTTCAGGTCCCTGACACCTACTATTCCTGCTGCCCTGGTCCCACCCCACAGTCGTGTGGCTGTGCTGGACTGCAGGTCCCCATTTGCCATACTGGCCAATCTGTGTCTCAGTCTCTGTGGATGGGGAGACCCCCTTGCTTCTCCTTGCCGGGGTGGCAGGGAGCAGGGCCCCTGTGATAGACTCGTAGGCAGCAGAGCACTTACTTCTGCATACTGCAGGTGGGTGTGATTAGTACAGAAAAAGCTGCTGGGACAGCCACGGATTGACCTGGCCCTTCCAGCAAGCTGTCCTGGCTCCTGCTCCATGAGCTCAGGGTCCCCTTGCTGACCACGGCCAGCTCCTGAAGAGCCACTCAGTCTCCTCAGGAAGGGCCACGCAAGACCAGGCAGACCTGGAGCCAGTGCAGCTCCAGGTGGACGGGAGAGTGCAGCGCAGCTGGGACACAGACCTGCTCAGGACACGGGGGGAAGGGAGATGACACTCCACAGGGCCACCACCTGGACTGTCCCCAGGTAGTCTGGGATGAAATGAGGCAGGCTGGCTTGGTGTGGTGACCCTGGCCAGTTCCTGCTCTCTGGAGCCTCAGTTTCCCCTCTTTCCTTGGGGTCTGTAGGTCCGTCTACCCACTGGCCCTTGAGGGTGAGGCAGTGTCGGTGGGCAGTGCAGCTGGCTGAGGTTTTAGGCCAGGTCTGGTCAGGTCAGCTAGTGCGTCTGCTGCTCTCTGGGGCAGACTTTGGGGTCCCGGGAGGATGCTTGATAGTGAGCCGTCCTCCCCATACAACAGCTGGGGGCTACGACAGGAAGTCCAGAGCCTGCTTCACCCTCTGTCCTGTCCAGGGAGATGGCAGGAGTAGAGAATGACGTCTCTTCACAGATGACAAAACGAACGGCCCAAGGACCCAACTCAGCTCTTGTAGGCCAACAGGGACTCCCTGGCTCCCTTGCAGTTGCCCAGCTGGTGGGGCAGGAGCAGGTGAGGGTGCAGGGGAGGTTCCGACTGGGGAGAGGAAGCAAAAGGAAGAAGTGGATTGCCCCATTTGGGAGGGCTGGGAAGGTGAGCTTGGGATGGAGGAGGTGCAGGAAGACACAAGCCATCGGCAAGCCCCTGGCAGCCCCTCTGCACCACTGCAGGGCCTGGCTCTAAAATCCTGCTCTGGTGGGGTCATTTGGACCCTTGTATCTTCCCCATTCCCCAGAATTGACCCAGAATATGCCCCAGAATTGACGAGATATGGCAGATGATTAGTCCAAATTTAGAATTATGGAGGATGGGGAGGGCCAGGCGAATGCCTTGAGTCATTCATTTGAGCCAAAGTCTTCTGCTCGCCATACTGTTGCTACCTTGGCCACAGCCTCAGTCCCCAGTACGCCCTGCCTTGTCCAGGACCTGGGCATCACAAGGGTCCCTAGGTGCCACATCTGAATGGTGGGCTAGGAAGTAGTTGAAGGAGAAGTGGGGGCACTGTCCCCTGCTTTGAACCTCCAGTGTCAACCTAGAGCCTCCAGTTTTTTCTTTCTTTCTTTTCTTCTCTTTTTTTGGTACCGGGGATTGAACCCAGGGGCATTTAACTACTGAGCCACATCCCAGCCCATTTGTTATATTTTTATTTAGAGACAGGAGGATCTCACTGAGTTGCTAAGTGTTTTGCTAAGTTGCTGAGGGTAGCTTTGAACCCATGATCCTCTTGCCTCAGCCTCCCGAGTTGCTGGGATTATAGGAGTATGCCATGGTGCCTGGCTAGAGCCTCCAGGTTTAAATTATAACTTTCTGGAGGGCCCAACAGATGTGTGGTCCAGGCCCGATGTTCCCTGAAGCCCCCTCTCCATCTCCCTCTCCTTGTTCTCTGGCTGTATGGACTCTTTTTCCTTCTTCTCACCACAGGACCTTTGCAGGTGTTATTCCCTCTCTCTGTAGCCCCACTCCTCTGAGTTAGTCTAATTGACCTTTTGAAGTGAGATCACATGTGATGCCCTGCAGCAGGAGGTCTCTCCTGACTCCCCACATAGGCCAGGCCCCACAGATCTCTTTGCAGTGCTTGTCCCAGTCATAATCTTACATTTCTTTGCATGATTGGTCTGAGGTCTCAGCTCAAGGTCTCTGCTGTGCCTACCCCACCCCTGGCACAGTGTCTGGCATGGAGTTGGTCCTCAATACATGTTCACGGAAAGAATGGAAAACACAGGATCTCATTTCAAATCTTGGAAACCCAAACTAAGCCTTACTTTTTTCTTCTCTGAAATGGGAATAACAGCAGATGTAGTGTGTGGATGCATTAGGGAGCAAACAGCTCCCAGTACATAGTATGCCATGAGTAGAGAGGAGAGGGAGACTGGCGTGAGAAGGGGTGGTGGAGGAAGGTTGCTGGGGAAGGAAGGAGTTAAGAGGTGGTAGACCCGGATGTGGAGAGAGCAGATGTGTTTAGAGGTAGTAGGGAGACAGTCTGGTTGGGTGGGACATTTGTCTGGATGCTGCTGATGCATTTTTCAGTCTGGCTCAAGAAACAGGGGTTATGGAGAAAGCGGATGGGAAATGCCTCCTAGGATTCCATGTAGGCTGCTCCCTTAGCCCAGGCTGGCCCTGGCTTGATGACTGGGTTTGGGATGCTGCTAAGTTTTTCCCTGCTGATCTATGGAGACAGCTGGGAAGAGCAGAGGGGCCCCAGGGAGACATCTGCAGGTTCACTGCTAAGGGTACCAGCCCCGTGGTGGGGAGCAGCCAGCCTTGGCCTCTGGGGCGGAGCCAGGGGGCTGCCCACACTGGCCTGGCCTCTAGCCCTCAGCTGCTGCTGCTCCGACCATGGAGAGTGGGTCCTGGGAGGTAGAGGTGGCAATAGCCCCTGGCCACTAGCATAAGGGGGTCACAGAGAGCCTCAGTACTTACCCCTTGTGCAGAACTCCCGGATGAAGGGCCTAGGCTTGGACTTGTTGAGGAAGAAAAAATAAACTAGACTTAAGTTCATCACCACTTGGGGGCACACTAGCTGCCCCCATACTTAGGGAGGAAGTTGAGGCTCAGAGAAGGTGCACTAGCTCTTTGAGATTGCACACACACAAAAGAGCTGGGAGGGGAGCTGGGGTTGTGGCTCAGTAATGAGCGCTCGCCTAGCACATGCAAGGCCCTGGGTTTGATCCTCAGCACCACATAAAAATAAATAAATAAGGTACTGCGTCCAACTACAACTAAAAAATAAATATATAAAAAAAAGCTGGGGGCAAGGGCAGTAATTCTCAAGCTTAGACACAGGCTGTGTGGCTCCCAGGACAAGAGAAGTGACGGGGAGAAGTGGTTGGGAGGCAGAGGGGAACTGCTGCTCTGCTTGGGACTCTGGGGAAGGCTGTTTGTCTCTGTTTGGCCTCCCTGGGGCCCACCTGGAAGCCCTGGAAGACTCTTCAGGAGGTGTGTTGAGCCAGACCAGGCAACAGCCGTGAGCTCATCTCCCCCGAGGGCCCCAGGAAGTCTGGGAGGAAAGCCGAAGGAAAATGGCCGGGAAGGAGGGAAAGGGGATACAGTAGGGGACTTCAGGGGAGGGGGGCCACAAAACCATGCTTAGGTATAGGGAAGGAAAAGGGCTTTTGTCCAATATCTATGGTGTCTGGAGCCACTCCTCTGCTCAGGAATGAATAATTCCTTCTTCTCAGGAATTCTTCACCTCTCACCTTGCTGGCCAAGTATTTTTATTCCCATTCTACAGAGAAGACTGAGGCTGGAGCTGCACTGAGTCTGCCTGACACCAAAGTCTAGGGTCTTTGCGGGGCAGCTTTGTGATGGGGGGTGTGTGGGAGCCTGGCCCTTCCTGGACTTGCTTCACTGCCACACACACTTCTCTCACTTCCAGCTCCGGTCAGCAGGGGGAGGCTGTGCTGCATCTGGTTGCAGATGTGGGAATCCAGATCGGGACTGGGCTGAGGAGAGGAGGAGAGGGGGAGGCACCCTGCAAAATCTGCTGGGTCTGGAGGCTTTAGCCTTGAGCATCTGTGTTGGTTGAAAGATGAGGATGGGGACATCTCCTGAGAGTTGACAAGTGACAGCCTGCTGCTGTCCTGGATCTACGATGAAACTCAATTCAAGTTGTCCCCAAAGCACACCCATCATTCCCTATCTCCCTCTTCCAGGTCTTTGCATATGCTCTTTACTCACATGGGGTGTCCATTCTCTTCCTTTCTATTTATCCTTTAATGCCACCTCCTCCAGGAAGCTTTCCTGGATTACCCCCAACAGCTCTCATACCTTCTTGCTTTTCTCATTTTCTGATGGCAGCAATGTATCTAAATCACCTGTGTGTCCCCACGATCTCACGGAGGATGTGGTACACAACAGATGCTTAGAAAACAAATGGGAAAAATGCATCCCTATGTGGGTGTTGGGGTACAAGAAGTCCAGGGTGGGAATACAGCCATGAACATGAAATGCTCACTTGCCAGGTCTGTCCAGGACCAGGCTGACCAGGAGCCTAGGGCTGCATTTTCCTCTCCAGAGTGTCCTGATGGTACAGGGAGATCTGGGACTTGGAGGAGCTCTGCAAGTAGACTGCTGTACTCAGTTGGTCCCTATTCTGCTCAACTTTGCCTCATTCCCTGATTCTCCTGATGAGATGGGAAAAGAAAGGTCATAGAAGAAGGAAGGGTGCAGACCAGGCCTGAGGAGGGTGGATGGTTGCCCTGCTTTCACAGGCAAGGAGGAGTTGGAACTCTGGGCGTTGAGGGTCTGCCTTGGGATTCCAGAGCCTCAAGGCAGACTCTCCATCTCCAGAACAGCTAATTCTATATCAGAGTTGGGCATGGCCCCAGAGATGATGCAAATCAATGTTCTTCCAAAGAAGGGTAAACTGAGGTGCAGAGAGGTGTGGGCATTGGCGCAAGGTCCCACAGTAGGAGGCAGAGGTCACCCTGTAAGCCCTCTCCTCCCAGAAAGACAGGTGTCTTCACCTGGGGTTCAGATACCCGGGTGACAGCTATTTCTTCGCTCCCCCTCTTAGCCTCACAGTCCTGGATGCCTAGCATACACTGCCCCACACTCCAGCCTGCCTCCCGGTGTGGCTGCCAACAAGCGCTGAGCGCCCCCTGGATGGCTTGGTCTGGGCAGCTCTCAACTGTCCTTCTCCTTGACTCACCTCCAGCCCCGGAGGGCCGGGCTCAATCGCGGCGGACAAGGCGCCGCCCGCACGGCTCCGGCTGCGCCACCGCCCCGGCCAGTTCCCGCGCGGCGAGGCTGTCCTCCCTGGCGCCCCCGGGTGGGGCAGGTCCAGCCGGGTGCGCTATGCCTTTAAGCCCCGGCGGCGAGATGAGAGCTGTCAGCAGCAGTCGAGGCTAGTGCGGGACATCGCCACCCGCCAGGCTCGAGCGAGGAGCCGCGGAGCCAGAGGAGAGCGGAGGGGGCGGCGGGGCTGGGGCGCGGTGGGTCCCCTCGCCGCCCACTGCGCGCTCGAACCCCGGGCCCCGCGAGCCGAGGGTGGCACCGGGTGTTAATGCGGGGAATGTGAGAGGCAGCGCAGGGCTTGGGGAGGAGGGGAGCGGGAGAGGGCGGTG
Source organism: Marmota flaviventris (assembly GCF_047511675.1). NCBI lineage: Eukaryota > Metazoa > Chordata > Mammalia > Rodentia > Sciuridae > Marmota > Marmota flaviventris. Next base: position 120,482,680 of record NC_092499.1, read on the forward strand.
GCGAGACAGACGGAGAAGCAGCGGGAGAGACCGAGGAAGGGGTTGGGGTCAGGTGGGAGAAAGGAGAGCCGACACAGGAGAGGCAGTGACAGAAAAGGGGGAAAGAAAGGAGAGCGCGCGGCTGCGGGCGGCGGCGCTGGGAGGAGGTAGAGGAGGAGGGAGCGGGAACCTCTGGGCGCGAGCGCCGGAAGCCGGTGTCCGGCTCCGTGGCCGGGGTTCGGGCTTGGAGCGAGGAGCGGGGACGCCCGTGGGGTCCCCTCTGGGAGCCACGGGGGACCTGAGGAGGAACTGGTCCAGGAGAGGATGCAGGGCCGCGCGCCTGGAGCTCCGACCGGCCGGGGTAGTGGGGGGCCTTTGTGAGCGCCCCAGGAGGGCGAGAGTGCGGCGGCGGGGGTGTGTGCGCGCCCGGGTGTGCGCGTGTGTGCGCGAGTGTGAGCGGCCGGCGAGTGTGAGCGCGCGTTAGGGATTCTGCTGGCATCGCAGCGTGGAGAGCAGGAGGCAGGAGCCGGGCGCGCAGGGGAGCGCGGGACCCTCCCGCGCACACGCCGCGCGCTCGCTCTCTCTCACACACACACGCACACACACACGCCCTTCCTGCTTCGCTCCTTGCTGCTGCCACCACCATCTCCAAGCCGAGCTCTGTGGAGCGGGAATCCGAGTCGGAGCACGGACCCGAGCAGAACTGAGCTGGGGGATGCGGGCCCAGAGCGGAGCCGAGCGCGGACGGCGCGCCCGGGACGGTGAGTGTGGCCAGGTCGGGACGCTGCGGCGGGGCTGGGGCCGTAGGGGCGCAGGCGGGGTAGTCGGGGTGCCTGCCCGCCGGCAGCGCCGCGTGCGCGGCCTCTGATTGGGCGGGAACCTCGGGGGCAGCGGTGGGGGTGGGGTGTGGAGTGCGCGTCCGTGAAGGCGTGCACGCGCGGAGCTGGAGGGGGGAGGTGCGCGCTCGGCACCCCTCGCGGTGACAGCTCTCCTGTTAGCAGCTCGGCCCCGCCTAACCCTCACCTGCCGCCAGAATCCCCGAGACTTGAAGCAACTTTGTGGAGGCCCCCGGGCACGGCGGGACGGGAGAGGGTGGAGATGGAGGCGCATTAATGGTGGAATTATGGCCTTTCTTTTCAAAGGGGAGAATGCGAGAGGGAAGTGGGGTGAAGGCGCAGGCTGGGCCGCCTGGTGGACCGAGGGATGCGCCTTTGCTGCCTTGTCAGAGCAGCCGCCGGCTGTCCTGGACACCCCTACCCCAACCCCAGTCCCGAGGCTCTGCGCTGGAGCCTCTCCGGACGCCAACAGCCCCCAGTTCTGAGGGCTCAAGAGGTGGAGGAGAGGGTAAACGTGCGGTTGTGTGTATGTGCCTGTGTCCCCGCACCTTCTGTGCTGCGGGATGGGCGCTGGAAAAGGGAACTACCAGCAAGATGTGCCCCATCAGACTTCAATGCCCGGGAGCTCCTTGGGGTTGTCCCCAGGCCCACCAGCCTGGTATCCTTATCCCTGTTTGTAGGCATGTCTTTGGCTGCCTTACTCTGTGTGCTGCGATTGTGGCACACTGTGTACCTCTCCCCCTTTGAGTCTCCAACTGTTCACCTTAGGGTCCTACCTTGGCTGTTCCAAGCCCCTACTCCCATCCCTTAAGTGCCTGCTCCCATCCCTTAAGTGCCAGCTCAGCCAGTACAGTAGAAGATAGGGCAGGGAGGTGTGATCCAGGATGGTGGCCCTGGAAGGGAGCAAACCTTTTGTCCCCAGAAATGTGAGGCTCAAGAAAGGGCCAGAGGCAACCACCCTCCCCCAGGTGTTCCTCCCTAGCAAATCCTCCTGGCTTCCAGTGCAGGATTTTTCTTCCCTAGGAAACCTCTTCTGACTGCTGATTGCTCCCCAACCTTTCCAGATTGGGCTTCCTTGGGCATAGAGTCCACCTGCCCTTTTCCCTGGCATTCAGGATATGAGCCTGCGGGGTAGGAAGCCTTGATCTCATCCTGCATGCTGCCTGGAGTGGTGTGGTGGCTGGACCAACTAGGATCTACTTGGGTCTCTGGGGTTTGGTGGTATCTCTATGTGATCAGCTTTTAGTTTTAAACCTTACTTCCAAATCCATTATCTCTCTGGAATCTCTCAGCCACATTAGGAGAATGCAGGATCCATGGCATGCTTCATGTCCATTTCACAGAGGAGGATGCTGAGGCAAAGATGGAGCTAGAACACCCATCTCCTAAGTCTCAGAGAAGCCCTTGGGCACTGTGAAGATCTCCAATCCTGATCTTTGGTGAGGATGGGCAGGGGACAGGAAGAGACCTTCTTTATTGACCTGTCAGCAGGTCTTTGGTAACGTCTTACTAGAGTCACCCCAGAGCAGCTCTCTGGCTGTCTAGTACAGACATCTTTCTCAGATGGGGCAGCCACTTCAGTCTGAAGTAACTTATTCCCCTGACCTGATCTATGGGACTTTTTAACTCCAGCCTGGTTGAACTTATGCTTCCCAGATTTGGGACCAGAGAGTCTGTGCTCTGCTTGATGGTTTGCAAACCTGGTTCCTGTAATCCTCAGCATAGCTCTGGCATGTTAGTATTAACCAGCAGATCAGAAGGGTGTTCTCCAAACATCCCCTGCTCCTAACAGCCTGGCACTCTGGACTAGATCCTGTCATTGTCCTTCTGTTTGGGCCCTGTGGGGGCAAGAGCTTTTCCCTTAGGTTGGCCATAGGGATCTAAATGTGCACTAGGGGGAGAGGAGCAGGGAGGGGGGATGTCCGGGGGTTACTGAGTCTACTTCTCTCCCATCTACTTGAGGCACAGGAGGCTGGAGCTGCCAGCCCCAGGCAGGCCTCTGTGACCCCCCTCAGTCCTGCTGGCAGCCTGGACTCATCTTCAGAGTTACTCAGGCCTTTGGAGGCTCTTTGTGGGGAGAGTGGCCGTCTCCCTCAGGTGTGGGGTGGGCTGGGCCTGCTGGATGCTGCTGTGCCTCCTGAGGCCTGTTTGCTGGCTTCATCTCTCAAGCTGCCTCTCTGCTTCTCCTTGCTCTGGCTGACTCTCGGACTCGCTGACTCAGTCTTTCTTGACCATGGGTTTGTCTTCTCTCACTCTGCCCCCTCTTCTCCTGTGGCTCCCTAAGCTTGGACTTTGTCTCCTAGGTGTTAACCAATGCTGTGGTTGACACGCTGGTGGCTGGAGCATGACTAAACCCTTTTCTTGGCCCAAGTCCACCATCCAGGCCTGCTGGCATCCCTGTCCTGGTTCTGCCAGCCGGGGTTGTGCCCTGTTCCCCTGCTACCTTAGTGTAGTAGGACATGCAGTCTATCTGGGGCCTTAAGCCAGGGGAAGAGGGAATGCAGGTGCGGGACCTCTTTGGCCCTTGATCTGTGCTGCAGGTGGCCCAGCCAGGTGCTTCCAGTTCCCACTGGCTGCCCCCCACTGACTGGCAAGGGGTAGAACCCAGGGTGATCCCTTAGTTTCCCTCCGCAACTGGGGCCTGACCCTGCCATTTTATGTTTTAACTTTTAAAATTATTGCATTCTAACAAATTCAGTGATAGCAAGGTGCCCCTGGCCACTCAGGTCTCCTTTGGAGGAACTTGAGGCCTCTCTGGTCAATCTGAGTCTCCTTCATGGCTTCTGGGGCTCAGATATCTGCTCCCAGGAATTACACCTTGATCTTTCCTTGCTCCCCACTTCCAGGACTCCTACACTTGGGCCTCACACCACACTTGGGGGCATCTCCTGGTTTGAAGGCTGAGCTGCATGACAGTGCTGGGCCCTTCCCTGGATGGGCTCTGAAAGAGTCAGGCTTGAGCCTACAGAGTGGGCTGGGCCACTGCAGAGTCACAGTGGGGAACACAGGGCGGGTGGGTTCAGATGGGCTGGAAGGGTTGGTGAGATTTTGATCTGCTGAGATGTTTCTGGTATTTGGTGGATGGATGCTCAATAAATCTTCGTTGAATCAATGACTGATGGAGAATGTGAATGTGAGGCCTTTGTGGGCAGATAAGGCCAGCATCAGTGAAGGCAGGGAGGTGGGAAGCACAGGGCACAGGGGAAACGTGTTTGCCATGGAGCAGCTCATGCAGGGGCACAGGAGGCACTAAGCAGGTTGGCACAACATGGAGGAGGGCCTGAGTGCCCAGCTGAGTGTGGGCTGATTCCCTGTTCAGGGCTTGGGAGGTTGAAATTCCAGAGGGACATAATCAGATTTGTGATTTAAGCCGCTCCCTCTGGTGGTGGTGGGAGGGGTTGGCCAGAGACCCAGAGGTGTCCTGAGGCTGCTGTGGGAATCCAGGCTGATGTTGAGGACAACTGCAGCAGGGATAGGCACCCGGCCTGCCTGCCATGCAGGGTTTTCCAGCCAGTGGAGGATGGAGAGGTTCTATCTAGGGGTGCTGATCTAGGTCATCAGAGTTGGGTGGCAGCACAGGTACCATCAGTCTCACCACCTAGGCACACAGAGATGGCAAGTGTGTTGGAGTCATAGATGCAAGTTTCAGTCCTGTTTGCACTTATGCACTTGACCAAGCCCCTCAGTTTCCTTCCTTCCTTCCTTCCTATTTTTCGCTACTGGGGACTGTACCCAGGGATGCTTTACCACTGAGCTACATCCCCAGCTCCCCACTCCTTTTAAATTTTTAGACATGATCTCACTACGTTGCCCAGGCTGGCCTGAAACTTGTGATCCTTCCACCTCCGTCTCCTGAATCACTGGGATTACAGATGTGTGCCACCACACCTGGTGAGGCCTTAGTCTTTGTCTGTAAAATGGACAAGTTTGTTAGTCTCCCTGGATAACTGGAGTGAAATTGGGTGGAAGTTTGTAACCTTGTAAGTGGGATACAAAGGGAAGGGGTTGAGGTTGGGGGGCACAATGGCACTGCTGTTTGAGGAAGAACTGGAGGTCCAGAGAGGGGCCCTGATGTGTACAAGGGCTGATGACTTGTTTTATAACAAGCTGGGGTCAGGGCTTTCCTGGTGGTCCTGGTGGCCTCCTGAGCAGGGGTATATGGGGTGACCAGGCCTCGAGCCTCTGCAGAGGACGTCCTCAGGCAGTTGCTTCTGCAGTCCAGCTGTCAGGGAGCATATGGGGCCATATGGCCACATAAGGGGAGGCACCGGCCTCTGGAGGAGGGATAGTGGCTGCCACGGTGGCCTTCTGGATCTATATGGGTATGCCAGCCACCAGGGTCAGGGTGGGAGAAGGCCAAAATGGAACCTTGGTGTCCAGGTTGGTTTGGACATGGAGGTTGGGTGTTGGCAGGTGGCCCAGTTCCAGCACCCATCTGCTAGGGCAGCTGGACAGGCATCTCCATGCCCAGGACTGATCCAATTAGCTTAAGGCCAGCTGTGCCAGCCACCTTCCTCCTCACATGCCCCACCCAGCTCTGATAGCTCTGCTGGTCCACGAGTCATGGGGTGGAAGGACGCTCTGATACCAGGCTCTCGGGCCTCAGTAAGGTGTGTATGAGTGGATGATGGGCACCCTCTCCCCGAGTGCTCCCTGAGGTTTTGGGGTTTTGGAAATGGGCTTCTCGAATCATCCTGGGAGCAAAAGGGCCTGAGCTAGATGGCAGATGGAACTGGGTTTGAATCTTGGCTGAGCTGCTGCTAAGCCAGGTGAGCTTAGGCAAGTCACTTCACTTTTCTGAGCCTCACTTTCCTCATCTGTATCATGGGGAGAAAGAAACTAACCTACTGGAGCCGTCCGTAGCCTGCTTTGAAATAATTCTTTTTTGTTGTTGTTTGTTTGTTTGTTTTTTATGGTATTGGGGATTGAACCCAGGACTTTGTGTATGCAAGGCAAGCACTCTATCAACTGAGCTATGTCCCCAGCCCTGAAATAATTCTTTTGAAATAATTCTTGTCCTAATATTTTGAAATTATTTCTCTTTGAAGTAGTTCTTGTGCATGTCCCTCAATGTTAGCTTTTTCCTTCCTACTGAAATGTCAATGTCCAGACTGAAGGGAAACTTTATTATTTTTCCAGGACAAAATTTGCTTTTTATACAATTTTTGTATATAAAAAATATACATTTTTATATACTCTTTGCTTGTTTTGTCCTGATGGCAGTTCAATAATGTGGGTGGAGCATTGTACCATTTTATAGAGGAGAAAACTGAGGCTGTGATCGAGAAGTGATTGTGCAGAAGTGACCCAGTGAGTTGGGCTGGGCCCTATCTCTGGTCTCCTGGTCCCATTTTCTTGCTCCAGGGTTAGGCTTCTCAAACTGCTGGGGTGGAAACTGGAAGAAATGGCTTTGTCTTCTGTCCAGATCAAGCTTGGGGATTCTAGAGACTCCCTGCCCAGCCCTGTCTCCATTATATAGGTGCAGGGATGGGCTGTCCTTGGTGACTGCCCCTCAATCCCAGCAGGGTGGTATGAGGATGCTCAAGAGGCAGCATTGGCTATACTTCTGCTGTCCCTAGCAGGAAGAGGGGCTGAGTGGGCAGCATCCTGGGGGACAGGAGAGGCCAGAGAGGCCAGGGAAAAGTGAGGGATGGGCCTTTGCCTCCCAGGCAACCCTGGGCTATGCCAAGGTAAGCAGGGCTCAGCCTGCTGGGGCAGGTTGGGAAGGCCCTGGGCCCTGGCCTTGACTGGCTGTGGAGCGGGTCACTATCTCTCTTTGAGCCTTAGCTTTCCCCTTTGTAAATTGGAGAGAATGACTCCCCAGCCTGCCTCACAAGGGTGTTTTTGAGGCTCTAAAATAGAAAAATGTATTTTCATAAGTGAGCAGGGCATAAAAACATAATATTCCACAACCATGATTCCAGGAGTCCTGACCCTACAATTTGATGATCCTACGTTCATTCAGTGAATCACTTGTTTGGGCACTTCCTTTGGGCCCAGCTGTGCTGGGTGCTATGGGGACAGAGATGAGTAAGACCAGCCTCTGCCCTCATGGGGCGTGCACATGCTGCCACTGGCGGCTGGTCTCCTGCTCAGCACCCTTCAGGGCTCCCTCTCGCCTCTCGCTGGCATCTGGACTCCTCAGCACCCTGCAAAATCTGACCCTTGGGCAGCAGCCTCCCTCCTCCCAGGGTTCTCTGCAGTCCCCAGGCTCCAGCCAAATTCTGCTGATCTTCCCTTTACACGTGTGGCTTCTGTCCTCCCTGGTTTGACCTGTGCTGTCCCCCTACTTGATGGTCTTGCCTCTGTCTCTGCCCAGGCCAATCTACCCACTTTCCAAGACAGCTTAAATGCCACATTTTAAAAACCTTCTCCCGGCAGCTGGAAGCTGCCACTCCTTCCCCGACCAGTTCAGGGTCTTGCTATACCCTTAGGGACTGCTTCCTGACTTGCTGTGTGCTTCCATGTGAGGCCTGGGTGGTGGTTTGTCTTTCCTGTGGCTTGGGAATGCCATGGCAGCAGGGACTGGGCTTATCCATCTTGGGTGCCTGGCATGCTCAGAGGCCGGTTAGGCTGATCCGGGGCATGCAGTGCATCCCTCAGGGCCTCTGTGGCCACCGCCACTTCCTCCCTGGGCGGCCTCCTGGGCCCCAGGATGTGGGCTAGGCCCAAGACACTGTCTGAGAAGCTCCTGGGTTATGAGCTACTTTTCTGTGGAGCTGCTCACCACAGACACTACCCTCCCTGCCCCCAAAGGCCCAGGTGGGGGTGCCCAGTCACTGGCCACACATAACTCTCCCCGATGAATTGCATGGCATTCAGCAATTAGCAATTGATTATTTGGAGTACTGATAACTCTTCATGATCGACCAGCGGACGCAGGCCTGGCCAGTGTTGGTGTGGGGCAGCTGGGCTAGGCTGGGAGATTGCAATCGTGGCCATTTATCCCCAACCAGGAAGTTCAATAAACAGAATCTGGAGAGGGGAGGTGCATGGCCACCCACCACTCCGTGACCTAGGCTGCCAGGGTTGGTGTTGGGTGTTGGGGAAGAGGGGAAGTGGGGTAGAGGAGAAGTTTGTGCTCGTTCCTCTCTTCTCCACATTCCTGATTTTCTAAGTCTCTGCTGGCTCCGAGGCTCATCTTTCCCATCTGCTAAGTGGGGACTTCAGGTGCTTTGTGGGTAATATTTGGCCTTTGAATGAAATGGCCAGGCTCTCATCGACTCATCATCATTTCTATCTAATGTGCCTCCTCTGAGGGGGCGTTTTAAGGTGGCCACATGAAGATGGAGCCAGTGTCGTGATGCCTTGCCCAGGGCTGCGCTGCAGAGGGGACAGGAGACTGGCTGGTGGAGGGCGGTGGTCACAGACAGCAGTTACTTCAATAAAGCGCTGGGTCTGACTTCGGCATGCTCTGAGGCTTCTCAGTGCAGAGCTGGGGCTCAGTGGAATTTGTGCAGAAACCATTACTAGGGAAACAACATAAAGGAGGTGGCAGGGGGGACGTTTAACCTACTTAAGAGACCCAGCTGCCTTTCAGGAGATGCCAGGAGCCCAGGGCATTGTTGTGGGCCTTCTGGTCACGTGACCAGTGCCTTTTCTCTTTTTTCCCTTTAACTTTGTTAGGAACATTTTTCAGACACACAGAAAGACAGAGAATAGTACAGGGAACTCCCAGATACCCTCACCTAGATTTAATAATCGCTGACATTTGGCCACATTTTGCTTCATCTTTTTTTTTTCCTAAAGTATTTTAAAGCACTTAATAGACATCATGACATTTTGCTCCTAAATAGTTCAACATCCATCTCAAAAAAATAAGAGAAAATATTTCTGTCTAACCTCAAGGGGTCACCTATTTCTTTCTGTTTTATCCTTGAGAGCTGAGGATGTTGACTGACGAGGAGACTGAGGCCTCAGAGGTGGCCTGTCCTGTTCAAGGTCACAAAGCAGAGAAGGAGAAGGGGGTCTAGGAGGTTTCCCTGGGTGTCAGCCCTGGCCTGGGACCCAGGAGGGAGTAGGGGGGACAGAGGTGCTTGGGAGCTGGACAGGTGGCTGGAGCAGGACCCCCTGCAGGCTGGCTCCTCATGCAGTCTGTTGGTTCCGCCTGGAAACAGGAAGTGGCCCTCTTTTGGGTTAATTGTCTCTCTTCCTTTTGTTTGTGGTGGGGATTAATCAGGAACTGCAGCGTCAGGAAAATCCTAAACAACTTGTTTATTGTTTAATTTAGGACAATGTTATCAGGCTCTGGCCATGCAGGTCCAGAGGAGCCTGCCATGGCACCCCAGGTAGGGCTGCTCCCACCAGCCACCTTTGGGGGACAGGTGGAAGCCACCAGGGTAGGTGGGGCTGGGGGCTGGCAGGGCTGGCCTAGCAGGAGGGGCTAGGATCTGAGTCTGCACAATCAGGGGCACTGGGTGTGCAGGTGTCTGGGCCTGGGCCTGGGCCTGAGATCTGGGCTGGGCACAGAATAGAGATGAGAAACCAGACTCAGGGGTTGAGCTCCTGGGGGCAGGAGCAGAACAGAGAGGGCTCTGGCTGTCTCTGGAGCCTTCTCTGTCCTCCATCCTCCTGCCCAAGTCTAGTCGCCTGCCTTGGGTAGGACAGTGTCCTTCCTCTGCTGGCCTAGGCCAGCTGCAGATCACCCTGGCCTCCCCTTCCTCCTTGGTGGCTGGGCCTCTACCCCTGCTGGGAGAGGGGGTCACATGCCTGGAGTTAGAGGCATGTGAAGCGGAAAGCAGCCTCAGAGATGATCTCATTCCTCTTATGGATTCCAGACGGAAGACTGAGGCTCAGGGAGCAGCCAGTCCTGCGTCGGGTCTCACAGTGAAGCACTGCAGAGCCTTGGCAGTAGGTTGATTATCTGGCTTCGCAGTCCCAGGATCCCCTGCTTCCAGGCCACGTGGGCTGGGGTTCAGGGTATACTAGTGCTCCCAGAGGGCAGGATGCTGGGCCAGCTGTGGAAGAGCTGGCAACCATCCTGGGGGTGGCCCAGAGTTACCCTCCTCTCTCCACCCTCCCTTTCGTGCCCTGTGTGTGTTGTGTGTGTGCATGTGCGTGTGCGTGTGCGCATGCGTGTGTGAGTTTTATAACTTGCTGGCAGGGAGAATGGGTGTGTAGGCCGAGGAAGAGGTCTCAATAGGATGTCCTGAGATTGGCCTCCTGTTCCCCTTCCCTGGCCCTGATTAGTGCCAGGCTTGCTGGGGCAGAAGCCCAGCAATTGGGTAGGAGGCGACCAAAGAGAAAGCAAAAGAGAGAGATCAAAACACCTTTTGATCCTGGTCCAAGGCCCCGTGGAGCTGCCAGACTCCACATCAAGCCTCTGTATTTTCCTACAGTGCGGGAGGGAGAGGAAGAGCACCTACCTTGGATCGGTGGTCCCTTGAGGGCTGAGCCTGGGCCCATCAACCCCACTCCTGGGCAGCTCGTCCCTCCCTGCTCTGAGAGCAAGGTGGAGGGAGCAGGTCGCAGCTGTCTTCTGCCTGGTCCTTCAACACCGGCCTCTTGGGTCACAGGAAAGACCTCAGGTCCTTGTAGTCTTCCCCCGCCAGGTTTTCCCTTGCTCTCCCAGGAGTGGGGAGAGAGCACTGTGCCTACAGCGGTTGCAGGGCACAGCCACTGTGTGCTCCCCAGCTGGCTGATGCTGGACCCCTGCTGGGCCTTGGGAGAACATTACCCACAGGTGGACGCTGCTGACTCCATTTTATAGGTGAAGATACTGAGGCTCAGAGAAGTTACCCATCAGGTCAGTGGTGAGCCCAGGGCTGTTTGCCTTGCTTTGAGGGCTACCTTTGCCTACCTTTGGGGGCTCTTTCCTGCTCTCAGCTTTATCACTAACTGCTGCTCCCTGGTCTTGGTGTTTGCCTTTGTCTAATGGGGCTGGGAGGGTGGCTGAGGACTGAGCCACCAGCCAAAGACTGGAGGGTGACCCCCTCTTCATCCCTTAGGGGGACTGAGCCTCTGTTCAGCTCCTCTGCCTGGCCTCACGGATTCCAAGAGCTCAGGGTGAGGCTTACACTGTTCTTGGAGGAATCCTGCCTAAGCTGAACAAAGTAAGAGTATCCCTGGCCCTGCACTCAGGCATTAGGTTTCTGTGTATATGCAGAGCCCTCCAGAACTTTCTGCACCCTTTAATCCTAGCTGGCGGGTGCCTTCTGAGTGATCATTTCTTGGGCGACTCCCTGGTGGCATGGGAGCCTGTGTGTGCATATAGAGGCCATCCTGAGGCCTGGAGAGTCACAGTGAGGGCTGGGCATGAACTGAGGCAGAGTGAGTTTACTGAACGCCTACTAAGAGTCAGACACAGTGTCAGGTGCTTCGCATATATTATCTCATGGATCCTTACAGCAGCCACGTGGGATATGTACCGCTACCGTCCCCGTTGAGCAGACAGAAAATCAGGGCTCAGAGAGACTGAGGGACTTGCAGAGGCCACACAGCCAGCGAATGGAGTTGCTGGCATTTGTCTAAGAATGTCCACTTCTAAAGGAAGCCCTTGTTGCCAGACAGCTGGGGTCAGTGCAGCAGGGAGGCAGAGAGAAGTGAGGTTGCAGAAGGAGGTGACCACTCTGTGTTTGGGAGGAGGGGTCAGGGGTCCAGAGCGGCCCAGGCAGGGGAGGGGTGGCTCAGCGCAGAGGCCTGTTGGGGGCTGGAGCGGCGGGATGTGGGCTCAGCAGTACCTCCCTGCAGCCTCACCTCCCTCTCAGGGGGGGGTTGGTGCCTATTCTCACATGCTCACGTGGGGCAAGGCCTGGTGGTGAGTGGAGCCTGGCTGCTCAGGAGATGCTCGGGGCAGCGTGCCATATGGGAGATGGCAGAGGAGGTTGGAGAGGGGCCCAGGCTGTGCAGGCATCCAGCGCCAGCATGCAGCAGGGGTTGTTCCCTGGATTTCCAGCAGGGGAGAGTTGAGGCTAGGGCTGAGGTTTCTGGGGATGGATCTCCGGAGGGCCAGGGGCTGTGCGTTGGAGAAAGGGAGAGAGGCCCGGAACAGCTGGGGCTTCCCCCTGCCTGGGCCCTCGCCCTGTCTGTGCAGGCTGAGAGGGTGGCTGGCTCTTCCCTGAATCCCCCCCTTTGCCTCCTGGAACACGAGGTGGGAGTGGGGAGCACGGGGTCTCTGGCCCCTGCAGGACCCTCCTTCGGAAGCTGTAAATATTTTATCTCCACCATCTCTGGTGCTGAAAATTGCTGCTTTTAACGCCTTCCCCCCCCCCCTTTTGCTTGATACAAACCAATGCTGGAAAAATTCCGTGCTGGGCGCTCGCTCTGTCGCTTCTGCTTGTGCCCAGAGTCCCCTCCAAAAACTCTAATTGCTTTTAAGCTGCGATAGTTGGCAAAAGCAATTTTCTTTACATTATGGAGAAAGAGGAAAAATTCACCATATTTCTTCTTCCTTTTTTTTTTCTTCCCCCTTTTTAGACTCTAACCTTTCATTTGAATTCTCTCTGGCTGCTGCTATGGTCCTGGGAGAGAAATGGAGTACAAGAGATGTGGGCAAGGAGGCAGGAACACCCTGAGACAGGGCATTTTCCCTCTGTGGGCCTCAGTTTCCCCATTACAAAGTAGTCATATGTCTATGAACCCATTCTGCAGACACTCCCTGACTGCACTCACTGGAAGCAGCCAGATGGCAAGTTGATTCCGTCCAGTTGGCTGCTGCGTCACCAGCACCCAGCATAGAGCTAAGTAGGTGCTCAGTTAAGATTTAATTGGTTGACTGCCTGACTATGAGCAGGCACTTTACCAAGAATTGAGATTATACAGGATGAATTAGATAAAGCCCATTTTCACCAGAGCTCACTGATTAGAGGGGGAAACACCGAGAAACATAGTGTCAATATTGCTGAGTCTCAATACAGGTGGGTATTGGGTACCTGGGACGCAAGAGTGGGGCGTGCCTGGGAGTTAGGGAACACTGCATACAGGAGACACACTTGGGCTGCATCTAGGAGGTGGGGAGGTGTTCTGTAGGTGAACTGGAGCCAAAGAGGAGGGAATTCCAGACAGGAGATGGTGTGGGCAAATGCAGGGAAGGGTGACCTCTGAGGAGCTGGGCCTGAGCCACTGGGGAGGCTTTGCATGGCCTTTGAACTTGCTCTCAGGGGAGCTGGGGAAGGGCTCTGAGCGGGGGACATGCTTTGGAAGACCTCCTGCCTCTGCAGTGGGGTCCTGGGGGAGGAGGATGCGGCTGGAGGATGGCTCCAGGGAAGCCCGTGGGGGATGGGCCGATGGCCTGTGAGTTTGAGTCATGATGGGGAGCTCCTCCTGGATTCTGGCTGGGTGTCCCCTGGCATGGCGGGGGAGGCCGTGCCCAGGTCGTAGGCCTCTGCTGCCATTTCCAGTGGGTTTTGCTTCACTCTCTGAGGGCAAGGTGTGCAGCCTTTTACAGTTTAGGCAGCCTACTCACCTCTGACCCCCAGCGGACCTGGAAACGGCGCTCTGAGGTCGGCAGGAGGTGGCCGGTGTCGCGCTGACAAATACAGGTCCTGCCTGCCCCCGGGGTTCTGCAGGCGGGCAACACAGGGCAGGACGTGAACCCAGGTCTCAGGGCCCCAGCCTCAGGGGGCACCACCTAGGCTGAGCCCTGTCCTCAGCCCCGGCCCTCTCCTCCCCTGGCCGCCCCTCCTGAGAGCCCTGTGCTCCTTCCCTGTTTGCAGAGCGTGTGGGGCTTTTCAAAAGCATTAATGATAGAAAATAAATTGGAATCGGAGAGGAATCATCGCTGGGCATTCTCGAAGGGCCGCCTCTGCCCTCGCGTCTCTCAGCCATATTGAAGCCGGCAGCCAGACTGGAATATGAATGAGTCTGGGGCCGGCATTGCTCTTAATCTGCCAGGAGCCTCCCTGGCCAGCCGCACTCTCCAGCAGCAAAGCTGTTTGCATTGAGGTCTCAGCCGCCGCGGGCATCGCTGGCCAGACTGATTTCTCTGGGACAGGTGGAGGGAGCCCTGAGTTCAGGCCCTTCGCCCCCTCGAGCCCTCTGCTGGTGTCACAGCTCTGAGGTTGGCCCTAGGAGAGGAGAAGCATGTGAGACTGCCAGGGGCTCCTAAGGCCATCTAGGTTCCTTATCTGGGGGTTCCAGGCCCCCTGTGTGAACTTGACCCTCTGGCCCTGTCTCCTCCAGGAAGCCTTCCTTGATCACTGCCCAGGTCACCCTAGCTCTCCATTTCTAGGCTTCGTGTGGTCCTTGGGGCCTAAAGGGTCAGGCAGATAATGAGAGGACCTGGTGGGGTGTGACTTAGCAGGGAGAGATGGAGATGGCAATGTGAGGCCCAGAAACCTCCAGATTGACAGCCCAGCCCTGCCCAGCTCTGCTAAGTAGACAGGCCCTGTCCCCATGGTCACAGCTGTCATCTGCCAACTAGCAGGGAGCTGCCTGAGGGAAGGCCCTGGTCTCTGCCCCTGCAGCCTGTCCCTCCTTGACCGGCCCAGCCAGGCATGGACTGGACACCTGGGCAAAATTCCCCAAAATCCCCAGCACCCTGGGGATGGGGGAAAATCTTTCAGGGAAACTCTCAGAGGTGGGGAAACGGAGGCCCAAGGACTGGGTGGTGGGAAGGCCTTCTCTTCTGCTCCAAGCAGAATGCCTCCCACACCCCGTCAGTCTTCACTACAGGACTAGGGGGTGGTTTATGTACTTGTGCTTTAAGAGAGGAAACTGAGGCTCAGGGTGGCTGGATCTGGGGACACTGTTGGTTTGCTGGAGCCCCAGAGCCGGCTGCCTGTTTCTGGCAGGACCAGGAGGCGCGGAGGCTTGGGCTGAGGCTCCTAAGGGAAGGTCACATTTGTGCCTAAAGTCAGTCTAGCCAGGGCCGGAGGCCTGGGACCCTGGCCCAGATCTGCCGCCGACTCCTGATGGGACCCAAGGCAGACTGAGGGAGACCTGTGAAAGGGCAGGGGGAGTTGGGGTCCCACTGAGCCCACGTGGCCTTGGCCCAGCTGCCAGCCCTGCTCAGCATTCCAGTCCGGTCCTTGGGCTCCCACAGCTCCTGCCCAGGCTCTTAATGAAACTTCTTGTTCCTGTTAGCCCTGAGGCCACTGTAATATGGGAGATGGTGACTGTAGCATCCAACCTGGGGCTTTGGGAGCTCAGTTAGCAGCCAGGTCCCTGCCCCAGCTGGAGGAGTGAGAAGCTAAGGGGTGAGGGACACAGGCCACACCAAGTCCTGCGTGGACCACATTCTCAGCCCAGCAGCCTGGAGCCAGGGCACAGCAGACACCCTACACATTCAGAAAGGACTCCCAGGGACCATCTTACCTCACCCCGAGGCATTGCATGGGGAAACTGGGGCCCCATAGTCCAAGCGAGACTCAGGGTTGCCACCTACTCCCTCTGACAGCTGGTGCTGTCACCTCTTTGATGAGAGGCTCACCTGCACCAACACAGTCTTCCCTGGCCTGGGCAGCTCCCCCACTGCTTAGAGCTGCACCTGCTTCCTTTGGTTGGTGCAGGGGTCCTGGCTTGAAGTCCAGGGCCATGGGTCCTGTATTAGCCCTCGCCCCCGACAGCCCCTCCTGACGTGCAGGCATTGTGCCCCTGAGCTTCCTCTCCATGCAGGCCAGCCTTGCTCAGTTCCTGCTTGGTGATGCTTTTGGGGCCCGGGTCCTGGTGGCCTTAGGCCCTATATCTGAAACAGGCCCCGCCCCCCCTCCTGCATGCACACATTCATGGCCAATTTTGTGCAGTTTCAGTGCTGATAGACCCCCACAGTGCCTGCTCCTGGGGACCCTGGTTAGGACTTACTGCTTTAATCATTCTCTGGGTGACATGGTTACTCCCACTTATTGTGCCTACCCAGGGTGGGAAGCTGGGAGTCCCAGCCCCCGGCTGCTCTCCTTCTCCCCTACCCCGCCACCCTAGGGAGGTCCACTGTGTGCCTGGCTTCGGCCCAGCGCTGTGGTGACTATTCATTCATTCATTCCCCAAACTTTCATCCCTAATGCCTCCTCTGTGCCAGGCCTGGGCTAAGTTCTGGGGTGCAGAGAAGAACACCACGTCCCCTGGGGAAGCCGGCCTTCAGCAGCCACAGGTTGGGGAACAAGAGTAGAACAGAACACAGGGCAGGGACAGCAGAGGGGCTCCTCTCCCCAGCCTGGGGGACACTGGGGACTGGTCAGGGAGGGAGGGCATCCCTGGCAGAGAGAACAGCAAGTGTGGAAGTCTAGAGGCCTGTCTCTGTCAAGGAGGACGTGGAGGGGGCCAGGATGAGTGGAGGTGGTGTTGGGAGGCACGGGGTCAGGCACTGGGGTCAGAGGGCTCCTTGGGAACTGGTCTTAAGGCCTATTGGGCGCAGTGAGGTGTGTGGGTAGGGAGTGGTGGGGGTCACATAGAGTGTGGCGCAGGCCCACCATGTGGTCAGATCTGCATTCTGGAATGTTCCCTGGGCTGCCCTAGACAAAATGGAGATGCCTAGGAAGCTGTGTGTACCCAGGTCCAGTGTCATCCACTACCATCAGGAGGAGTCCCTCCTGTCCCTGTCCCAGGTGACCTCAACCTGTCCTCTCGAAGGCAGTGTAGGGAACTAGGTGGGGCGTTAGCTCTGCAAACAAGTGCTTAAGGGAGAGAACTTTCTGGAACGGCGGGGAGACCTCAGGATCCTTCTGGGCAGTTTTCTGTGGTTCTTTTGATCAACTCACAAGTGGGAGAGGCATTTCCAGACTGACTTGGGACTCTGGGGAAGGTCTGGAGCCTCTTCTCCCGTCTCTGCTGGCCTGCAGGCTGCCCTAGTGTCCCAACAGACCCCGGTGCACACTCAGAGGAGCCTCCTTACTGATAAGAACTCCTGTGGACACATGGGCAGCCCCCCAAGTGTTTTCATTGATAAGATATATGACACTTCATACACACACACACACACACACACTCGGTCTGCTGGGTTCCTCTCCCTCCATACACACACTCCTCTTTGCTGTCATTATTGGGAGTGACAAGACACACACACACCCACTGACTGTAGACACAGACACACCTACATACTACTCGGAGCCCACACACCCTCTAAGTTCACCCCCGAGGAGACCCACGTGTGCCCTCCTCCTGCTGAACGTCACACACCTGAAACACACCTGTCACCTCCACCTGCACCTACGGAGCAGCCCAATTCTCTCTGTTCATATAGAAACACCCCCTGCTCCCTCCTCCTCTTTTTCCCCTCCTGTCAGCACAGGAGTCTGTGGCCCCCTCCCCTAGGGTTTCTGCTGAGGACCCCGAGGCCTGGATGTCCTCTCCAGCCAACCCACACAGCCTATGCACCTGTGGCGACCTTCGGCCCCGTTGGTCTTGGTTTGGGGGAGTGCAGACACCAGCTCCTCGTTCCCCAGCCAAGGTTCTCACCTTGGTCCTAGAGCACCGGTGTTGGGTGGGGCTTGGGAGTAGGAGGGCGGGGCTGGGAGTAGGAGGGCGGGGCTGGGAGTAGGAGGGCGGGGCTGGGAGTAGGAGGGCGGGGCTGGGAGTAGGAGGGCGGGGCTTGGGTAGGTGGGCGGGGCTGCGTGGCGGGGAGGGTCTATCCCGACCCCCTCTCCCCCGCCCCCAGCAGTGCTGCTTAGATCTGCATTTTAGGGTCCGAGCTGGATTTTAAAAATCTATGAACTCTATTGATTTTGTTTTTCTGATTACAAAAGAAAATCCAACAACACATTTGTGGAGAATGGAGGCCAGGAAAGCCCCCTGGTTACGCCCTGTCCTACCCCTTCAAAGTGATTGCTGTGTTACCTTCCAGCCTTTTGGGTCAGATAGTGGCAAGGTGTTATTTATAAATAGGCTCATTCTGAAGCCGTGTTTTACAGCTTGATTTTTTTCCCTATTGTTACACATAGATGTGCCTCGAAGACGGCAGAGTGTTCCTAGTGTGGACACTCTGTATTTTTTTGAATATTTCCTTATTGATAAACACTTAGGCCATTTCCAATTTCTTTTTTACTCTTCCCAGCAATGCTGCTGTGAGCATCCTTGAGTATTTATATGTGAGTGCTTGTGCAATTTTTTTTTTCCGTAGAAGAGGCTTCTAGAAGTGGGTTTACTAGGTTGTAGGGTGTGTGGGTTTAAAATGTTAATCAATATTGCCAAATTACCCTTCTTACGGTGGAGCCAATTCCCCCTCCCTCCAGTGGTCTATGAGTGCTCATTTCCCCTCATCCTTGCCAGCATTGCTTGTTATAAATCATTTTAATTTTCCCCAATCTGATGGGCAAAAAATGGTATCGTGTCGTTTTCATTTGCATTTGCCTGATTGGTAGTGAGATAGAATAACTTTTTATATGTTTATTGGCCAATTTAGTTCTTCCTCTGCGGATTTCTAATTCACTGCCAATTTTTCTCTTTTGTCTTTTTTCTTATTGATTTGTAGGGGCTCTTTGCATATTAGTGATATTTTCTTGCAGTGTTTCACTTGCATTTTAACTTGGTTTATGGTGTCTTTTGCCGTACAGATGTTTTACGTATTTATGTAGTCGGATTTGTCAAATTTTCGCTTTACGGCTTCTGGATTTAGTGTCTGGCATAGAAGGGCTTCCCCCACTGCATAAGATTTCATTTCAAATAAGAGTTTTATTACTGAAAAATCTTCACAAAGCCTTGGTTTGCAGGCTCCTTCCCGGCTGCGCGTCTGCCTACCTCGGCAGCTGCAGAACTCATTCTGGGGGAGGGATGGCCCCGTGGTCCATCCATCTTCATCTCTTTGCCTCTCCCTCTATCCATCTGGCTTTGGGGTCTCTGCCACTGTGGCTCTCTTCTGGCCTCTGTCTCTTGTATGTTCTGCTTCTCCTGTTTTCTGCCCCCTCCCCTGGTGGATTCTTATCATGCACAATAACTAGGGGTGTGGGCCGGCAGTTCTCAGTGGGTTAGAGGCAGGATGGCAGCCACCAGGGAACGTGCCTCCTCTGGTTCCTCCTGCTGGCTTAGCCCCAAGTCAACCGACCTGCAGGGCAGGCTCTGGCCCCGATCTCTATCACAGAAATTTCTTGCCAGAGCTGACAGCAGGCCCTGAACTGATCCTGGTCCCTCCTCCACCAGGAAGCCTTCCGAGACTTCTTGCTGCTCTTCCATGGTCCTGGAATTGGCCCCTCCCTTCTAGCCTTGCTGGTTTTCCCCGACTCCTGTCTTCTCAGTTCTGAGCTCTTTGGGGTCCACTTGGCCTCCCCTTAGGATCTTGGTTTCCATTTGTGTCAAATAGATCCCGGGAGGCCTTGTCCATGTGGGATACTGCAGAGCTGGTGGGTCTAACAAGTGAGGGTCTGCAAGCAGTCCCCTCCTGCTCCTTCAGTGCAGTGTCCCCTACACACACACACACACACACACCACCCACACAGAGTTGCATGCAGCAGAGAGGAGGAGACTTTTATTCCATAAGGGTGGCAACCAGTTGAGTTTACTTGTTTTCTAGCCCACCCCAGACCCAGCATGAGGCCCCACAAATGGGAGGGTGCCCAGGGAAGAAAGGATGAGCACGGAGTGAGTGAACACCATGGGGACATGCTGAGCCTGGCAGAAGGGAGGGAAGCTGTGTACCAACCTTTGAGTTCCTGGGTGTAGCAGGGATATGTTAGTTATTGTCTCATCACTATAACAAAAATACTTGAGATAATCAACTTATAAAGAGAAAAGGTTCAGGGGCTGGGATTGTGGCTCAGCGGTAGAGCGCTCGCCTAGCACGGGCGGGACCCAGGTTCGATCCTCAGCGCCACATAAAAATAAAGGCGTTGTGTTGTGTCCATCTACACCTAAAAAATAAATAAATAAATATTTAAAAAAAAGAGAGAAAAGTTTCATTTTGACTCATAGTTTTGAGGGTTCTAGTCCATGATTCCCTGTTACTTTGGGCCTGTAGTTAGGCAGCACGTCATGGTCGAGGCGCACAGTGGGAACAAAACCACTTCACTCATGGACAGGATGCAAAAGAGGAAGAAGAGAGACTGGGGTTCCACAGTCCCCTTGGAGAGCACACCCCAGTGACCTAAGGATCTGCCATTAGGCCCCACTCCTCGAATGTTCCACCACCTCCCAATAGTCCCTCTCTGGTACCCATAGGCCTTTGTGACATTCCACGTTCCCTATAGTGAGTTGCTCATTGGAAATAATCCCCCATGGCCTCCTGGTGGGGGGTTTGGGGCTCAGGGGGCAGTGGAGAGATCATTCAGAGATACTCAGGGTTCCCTCTGAAGCATGGCTCAGAATTCCATAGCCTAAAACTCCGAGGTAGCCCTGCCTGCTCCTGGGCCCCCTGGATTTCCATTCTGGCAACGTCCCTGCAGTCGTGATGGACCATCTCCTCTCTGTGCTCATATCCTGTCTGTCCTTTGCACCTCTCTATCTCATCACCAGGGACACTGTAGGCATTTGACTAAAGTTGAATAACTGAGTGAACGATTAGGTGGATGAATGACCGAAAAGCCAGGGTTGTTGATGGGGGCTCAGGTCTGGGAAAGAGGAGACCTGGGTTCAGCCTGGTGACCTCAATTGTCATTGGACCTCATCTGTATAATGGGCATAGGCTTCTCAAGCTCTGTGATTCTGTGCTGTGTGTCCCAGAGCAGGCACCTATCTCCGTGGCCTGCTTGGTGGTGGCAGTGTTCACTGAGCACCCACTGAATCCCAGCCTCCCTCCCCGCTGGTCCGGAACCCACTTTGGCAGCGTCCTTGAGAGGCTGATTCTGCGGAAGTCTCATCCTCCTGCGCACATGTCGTTCTGCAAACACGCAGGCATCGGATTCCCAGAGCTCCCTGGGCTCCGCCGAGGGGGCAAGGAGCCAGGAGGGCCAGTTGGAAGTCCCCACCTCTGCTGCGGCCCCTCCACCTGCCTTGGCTGGGAGGCCGGCAGCTGGGATTTCACATCCTTCCTGGGACTCGGCACATGGGCAGGCCTCGTGTCCTGGACAGCGCCTGGCTCCCACTGCGTCTCCTCCCCTGCCCCAAATCATTGTCATGCTCTGACTGTGGTCCCATTTCCATAGCAACTTCTCGTGATGCTCAGGAAGGTTTGGGGGGAGGGAGCGGGAGACCCATTCATTATCTGGGAGATGGCAGCTGGGGGCTTGGAGAGGTGCGGTGGGGGTGGCCTGCCCTGCTGGCTCAGGTGGAACAGGGCACAGGGCGGCCAGCCAGGCGGTCTGGAGGCCTTCCAGGGACGGGGCTGCCCGTGTTGGCCTGGGCCCGATGGCCGCACACTGTCTACCAGGAGCCAGCTCGGGCGGCCACTGGGAGCACACCTGCTTGACTGGACCTGGCTTGGGGGATCCAGGGCCGAGGCGATGTCCAGGCTCTGGCACCACTGTGTCCTGTTCTGTCCTCTAGGACCAGCAGCTGTTGGGAGGTCCCCCTGGGGCTGACTGGCACAGGGGCAGAATTTGGGGCTGGTGGATCAGGGGCTGAGCAGACCCTCTACCCTCTCTACCAGGTTTCGCAGCTTTGTGGGTCTGTTATCAGGGCCCCGCTCAGCACCTTCGTTCTCCCTCCATCTTGAAGAACAAGTCTGCAGCCCATGAAGCAGGAAGACCTTTCCAGAGTCCCTCCATCTTCATCTCCCTCGTGGCTGGAAATTCCATCAGCATCTAAGACTTGGTGGAACATCCGCTCTGGAAGGGACTCCAGGGCCTTTGCCATCTTCGGCCCACACTGTGGGAACCTCCTCAGAGCCCTGTGCACCCATCCTCCTAGCCATCCCAAGTGGACGGCCCTGTGAGTCCTCCTGGGGACCCAGGCCTGTGCTGGATGGTGCCACATGGCGGACAGAGAGGGAAGGGCAGGCGTGGCTCAGTCTTTGGAGGCAGCGAGCGGGTCAGATGCCAACTCCTGAGCTTCCCGTCACCCCCCTGCCCATCCCCGCAGCCACCTCTGGCCCCACCTACACTTGTAGCTTCTTGATCTTTGTCATTGCGCTGGCTCACATCTGAAGGTGGATCATCACACTTGTCCCAAAGCCACACAGCCGTGAAATCACATCTGTGATGTGCCTGTCATGTTTTTTCCTAATACACAGAAAAATAAACACATACCTATGAAAATAAAAATGTCTGTCTGCACACTGCCTCAGTCCTCATGCAGCCCGGAGGTGTGTGTCCCAGGCTTTGAGAAACACTGATCTGACGGGAGCCCCTCAGCCACGGCTCTGGAAGGCATCCAGGACTTTGTCTGAGAGGTAGCGGTAACTGAGGTGCAGAGGGAGCAGCGTTGCCCAGGCACACGGCCAGGAAGTGGGACAGCCGGGAGACCCCTACCTCCCTGGCCTTCCACCTGGGGTTTGTGCCGTGTACCTTTGAGGGCCTCACCAGTGTCCCCAGATTCCCTGGCATCCTCACTGGTCTGTGGGGCAAGGGGAGGTTAGCTGGGAGCTGCTGGGCTCCTTGGGGACTGGGAAGCGGGGTGCTCAGGCCTCTGGAGCTGTCCCTCCCTATCTGAGGGGCCAGCTCCGGGGCCAGTTTCTGGGGCCTAGCTGGAGAGGAAGGCTGGCAGTGGCACTGCTGGACACCTGCTGTGCTGCAGGCTCCGGGTCCCCTTTCTCTTCCCTGAAGTCCTGGAATCTCCATGGCACAGATGCAGAAAGCCAGGCTCCCAACACCACAGGCCCAGGGTGGGAGAATCAGAGCCAGACCCCATCAGCCTGGGGCAGACACCCTGAGTCTCCAGAGCCTGCGTGCCCATGAGTGTGCTCGGGAGTGAGAGCACGTGTGAGCGTGCAAGCCCCAGTGTGTCATCCTGAGTGTGCCGGCTGCATAGTATTTGCATGGATCAGAATCATTTGCATGTGTGGTCCCCAGAGCCCCCCAGAGCCCCTGCTGCCCTGCTGTGTCCCTAACCATTTCCTCTGTCTCCCCACAGCCTTCTGCACCCACAGGCCCTGAGATGCTGGTGCCCACAGCAACGAGGGCAACTGACCCTGGCCCACTGTGCTCACTGGACTCTGCTCAGCCTGAGGTAAGAGGCCACTCGGGGCCACGGGCAGAGTGGGGGTGGAGGAGCCTTCTGGGCTGGGGTCTCGAGGGGAGGCTGTCTCACGACCTTCTTTCTGGAGGTTCCCATCTCTCCCAAATGCAGTCAAGTCCAGGAGCTTGGATAGGAGGGTGCCACCTGCCCAGCCTCTGTGTGGCAAGGCTCAGCAGCCGCTCGGAGGCCCGGGGCGTTCTTCCCAGAGACGTGGTTTCACCAACAAGCTCACTAATAAGTTCCCATGCAGCGAGGGAGGTCTCTAATGACAAGTGAAGGACTCGTCACATCGTTGGTCCTGTCACATTGACCAAATGTATGTTTGACTCTGGGTCAGGAGGAAGTGGGGCGTGTGGGCTGAGATATTCAGGGTCCAAGAAACTGTCAGGAGGCTGGCACCAGCTCCTGGGGTGCAGCGTAATGGGTCCAGTCAGTGGCGGGTCTAGACACCTTCAGGGCAGGATGAGGCTCAGACTCCAGGTGTGTGTGTAATAAGCACTGGCAGCCAGGTGACCTTGGCTTTGTGTGATCAGACCAGACGGACTTTTTGTCTATATCATGAGGAGAAAGGCACCCAGAATGTGGGAGGTGACAGGCCCTCCCACTCCATGTCCCACGTGAGGGGATACAGGAAGCTACAGCGTGTTGTTTCGAGGTAGGAGATGGGCAAGGAGGGGGACCTGAGCTGTTGCCAGGCTTGACCCCTGTTTTGCTTGTGACTTTAGACAAGTCACCTTAACCCTGAGCCAGTTCCCTGTTCTTGGCTTCCTGGATTCACGAGGCAGCTGCAGCCTGAGTTTGTTAAGCAGCAGGAGTGGTGGGGAAGGCGTGGGGCGGCCGCTGGACTGCCATGTTACCCACAATGCTCAACGGGGCCACCGGCCTTGGCCTCCTCCTCCGGAGGCACTGGGTGACAGTGTGTGGCGGAGGCTCAGCCGGCCCTTCCTCTGCCTGGGAGCTGGTGGGCATGGTGGGAGCAGATGCCTGCATCTCCTTCCTGGGCACTGGGCCTTGCTCTGAGGTCCACTTATGTCCATCAAAATATTCCTGCTAATTAGTTGGTCTTGGGTAGATTGAGCTGCTAATTGGCCCCTCCAGTTTAACGTGTAATTGCTGTTGGGAGATGGCGAGAAGACGTGGACAGGGAAGAATGAGGCGGCCAGGGTGGCTCACCTTGGCCTCTGCCCAGCAGGCAGTGCAGGACCTGAGGACGCTCAGTGCAGGGAGCCAGCAGGGGAACTGAGGCAGGGCGGGGGTGCCTCTCAGCGGGGCTGCTGGCAGGCTTGTTACAACAGGCGACACCTGGGCTGAGCCTCGAGGCCTGTAGGGTTCTTTTCAAACATTCTATTTTTCTGGTTATAAAATATGTTCTCTATAGAGAAATCTGAGCACTCGGGTGTTTTGCCCGTCAGTCTTTTACAAAATATGTATTTATGACATAATTGGGATCAAGCTGTCCTTACTGTTTCCTAACCTGCCTTCTGCATTTAATTCTATACCAAGACCGTTTTCCCGTCATTAACTCCTCTTCTGTAATGGGATTGTTAATGGCAGCATAGTGTTCCAGCCCAGGCGAGCCACGGCGAATCCACATCTTCTCCCTTGTGTATTTTGATGGTTCCCAGTGTTTTGTCATTATAAATATTGCCTGACTGAACAGGGGCGCATGGAGGGTATGATGGGCGGACTAGGCTTGAGGTTGGGGTCGGGCCCCGTCTAAGCAAAGCCACAGCGGCAGGGGAGTTGTGTTTGGGTGTAATGACCCAGGAGGGGGCCTGGTGGGCCAGCGGGAGCCGTGGAGGCTGTGCGGAGCTGGAGCTGAGTCCTGGCTTAGCCAAGCTCTGGGAGAGGCCTGGGTTTTTCTTGCCATCCCCTGACTCCCTTGTCCCCTCTGTCAGTGCTCCTGTGTTTGAAGGGGAGGGGCAGGTTCGTGGCGGGGGAAGGGCAGGCAGGCTGGGTGCTCCTACTCCAGAGCAGGACCAGTGGTGTCCACATCAGGGCCCTCTGCTCTCAGCCCTGCGCAGGTCTCTTTGTAGGAAGGACGCACACGCCCGGTCTCGCACTGGTCACATAGGCCTCTCCTTCATCCCCCATGGCGGGTGGCCTGTGATGGGGACCCAGAGGGCCACAGGAGAAGGCTGGGGCTGGCATGTTATCTCTGGCAGAATTCCCTGAGCTGAGGGGAGCAGGGGCCCCTCCCCTGTGTACATCTGCTGGCCCCAGCTGCGTTCACCCTGGGCTGGGAGCAGGGTTGGGATAGGGCTCGAGTGAGGGTCCTTTGAAGGGGCAGCTGAAGGATGGGCTGTGGGACTTGGTGGGCCTGGAGGGGGAAAGCAGGCCTCCTGTCTGCAAGTGTTTGAGGTGCTGGAGTCCACACGAGGATGTACAGATGTGTGTGTGGAGACAGACAGACAGGCAGACAGGCAGACAGACAGGCAGACAGGCCGCGCTGAGGGAAAGGAGCAGCTGCCTGTGCAGGTGTGGAAGTCGCCGGCATCTGCAGGGCTTTTTGAGTCTCTCCCCTGGACGGGGTCAGTAGAGAAGGACGCTGGGGCTCATTGCTTAGGGTGGTCCATCGGTGGGCGCTCCCTGCCCATGGGCGGGCCTGTTACTCCAGCCTTGCCCGTGAGGATCTACTAGCCTGAGAAACTGCTGCTAGCTCACCTTCCCCGCTGTTTCTCCCATGGCCTGAAGGTTGCCATTGCGCTTCTGTGACATTGGTCATGGATCGGTGGTCAGGAGCTCCTCTGCCGATTGATTCAGTCATGCTCCTCCTCAGGGACCTACCATGGCTCCTTATTGTCTAAGGATTGAATTCCAAACTCCTTGTCCTGGTGATTTAAGGTTTTCCCCCATCTGGCTCAAGTCCACTGTTTCTGCTCCCCTTCTTTCCATCAGGTGACTCCTCTTCCCCCCGCCCCCGGCTCAGTCTCATCTCCCATCTCCACCATCTAGAACGCTGTTTTCAAATCCTGCCTCTTCCAGTGCCCCTTCCCGACTCCCCCACCTCCCTGGCCCCTTCGAGTGACTGTCAGTACCTTCCCCTGGCATTTCCAGGTCCGGTGGCGTGTGGCTAGCTGTCCTGTCATGACTGCAGCTCATCAGTGTCATCTCAACTCGTCTTCACCTTTTCCCTCCTCGTCCTCCTGTCCCTCTCCTGTCCTGTCCTGTCTGACGTGTCGATGTCAGGGCTCTCCCCAAGTGGAATCCCATTCAAACCATGGAACTCTGGGGGTTGGGATGTTATCAGAGACAGGGGTCCTCTGGGGCCACTCAGACCTCCTCATCCAGAGCGTCAGGCCTGTTGGGGTGGGGATCCAGGAATCTGAATGATTAACGAGTCCCACAGTCACTTTGTGATGGTCAGCAAGGATGGGATTCCTTAGCCCAAATCAAGTTCATGCCAGGGGAGTGCAGGTGTCCCTGGGAATGGGCCTCTGACCTCTATGTGCATACCTGCAGGGACGGGGCCTCACTTTCCTCCGGGCAGCCCGTGCCTTGGAGGTGGCTTGCCGTGGCTCTTTCCTCTGCCAGCTGAGCTGAATCTGCCTCCCTGAAGCCCACGGAAGGATCTAGGCCTTATGGGGCAGAGGTGCAGCTGGCATCTGGGAGCTCCCCTTTCCCACTCCAGGGCCCAGCAGCAGTCGGGGCCTCAGGCAGTGTCCTAGTTGATGGGCGCAGACCTCACCTGCTGCCACCTCTGTCCGCTGGGAGCCCCCTCGGTGTGTTTTGTTGCCTGTTCTTTCCTAGTTTCCCTTTAAAGATGTAACTTCATGGAGCAGGGCAGGGACGCAGAGACACCCCTTACACCCAGGACCTGGCTGTGGCCCCTGTGTGTGTGGCTGTTGATCGGCTGTCACCACAGGTGTGGAGGGCTTTAGTATTTTTGGAGCATAGCCCTTCCTTGATCTTGTCCTTATCACAGCCATGTGACAGATGGATATCATCATGTGTTCATCCTTCCAAGAGCATTTATGGAGCACCTATTGTATGCCAAGAAGTGTTCTGGGGATAATGTGAACAAAGCAAGGTTCAGAGAGGGGTGGGGGCTTGTCAAATCAAACAACCAGTGAAGGGACGAGTTGGCACCCAACCCAGGTTGAGGGTGTATCAGTTTGCAACAGCTGCCGTAACAAAGAACCGCAGTCTCAGTGCCTTAAACAACAGAAAATCATTGTCCCACTGTTCCGCAGCTCTCAAGTCTGAACTGAGGTGTCTGCTGGCACTTTCTGAGGCTGTGAGGGGAGGGTCTGTCCCAGGCCTATCTCTGGTTTCTCCTGTGTCTCTTCACATGGTGCTCTCCCGGGTGCCACATGGCCAAATCGCCTAGACTGTCCCCACACTTGTTCTTAGAAGGACACCAGTTGTATTGAATTAAGGGCCCTACCTTTTCCAGTGTGACCTCCTCCTAATAAGCTAATTACATCTGCAATGACTCAATTTCCAAGTGAGGTCACATTTTTGTGGTAGTGGGGGTTAGAACGCAACACATAAATTTTGAGGGGACACAGGGAGCCCATGATGCAGGGAAGTAGAGCTGTAATTTCCACAGCATTGGATGGTCTCCCGACGACCCCGTGTCTTTGGGCCTGGTGGGCATCTCTTGTCTTGAGGTGTTCAAGTGTCCAAGTGGAGCATCAAGATCACCCAGCGTCAGGACATTCAGGGAAATCCCTACAGCAGGCCTGGATTGGGGCTTCTTGGAGGTCTGTTTCTTCGTGGGTTGTGCATTGGGGCTCAGGGACACAGGTTCACGGTTCTTTTTTTTGGGGTGAGTTACCAGGGATTGAACACAGGGGCACTTGACCACTGAGCTACATCCTGAACCCTATTTTTTGTTGTTGTTTTTTTTTTTATTAGAGACAGGGACTCACTGAGTTGCTTAGTGCCTCACTTTTTTTTTTAAGAGAGAGAGAGAGAGAGAGAGAGAATTTTTAATATTTATTTTTTAGTTTTTCGGCGGATACAACAGCTTTGTTTGTATGTGGCACTGAGGATTGAACCCGGGCCGCACACATGCCAGGCGAGTGCGCTACCACTTGAGCCTCATCCCCAGCCCCAAGTGCCTCACTTTTGCTGAGGCTGGCTTTGGACTCACGATCCTCCTGCCTCAGCCTCCTAAGCCCCTGGGAGGGATTACAGGTGTGCACCACCATACCTGGTGAGGTTCATGGTTCTTAATCCAGTCCCAGGACCCTCTGGTGAAAGGCAGGGAAGGGATTCAGTTGGGAGGACTAGCTCCCAAACTCTGCCATCCACTAACCATGTGCCCTGGGCAGTGTCTCACCTCTGCCTCAGTCTACCTGACTGTGAATTAAGCCTTATCCTGCTGGTCAGGTTTTTTTTTTAATATTTATTTTTTAGAAGTAGTTGGGCACAATACCTTTGTTTATTTATTTTTAAAAATGGTGCTGAGGATCGAACCCAAGGCCTTGCACGTGCTAGATGAGCGCTCTACCGCTGAGCCGCAGCCCCAGCCCCAGCCCCAGCCCCGTGCTGGTTGATTTTGATCACAGATCTTGGCTAGGCTCAAAGGAGAGAAGGATGGGAAGGTGTTTTTGTTTATCTTTCATTTATTCACTCTGCAAATGTTTATTAGTGTGGCCGTAGGTGCTAGGCTTGGTGCTGTCCCTAGGGACACAGGGAGGCCTTCCCACAGTGAGTGGGGGCCAGGGTTTTGCAGGTGGCCAGGGGCAGCATGCTGCCTGTCCTGCCTCTGCCTCAGGGCAGCTCCCCTGCGGGGACAGGGGTGTGGGTGGGGCCAAGTGCGTGGCTTTAGCCTCCAGGAGCAAGGAGAGGAGCCAGTGGGGAAGCAAAATTAAAATTCCTCTTGGAGAAGTTAACAACTTCCCAATTAAAGGACTTGTTGGTGAGACGCCTTGGAGGCCTTTTCAGTCAAGAGGCTCTTCTGAATAATGAAAGGGCTGCCTGAGCTTGGAGTGCAGCCAGAGGTGGGTGGGGTGCGGGAGAGGGCACCCCGCCTCAAGGCGGAGGACAGGCTGTGTGTAATGGGTGGGCCGGGGAGGTGGACGGGGAGGGCAGAGAAGAGTCCTCAGCCCTGCCCCTCCAGCCCCCTCCTGAGCCCACCAGTGCCCTCCACGGCCACTCTGTCCTCCACAGCGCACCCTTCCCTTAGCCTGCGTGGACCTTCCCGGCTTCTCTGCGATGCTGGCTCTTTCTATTTTTTTTTTTGGTTCTGGGGATTGAACCCAGGGGCACTTAACCACTGACCACATCCCCAGCCATTTTTATATTTTATTTAGAGACAGGGTCTCACTGAGTTGCTTAGGACCTTGCTGAGTTGCTGAGGCTGGCTTTGAACTCGGGATTCTCCTGCTTTGGCCTCCCGAGCCACTGGGATTATAGGTGTGTGCCACCGCGCCCAGCACTGCTGGCTCTTTCTTGTCCCTGCTTGACTCTAGGTTTTGTCCATGCAGTGCGTGTATTGCTTTCAGTCTGACTTTCTGGACACCCTGTCTGAGCTGGGTGGGAGCAGGGCTACCCTGGTCAGAGGGAGGCACTCCTGCAGGGGGCAGGGCAGCTCCTCCCACTTGGGCCCGGGTGGAGTGGGAACAGGGTGTGCTGATGACCCTGCATGGTGGTGATGGTCTGGACTCTGCCCAGGAGCAGCCAGCCTGGCTGAGGGTTTAGCATCGCCTGGGCTCTTGAGACTCCAGGCTCCCAGGTAGCCCATGCCAGTGGGACCGCAACCCTAACCCCACAGTCCTGGTGGCATCCCGGGATGGTTGGTGTTTGTTGGTCAATCCCCTGCCTTTCATCCTGGTGCTACCCAGAGGCTACCTGGGAGACTTTTGCTCCATCTGGTTTGGACTGGGTGTCTGCTGGGTCTCCCAGGAGAGGTGCCACCTCAGACCTGCCAGGGTTCCCCTGCATGCACCCGCATTGTGCGTGACCCTGGGCTCCTTGTGTCTTCACAGTGGCTGGGAGGCAGCTGGGATCACCCTGTTCAGATGCAGAGGTGAGGCGACCTTCAGCACAGAGGGTTGATGCTAAATAGGGGCTGTCCCCTGGGGCCCTCCAGGTCCCTAGGCGAGGAGGAGGCCCTCCCCTAGTGGACAGCCCAGGCCTTTACCCCGTGCTCGGGGACTGCCCCCAGCAGTTGTCAAGGTCATTTGAGGAGACGGTGTTACACGGTGGCTCCTCTGTCCAGGCGGGTGGCGTGGAGGGTGGCCGAGTGTTTGCAGCCCACACTTGCCCTCCCCTCCTTCCCCGTGTGTCCTACTTTCTGGAGCCTTCCCGGCCGAGGCTTCTGTGTAAATACGCAGGACTGAGAGGCCGGCCCCTCCAAAAGGCCAACCAACCAGTCATGCAGGCGCTCCCGGGAGCCCTGGGCTGGGGCGATAATTAGGAGAGGGTGACGTGCTGGTTGGGGATAGGAAAGGCCAGCCAGCAACCCGGGGAGGGTGGGCCCTAAAGACCCGAGGGTGATCAGCTGCTTTGACCAGGCTGGGAGCTGAGAAAATTTGGATTCAAGTCAGCCCTGCCCCTTACTGTGTGGCCTTGAGCAAGTGACCCAGCCTCTCTGGACCTCTGTTGCCTCTTGAGTGACATAGATAACCTTCCTGAGGGGTGGTAAGGGTCAGATGGCATAGCATGTGTGGACGTGCTGGGCCCAGGGCTGGTGGGTCTTGTATGTGGCACATGGACTTGTGGACAGCATCTCGGTATCACTGTTTGGTGGGAATGGTTCCCATCCCTCCTGATGCTTTGGTTCATGATTCAGTTCTTTAGCCTCAGTCTCCCCATCTGTATAATGGGCATAGGGATTCCTGCCTTACAGAGGTGCTGCACTCCATCAGTGGGAGTCCCCTATTCCCTCTTCCTGAACATTTAATGATCCCATCCTTTCTTGAGTACCCAGTGGGCTTTGCCTGGGCTCAGAATGAGTAGGTGACATGGTCCCTGCTTCTGGTAGCAACATAAGGACCAAGAGAAATGATGGGAACCCCAGAAAAGGAAAAGGGGTAAGAGAAAAAAGGGAGGGTTCTCTGGAGCAGTCTTGTCCTTAGGGTTCAGGACGATTTGGGGAAGCCAGGGCTGGGGGAGGAGTGGCAGAGGGTTTGCCTGGTTGGGAATGTAGTGAGCAAAAAAAAAAAAAAAACAGGTTAGAGGAGCAAGTTCAAGGGTGTGAGTTGCCAGGAGAAGCTGGCGGTGAGGGGAGGGCTGGTGTTGGGGTCAGAGGGCTCCAGCCCTGCTTGGAGTGGGGGATGAGGGGCGGGGGTTGGGACAGTTGTCTTCTGACATGAGGCGGCCGGGCAACAAACATTCCCCAGCATAGATCCGACTGGGGCCCTGTGGGGCGAGGCAGGGGTTCAGGGAAGTACCTGTGGACAGGGCTTCCCAGACTCCGGGCCTCAGATGGGGGCCAGAGGTCTTGTGCCAGGCCGGGGAGGAGGCAGCCACCAGAGCTGGATGACGTGCCTATGGAGATGCAAGGGGGCAGCCTTCTGCCAGAACTTAGGATCCGGGGCTCCGCTACTTGTGGGAGGGCTCTGGAGTGGGCTGGGGCTGCCCGCTCACCCTTAGCGGGTCCCTTCAAACTGGCCCGAGTCACGCTGCTCTGAACTCTGATTGTCTGAGAGCTCCTCATTCTAAGGAGCTGGAGGCAAGGCTTGGCGGGGGCGGGGCCTGTTTAAGACCTGAACCTCAAGCCTCACACTTTTTCAATGGTCCATGCTGTAATCTGGGGCTGTGGTGATTAGGGGCCATGATGTCCCTGAAAGGACTCAGCAGGTGACACCCATGTATGCAGCCTACCTTCGCCTCTCAGGGAGACTTGGGGAGGTTGAGGGGTGACCTGCTGCCACACAGCACTGGGGTCTGAGTCCCTGGTCCTCGGAGGGAAGGGAGGTGCCGTGCTCACCTCCATGCTGGAGTCTGGTGGCCCCCACCAGTTCTGACCAGGCCTGGGGGTCCAGGGGACCCTCTCAGCCACAAGTCTACCGTGCCTCTGAGCCACTGAGGGAGCCTTTAACATCTCTGCCCCAAATTAAAACCTATGAGCTCCTCAAAACAATGAAAAATTTCCCTAATAAAAGAGGAGGCACACTCAGGCATGTCCTCAATGAAGGGAGTGACTTCCGGGATTAATCCAGGATGGATGGGAGGGCGCCAGCGGAAACGCGCGCAGTGGATATTGTAACAAATTGTTTGCTCCTAAGAGGAATAATTCTTAATGTGCACCGTGGAAGGGGAAGGCACCTTGGCTTGTCGCAGTGCCATGCTTCATCCGCTGGGCCCTGGCAGGGTCTCTGCTGGGATGGCCTCACCTCTAGGCTCTGGCCCTTCAGGGACAACCTCTCTCAAGTGAGTTTGAGAGTGTGCATGCGACTGGGTGCCCCTGCATCTGTCCCTAGAGCCCCCTCGGCCTCCTGAGTCCTGCTTCCTCCTGCCTGCGGTGCCTAGAGGTGGATCTGGGTAGGGAAATGCTCTTCCTCGGCCACTTGGGCCACCTCTTCCTCTTGGGACCTTCTTAGACCTAGACCTGTCCATCCCCCTATTTCAGATCACCCGAGGGAGGGTCCAGACTGGCTGGCTCTCAGCATGCCTCAGTTTACCCGTTGGGGTACCTGCCTCCTCCCTCACTCCCTTGCCCCAGGCCCAGGTGGGGAGGGGACAGCTGTGTCCCTGTCTGGCCACTTTTCCCAGCCGCCTAATGTGTGTGTATAGAACCTGGGGAACGGGGAGGTGAGGTCGGTTCACACACAGGAGCATGAGTGAACACAACTCAGAAAGCTTCCTGCCTTCTACTTCCCACTCCCAGCCGGGGCTGGGCCAGCGATAGAGCAGAGCCCTGGGTTCTGGGGGGCAGGGCTCTCACTTCCCTATTGCCTGACCGCGGCTCCCTGGGCAACTCCCACTGTCTGGTGTCTTCCGACAGGGATTCCCTTTCGCTTCACCATCATCCTCTAGTGCCCTGAGAGCAGGATCTCCGTTCACCCCAGAGGATGCGTCCTGTAATGGTTCTCAGACATAATTAAGTCACGCAGGGGGCACAGGGTGGCTGGGCCTCTGCTTCCTTGAAACTGCCTCACCACGCTGTTTAGAGAACCCGGGTCCGAACCCTGTGCACCTCCTCCCCACCTGTCCCTCTGCTGAGCCGAAAGGGCAGCAAGGCCGCAGCTGCACAGGCCATCCTGGGGACAGGGAGCCCCTCTCACCACCCCCTCTGGTTTGGAGCAGATCTGCCCTTTCACTCATCCGCTGTCGACGGTGGACGAAGGCGCTGCTCTAGGTTCTGGGGACATTGCTCCTAGATCATCTTAAAACTGCTCCGGCCCTCAGCTGGTGTCCCTTCATGTTGGAGGGAAATCAAATGACAAATATTTTGGATAACCTGGGACTGTGATCAGCTTGGAAGGGAAATAAACAGGGCCATGGGATAGGGAGTGACTGGGGATGGGTGAGAGTCTCCCAGGAGGGCCCAGGCAGGCCTTTCTGAAGAGGTGACACCGAGCTGGAGGGGGCCGGGCAAGGGGAGGAGAGGGCGGAGTCGTGGCTTGGGTGGCCTTGCAGGACTGGGGCTCATGCTGGAGGGTGGCGCTGGTGTGAAGGCTGATAGTCTGGGTCAGGTGAGGTCGGCTTGGTCTGAGTCTTGGTCCCGGGGTGGCACCATCTTCTGGTTTGGGGACTCTGGGGGGGGTGGAAATGTCAGGATCTGGTTTGGACTTGCTCTGTTTGAGGCTCCAATGAGCCATCCAAGGACAGCATCATCCCTTTGGTTAGCATGTGGACCTACTGCGTGTCTGAGGACACTCAAAAGGACTTCTCATGGCTGGTCACATTTCTTCAAGGTCAAAGCCTTTGGCATGTCAGGGCGCCTCATTGCCAGACTGTTTTTCAGATGAGGAGACTGGGGGACTCACTGGCCCTAAACTGTGGGTGGCCTTCTTCTAGACCCCTGGTGTTGAGAGGAGAGAGCAAAAACCTGAGTGCCACCTGATACGGAAGTGGCAGGAAGACCCGGGCGGGGAGCAGGGTGCCTCCTGCTGACGTGTGTGTGTGTGTGTGTGTGTGTGTGTGTGTGTGTGTACGCGCTTGAGCATGCGCGCGTGGCAAGCCCATTAACAAACAGAGAAATAAATTAACAAGTATTCAACCCACCAAATGTTCCTTCTGTTCTGTATAATAGAGCGCGGGAACATAATTTTCCCCTGGAGCAAATTGCAACAGCTGAACCTGTTCCTCGTTTTCCTCCAAAAACTGCTTAAAATTCTGGAACGCTTGTTGATTTCGGGTCCTTTCCCTTTCTGGCTCCTGTCCCCAACCCCCAGGCTGCTTGCCTCCGCCTTCCCCTTGCCAGGCCTCGGAGGAGCCAGATTGTCACAGTGCAAGGGCCCCCACCCTGCAGATGGGAGAAGCCTGGGGAGTAGCAGCTCAGGCCAGGGCATCAAGGGCGAGGAGTATTGGGCATGTTGAGCCATTTAGGTGAATAAAATGCTCAGGGTTGGCAGAAAGGACTAGCAGCTTCTCATGGGGACTTCCACAGATATGCTGTGTGACCTTGGGTCAATCATTTCCCCATTTTGGGCTTTAGTTTCCACCTGGCATAATGGGGCTGACCACACCTGCCATCTCCATGTGAACACGATGGATGGTATGTCCAGTGTGTGGTATGCATAGATGTCCAGTGTGGGGTATCCTACTGAGGATGTCACATATGGTGGCTAGGGTGATCCCCCATGCCAGACCCTTCTGAAGAGCTCCTGGATTCAGGGACTCTTGCCCTGCTTCTGAAATCCTCTAGGGCACTTCTAATTTTCTTAAAGCAAATTAATTTCTATCTACTTTAATTAAACATGTCTCATAAAAATGTATATTTATTTATAGATCTTCCTTCTTCTGCGGATCCTGATCCTCTCTGTCACTCGGAGCCCAGCCTGGGTTCCGACTTCCCGGGGGTGGGAGCCGGGTTGTGGGGAGGCCTTAGCTGTGGATTCCCAGCTGGTTCTGGCCAGGCCGAGGTACTTCTGATGGCCGTGGCAGGGGAAGCTGGAATCCAGTGCTCCGGAGCCGGAACATTCCTGCCTCTTCTCCCTGCCTTCGGGGATCTGGCTGGACTTGATGGAAGATGAAACGTCCCATCATCTGGGGACTGTTTCTGAGTTCCACAGCAGAAAAAGTAAATCCCGGAGAGGCCATGGGGGTCTGCGGGCTGCAGGACTGAGCCATACCGGGGCCTGCTGTGTGGCAGGAGGGCCTGTCACCCAGGGACTGTCTCCACGCCCTGCGGCAGCCCAAGCCTGGTCCCTGCAGGAAGCTCTCCTCGACTCCGCCATCTGCCTCAGCCCCCTTGGCTGCTCCAACTCACCCCAGAGCCAGGCCTTAAACAGCAGGAGTTTATTTCCCCACAGTTCGAGGGGCTAACCGTCTGAGATCAGGGTGTCAGAGCAACTGCGCTCTGGTGGGGGCTTTCTTCCTGGCTCACAGATGACCACCTCTTGCTGTGCACATACCACACACACACACCACACACACACACACACACAGATTTGATGTCTGTTCTTAGAAAGACACTAATCTATTGGATCAGGGTTCCACCCTTATGATTTCATTTAACCTTTCCCGCATTAGGTGTTGGAGCTTCAACTTAGGAATTTAAAGGGTCGTGGTTCCTTCCGTAGGGCCACGCCGGCACTCCTGCCCCTGCACCGTCTGGTGCTGTATTACCAGCTGTGTGGTTCCATTTCGCCCAGGTCTCCTCCTCACACAGGCCTGGGCATTTGGGACTCCACCATGATACCGGCTTGAGAAGCTGCCTGGCTGAGCTGCAGTTTGGGGGATTTCTAGCCCCTTACCCTGGTGTGGGGTGGGCCTCACCCCCTTCGCACATCCGGGCTTCGTCCAGGCCTCCTAGATGGGGAGCGTCCGACCCACAGGCCTTCCACGTCCTACCTGTCAGTGGCCCAGCATGGCCCACAGGGGAGGTCAGCCCTGACCTGCTCTCCAAGGCCCTTCAAACCTAGTCCCTGTTCCATTCCACTAGCCTCCCACCCTGGGCCTTCCCACGACCCAGGACACACCACTTTGTTCCTGGTTTTTGTGCCTGTGGTTCCTCCTGCAGGGTGTGAAGCAGTCTCCTCACCTGCTGGTGAACCCCTCCCTGTCCTGGGAAGTCCTCCTCAGCATGGCCACCCCCACCGCTCTGGGCTCCCTGCCACTCTGGGCTTCCTTGCTGGGCTTAGCATCCTGGACAGTCCTGGTCAGGGGCTGTGTGTGGTCCACCACGGGCCCCGCACCTCCTGTGCCTGGCTCCACCCTGCTCGTGGGTGAGTGGATGGTGAGCAGTTAGTGGGCTCCTGTGGTCCAGGGTCTGGGAGGCCGTCACCATGGAGCTTAGGAGAGACAGACAATCAACAAGACAGATAAGCCAAGTCCACACCATGTTAGATAATGTCAAGGAGGAGAGAATGCAGTGGGAAGGAAATGTCAGGGGTGGGGAGGGTCTCAGAGGTGGTGACTTTGAGGTAAAGACCTGAAGGACCCCAGGGATACCTGGAGAGAGCTTTGGAGGCAGAGGCCACGTGCTCTGCTCCCAGGTGGGGGCAAGCC
The DNA here is from genome assembly GCF_047511675.1 of Marmota flaviventris. Lineage (NCBI taxonomy): Eukaryota > Metazoa > Chordata > Mammalia > Rodentia > Sciuridae > Marmota > Marmota flaviventris. The sequence continues at coordinate 120,518,979 of NC_092499.1, forward strand.
TGGCCTGAGTGAGGAACAGGGAGGGGGGACCTCGTGGCTGGAGCAAGCTTTGTCAGGAGTGAACCTGGCCAGAGGGCGGACCCTACAGTGTTGGGCTGGGCGGCTGGGAAGACAGGCTCCCTTTGCCTGCCGATGGGGGCTGGGGGCCAGGATCTCAGCTGTGACCGTGGGAAGCCCCATATGCCCCTTTGTCCAGGAGGAGGTGTTTAGAAGGTGGTTGGTGACCATGGAAGGCTACATAATGGCTCCCAAGGATATCCAGGCCCTAATCCCTGGCACCCATGACAGTGACCTTGTATGGGAAAGGTCTTTGCACGGGTGATTGGGCTCAGGCCCTGGAGATGGAAAGATTACGCTGGATTATCTGGGCCCTGGCTGCATTTACTTGTGTTCATTTAAGAGGAGGAGGAGGCCGTGTGACCAGGGAGACAGTGATATTGCCATGAGCCAAAGAAGGCCCGTAGCCACCAGCAGCCCCCAGAAGCTGGAAGAGGCCAGGAATGGATGTGGCCCTAGAGCCTATGGAGGAACCAGGCCTGCCAGTACCAGGGCTTTGGCCCAGGAAACTCATTTCATAGTCTGGCCTCAGAACCTTGAGGAATAAAATTGAAAAAAATTTTTTTAGTTATAGATGGACACAATATCTTTGTTTTACTTTTTTAATTTTTATGTGGTGCTGAGGATCGAACCCAGGGCCTCACACATGCTAGGTGAGTGCTCTACCGCTGAGCCACAACCGCAGCCCAATTTCTGTTGTTTTTAAACCACCAAATCTGTGGTAATTCGTCACAGCAGCCCTGGGACACTAATACAGTGTCATAGGCCCAGAGAGTGATGAAATGCCCCAAGTGTCCTAGGCCTGGGGAGTGAACGTGCCTGTCCTGTGGGGTGTGACGTCAGACCCACTGTGAGGACACCAGCATCGATGACATACCACCACGTACACTCGCCCCTTACTTAATGGTTGATCAAATCATGGGCATTGGATCCTCACCGTCCCCACTGTGACTCAGGCTTGAGGCTGGGGAAATGAGGCACTCAGCTGTCACCCTGTGAGGCTTGGTGCCTGTTGGTTGTCCCTGGGGAGGAGGGTGTCCCGGAGGGGTTTGGCTGCTACCTAATGGCTCCTGTGGGCCTGGCTTGCACCCGTTGAGTGGTCTCGGCTGAGGGCCGTCTCTGCAGGGTGGGCTTCTGCTGAGGATGCCACACCTGCCGGACTCTGGCTGCTCTCAGCCGAGCTCTGGGGCTGGGCTCCGGGGCCATCCTGCTTGGCTTTGAATCCTGGCTCTCCGCTGGGTGGCCTCGGTGTGCCTCAGTCTTGTCTGTAAAATAGAAATTCATTAAAACGTGTAAAATATCTAGGAGGTGTCAGCCCTCCCCCCTGCGGCCTTGGGGGCTGGGCTGTGGGGACGGGCTGTGCCCTCCATGGATCTGACCACCTGGCTCCCCACAGAGCCACCGCTGTGCCGCCACCGCGGGCAGAGGTCCCGCTTCCTCCCCCGGACTCCAGCTCCCTGTGAGGCTGGAGGAGGACTGGGTCGCTGGTCGGTAAGGGGCCTGTCATCTGGGGCCCCAGGCTGGGGGCTCGGCAGGTCAGCTCCCTTCCCTGGACAGTGACCTGCCCCAGGCCACCTCCACCACGAGCAGATCCTGAACTAGGGCAGGAGGGCTGCGTGGGTGGAGGGCAGGCTGGGCACTGTCCCGTGGCCCTGGGTGTGGTGGGGATGCCGACCCCCTTGGAGGGCCCAGACAGCGGTGGCTGTGGGGTCGGGGTTGCAGCGACCTCGGGAACAGCAGGTACTCAGGGCCTGTTAGAACCTGAGGGGAGACGGGTGATATTTACAGCCCAAATCTGGGTCCCCATAAAGGGAGGCGGGGTAGGGGCGGGAGGGACTGGACTTTTTGATAATGTCATAAATGGAGTCTTGTTTCCCTAGAAACAGCCGTGGCAGTGGCGGCCACGGGCTGACAGATGCGCGCACCGTCAAATGGGCCCACAGAGGCGGCGGCTGGGACATCGGGAGGGAGGGAGGAATGGGCTGTGACTCTCCCGGCCTGGGGCCCAGGGGCAGCCAGTGTGCTAGTGAGGGAATGGTAGGGAGGCTGATGGAGGTCAGAGGCCTGGAATTAGGCATCTGGGGGATAGTGGGGTGCCTGCACTGTCCAGGGTTTAGCGGCCTCTGGGTGGGGGCCTACCTTGGGGCTGGCAGGGAGACATTTTCAGAGTTAGAAGCCAACTCTTTAGCAATGGGCAACAGGAGATCCACTCCCACAGTGTTGGTGTGAGCCTAGAGAGACACAGACATAGGGGAGAGTACTGGAGAGCCTCAGCACAGGTGTACAAGGCTGCATTATAAGGAGCAATGAGTCTGATATGGAGGAGGGGATTTCTGGAGTGGCTTGATCATATCTGGTGTGCATGGCCCTATCTAAGGCTAGGTGTGGTTGGTCCATGTTGCCAGAGCCATTGGAATCAGAGGTTTACTTAAATTGTCTCATGTCAGAGAGAGTAAGGGACTGGCTTTCAAGCTGCCACCAGTGTCTGCTTCACACTGAGCTCCACCTTGACCCACAGGGACATCAACAGGAGGTGGCAGGCAGGAAGACTGGGACATAACATCCGAGGAATAGCAGGTTCAGGGGTAACACTTGCTGTCTAGAAATCTCTCAGGAGCTGAACCCTTCCCCTGGTCTGTGGTGGGCACCCACTGCCCCAGGGCAGAGCCGAGTCCAAGGTGGAGGCTCTCAGTTAGAGCCGCAGATGGACGGGCTATCTTGTGTGGTAGTGAGCTTGCTGTCATTGGAACTATGCAAGCATGGCCCAGGAGATAAAGAAAGACCTCCTGGTGGAGAGAGGGGCAGGATAAGGTCTTCCTAGCTGTCCTCAGTTCTGGGAGATAAGACAGTGCGGGACATAAGCATCTGGCCCGGGGCCCTCCTCTCCTTGCTGGATCCAGTCCCCGTGTGGCTGTGACTTGCTGTGTGATTTCAGCTGGAGCCCTGGGCTCTCTGGGGCAGGGTCCAGGGGCGCTGAGGTGGTGCAGAGTCAGCTCAGTGTTGGGGTTCGAGAGGACATTCCAGGGAATTGAGGCATGCTGCCCGCACACTCTCACTGCCCCCCTGGACTGGGACACTGGACAGGGCAGAGCAGGGCTCTCCAGGCCTCTGGCCCATTGTCTCCAGAGAGGGTCTCCAGGGGGCCTGGCAGGGCAGGATCAGCGCCTGAGCCCCCTCCCTGAGCAGCTCCCCCTCCCAGAACTGGCTCAGCAGCCCCTTTAGGGCATGGAGCTAGGGGTCGAGGAGGGAGGTGTTGGGGACCCATGGGAGCCTCAGGGTGTTCTCAGGACTTAGGGGAGGGCTGGGAGGCACAGGGACCCCCTGAGTAGACAGGACATAGACAGACAGCTGTCCCTGGGAGACCCCTTCTGAGGGTTTGGGAGGAGCACCTCAGCCTGGGCAGAGGCTCCAGGGCCCGGCTGGCACCATCACTCGGCAGGGCTACGAGGGCGATGGAGAGACGCTTGCCCTGGCTCCTTGCTCCCCCAGGCTGGGCCCCAGGCAGAGATCTGTGCAGTGGGCAAGTCACAGGGCAGCTGGTGCTAGAGGTGCCCCCAGGAGAACATGGGAGCCTTGTGCCAAGGGATGTGGGGCTGGAGTCAGGCTGGGTGGAGGGCTCCCAGGATAGTGGGGAGCAGGGATGGGGCTCAGTGTGGCCTGTCTCCGTTCACATCTCACCTGCTAGCATGCCGCCAGCCTGCCCATCCATCCGCAAAGTGGGGTTGGTGTCGTGGATCAATTGACTCAATTTGTGAGTCAGTTAGGTCAAGCTGAGCACAGAGTTGGTGTTCATTAAATTGTCTTATTTATTTTTATATATTTATTTGTAGATGGGCACGATACCTTTATTTTATTTACTTATTTTCATGTGGTGCTGAGGATCGAATCCAGTGCCTCCCATGTGCTGGGCAAGTGCCCCACCACTGAGCCACAATCCCAGCCCCGTTTTATTTATTTATTTACGGGCAGTACTGGGGATTGAACCCAGGGGTGCTCACCACTGAGCTACATCCCCAGCCCTTGTTAATTTTTTTTTAAAAAATAGGAGACAGTATAATCCCGGTGACTCAGGAGGCAGAGGTAGGAGGATCTCAAATTCGAGGCCAGCCTCTGCAAGTTATTTTGAAACTGGGTCTTAATAGATTTCCCAGGCCAGCTTTGAACTTGTGGTCCTCCTGCCTCATCCTCCTGAGTAGCTGGGATCCTAGGTGCCAGCTGCCCCGCCTGGCTGGTTGTGTTGTGTTAGTGCTGGAATTAAAAGTGCTTGGAGCTCCAGACGACCTCCTTCCTCCACAGCCTGCTGCTCCAGGCTGTCCATTCTGTGTCCAGGCCTCCCAGGGCCCGAGTCTCTGGGCCCCTGGGCTTGAGGGATGGGCTGCTGCAGGGACCTGGGCTCTAGGTCTCCAGAGCAGCAGCCCTTGGCCTGGCCTCCACCCCTTCCTGCCTTCATGAGCTTGTGCTCTGCAGCCTCGGGGGACACCTCCTTAGCTCCTAATCAGATTTCACCTGAGAGCAAATGCCCATAAACCAGGTGAGGCTGAGTGGGTGGAAGGTAGGGGGTGGCAGGAGGGAGGGAGAGGCTGAAGCCCACTCCCCAGCCCCCAGTCCCCAGAGCTGAAGCTGGTTCCTGCTAATTAGCGCCTTAACGAGCCATGCTAAGGCTTCTCCCTGAGCCCGCTCCCAGACAGATAATTACAATGATTTTTTTTTTTTGGCTGCTGGGGGGCTCTTTAGGGGGGTACTTTTCTGGCTTTTTCAATGTCCACAGGGATTTTCCAATCTACCCACTCTCGCCTCATTTGGAGAAAGGAAAAAAAAATGTGTTAATGGACCTTTTTCTGCAGCTGAGAAGGACAATTTATGATCGGGGTGACAAACTTCATTTTAATGAGAAGCAAATTTCACTTTATTTTAAAGTCCAGCTCCTCCCCCACCTTGAATCTGTGGAGGTGGGGCACTGGGAGTGGGAGCCTGGGGGCAGCTCAGCAGGACCTGGGGTGGCCCAGCTGCTGGGGAGAATTCCCATCCTCCAGGCCCCGTGTCTGCCTGCTCGCTTGTCCCCTCCGTCCACAGTCGGGGGTTCTGGAGGGGACTGCGATGGCCTCTGTTTACAGATGGGGAAGCCGAGGTTACCAGACGTTACCAGACTCGCGGGCATCTTTGGAACTGTCAGGGTTTGGGGGTGGGATGTCCACCTGGCTACCTGACACCTCTCGTGTCCTGCCTGACCCTGGGAGTGGGATTGCCCTCTCCCCCATCTCTCAGGGATAGGGCAAGGGAGCCCAGGTGAGGGAGGCCAGGTGGAGTCTGCTGGCATTGCCAACCCTGGCCCCGGGGCCCCCGGCTGCACTGACCAGGGAGGAGGCCAGGTTCCTCTATTCTGTCCCTCTTTTCGAACAGGAACCTTGAATGGTGTCCACTCTGGGTCTGGAGGGGGCGTGCACAGCAGAGGTGGGCATTCCATCTCCCCTGTAGCTCCTAAAGTCGGGGGGATTCTACTGGACCTGGCAGCCTGGCTAGAGGCATGGGTGGGGGGGTGATCAACCCATGGAGCCTAGAGCAGGCAGGCCGGAGAGAGGCCAGCAGACCGGGGACTCCGACGCCTGGGTCCCTGGCTCTGGTCTGTCCAGGATTCCAGAAGGGCCTGCTGATTATTATTATTATTATTTGGTTTTCTTTTTATATATACATGACAGTAGAGTGTATTTTGACATAGTATCCATATATGGGGTTTGTATATTCTGGTGGTTGTTCCCATGATGTGGAGTTACACTGGTCGTATATTTGGATTCATAGTGAACACAGGAAAGTTACGTGGGATTCATTCTACTAACTTTCTTATTCCCATCCCCCACTCTTCCCTTCATTCCTCTTTATTTAATCCAATAACCTTGTATTCTTCCCTCCCCCTCTTTATTGTGTGTTAGCATCTGCATATCAGAGAGAACATTCTGCCTTTGTTTTATGGGATTGGCTTAATTCTCCTAGCATGGTATTCTTCAGTTCCGTCCATTTGCCAGCAAATGCCATAATTTCATTCTTCTTTATGGCCGAGTAATATTCCTTTGTGTATATGTACCACAGTTTCTTTATCCATTCATCTGTTGATGGACACCTTGGTTGATTTCATAGCTTGGTCATTGTGAATTGAGCTCTTATAAAATTTGATGTGGCTGGGTCACTGTAGTATGCTGATTTTAAGTCTTTATTCTGAGGAATGGGATAACTGGGTCCAACGGTGGCTCCATTCCAAGTTTTCTGAGGAATCTCCATACTGCTTTCCAGAGGGTCGCCCCAATTTGCAGTCCCAGCAGCAATGTGTGAGTGTGCCTTTCCCCACATCCTTGCCAACATTTATTGTTCCTTGTGTTCTTGATAATTGCCGTTCTGACTGGAGTGAGATGGAATCTCAGTGTAGCTTTGATTTGCATTTCTCTAGTTGCTAGAGATGCTGAACATGTTTTCATGGATCCGTTGACCGATCGTACTTTTGTGACGTGACTGTTCAGTTGCCTGCTGACTCCTGAGGAACCTAGGAGGCTCCCTGGAGCTGGGATTGGCTTGGACTTGAACCCAAGGACTGCCTGGACCAGAGCTGGGACGAGGGGCAGGAACCCTGTACCCAGGGCTGCCCCTTCCCAAGTTACTGCATCTGTGGCTGGAGCCAGAGCTCCCTGTCACCTCAGGCAGAGGGCTGGCTGTGGCTTCTGGAGTGTCCGGGACCCCAGCCCCTCTTGGGCCCTGTGCTGGCCTCCTGACTCAGCTTCCAGGGGCTGCTCCTCCTAGCGTCCCCAGGGACACTGGGTGCTCTTGTCTGCGGAGCGTGGAAGGGATCTTGGAGACGGGGGCCAGAGTGGGACTTCCTTCCCATGATCTGACAACTTCTGTGGAGAATTCAGGACCGAGGGCTCACTGGCTGTCAGGCCCCTGGTTTTCCAATCGAGGACCCACTGCAGCCCCTTGCCGCCACCTCCCCTAGCCCACGTGGGGTGGGGCATGAGGACACTGGACTGTGGGGTCAGTGCCCTGTGGCCCCAGTCAGCACAGAGTGGGATCGCAGCCCTGCCACTTACCAGTGGGGACCTCAGACAAGTCTCCGCACCCTCAAAAATGGGTTAACCGCCCGGTCAGCACGGTGCTGTTGGATGCTGCGTATGTAGTCGGTGCTCAAACATGGATGCAGATATAAAATTGCCACAACCATGACCTTTCAGAATGCCAGACCTTTGGGGTCCAGGGTCCTCGTGTGTCCAGGAGGTTGGAAGGAACCGTCCAGCCCCTCGCCCAGCCCCCACCCTAGGAGGTGGTTGCTCCCCCCGCCTCCCGGGTGTGTGTGTCACCCTACCTATGTTGTCCTTATCCTCTCTCTGACCCTGTTTCACCCTGAGGTGCTGATGAGTAAAGGGGACCATGTCAGAGGGTGGGAGTGGGCTCGGCGTTCTGGGTGATTTGAGCCCTGGGAAGGGCCACAGTGGCTTCTGGGGGCCTGGAGATGGGCCTGGCCTATCCCTTTGGGACCCATTGCCCTGACTGGCCCAGGCAGGAGGTGGGAAGGGTGGGTGTCTGGGCGCTCTCTGGCTGGGAGGCAGCCTGCCAGGCCAGACTGGGAATGCCAGTGTCCTTGGCTCTGGCTAGTCCATGGATCCGGAAGGGCTTGTTGATTCCTGGGGGATGGAGGAGGCTCCCTGGATCTGGGGTCAGCTTGGATTTGAATCCACTCCTGGAGTGTGGCCTGGGTGAGTTGTGTGTGTGTGTGTGTGTGTGTGAGTGCTGGGGATTGAACTCTGGGGTACTCTACCAGCTCGCCCAGGACCATGCCTGTGGCTTGTGGCTCTCCCGGCCCCTGTTCCCTGGCTCTCTCTGGGGGAACCTCTCTGCTCAGTATGTGAGGCGGGGGTGAAGGCAAGCCTGGCGCTGTCAGTGAGGTCACTGTCTGCCAGGGCGGGTGGGCGGCCGATTCGTTTGGCTCTTGCCCTCTCCCCACAGCACCCTGACCTTCATCCTCGGCCCAGTCAGCTGTGACATCATCCAGCCCAGCGGCGTGTGGCATGGGGGCGGACCGGACCCTGGCAGCTCCTCCCAGGGAAGGTTCCTCACTCCTGGGCTGACCCTGGGTGTGTGAGCGGGAGGCAGGAGAGAGGTCAGAAAGGCTCCAGGGGGACTGGAAGTGGGTCACCCAGAGCAGGAGCCACCCTGGGTGGGCGGCCCAGCAAGGGCAGGGGCCCGGAGCCCACGAGGCCCCTCTGGAGGCCTTTGTTGGCCTGTGGCGGCGGGTGGAGGCTCCACACCTGGGTCCCGCCCTGCCATGGACAGCCTCCTCAGTTGCAGGGAGGAGGGTGCTGAATGGTCACCGGCCCTCAGCTCTGTGGCCCTGAGCCTGGCCTGTGGTGGCTGCAGCTGGGGTCTGAGTAGTGAGGCCCGAGTACCACGGTCCATGAGTGGTCCCTGAGAGCCGTGGGAGCAGCGCAGGCCTGAGTGAGCGCAGGGTGAAGTGGAGGGACAGGGCGGGAAGAGACCTGCAGTGACTGATGTCCCTGGCAGAGGACGTCACCCCCCTGCTTTTCCCTGCCCAGGGCTGCAGCACCCCGTCCAACCAAGCGAGGAGTGAATCGCAGATGTGGATCCCCCGGCGGGGGGACATCGATCTCCATTAAAAGGTGGGTCAGGGATGCTCTCCCTGCTGTCCTCTGACAAGCCTGGCCCTGGCTGGCCACTGTGATGGTGGGGGCACGGGGGGGGGGGGAGCAGACCATGATCTGTCCCTCTTCACTTCCTCCCTCCGTTCTTCAAGCCCTGGTGCTCAGTTTGCTGTCACCATCCCCGCCTGCTCCCGGGTCCCCATGGGTAAGAGGGGCCCTCTTTGCACAGACCTGGTTCTCTTCCTTCATGGCTCCCCCTTGATTCGTATTCCTGGCTTTATTTGTTTAAAGTGAGGCCAGAGGCTGCAGCTGCCTCGGTCACAGACCTCTCCCCAGGGCCTGGGACAGGGGAGGCGCTCAATAAATATTTGTTACATGAAAGAAAGAAAAACTCAGTGGGCTTCTGGTGTGGGCAACCCCCACCCACAGGAAGCCCCCAACCAGGGAGCGGAGGAGGAGCTAGAGGAGGCCGAGGGTGTCCCGGTCTGCCCAGGGGCACCCACTTAGTGGGAGGGGAGGCCGTGCTCTCCTGACACCCGGCAGGGTGGAGGCAGGTGCTGCCAGCAGGCTGGGGCGGGGGCGTGCGGGTGGGGAGTATGGAACAGTGGGCACCCACAGGTCCCGGCAGGGGACAGGAGTGCCTGGGAGCCAGAGGTGGCCCCATGAGACTCAGGGAGTCCTCTTGGGTTTGTCACAAACCCCGCCGTCCTCTGTCCTTCCCTGCTACCTCTTGCAACTCTTTTTTGGATTCTTTGTGGGTTTCCTCCCTGGAAATGGCTTCTATTGGGATTTTTCCGGTTTCAGGCCTTAACTGTCGACTTGGCCGACATAAACTGTTGACTTGACCCTCCCTCCATTCCCTCCCTCTCACCCACATTTTGGGTTGTCTGAGTTCCCAGGTGAGCCGCAGAGTACTCCCTGATGACTTTCCCCTCTTGACAACTCTATTTTCCCTGAGGTTAATGGTTTGGGGGGGGGGGGGTTCTTTTTTTTTTTTTTTTAGTCATCATTAATGCCATTGTCAACTGTGCCCAGCTGGGTAAAGCTCCTGTCTACGTAACTAAACGTGAGAAGTACTTCTTTCATAAATTCCATCTTCTTGAAGAAGCCTCTCCCTGAGCCTCATGACCTGCTCCAGTTCAGTTTCTGTGTAGACAGCGGCTGGGGTTGGCCGGTGCCACTATTGGGGTCCCCCTCACCTCTCTCTCGCATTCAGTCTCTTGCTTCCTGGATCCCACATCTTCCTCTTCTTAACAGCTTCCAGAAAAGTTGCCTGGCAGGTATCTTTGTGAAACTTGGCCGGTGGGAGCATTCTTCACCATGTCCTGAATCTCCATTGCTAATTTGACTGGGTGTAGAATTCTAGACAAGACCTCCGACCCCGACCTTCAGGGACCCTCCTTTAATGCTTCAGGAACCCGTGTGGAGACATCACCATTGTTCCAGGATTGGGTTCTTTGTCGGGGTTTTCCTTTCTGGGAACTTGGACAGTGAACTCCTCCTCCAGGTCCTGGGCATTCCCCCCTAGCTGTCCTTGGTGGGTTTGTCTTTCCAAATCTGAGATTCACGTTCCTTTCTCTGCAGTCTTTGGATTACTTCTTTAAGGGTTTCCTGACCTCTCTTTTCTCATTCTCTTTCTGAAACTCCTGTTGCCAGGCGTCCTGCTTCCTGGAGGGCCCTCTCTTCTTTCTTCCCTTCCTTTGTTGTGTCTCTTGATCTTTCTGCTCCTCTTTCTAGAGCTCCTTGATTTTGTCATCCTGTCCTAATAGACGAAATTTAAAATTTTTTTCCTGCCCGATAAATATTAAATTTCAAAAATTTCTTATTTACTGAATATGTTCTTCAGAATATATTCCATTCCTTTCTTGTTTATGGATATTATGTTTTGTTTTTCTGGAAAATTAATGAGACTTTTTTTTTTTTTTTTTTAAGTTTCCTGCTCTCTGCATCTTCTGATCTCTCCAAGTTGCTGTTTTCCCCCATTTGCTCCCTTGTGTGGGACTCTGCTTCATATTAAAGATTTCCTGCATTGATCCACTTAGCTGATTTTGCTGGGTGTCAGCCCCAATCTCCAGCCCTGAACAACACGGTGGTCAGAAGTTGCTGAGCTGGTGGAGTTGGTCTCTGAGTGTCTGGTGGTGTTCCATGGATTGCCTCTAGGTAGGAGGACACGGGGGCACCAAAAGCTGGTGTCCCTGACGCCTGGGTGAGCTTGTCAGCTGAGGCTTCCCTGTGTCGGGTCTGGTTCATGGGGAGCCCCAATGACAGAGTCTCCTGAAAGGACTGAGTCTCTGGAGGCCAAGTGGGAAGGGAAGACTGGGGTCCTGACCCGAATTACAGGGTATAAATTTTCACCTACTCCCTTAGATGGTCTTCACCTTCTGTGTAGCCTGGGGTCTTCCAGCCCGGAGACCCTCAGCTCGATCTTCCCCAAGGGAAAAAAAATAACCACAATTGCCGGGTTTCTGATCTTGCGACTAAAAGGCTCAGGGGTCACTCCAGTTAAACTGGGCTGACTGGGCTGCATGAAATAACCACACAAGAGACACAAATACCTTTTTCTTTGGGGTCGCTATGAGGCTCCTCTGACCTTAAGTGTCCGTAGAAAGAGAGAGAGAGAGAGAGAGCACACACACGCTGACCCCTTTTATTGAGGAGAAGCTATTCAAATGAGGAAAGGGGTCAGATTTCAGGGGGCTGAGTCTATCTTCATGATGTCCACTGTCAGCAGGTTGATTGACATCTGGGTAGGCCACACCCAAGGGCACAGTAAGAGAAGGGGACACACACAAGGCACTTCTATGGAAGATTCTATCCTAAACAGGGCAAGGGGTTATATTACAAAGAAACAGGTGAGCATAGCTTCACCCATGGGGCTGTAGCAAGACACACCCATGCACGATACACTGAGTGCCTCAGCACCAAGCCGGGGAGTGTGACTCAGTCACGTGTAAGGTTGGTCTCCCACACACAGTCTTGGACGGAGCTGGGGATGGGATGGCGCTCCTTGGGGTCCACCTGTTTCTTCCACAGCCCCTCCTTCCTCCGTCCAGGGTATCCGGCTGCCTGTTCCTGGGCCTGCCTTCTGCCAGGTAATAGGACAGGGACTTAGGACTCAGCTTCCTCAGCTCTGCCAAATCAATTACCACTCACCCATCTGCTCTCCAGCTTCCAGAATGATGTTGCTGTTTCCTCTTCTTCCATTCTTGGTCCTTATGGACATGTACAAGAAAGATCCTTTATTGTAATGGGTTTTGCCAAGGAGTGGGGGTAAACCCAGCACATGTGGAATCCGCTGTGGTCACGCTGTGCGTCCCAATGCTGTTGGACATTGACAGAGTTCCTCTGCGCTCTCAGAAACATACGCTCTCCGTGAGCCTGTGGGAGGCCTCTTAGAGTGGCGAGGCCTGGTGGCCGGCCACACGATACGGTCCAACTGTTTCTCCGATTGCTTGGAGCAGCTCCCGCTTCCCCCAGCAGTGTGTGCGCGGTCTGTGGCTCCAGTGTGACACTGGGCAGTGTTGACTTCGGGTGTCCCCCGATGGGAGGCGGCTCTCATGCTCCTCCTTGGCGTCTCTCAGGACTCTCTGTGTGTTGGCAAGCCTCGCTGTGTGTTTGTGAGCCCTCCCGTCCTCATCCGACAATTGCCTGTTCTTATTCTTTGACTTTTAAAACAGGTGGGTGATTTGCTGGTTTTTTTTTTCTTTTTTTAATTATTGATTTGCAGAATTCTTTATATAGCTTGGAAACAGAATTTCTTTTTCTTTTTCTTTTTTTGTCATTCCTGGTGTGCTGCAGGTCTATTCTTCTGGTCTGTCTGTGGCTTGTCTTTCCCTTTGTGATGTCTTTTGTTGCACAGATGATTTAAATTGTAATGAAGCTAAATTCCTCACCTTTTTATAGCTTGTTGGGCCTGGGCATTTTTAAGGCTCTTGATGTATATTGCTTCATTATCACAGAGAAAAGTTGTCCCAATTTGCCCTTGGAATGGGCAGAGGGGTGACAGGCATCCCTGGTGCACAACTGGTGGGTGTGAACACAGAGGAAGTGGGGGTCCCGGAAGGTGGTAATTAACCATCTAACACGCCAGCCGTGCGAGAGGCTTTAAAGTGCTTTAGAGGGAAATATTTCACTTGATCTTTAACCCTATCCTAAAAGGCCCCTTTCCTTGTTCTCTTTTGGAGCACTGGGGCCTCCCCACGCGGGGAGGTCACTGGTGACTTTGATTCATGCTCAGCTTCAGCAGCAGTGGCTGGGCCCAGAGTCGAGGAGACTCCAGGGAGGTGGTTAACTAGTGTCCAGGGGGAGGTGAGAAGGAACAGCTCGCTGTTTCCCATGGTGGAGAGCATGTGGCTGGCTGCGGTGTTTGTTTCTAAAGTCCTGCTGCCTGGGAAAGTGGGAGGGGTTTGGATTCTACCTCTCTGGCTCTGTGACCTTGGGCAGGCTCTGGACCTCTCTGAGCCCATCTCCGCAGGGTAGACTGGGAAGGATGCTGAGGCAGCCCTTAGGGAGCTGCAGGGCCCAGTGACATTAGGAGGGTCAAAGCTCCTGAAGCTACAAATGTGCTCTCAGCTGGAAGATCTGTTCCAAGGAGACGGTGGGAGAAGGGTGGGCCCCAGGAGCACAGTGGAGGAGTACGCTGCACTTAGGGACCATTGGTGGGGGTGGGGATCAGTGACCCTTGTTTCCTTATAAAAGGGCCTATGTTTTAAAATGTCCTCTATTGGTTCTGTATTTTAGTTATTTACTTTTATGTGGTGCTGAGGATCGAACCCAGGGCCTCACACGTGCTAGGCAAGCGCTCTACCACTGAGCCACAACCCCAGCCCTTAAAAGGGCCTTCTTGAGAAGCTGACCTTGACCCAGTGACTGGGGAGACAGGGACCTGTGGGGTGGGGCTGGATAAGGTTAGGTCTAGGGTAGGTGAGGCCATCGTCCCCAGCCTCTGCTGACTGGTCACTTGTCCCTTCTCTTGAGGCCAGGCTGGTCTTCTACTTCTGGACCCTCCCGCACCTGAGGGGTTAATTTTGACGTGCCTGAGCGAGCTTGGTGTGGCGTTATGCAAATCCATACACTTTCATAAACTGCTTAATTAGGCGAATGTTAATGAGACGTTAATTACTGTTGTGCCCGCGGATCCCACGGAAACGGGGATTATGTTTCTCTTCAAACATCCCGTCTTAATTATAACTTGTGCTTAATTCTGCAGCTTTCGCCAGCCGGGCGAGGGTGGTGCAGGCACCTCCTCTTCTGGGTGGTTCTCCCGGAGCGCCTCACCTTCAGTCCTTCATGCATTCCTAGACATCTTTTCAACACCTACTATGTGCCAGGCACCATCCTGGGTCTGGTGCTGGGGTAACAGAGAGCAACCTCTGTCCCTGGGGAGTGCCTGACCCTGTGGGAGGCCAGTTTATGGTCCACTTAACAGTGCAGGCCCCCCTTGGGGCAGATGCATGGGGTGCAGGGCTGCTAGAGGGTGAGCAGGGGCCAGAGGAGGAAGTGGGGCATCTTTTGGGGTGGCATGTCAGGGAAGGCTCTGTGGAGGAGGGGACCTGGGTACTGAGTGTTAAAAGCAGAAAGGTGATCATGGTAGATAAGAGCCAGGAAGTACAGGTAGAGGTCCTGCTTGGTAAAAGACCGTAAGGTCAGAGCCTTGTCCACTGTGTGGCTTCACTAAATGCTGTCCCCCTCTGGTCTTGCTTTCCCTATCTTCTAATCCACTGTCTTGACCTTGAAGCATAGGAGTCTGGGAGACTCCGTAGAGAGCACTGACTCTGCCCCTGGCCTCTCAAGGCCACACTTGATGTACTGGCCATATTCTGATGACCTGGTCAGGAATTGATGTGGGCTGTCTTAACCTACGGAGGAAAGAGGTCAGGGCAGGCTTCCTGGAGGAGGCTTGCCCAAAGCCTGCTCCTCTGAAGCTCTGAGATCCTTCTTTGCCCCTGCACTTGGGTTTTTGAGCAGAGGATGTGCTCAGTGTGACCTGAGACCCCACGATCCAGTCCTGGCCACCATAGCCAGGGTCCCCCAAACTGGCCGGCATCCACTATCCTGCCACTGTCCCTACTCACCCTCAGCCCGCCTGCCTTCATCCAGCAGGGTCTGCCTAGTGCTCTCCCAGCCCTCTGCCTGTCCTCTTCCTCCCCCAGGTGCCTGGAGGCCTCAGGTTGCTCTGGTTGTAGTCAAAGCTGCCAGGGTGAATTCAGGGGTGGTCATTAAGCTCCAGGACTTGGAAGACCCCAGAGGGCACAAAGCCCCACTTGTAGGTGGAGAGAGTCAGAGCCTGGTTTAGAGTCGCCCAGCCATGAGGCATACCACCTGCGTCTCAGTTGCCTTGAGCCTTTCCTTAGGAGAATAAGGCTGCAGGCCAGGCCCCCTCTGGCACTCAGGTCCACTTTATGGATGGGACAAATGAGGCTCCATGAGACCAGGTGACAGCCTGGAGGCCCTAGGTGCTGGGTCTGTGGCAGAGCCTTGGTGGCTTCTCTGGGTCATCTCCTCTGACACTACTGTCTTGGGGGAAATCTTGGGCAGGAGGACTCCAGGCAGAGTAAGTGGACCCCCGCCCTCCAGGCCCCTGAAGCCAGGGAGCTGTGGGACTCCCGAGCCCTCCGTGCCCTTCCCTCTGAAAACTATTGAACTCTTTCCTTCGAGCATTTAATTACAGTGGAAGATTATTTACCTGGAATGTGCTGTACCTGACCTGGACCAGATTGATGGCATTTCTAGAGGCTAGACATCTTAACTTGAAAGTGCGCAATCATGGCAGAAAAAGCTTTTAGCCCATTATGTGTATTTGCACAATTACACTGCAACCTCGAAACCGGCTACTGCAACCCAGGTATGAAAACAGGGATCCTCCGTGGCTCCTGTGTGTCAGCAAGGCCGCTGGGACAGCCTCTGACTGCAGGTGGTCCTCTGCCTGTGGCCTCATCCTTCACAGCTTGGTGGCTGGTCCCTGCAGTGCTCCACCCTTTGCATCGGCGCAAAATTTTGGTTTAATAGAATGGCTTGAATTTAAAAATGGATGTCGGTTAACAGCAAAATCAAACCTTTTACAGTTTCCTTCATCATTGGGTGTTTCTAGCTGTAGTCCTAGTTGGGGCCTTAGCTGGGTGTCCTGTTAGCACCACCCCTCTTCCTCCCCCAGGATGGACCACTTCTTTCTGTGTCCCCTTGCCCCAGCCCCAGGCTCCACATGGGGCCCTCAGTGCAGATTTAGAGATTTGGAATCTCAGAACTGGAGGCCCCCCGTGAGCCTCTGTCCCAGGGGTCTCAGACCCCAATTCCCCAGAGGTCCGGCAGTAGGTGGGTGTGAGCAAGGAAGATTGGTAGGGTCTGTGGGGAATGGGAGGCCACCCATCAGCCCAATGATCATCACCACGTGGAAACGCAGGCCCATGGTGGCCAGATCGGGTTTTCCCAAGAGAAGTCAGAAATCCAGATTTCTATGTGAATTGTAAAAGTTGGCCACTGAGTCTAATCTTCTAGAAGCATCTATGCCTGGTCCCAGCCTTCTTCTACACATATGCATGAAGCCCAGGGGGCTGGGCCTGGCCCAAGGCTGCCAGTGGGGGCTGAGTGACACCTTCACTTGCGGGTCCCCACCTCTATGACCCTTGTACCCAGCATGGCTGTCAGACGTTCCCCTTCCCTCCCCACGGAGGAGGGAGCCAGCCGTCAGGTGTGCATAGCGACAACCAGGAACAGGCTGCTGCCGAAAGCAGGCGTGAGTCACTGCACGCGCCCTTTTAAGGAGGAAAAAGAAGCTGCCTCCTTTGAATTGTCACTCAGGCCCTGTCAGAGACAGGGCCTCCGAGACCTGGCAGCTACTTTCTGGGCCACGTCCCCCTCTGGGATGGGCGTTGGCTGGCACCCCGTGAGCAGCAGGACTCTGCTCCCCCGGCTGTGTCCAGGGCACGGGGCTCGGCATGTTTGTTCAGTTGTGACTTTAAAAATAACACCGGAACTCTTTTATTAAAACGGCTGTGTCGCCCATTGACGTGTTTTAATAGGACGCTCAATTAGAGCAAGATTCACCGAGATGCCGACGCCCCCACGTCAGCAGGCACCTCTCTCCCCAGTCGCCCGCTCCAGCTGTTGCGTCTGGTGTGGCCTCCTGGACCCCACCAAGCACGAGACCAGAGCGTCCTTCAGCTCCCTGCACCTCTGGAATTATGGGATGGTCCTCAGGAGGAGTGGGCCCTTGCTGGTGCCCGCTGCATGCCGGGCACTGGGCTTGGCACTTCAACCTTGCTCTTTATGACCACCTGGGGAGGTTGGTAAAATTGGCATCATATATTTTTTTTTTGTAGTGGACACAATACCTTTACTTTAATTTTATTGATTGATTTTTATGTGGTGCTGAGGATGGAACCCAGGGCCTTGCACGTGCTAGGTGAGCGCTCTACCGCTGAGCCACAACCCCAGCCCAAATTGGCTTCTTTTTTTAATCTTGAAGAGTCACTTGCCCCACGCCCACCTGGGGAGCTGGCTCTGGCCGTCTGGGGCTTACCAGGCTTTGTGGGGCCCAGCTGCCCCCCGCCCCCAGCTGCCCTCCGGCCTTGCATTTGGGCAGCTTCCCTCCAGGCTGGACCTCTCCTCTGCATCACCCGCTCTCAAGCCCGAGGCTGCTGAGCCCCTGGGGGTTTCTGACCTCAGGTCAGAGGCTGGTGCGGGGAGGGACACATACGTGTTCCTTTACACAGGCCACGTGCCCGCCCCCTGGACATCTCTCTTTACCTTCCCGGCTGTTAAATGCTCTGTAG
Organism: Marmota flaviventris; assembly: GCF_047511675.1. Lineage (NCBI taxonomy): Eukaryota > Metazoa > Chordata > Mammalia > Rodentia > Sciuridae > Marmota > Marmota flaviventris. Next base: position 120,536,446 of record NC_092499.1, read on the forward strand.
GTCTTCAGAGAAGGCTCTGGTTTTACTTCGTACTCATGGAGGGTGGGGCCGTTTGCTCAGCCTGGAGCCTAGAGAAATCTTGCTGCCTGGGAGGAGGGCCTCGCGGGCTCCCCGGGGACTGTGCACAGTCCAGCCCATCCTGGAACACCTCAGTCGGGCCCCGGGGTGAAGAGGGGACCAGCACTGGGGAGATCTGGGTAGGCCAGCCTCTCCCTCCTGATTCCTGGCCCCCTTGATGATGCCCAAGTTCTTCCTCCGCACCAAGTGCGGTCATGGATGGTGACCGCATGTGATCTCTTGAGAGGCCCAGGGAGGAGGCAGCTCGCTATGACCATTTCTCAGATGAGGAAACTGAGGCGTGGAGAGCGTAAGAAGCTTGCCGGGGGTTACAGAGCAAAGAGGAGAGCAGGATGGGAGCCCAGGCATCGAGCCCCACAGCTTGGAGGGCGGGGGGCTGGGCCATCCCCTTGGCCAGACTCAAGCCTGGCCTCCGTGGTGAAGCACCCTGGGACTGCCCTGGCGGTTCTGGCCTCCTCCGGCCACTGTGTCTCTCTTGCAGAGTGGCCGTCCTGCTGCTCTCCTCTCCGCATGCAGGTGGGAGGAGGTACCTACGTTGGACAAAAAAAGGAAAAAAAAAAAAACAGCTTTGGAAGCTGAGAGGCCTGGATCTCGTTGTTTGCTAGGGTCTTTACAGATGAGGAAATGGAGGCCCAGCGACAGCAGTGGCCCTGCCCAGACGTGCACAGTCAGAGGTGGAGCCAGATGCTGACCCCTGTCCAGTGCACGTTCTTCTGCCCCCACTTGTTACATCGATTTTATTTCAGCGGTAGGGCTGGGGGTGGGGTAGGGGTCAAAGGGACCCCCTGCTGGGCTCCCTTTTCTTCTGCTTTGCCTCCAACCCTCAAACCATGTAGGCAGGGACACTTTCAGCCTTCCCCACCCCCTCTGTCTTCACCTTCCTCCCACTAAAGAAAAAATTGAGGGGATGGGAGGGGCGAGCGTTGACTTAAATGTTTAAATTAGCCTCACTTTGCTGAAAGCTGGGTGTCAGGATAAATCCATTCCTACAGCGTCATATATCTTTTCCTGATTGGAAAGTTGGTGAATAAATGAATGTTCTTCATATATTATTATGGCCTGACAGAGCCAAGGCAGGAGAGGCAGCCAGGGGTGATTAATGAGCAGGTCTTGGCTAACGAGCTGGAGGTTGGGCTCCTTACTGGGACCTGGGGCCTGGAGCCCGTGCCAGAGCTCCTGGCTCTGGGGACTTCCAGCCAGCTCCAGCCTGGGCCAGGTCCGTGGCCTCTTGCCTTCTCCTCCTCTCCTTCTGTCTCTTAGAGCAACGTCCACCCCTTGCTGCCTCTTTACCCGGTCTCTACACCCTGTCCTCTCTTCTCTGGGACCTGAGGTGACAACTCTTGTGACTCAGGATCCAGGGAGGGAGTAGAACTCGGCAGGAAAAACAAGCGAACCATGAGACCCTTGCACCCACCTCGACTAGGTGTTCGCAATATCCCCACTGCGTTGAAGAAACTGAGGCACAAAGCTGACACGCACACAGCTCCCCGCGAGGTCTGCCAGGGCCGGCCACCACCTATGAGGCGGGCCGGGGCTGTCACCATCACCTCAGTGTTGCTCTGGCTGACCAGATCTCCTCACCCCAGGATGCTGTGTCCCTGGGTCAATGTCAGTGAGTGATGAGTCCTGGCCTCTCTTGTCCTGGGGGCTTGGACATCCTGTCTTGTCAGATCATAGCCAGGACCCCTGAGAAAGACTGCCCACGAAGACCCTTCTCAGAGACATAGAGCCAAACATCACACCAAGGTGGTTCCCGAGGAGCTAGGGGGGCCTCCCCGGGGATATGACCCTGAAAAAGGACGTGAGGTGGCTTGGCCAGTGACCGAGGTGGCAGGCCACCGAGCACCTCACCTTCCTAAGAGCTGTGGAACACCCTCCCTGGTTTGGGTTTCATGTCCTATGGCTCCTACCCCTGTCCCTTGGGCTGCAGGGGCGGGGGTCTGTATGGATGGGGAGACCTACACAGCACAGGGGGACTGGGCGCATGGCACGGCTGTGTGTGTGTGGCAGTGCTTGTGAGCACGCTGGGCAGTGGCATATTGCAGGTGTGTACACACGTGGAGGTGTCCAGTGCCCTCGGGGAGGAGGGGTGAGTGGGATGGGGAAGGGGAGGGCTGTTCCCCTGAGGCTGTGCTCCTTCAGAGGCACTTTTGTGATTCTTCCAGGTTCACAGGTTGACACAGGGCTCTTAAATCAGCGGTGAGTGTGCGGAAGGAGTAAGGGAGAGCCCGGCAGTGAGGGGCTCAGATGGAGGGAAACATTGGGGTGTTCCCTTCCTCACAGGCCAGGGCTGCTGACCCTGGGTTCTCTCTCTGGCTTGGCTTTCTCTCTCTCTCTCTTAAAATTTATTTTTAGGTGTAGATGGACACAACACAATGCCTTTATTTTTATGTGGTGCTGAGGATTGAACACGGGTCCCGCCTGTGCTAGGCGACCGCTCTACCGCTGAGCCACAATCCCAGCCCCTTGGCCTTCTCTTGGTGTGTGTGTGTGTGTGTGTGTGTTTATTACTTTGCATGCAGGAGTCTGTGTATGTGGGTTGTGTGTCAGTATATGTATTGTGGAGTGTATGTGAGCATTTGTCCACCAGTGTCACTGGGTATTTATTTATTTAGCAGTACTGGGGATTGAACTCAGGGCCTCGCACATGCTAAGCAAGTGCTCCACCACTGAACTACATCCACAGTCTTTTTTATTTTATTTTGAGACAGGAGCTCACTAAATTGTTCAGGCTGGCCTTGAACTTGCTATCCTTTTGCCTCAGCCCCCAGAGTAGTTGGGATTACAGGTGTGCCCCCCCCCCACACCTGAGCATTACTGTATTTTATTGCAAATATGTTTGTGACAATTCATGCCTGATTGTGTTGCTGTGTGTTAGTTTGTGAACATGAGTGTCAAAGTATCTTAGCTCCGTGGCCCTGTGTTCCTTGTGGACCTAATGAGACTACTGGCTCCATGACTGTCAAGCATTGTCCACACATGAAGGGCTGTTTGCTGCCCTCACATGAGGAGCGATGCAGGGACCCTTCAGAGAATAAGGCAGGTCAGGGGAGCAGGGTCTAACCTGTGGAGTAGGGTCTAGCCTGGGGCTGCTCTGGCCCTTTTGCATGTACAAGGACCTGCATGTCCTTGTAGCTGAGGTTCCACTTCCCCAGCCCTGTCCTAGACAAGCTCAGAACCCTTCTAGCGAGGCTTTGCTCAGCTACACTGTCATTACAGGATGGTGAAGTGACCTGGTCTCCAGGCCTGCTGCGTACCCCACACCCAGCTGAGCTGCGCTGGACAGAGCGGCCTGCTGCCCTGCCCCAAGGAGGGGGGTGCACCTAATGAACTAACTAATGTTGGCAAAGCACTTGGTGATCTCAGGCTGAGGGGTGCTCGGTGACATGCAAGTCAGAGGGATTGTTATCACCTGTGATCAGGGAGCTGCTGCTGGAGACAGGGTCTAGGAGCAGACTGTGGCCCGGCCAGTGCAGAGCCCCGCCAAGGTCAGCTCAGTAGCTGTGACTTTCCTTCTTCCCTCCCTCCTCCTTCTTCCCTTCCTCTTTCCTGTCTCCCTTGTTTCTTCTTCTCTTTTCTCTTCCCTCTCTCTCCCAGTGGCTTTCCCAGCTCTGGGCTGGTCACTGGCTTCTCCATAACAAAGCCTGATCCCTCAGAGAGGCGGGGACTGGGCAGTGGCCTTTCACAGGTTGAAGGGGAGGAGCCCCTGGGAATGGAGTTTCATTGCCCCCTGTGTTAAGTGGGTCCATGGGGTGCCCCGTGCCTCAGTTATGGGGAGAATCCAGTGTGGCGATGCCCTTTCTTTGGGTTGCAAGCTCCATACCTGTGAGGCTTGGCCACATGTTGTTTACATGAATGTTGTGAGTATGTGTGTGTTTGTGTGTGCACACGTGGTGTGTATCTGCTTCCAGACCCCTCCTCCATCAGACTGGGTTCTCAGGGTGTCTCTCGGCCTTGGCGAGGCTGTTGGTTTCCTAATGGCTGAGGCTGAACCTCCTCCACCAGAGTGGCCCCCATGCCCATGGTCCCTGGCAGTGCCCGGAATCAGCAATCCAAATAAATTGGCTTTCTCAGCTGCTTCCTTCCTCTCAGCCCCCAGCCCTCTGTCTCGGTGGCTATGTTCATCTTTTGTGCCCACCAGCCCAGGCAGGGCCACCCCGGATTTCAGCACCACAAACAGCGCCCAGCTCAGCTTGAGCCTGCAGCTCCTTCCAGTGGAACTTGGCATCACCTGGCTTTACTCGGTGTCAGAGGTCATTCTGACCCAAGCCCTGCTTCCACAGGTGGGGACGCTAACTGGGGCCAAGAGAACACCAGTGACATCCAGGGGCACCCAGAAGCTCAGCTTTACAGCTGAACTTTAACCCTGGTCTCTGAACCCCCACTGCAGCCCGTGGGAACTTTAGAAGACTCCCTCGCGCTGAGCCAACATACCCAGCAAACACCTACCCTGTGCCCATTTCTGTACCCAGCTCACGGATGGAGGAGAGATGGGGCATCAGATCTCTGTTCTCTCAGCACCCGGGACCAAAAAACCACGCCACAACCCAGTGAGAGCAGGGCGTGGCGAACGCTGCGGCACGTGGCTTGATTCTATGAGGCGTGAGGCAGAGCAGGCTTCTGTGGGACGGACGGTGAGGAAGTCCCCTCGGAGGAGGTGGCACCGAGCCTGGAGAGGCAGAAAGGGGGGGATCGCATGGTCACCAGAGAGGAGGCTAAGTGAGGCTTGGCCTGCGTGGGGGTGAGGGCGAGCCTGGTGGGTGGAGGGCAGCTGGCAGCGTGGAGTACAGGGAGGTAGGCCGTGCCTGCTGAGGGCAGGTCCCTGCTCCGTGGGCACATGGCTGGTCCCCAAGTGGACACCAGGGGACTGTCCAGCTCAGGTCTCTGGTGTTGCAGCCTGGCCTGGCACCCGAATCCCACCCCCTGCCTCCCCTTCCTCCCCTTACCTGGGGTCAGTGGATTTCGTCTGGAAGTGACAGTGGCCGTGGCTGTCCAGGGGGCTGTGGCTGTCCAGGGGGCTCTGTGCCTTATCGCTCAGCGTGTAGCCTTTCCCGTCCAGCACTGCTGCCTTTCTCTTCCCCAGTATTTGTCCAAAAGATGGGACAGAGCCCCAAAGCCCCATGGGGAGACTGGGCCAGAGCAGGCCTCTTGCTGCCCATTGATTTGTGTTCTTTTGCTGCCTCCTGAGCCCATTTGCTGGACACCATGGGGCTGTGTTTGGCTTTGGATAATGAAATAATGTCCTCACTGAGGAAAGGATGGAGCCTCTGCTAATTAGCCCAGCTGCCGACTCTTAGGATGAGTCTTTACTGTCAGGCTCCTGGCGCTGACTGAGTGGCAGGAGCCTGTGGGGGACCTAGGGGTGTGGGGAGCATTGGGGTGACAGGAAGGGACAAGAGGGGCAAGGTTGGGATTTTCCAGGGACACTGTCTCCTGGGTCCTCTGCCCCCAGCAGGGTCGTCCTGGAAAGTCCTTGGAATCACATAGCTCTGTGTTCCAGCCTGCCACTTGCAGGCATTGTGACTTGGGCAAGATACAGCCCACTTCTCTGGGTCTCAAGCCACCTCCTCTGAAGAATGAGGCATGACTGCACCCGCTGTGTGCAAGGGTAGCAGTTGGGCTTGGGGAGATGATAGAGCAGGGTGCCCGGCACACAGTGGGGACATGTTGGTGGCCTCGTGTTCTCTGGTTGGCATCTTACCTTGGCATTGTCTCGGGTCTTGTTAAACTTGGGCACATACACCCCACTGTCCAGCCATGCGGCCCGTAGAAGGGCGGCACCTTCTTCTACCACCTCTGCCAGGGCCCAGGAGCCAGGGGGGCTGGCTGAACAAAGGCCAGTGTGTTTAACATGCCCCTTCCCTACAGCATGGGCTCTGGCGCTGGAGTCACCCATGATCCCATGGGAAGGGGCTGAGGACCAGGCCAAGGGATCAGAGAGGGGCCAGATGGAGACAGCTCAAGTCCTGGCCTTTCCTCCAGGAAGCACCCTGAGGGCCTGTTGGGGTGCTCCCTCCCTCTCTGGATCACCAGAGCCAGTCTCCTTCCAGGGCACCCCGTGAGTACAGGCCGTATCATCTTTCCTGTCCCTGCAGCTTTGCAGGACTTCAGCTCTTCTCTGGGGCAGGCTCTGCAGGTGAGGTGGGTCACAGCAGAGCAGCGGTCAAGGCGGTAGTGATCATGGAAGAACTCACTGTACTGAGCCCTTGCCATTCAAAGCCCTCTGTGAGGCTAACCCCTAAGACAGACAGGGGTAGGTTTACTCCTGTTTTACAGAGAAGGAAATTGAGGCCTAGTGGGAGGGAGAGTCCCTTGAAGGTGTAGCATGGCTAATGGCAGAGATCACTCCTGGGCTCACAGCTGGCTCAGGTCACTTGAGGCTGGAGAGCATTGTGCACCCTGCCCTGGACACAGAGAGATGGGACGAGCTTGGGTCCTCAAGGAGCTCCAGCTGTCAGCAGAATCCCCACCCACCCTGTACCCCTCCAGGCTTCCTCTGACCTGCCTGACCTCCTCTCTGGCCCAGCTCAGCGGTGGCAGTCTGTTCCTTGGACTTGCCCTGTCACTGACTCTTGGCTTCCTTCATGGTGGGTTTTACCAGAGCAGAGCAGAGGTTCGGGTCCTGTTGGCCAAAGTATTTCTAGCACTTGCCAAACCCAGACATGTAGTAGGTGCTCAACTAATAATTGTTTAATGGAGGAAGGAATGTCATTGTGTGCATTAAATGATACCATGTATATTAAGTACTTGGCACTCAACCACGTATTTATTGAGTGGGAAAAAAAATCTTTGAGTAGAATAAAGGAGGTGATGGGTGTCAAGCGCTTGGCTCAGTGCATGGAAACAGCAGTAGTAGTAATTGTTGGCATCCGTTCTTTTGGAAAAGGCTGGGTGGATGGACCGGAAGTAGGGCCAGGGAGGGGGGAGAGACAGGGAGCGAGGCAGACACCGGAACTCCAAGGAAGAGGTGTCAATGGGGAGGAGGTTGGTTAGCAGCTGGGGGCCCTGACACCCACTCTGCGTGGAGCTGGGGATGGGAGCTCGTGTGTGTGCACACATGTGGGCGGGTGTGTGTGTGTAAAACAAATAACTGGAAAATGAATTTAATTATAAGGCACTTTTAATAGCTATTTATATTTAATCCTGCTAATTCTGTGTCTTGTGTAGCCAAACTGTAATTCTATTCTTCTTACTCACTTGCTAGCGAGAGTGGGAGAGAGAGGCAGAGAGGGAGGCAGCCCCCCGGGAAGGCAGCAGACGCCCCCCCCACCCCCCCACCCCCGGGTCAGCCCCCGCCGGCTGCTGACCCTGAGGGAGGCAACGGAAGGTCCATGTTTTGGTCTGGGCCGTGAGGCCAGGGGCCTCTGGGACACTGTGCCCAGCTGTCTTCAGGGAATTTGATTCGCTCATATTTACTGAGCACTTGGGATGCAGATGGGAGAACAAAAGAGACACCCGGCCTCAGAGTCAAGCAGACTCAAATTCAAGTCCACAAGCCTGGGCCTGAGAGGCTCCCTCTGTCCATCTGTTGAGTGTGCATGGTGCAGCCCTCCCCGGGGGCTGTTGGGAGAATTGCATCAGGGAGGGTGTCCTGCCTCCCGGGCAGGTTCTCGGGATATGCTCATTCCTGTGCCCCCCAAGCTGACCACCCACCCGGGTTCCCACGGCTCTGGAGCTCTGAACTTCTTGGCAAAGGGAAGAGGACTAACTAGATGACCAGGATTCTGCTCCTGTTTTCGGGAGGGGCCCTTGGTGACTGCTGGAGGTCTGGCACAGGGTAGATTGGAGGGTGGCCTGGTTGCAGAGAGGCACAGGAGCAAGCTCCCTAGGCATCAGAGAGGAGGTCTACGTGGTGCCATGGGAGTGGGCAAAGGGGACATATTTCGAAGAAGGGACCACAGGCCTGGCCCACAGGTCAGGAGCTCGAGCCCCAGTCGGCTGCAGGGTCTCTGCAGGCTCGCAGCCCTCGCCCAGCCTCCCTCTGGGTTCTGGTCGGGCGGGCGGTGAGGCCAGGGTGTGGGAGGAGCTAGCAAGACGGAGGGCGGGGCGTGGGCTGCGTGGCAGTGGAGTGCTCCATGGGCCCCGGGGTGCACTGGGCTTCTTACCTGATGCTGCTTCCTGTAGTCAGGCTGCAGGCCGGGCCCTCCGATAGCCCTGGCGCCATGACTCTCCTGGAGCAGGGCCGCGGGGAGGCAGGACTTCCTCCACCATTGCTTCTTCCCCTGCTCTCCTGATCCTGACCCCTGATCCTGTCCACTATACTGACCCCTCCTCCCGTGGCAGCCATCTCAGAGTTCTGGGGGGTCTGCTGAGCTCTGCAGGGGGTCAAGGGACTGGCCACGCCCAGAGGCAGAGGGGCCCCCCAAAGACTGACCCCAAGCCAGCCTGTCCTGGGCATGGCCCTGTCTTTTCTCATGGGATCCCTGTAGGGCAGATGTACTGGCCCCATTTTACAGATGGGGAAACTGGGGCCCCTAGAGTTTCAGGGTTTGATTAGATCCAAAGACAGTTCCTTTGCTCTCTGGCACTCTCTGGAGGCCCCAGAGACTGGGGCGATGGCTTGTTCAGAGGGTGGTCTAGTGTGAAAAAATGGCCTCCTTAGGGACTGTTTCAGAGCCAGGGACAGTTTCCAGTTCTGGTTTTTGATCCCTGGTGGCCCAGCAAGGCTGACCCTGAGGCCCTGCAGCTCGGAGGGTGGCCAGCGGCCCACCATTGGAGGCTCGGGATGCACAGAGCCCAGCTGGAGTCGTGCGGCGAGCTTGGCTTTGGGCCTGCGGTACCTGGGTTCAAATCCTGGCTCTACCACTCCTGTCCATGTGGGCTTTGGCCAGCCTCTTGTCCCCTGAGCCTCAGCATCACCGCCACCACCTGGCATGCCACGAGCGCTGGTGTCACCACCTCCCTCCTCCCCCACCCGTCTTCTCTGCTGACGTGTGGAGGTGGGTAATGACTGAGGGTACGATTTCTCTCCAGGATAGTCTCACTTTAATAAGAGACTTTAATGCTTCCGAACCCCGACGGAGCGATGTTTCCCTTTAATGGTGACATTTCAGGCATGGTGACAGCACAGAGAGATAGCGGTGGGGGCTTGCCTGGTTCCTAGTCGTGTGCGGCCTGGTTTTCTGGCCCCTCTCCCACTCCCCTCCCCAGGGCTCTGTTCAGGGGCAGGTCAGTGTCGTTAATTTGATTGAGGGATCTGCTCTGAGCGGCTCCTGCTCAGCCGGGCCTGGGGCTGGGCTGGCACTCTGCAGCGGGGCCAGCTTGGGCCCCGCCCCTCCGGCGGCGAGGGTGACGGATAGCCAGCAGGCTTGTGGGGGAGAGATTGACCTGTGTGGGGGACCCTGGAGCTTGGCTGGTCCCAGGCCACAGCAAGCTGAGTTCTCCGGTCCTTAGTGGGGCCCTGCGGACCTCCAACACTCTCAGCAGCTCTCTGTGTCCCCCTTGCTGGTTCGTGCCATCCTGCCGGAGTGTCCCTGAGGCTCGAACATCTGCCGTGGCTTCACTGTGTCATCAGAAGTGGTAGTGCGGGATGTGGGCCCACGTGAGGTCTGGTGAGGGAGAAGAGGGGTACAGGGATCAAGGATTGGTGCTCTGGATGAGTCTTGAACCTGGGGACAAGTGACCAGGTCTCTGCTTGGAGGACTCCGAGCTAAAGGCAAGGAGGATCTGGAAATGTCCTGAAGGAGAAGCCACAGGGACCGGAGCTGGAGACCTGGGCCCTTTGGCTTCTGCGGGTCATTTACAGTGTGTCTTTGGGTCAGTTTCTGACCTTTCCGGGCCTCAGTTTTGCCATCTGCACGATGGGGATGGGGGTCTGGATCAGTTAATCACTGGACCTCTTCAGCACCCTCCATCCTTGATTTTAGGAAAGCCTGGGAACTAGCTGAGCCTGGGGGTGGGGTGGGGTCACCCCCAGAGTCCAGGGAGCTGGGGAGGGCTGGGAGGCAGATGTATGTGCTGCCGTCTGCTGCGGCCAACACATTCATTAGGCATCTCTAAGATGGATACACCCCCCCAGTTCACCTGGCACACGAGCCTCGGGATTTATTTCTTCCTGAATGGTGCCATCCATCACGTTAGCTTTGCTGCCAACAGGCGCAGATAGCTCCTGCCTGAGCCTCCTGCGGGGTGGGGTGCCTTGTTATCCTGCAGGCTCCCCTCCCCCGCAGGCGTGCTCCTGCACCAGGTGGCATGGGGCAGTTCTGCTTTTCATGTCTGCTCCAGTCCCCAGCAAAACCCACAGGATCAGGCTTCTCTGAGGGCTGTCAGGGCAAGCAGAGTGGGCTTCCTGGAGGAGGCGGCAGTACTTGCTTTGGACCTAAAACATGGTTAGGCAGGAATTAGGTGGAAAGAAGAGGAGATGCTTCCATCATTGAGTTTGGGGGCGGGATGGCATTGGTGGGTCAAAATGGAGGAGGTCCCTCACTCGCGTGTACCTCTGGAGGACGCCCAGGCAGTGTTCACTGACCAGCTGATAGTCTGTCCTGGTTCTTTCACCCTCCTGCTCAGGGCCTGTGCTCTGTACCCTTCCCAGGTGGCTCAGGAACCATCCTGTGACCCCGCTCTGGCCCCTGCATCCAGCCCTGTTAGAGGCCTGCAGAATAGGGCAAATTCTGCCCCAGCCAGCTTAGTGGACTGAGAGAAGCACTTCATCTTTTCACCTGTGTCCCCTCATGTCAGGTGGAGGGGTCGATCCCGCCCCGTGTGGTTGTGAGGGAGGTGAGCAACTGTGTATGAGGGGTCAGCGTGGGGCCTGGGTCCCAGCAGGGGCCCAGTGCATGCCGATCTGCCTCCTCCTTGATCCTGAAAGGCCTGTGGGCCTGGCTGCAGAGAGGGCATCTGGGGTGGCTTCCAGACCAGGAGCGCAGTGGGCAGAGGCAGGCATGTTGGTGGTGGCTCTGGATTTTTAGGGGATGCTGGGGACGTGCCAAGGTGGCTTCTTGACCTCTGTGGAGTGGTTGAAAAGAAAGGGTTGGGAGCAGGTGTCCAGCCGTGGATCCTGACCTGGCAGCCGGCAGCCAGCCGCCCTGGGCCAGGAGGGAGACCTCCCTGAAAAGGGATCCCATAGTGCCGACCTTACAGCATTGTCCTGATGAAATGAGTTTACACCTGTAAGGTTCTTCAGAACCGCGCCGACTGCACAGTGACCGTATTTAAGGAGTTAGCTGCATGGGCTGGGGCTGGGGCTGGGGCTCGGAGGCAGGGCGCTTGCCTAGCACGTACTGGGTTCGATTCTCAGCACCAGCTATAAATAAACAAACTAAAAGTCCATCAGCAATTAAAAAATATTAAAAAATAGCTGCTCTGGTCATTGTTATTGACATTCAGAGTGCCTAGGGGACTGGTGCATGGCCAGGGGACTGGCTCGTGAGGAGGGTTCCGGACCCAGGCTGATGGCTGCCTGATTCCAGCACTCTGTCGTCTGCTCTACTCTGGGCAGTGCCAGGCTCTGCCAGAGCACCCGATGTCCAGCCAGTGTCAGAGACTCCCTTGGGGAGGAGTTGGGCTAGACTTTGCCCATGACAAGTTCTCTTCCGAGGCTCTTTGAGGAAAGGACCTTGTCTGCCTGTCACCTGTGGATCCACTGAGGACCCCGAGGACCTGGCACATATTAGAAGCTCAAGAAATACTTGCTGGATGGCTGTGTGAGTCCAGGGGAGGGCTCCCCAGGGCTGGGCTCGCTGCGTGAGCCATCTAACTCCCATCTTCCGTGCCCCATCAGGGGGATTGCAGCTCTCGCTCCCAGCAGCCCTGCCCAGCCCTTGCGGTGCCACCCAGCTATCGGCTTCGCGGCTCCCCCACAGCGGCATTTCCTTCCCCTCTGCACCCACTTCCTGGCGTCCACGAATCTCCAGCCTCCCTCTGCCCCGCTTGCTGCTGGTTGAGAGGAGAGTAACTCCCTCACCTCCCTGGACTGGCTGTCTTGGCCTCGGCTTTTGTGTTGAACCCTAATTTGGCTGCGTAAAGGTTCTTAGAAGAGAGAGAAGCCAACTCGCCCCACTCTGTGCGCAGAGATTCCGTCTTGGGAAGGGATGGCGTAGAGTCCTCGGCCCCTTTAGGTTGGGACTCTTAGGGGCCCACTTGTTTCTCTAGGAGGGCACAGACCTGGAGCCAGGAAGCCTGGCCCCTGACACCCTCCACCCCCGGGATCTGGGCCCCTCTCATCCCTGACTCCGCCTGATGGGGGGTAGGAGTCCTGCTGTCACCGAGGGTAGATTGGGCCCTGGTGCCGCCAGCCCCTCTGCCCCAACCCCTGGGGAGTGCTGGGTGCTGGGGCCTAGCACAGGGGGTACACGGTGAAGGTGGATTGGAGGTGGGATGGAGAGCAGGAGGGAGGAGGGAAGGAGCCCAGAGAGGAGCAGGGGGCATCCACATCTCTTGCAGGGGGACCCCGAAGGAGGCTGAGATAGTAGGGAGGCCCAGGGTGCTGTGTTCCACATGGGCCCTTCCGGTCTCGCCCCCCTCCCCGCCCCAGGTCCTGTCTCTTGGGAGAAGGGGGTGTGGGCTTGGGGTCTGCTCCTGACCACTGGAGGACTTCCTCTATTTTCCCACCATGCTTGGGCCTTCGCCTGAGCCTCCTGGGAGGCGTGGGGATGAGCTGGCCATGAGCGCGGACTCTCTGGTCTGGGCTGCTGGGGCAGCCTCTCTCCTCATTCCCCCTGGGGGGCTCTTTCCTCTTTCCCCTGCCAGAGGGGAAACCTTCCATGCGTCCTTTCCTTGGTCCACTTGCCATTCTTTGGAATTTGGTTCCCTTGTGACCTCAGCTCTCTGTGGGCTGAGTACAAGTTAGGGTTTGGCAGATTGTCCGTCTGGGAGCCATGTTCCTGTGGTTCTGCGCCCGAGGCAGGATGCCTGACTCTGGCTCCAATGAGCGCAGCTCTGGATTCACCCAGACCTGGGTTCAGATCCTGCCTCTGCCCCGTGCTGGATGTATCTTGGGCAAGTTACCCCAATGCCAAGCCCCTCAATTGCTGGGGGGCCCACACCTGGCACCTGGAAGTGCTCCCCATGGTGTCTCTACCTCTCTAAGGCTGTGGGGACAACAGAGTAACTGTGGGGCACTTGTGCCTGGGCTGCCCAGGAGGCTGGGGGTCAGCCTGGGCCTCCTCCTCTCTCAGAGGGCTGCAAAAGAAGACCCAGACCCCCTCCCCTGTAGCTTCTCTGGCTTGACCTGAGCTGGATGTGGGGGCTCCCCTGGCTCTCTGCTCAGCCACCCATCTTGCCAGAAACTAGCTGAAAACAGGAAGTCCCTCTCTTCTGCTGGGATCCGTCCCTGGAGCTGCTGGGTGCAGAGGCTGACACCGACACCATCTGCCCATGTTGTGGGCCCTGCCCATACGGCTGGCCCAAGCCCCTCTCCGCCCCTTCCTTGCCAGGTTCCCTCTCCTCCCGTTGAACCCCAGCTGTCCTCAGGACCCTCTCCTCTTTTGAAGCCTCGGCTTTCCACGTCATAGGCCTCGGGGCCTCCCCTGCTCTGCAGGGAGCCTGGGCGTGGGTTCCCAGCACTGGGCAGGGCTGGCACGCCGAGCTTCCTGTACCTCCGACCGTACCTGATGCCCACAGAGCCCGCAGCCCGGGGTGGCCCTGGGGAGGCTCAGGTGGGAAGCTACTTGCCTGCACGACCACAAGGTCAGGCTGTTTCGTTTCTTGCTGGCGGCCGTGGGCCCTGGGGACAGCGGCTGGCCACAGTACCCTCCTGGGCGGTCACGTGGTTTCCCGCGCTATTCGTGGTGATGCTGCGGCCTGGGCTGGAGATCTCTGGGCAGGACAGTCAGGGCCCTTCCTTTAACACGAGGGGGCAGGAGTGAGGTTAGTCCCCAGGACCCAAAGGCAGAGGATGGAAAACGAGAGATTGGCTATGGAAAGTTCCAGAAGTTTCCCAGACAGCCTCTCGGGACAATGCAAGGTGGATGGGACAGGGCTTGGTTCCCTGAAGGCCCAGGCTTGGGTGCGCTGACCCAGGTTCCCAGGAGCTCAGGAAGGCCACAAGCCAGGGGGGCAAAAGCAGCCACTCCAGAGGGCCGACTTCTAGGGCTTTTCCCCGGACGTCCCCTGCCCGAGGTGCCCTCCCTACTTCCTAGGCGAGCAAATGTCTCCTCCTTGGAGAACTGCTGCCAGTGTCCCTTGCCTCTCTGGCCCAGGCTGGGCTCCTCCTCCAGCCCCTGGCTCCCTCCACTGGCCACGTGGAGTCGCTCCCGTGGTGTGTCATTAGGTTGTACCTGAGCCCCAGGAAGTGGGCTGGAGTGGACAGCTAAGGGCAGGTGGGACTCTGTTGCCACCTTGGGACACATTCTGTCTGCCACCTTGGCCTGGCTTGTGGCTAGGAAGCATCTGCCTCATCTCCTTGCTCTCCAACCTGACCTCTTCGGCCTTTCCTGAGTCTCTGGCCTCCTTCCCTGGCCTCCTCACCTTGCGTCCAAGCCCTGACCCACCTCTCCAGGAAGTTCTTCCAGTGCCTCCGTCCCTGGCTGATCCAAGTGAAACCTCCAGGGTCTTCCCCGGGGCTTTCTTCTCTGTGGCACGCGCTCCTGGCTGTTTGCCTGCACCCTGCACAGAGACTGCCGCACGGCTTGTCGGCAGGTGGGCCTGTACCTTCCGGTCCAGTGAAGGCCAGTGTGGTCCCTGAGGGGTTGGGGAGGAGCAGTGTCGAGGGTCCAGAGGGAGCCGCGGTTCCTATCCGGGACACTGAAGAAACATTCGATCTGTACCTTGAAGAGGGAGGCTAGGGCTAAGGGGACCTTGGGGCAGAGGTCAGGAAAGGTCTCTGGTGGCAAGGAAGTCATTGGGATCTGGCTTCCCTCTTCAGGCAGAGGGCACCAGGCTAGGGGCGTGGTGGGTGGCCTGCTCCTGAAAGCAGACCCTCCCCAGGATGCTGGAGCTCTCCACCCGCCCACCCGCTCTGCCTGGAAGTCTCATTCTTGTCCTTCAGAGCTTGCTCCATGGACACTTTCTCCAGGAAGCCCCCCTTGATCACTGTCCGCATTCTCAGAGATCCCTGGACTTTTTTGGTGGGGGGCACTGGGGATTGAACCCAGAAACACTGGATCATAGCCCGAGCCCTTTTTAATTTTTATTTTGAGATAGGGCCTAACTAGATTGCTGAGGCTGGCCTCAAGTTTGTGATCCTCCTGCCTCAGCCTCTAGAGTTGCTGAGTTGACAGACATACATCCCTGTACCCTGCATCCTGGCATATCCTATAAAGCTGTCATCCTAGTGTGTCCCCCACCTAAATAAGACCTTTGATGACTGCCTCTGCCACCAGGCTTTAAAGCCACTAAGGTGGAATCAGAGGGTTTTTTTTTTTTTATCCCCTAGGTTGCTGGGTCCCAATCCAGTGCCTGGCACAGAGTAGGTGCTCAATAAATGACTATGAATTCATGTAGACACCAGTCTGGAGGGACCCCAGTGAGGTGGGCACGCTTGTGTCTGGGGCTGAGCTGTGTTCCCGTGGTGTGTCATTAGGCTGTACCTGAAAAAGCAGTTTGCAGGAACAAAAGCCCTCCTGCGGCACCTCAATGGGCGGGTGGCTCGCTGCTCCCCTTGGGGATTGCTTCCTGAACAGGTGGACTGAGCTACCTTGTCACCCCCAGGCTGGCTGTCTGGTGCTTCTGGAGGATGGGGGTGGCCACCGGGCTGGGGACCAGTGGAGGCAGGGCTATTGGTGGGCCCAGCCCTGACCTCACCAGAGTTATTTTTAAAACCTGCGAGAGTTAGGGATCTGTAAAGCCTTTGTTCCATCAAGGCATCCCCGGGGGAAGCAGCCGAGGGAAGGAGGCAGGGGGCGCTTAGCGCAGGGCTGGGGGCTTCCGAGGGAAGAGGAGTGCCCAAGATCCCTGAGTACAGCTTTTTCCCCCTGTCCCCAGCCCTTTTAAATTTTTTAAAAAGCTCCAAACAGCAAGAGGGACAGTGGAGTTCATTATATCGAGTTATCTCCTCCGTTTCAGGCAAAGATCAATCTTGCGAGTCTTGCAGCTCCGAGGGGGGAAGGGAAGAGAGAGAAAATGGGAGGCGAAGGAAGAAAACTCCCTGGACCAATTTCCGCTGGCTAACGCGATTACTTGGCTGCCTGGCAGCAGCACCAGCTGTTGGCAGCCATCCTGGCCCCCCGCCAGCCGTGCTCAGCTGCCAGCTGCCCCCAAGGCTCCCTCTTGAATGGGCCAGGTTGGCAGGTGTGAGGGCCCCAGACCCCAGGGGGCGGCGAGGGCCGCGGGGCGTCCCCCCCAGGCCCCACTGGCGTCCTTGTGCCCTCACTGCTGCGGCCACCCGGTCAGCCTGTCCCTCCCAGCCTGTGCCCTCCAGCTCCTCGGTTCCGCAGGGCAGGCAGCTTCTTTCTTCAGGGGGTAGGAGCACAGGCTTCGGAGCAGGGTGGAACTGGCCCTGTCCACCTGTCCATCCGTCTGTCTGTCCATCATTCTATCCATCCACTCAGCAAATGCTTCTTGAGCATCCACTGTGCATCCAGCACCGCACACAGCACAGAGGCCAATCCAGAGGGGGACAGGATGGACATGGGCCCTCCTGCCTGATGGGTTCTGGTTAAGATGAGGCGACGGACAGGGACCGAGAGCGCACAGACGAGTCGGGATAATGTCCGGGGGGTGAATACTGTGGAAAGCGGGGACAGTGGGGCCCATGGGGCATTTGACTTAGGGGCCCAAACATTCTGACAGCAGAGTCCCTGAGGCTGGCTAGGGTGGGAGGCCACTGGCCAGGGCGGGAGGTGACCAGCGTGGGAGCCGCTCTGGGGCTGGGGTGGGCCTCACAGGTCTGCAGGGAGCTTGCTCATGGCCCGGGAGTGACAGGCCCTGATTTGTACCATCATCTCACTGCTGGAGTGTGGGCCCCGAGTGAGGCGGAGCAGGGCTGGACAGCGGAGATGATCTGGTGCGGGCGGAGTGCAGAGGGGGGGGGGTGCCCAGGCTGGGGACGTCTGGGGCTGGGGCTGACAGCCTGGTGGATGGCCTGGGTGTGCGATGAGGGAGGGAGTCCGCCGAGGGAGATGTAGTTTGGAGAATAAAAACAGAGTTCTGTGTTGGACAGGTCAGTGAGAGGAGCCAGTGGAGGTGACAGATAGGCCTCTAGAAACCCGAGCTGGCACTTGGGAGGGAGCCCAGGCTGCTGCCCATGAGCTGGGGACGTAACTGGGATTTAAAGCCACGGGCCACTGAGACCAGCCAAGGGACTGTGTGGACAGGAAAGAGAGGAGAGCCCGGGAGCCCTGGGCACCGGCTGTTTGGAGGGAGCTTGGGTCAGAGCGGAGAAAGGTGTGGGAGGACCAGCAGGAGAATGAGTCCTGGGAGTCCAGAGATAAGTGTCCCCCGTGGAGGAGGCAATCAGCCATGCCAGCTGCTTCCGAGAGCTCGGGGAGCGGGGGCACGGAGAATGACCATTGGAGGAGCAGAACCGAGGTTTCTGGGGATCTTGATAAGAGCTCCTGGCGGGGCGGCGAGGACAGATGCCCAGCTGGACAGGCAGTGAGGGAGGATGGGAGGGGAGGGACTAGACACTGGAGACAGGTATTTTTTAGTATAGGGGATTGAACCACTGAGCCACATCCCTCCCCTTTTTATTTTTTATTTTGAACAGGGGCCTCACTAAGTTGCTGAGCCTGGCCTTGAACTTTCCATCCTCCTGCCTCAGCCTCCCATGTCACTGAGATTACAAGTGTGTGTCACTGTGCCGTGCAGTAGACACAGATTTTGAGTTTTGCTATTAAAGGGGAATGGAAAATGGGAGGACATGTGGGGTCAAGGAGTGTCTCTCCCTCCCTCCCTCCCGTCCTCCTTCTGTGTTCATGATATTGCAGCACATTGTAATGCACTGTGACCTTGGCAAGTAATTTAACCTCTCTGAGCCTGTTTTCTCTTCTGGAATATGGAGATAATGACATAGATGTTACTGGATCTGCTGCATAATAGGTGCTCAGTAAATGGGTACTGTTCCTACGTGGAAGCTCTCATGGGGAAACAGACAATAGCCCCTCAGTACAGATGTTTTTGGAAGGCATTTCAGCAGCGAGTACCAACATTTTTACATGTGTAGCTCTTTGCCCTATCCTTTAGGAACGCACCCAGAGAAATATTTGCACATGTTCACCAAGTGACAAGATTATTTTTCCAGCAATGCTTGAAATAAAAGATGGGGAACATCTGAGTACTCCTCCTTGGAGGCCTTGGTAAGCAGGTGAGGGTGCCCCCCGTCCCCCACGCAGAGGAGCTTAGTGTGGCATCATGCAGGCTCACCTGTGGCTCTGTTGGGAGGAGACACTGGAGCTCTACTGCTTGGGACCAAGCCCAGGCCCCGCCATTGACTAACACCACAGCTGGTCCATTGTCTCCTCTACAAAACTAGGTTCAAAACGGCCTTTACCTGTCTTAGGGGTTTGTTCTGATGTTCAGATGGGTTAATAGATAAAGTGCTTAACCTAGTAGCCCACACATAGTGGGTGCTCAGTGAGTACAAGCAATGATTGTAGCTCTGTACAGACACGGGGAGGTCTCGGAATCATTGCTAAGCGAGGAGCTCAGTTACACACCAGCATGGAAACTGTCCGTACCCACTTTGTGTGTGCACTTCTCTGTACCAATGTGCAATGAGGTTTCAAACCAGAGGGAAGCAGTCTGTGCCCCTGGACAGTGTTGACTCTACAGACCTCTGTATTTGAAGCTTTCAAAAAAAGAACACTAGCCAGGCACAGTGGTGTACTCCTGGAATCCCAGCAACTTGGGAGGCTGAGGCAGGAGGATTGCATGTTTGAAGCTAGCCTCAGCAATTTAGCAAGACCCTGTCTCCAAATAAAAAATCAAAAGGACTGGGGATATGGCTCAGTGGTTAAGTGCCCCTGGGTTCAATCCCCAGTACCAGAAGATTTTTTTTTTTCTTTTTTGAAAAGAACAGTTTCATGTAATTGGACATACATATTAAGTCAGTAATATGTGAAATGATAATTTAAGTCTTCACCTCCTCCTGGAATCCTCGCCCAACTGCATCAACCTGCTGTGCATCTGTCAGGTCTCCTTATTGTTTGGACGCCATGTTTCTTGCTGTGACTACTTTGAATCAGATGTGTGCGCATGAACCTTTGTGTGTGTGTGTTTTTGTCCCCAGTTACCTGCAAACTCCTTGAGGGCGTGGGCTGTGCACTTTGTAGGCTGGATACATCTTCAAGGTCAGAGGGGTTTTTTTGGTACTGAGGATGGGATACAGGGCCCCACACATGCTAGTCCAGTGCTCTACCACTGAGCTACAATCCCAGGCCAAAGCCAGTGGTTCTTAAAGTGTGATTCCAGTTGGTGGCAGCAGGGTCACCTGGGAGCTTGCTGGAAGTGCAGATTCTCGGGCTCCACCCTGGACTTGCCAATCAGAATCCCTGGCTTGCAGGGTAAGCTGTGTTTGCCCGGGCCTCCTGCCTGCTCTGATGGACCTGCTGGTACCGATGGGGAAATCAAGGCACAATGAGGGTGAACCTGTGACAGAGCTGAGACTGGACCAGGGCAAGTGACCAGGCAGAGGTGGAGCAGAGGGGCTGGGGGCTTCCTCTGCTGGCTCTTTTGGGCTCCTCGGGACCATGAGCCACATTGGTCCCAGGAGGGAGGATTTGACGTCCAGCCCTTGGGCCCAGGGGCCAGGGAACTGTGTTTTCTGCTGTGGGCAGGCCTGGGGGTGGGGTATGCTGGTCCCTGGTCTGATTGGCGTGACCTCAAGGCCCATGTGGGGCCCTGGGCTGCTGCAGGGAGACCCTCAGGTCCCAGCCACCTGTGGTCCTTGTGCTGACTCGATAGAAAGTGCCATCCTGACTCTGGCATGAGTCCGGCATCTTTGGGCTGCCCAGGGGCCCTCGGGGGGCAGGGTCCAGGTCTCCTGCTCCATCTGTCCCAGGGAGCCCAGACTGAATGGGATTGGTGACAGGATGGTCAGCAGACCCCAGTCTGTCCTGTCACCTCTTCCCCGCTGTCTCCCTGCAGGTGTCCCGCTGAAGAGCCCCTGAGCCCTGAGCTGCTGGAGGAGGTGAGTAGCCATGGAGAAGAGGCCACTGAGTCGTGGAGAAGAAGGGGTGAGGTTTGGGGATCAGCTCTGGTGGGAGGAGAGGAAGATGGCCCCTGGTCAGAGAGGGTCAGGGTTTGGGGTGTTGGGGGGCTGTTTGAAACAGCTGCTTGTGGGTACCTGGCCCAGGTACCAGGCAGAAGTGAGGCCCCTCATCAAGGAGACAGCACAGCCATGTCCAGGTGAGCTGGGCCTACCTGTGGGGGGCAGGCCAGGGCGTCCTTTGAGGCCATGATTTTTGGGGGGATGGTTGGCCCTGGCCTTGAGGCTCTTGTACTCTGAGATGAATAAGCATTTGGGGGCTGTGGCTCCTGTGTCTGGCAGGGGGTCAAGGCAGACCCCCGCAGGTCTCTGGGCAGACACACCATCCTCTGTCCAGTTTCGCTCCCCCAAGCTTCGAGGGTCTCCTCTGAGGGTGGTTCCAAGGGGACTTCGCACAGGGGTGAGTCCTGCGAGGGCTTCTGGTTTTAAGTGTGCGGAGTCGGCCTGGCCTCCAAGGAGAGGAGGGAGCTGGGCCCTGTGAGGTGGAGATGGCTGGCCCCCCGGAGCCTGCACAGCAGATGGGGAGCAGGGGGAGGGGCCCCATCCTCTGCCTCCCTCCTGCAGGCAGGGGTACCTGAGATCCTGAGTTAGCTTTGGCTTCACCCCTGTCTGTGTGACCTTTCCCCTCAAATTTTGTCATCTGTCAAGGGGGGCTCTTCGGTGCATCCTCCTGGGCATTGTGCTATATGTAGAAGACCAAGTACACAGCGGTGCTCAATAATTGTAAAGCACCTATCAGTTCCTTAGCATCAGAACCTGGGGAGGAGTCTGGAGGACCCTGGGGACAGAGGGACACGTGCAGCCCTGGGTAGCTGGAGTCAGCTGCAGCCTTTCTGTCATTCTAGGGCAGAGAAGCCAGTTCAGAGGTCCCCATCCAGGTGGTGTGTCCCCTTCGTAGAGGTGGGGAAACTGAGGCTGCAGGTGGGGACATACCTGGTGGTAAAGTAGGGTTTAACCTGGGTCCCACGCTAGTTCCGCCATCTACCCACCCCCTCCAGGTTGGACCTCCTGAGGGAGGGACACGGTTAGAGGCCTCCACGTCCTCTGACCAGGCCACCAGGAGCCCTGGTGTGAGGGTGGGAGCTGGAGGCGACCTTAGGTCAGTGGAGGTACCAGGAGGCCACAGCCAGCGGAACTATGAGGGGGACCACTTGGCCTGCTCTCCTGCGGTCCCTCTCTGGGGGTACATTTCTCCCTCCTGGGACACAACCTACTTGTCTTACTTCTACACTTTGAGGCCCTTCCAGTGCCCCGTGCTCAGAGCGTCCTCTGAAAAGCCACTCCACAGGAACCGCCCTCGGCAGCTGTTCCTTGGGTGGCTGAGTGGGCCTCGCCCCACTTAGTTCAGTGAGGACAAGTTGCAGGCCCTTGTCCCAGGGGTGGCACACATGGGGGGGACTAGAGGCAGGCAGGAGGGGGAGCGGGCATGGGGGATCCCATAGACAGATGGACGCAGCATTCAAGGGTGGAGAGAGGAAGGGGCAGGTTCAGGTCTGCGGGGCTGACCGTGGTGCCCGTGGTGACCAGTGCCTCCTGGATACTGTGTTGAGCGCGTTGGGTTAGTTACGACTTGTGGGACGGCCCCAAGAAGCCTCTGGAATAGAAGCAGCCTGTGTGCTGGGTCAGAGCTCGTGTGTGTGTGCTGGGGGCCGGGGACCCGGGTGGGAGCCGTGATCACATCGACGTCTGTCAGAGGGCAGCACCAGGAAGGAGCTCAGGTCACCTCAGGGCCTGTGGGCTCCCTCTGCAGCTGAGGCCAGGAGTGGGCTGTGGTCAGCTTTAATGGGATGCGTTGCCTTAGGTGAGGCCACTTGTGGGTATCGAGGGGTGGACGTCTGTCTGAGGGAACAAAAGTGTGAGGGATGCTCTGGAAGCGGGGCCGGGTCCACCTGGCCCAGCCCAGGAGTTCTGGGGAGGGCCTGGGCTGGGTGAGTGGGTTTCCTAAGCACTCAGTGCCCCCATCACCGCTGCCTGACCGAGCCAGAGCCAACCCCCACCTCTGTTTATATTTATTCTCTTTGATACACCTGACAGTAGATTGTATTTTGACGTATTATGCATACATGAGTACAATATATTCTGATTCGGATCCCATTCTTGTGGTGGTATATGATGTGGAGTTAACCTTGTCGTGTCTTCATATATGAACACAGGGGAGTTATGTCTGACTCATTCTACTGTCTTTCCCATTCCCAAACCCCTCCCTTCCCTTCATTCCCCTTTGTCTAATCCAGTGAACTTCTATTCTTCCCTACATTGTGAATTATTATCTGCATATCAAAGAGAACATTTGGCCTTTGGTTTTTGGGGATTGGCCTAATCACTTAGCATAATAGTCTCCAGCTCCATCCTTTGTCAGCGAATGCCATCATTTCATTCTTATTTATGGCTGAGTAATATTCCATTGCATTATCCTAAATTCTAAAATGGGAATGGAGCAATAGAGTGAGTGTTCGGCCAGCACCCTACATTTTTAGCCTTAAAAGCTCAGAATGTGTCTGCTTCAAATGCTTCTTTGTTTTGTTGGTTTTCACCTCAGTTAGCTCAGCCCAGAGAGAGACTCCACTGCCCTCTGCCCTCTCCCACATGGACATCCAAGGCAGTTCCACAGCAGAACTAGGCCCAGCCTGTTCTCCATACATGCCTCTCTGGGTCTCCCCAGCCCCACTTACCCCCACATACCTGCCAGGAAGAAGTGGCACCCAGGGGTGGCCTAGTTACTCTAGGATGATAAAAATGATTAGTGACTAAGACACTGTACGTCAGGCACGGTAAGTGGTCCTTCTGTTCTCTTCATCTGCAGTGGAGGATACGGAGTCAGGAGGGTGGAATGACCTGCCCAAGATCACACAGCAACACAGTTGGTGGGCAGGATTCTGACCTGGCCTGCTGGGGCCCAGCTCTGGTTTTGCACAGTCTCAGGACGGCCCCTCGAGGCCCACCACCATTGCTGCTTGGGGAGTCAGTGGGTCCTACCCCATCTCAGGCCTGATGCCTGCCCATGCGGCGGGAGGGAAGGGAAGGGCCAGTGCCAGGCTGGACACGGAGGCAGGGTCAGCCTCTATACCCTCGCCAGGGCAGGGACCGGGCTATCTCCCTCCTAGGCCTGGGGTGTCATGGGGCCCTGCTTCCCAGTGAGATGTCCTTTCAAGTGCCCAAATCCCCAAGGCAGTATGAGTAGCTGTTCAGAACTTCCCAGCTGTGTGTAAGCACCCTGCCTCAGTTTCCCCTTATGTGAAGAGAGAACAATAGTAGAACCCGCCTCTCGGGGCTGTTAAGGGGTTTTCTTAGTGCACTTAGTAGTGTTTTAACAGAATATCAGAGACTAGGTAGTATATAAAGGAAATAAATCTACTTCTTAACAGTTCTGGAGGCGGGAGGCCAAAGATCAAGGAACTGGCATCTGGTATTAGTGACCCACTCCTGCAATATCAGGAACACTCACCTCTTAAGGTCCCAGCTCTCAGCACCGTTGCCCTGGGGCTTGAGTTTCCAGCACAGGAACCCTGGGCACACTCCCCGATTCCCACAGTTCACGTCCTCTCACATGCAGATCTGCCCATTCCATCCCAACAGACCTGAAGTTTTAACTTGTTCCAGCACCAACTCCAAAGTGCCAAGTCCAGAGTCCCGTCTACGCCAGGTGCCCGTGAGACTGAAAGCACGATTCACTTTGAGGCAAATCTCCTTCCACTGGGGCCTGGGAATCCACAGGTCATCTCCTTCCAAAATGCCACCATGGGTCAGGTGTAGGAGAGGTTTCCAGGCCAAAGGGGAGAGACAGGCAAGACGGAAGAGGGGACTGGTCTCAAGTAAGTCCAAAGGCAACATTGGAACTGACATTAAGTCTTTTTTTTTTTTTTAAGTTATAGATGGCTTCCCACGCGGCTGTACACAGAGGCAGGGTCAGCCTCTGTACCCTCACCAGGGCAAGGACCAGGCTGTCTCCCTCATAGGCCTTTATTTTACTTATTTATTTTTATGTGGTGCTAAGGATGGAACCCAGGGCCTCACACGTGCTAGGTGAGTGCTCCATCACTGAGCCACAACCTCAGCAGACAATAAGTCTTTTTTTTTTTTTTTATGGGGAGGGGTACCAGGGATTGAACTCTAGGGCACTTGACCACTGAGCCACATCCCCAGCCCTATTTTGCATTTTCCTGTCTCGCTGAGTTGCTTAGCACTTCACTTTTGCTGAGGCTGGTTTTGAACTCTGGATCCTCCTGCCTCAGCCTCCAGAGCCGCTGGGATTACGTGCGTGCGCCACTGTACCCAGCCCAACATGAAGTCTGAACAATCTCTTCTGGCTCTGTGTCCCCTATACGGGACATGCTGGGGCAGGAGTTGGGAACTCAAGGCCACAAGCATCCCTGCCCGGATGGCATTGCTGGGCTCAGTCCCCGCAGCAGCCGTCCCAGGTTGGAGCCTCCTGCCTGCAGCTTCCCCAGGCTGGGGTTGCACCCTGGTAGTCCTACAGTTCTGGGGTCTCAGAGGCTGCCCCACCCCCATAGCCCCAGGAGGCATTCCCCTGATGGGGGTTTCTCGGGGGTGGCTCCACTCGTGTGACTGGACTTCCAGGCTGTCTGCAGCACCCTTTGAAATCTAGGTGCAGGCCACCGGGGGCCTCAGCTTTGGCATGCTGCACGCCTGCAGACGCTGCCAAAGTTTATGGCCCGTACCACCCGGACCCACTGGAGCCACAGTGGGACAGTGAAGGGTTCTGTGCTAGAATTTGGGAATCAGAGGCCCGAGGCGGTGCAGGGCAGCATGCTGAGGTCCTGCAGGTGTCATTCTGGAATCATGGCCCTGCAGGTCCTGGCTGGCCTCCTCCATCTCCTGAAGGCCTCTGGGTGGTTCTCCCTTTGTCTTGAAGAATAGAACCTTCCATCCATAACATTCTCTCTCCCGCAAACAGGCGCCTGGCCACACCCTGAGCGCTCTCTCCCAGACGTGCTTTTTCATCTTTACATTCCAGGCTGAAGATTTTTTTAAAATTTTGCTTCCCCTTTAACCACCTCGCTCTTCTCGCGTTTTCCAGCCTCAGGAAGCCAGGCGGCACGTTGAGTGCTTTGCTGCCCAGATAGCCTCGTTCACTGTCCTTACGTCTGGCCTTCCACAAAGTCTAGGACACGCACACGGTTCCGGCAGGCCCTTTGCCGCTGTAGGACTGGGGTGGCCTTTCCTCCGGTTTCCAGGGCCTTGCTCCTCCTGTTCCTCGGAGATCTCTCCCCAGTGGCTTTTAGCAGCCACGTTTCTGCCCGCTCTCTGGTCCTGACCACTTGAGCAATCTTGAAGACGTTTCACGCTCTCCCCGGAGCTCTCTTCCTCTTCCGAGCCCCCCCCACCAGAACCGCCCTTCCTTCTCCATTTTTAGCAATACCCGCTTTTTCTGGCTGCTCCTCCAAAGGCGCCAGCCTCTGCCCAGTAGCCGGTTCTGAAGCCTCTTGCACATTTCCAGGGGTTTGTTAGAGCGACTCTCTGCGTGTCTTAGTTCATCTGGTGACACTACAACAGAATGCCAGAGCCTGGCTAATCTGTAAAGAAAAGGAATTTACATTTTACAGTTTGGAGATTGGAAAGTCCGAGGAGGAGGGGCACATCTGGGGAGGGCCTTTTGCAGTGTCGTGTCACTGTGGAAGGCAGGAGGACAAGACTGCGTGCGCGTGCACACGTGCGAGAGAAGGGCGGTGGGGAGCCTGAACTTGCTTTTATAGCAAACTTACTCTTTAGAAAATGAGCCCACACCTGTGATCACAAACCCACCCCGGGATGGCGGCCTGCACCCATTCACAAGGCAGGGCCTCATGATGAATCAGTTCTTAAAGTCCCCACCTCTCAACATTGTTGCACTGGGGACTAAGTTTCCCACATGTGAACTTGAGTGTGTGTGTGTGTGAGGGGGGCACGATCACACCAAGCAAGCATTAGTGACGTATTCACAGAGAGTGCTAGGAGCCACGGCTGCCCTGAAACGGGCACTTCATAAATTCTAGTCAAAGTCATCAGTGTCGTTAGCAGACTGTAGGGTGTTCTCAGATGAGAGCAGGGACTCTCCCGGCTCCCATGTGCAGCTTGACACCAGAGCCAAGAGGGACCGGGCTGCAGCCTGCCAGCTTCCCCCCATCCACCGGACACTCCTGCCCCCAGCCTTGGGCCCTCAAGTTTCCAGGGATGGGGTTGCTGTTTTAAATGTTGATATGGTTTTGTCTTCTACCCGCCTTAGGCCATCATGGAAAGGGGTCCAAGCAGATGAGAGATACTAAGACATAATCCATGGTGGTCAAGAATAGAACGTGATAGAACAGGCTTGGGGAACATTTGAACATGGACGCGTAGGGTCACATGTTGGGCTGAATATTTGGCCCTGTGCTTCCTGGTAGTCAGAAGGAAAAGGGAAATAGGAGTCATGAGAGTCATACTGTTCACAGGAGCTAAGCAACTCAGGGTCCCTGAGGAGTAGGAAGCAACATGGGAGGCCACTGCCAGCCCCTGCCTTTGTGATCACCCTCCCCTGGCAGCCTGGCCCAGGGAGACCAGAGGTTCACAGAGAACCTGGAGTCCTTGGTTGGAGGTGATCAGGAACCCTGCAAGTCATACTGTCACCTGGTCATTCACAGTTGGCACCTGGGCTCCGGGGGAGGCAGGTCTTGTCCAGCAGTGGCTGGGCAGGCACGCGAGCTGGGGTCTGATCCTGCTGGGACCCCCCATCCTCAGTGCAGGCTGGGCCTGCCGTGGAGGCAGGGTCTGGGGTGGAAGGCCCTTGAGGGACCATCTCTTTCAGCCCTTTCATTTTGCAGCAGGGGAAACTGAGGCGCAGCAGTCCATTCTGAGTACCAACTTTGTGGAGATGACCTAAGGCATCTGCTTCCTTCTTTTTCTTTTTTTGGTGCCTGAGGCTGAACCCAGGATGCTTAGCCACTCAGCCACATCCCCAACCCATTTTTATTTTTTATTTTTTGAGACAGGGTCTTGCTAAGTTGCTTAGGGCCTCACTGAATTGTTGAGGCTGGCCTTGAACTTTCGATCCTCCTGCCTCAGCCTCCCGAGCTGCTGAGATGACAGATGTGCCCCACCGCACCCCGCCTGCTTCCTTCTTAACAGCACTGTGTGTGGATGAGGAAACCAGAACTCAGGGAGGGTGACAGGGCCACATGGGTGGGAGGCTGCAGAGCCAGGCTTGAACCCAGGCTTGTCTGGCCTCCAGAGATGGAAGGAGACTTGGGGTGCTGTCGAGATCTGAAAGAGCTGGGGCGAGGGCTGCGTCTGCCCACCACCTGCAGTCGGTGGCAGCTCGGAGTCTGGAGGATGGCGGTCGGAGGCCTGCTCCAGTCACGGCTCCGACGTGCTCCAGGAGGAAGACCCTTTCCCCGCACAGGATGATCCTGGGGCGCAGGGCAAACATCTGCCTAGAAGGTGTGGGGCAGGCAATGGGCCACGGCCCCTGGTGCTTGTTCCCCCACCCCGACTCCCCAGCCCCCCAGCTCTGGCCTCTGTCCAGCTGGGCTTGCATATTTGCAGGGCCGGGCCTGACGCCTTCTCTGCCTACCCTGCTCCCCTCCTCAAGAACCCTCAGTGCCTCGTCTTTGCCTGGGCGCTGGCTCCAGCTCCCTGTGCCTGGCTTCTGGGCTCTTGGTTCTGAGCCTCCTGGGCCCCTGAAGCACCCATGCAGCCTCTCCAACACTGCAGGGCCTGGTTGATCTGAGCGATCCAATCTCACCTCCCCACGGCCTCTGAGCCCCCAAAGGGAGGGTGGAGTCTTCCCTGCCTCCCTTTCAGGGCCTCCCAGGCTCTTGGAGGAGCTGATGGGGGGCCGGGGGGCGCAGTAGGCCTTTTAGGGATGGGGGAGGGGCAAGGAGAATGGACGGTGGGCCTTTTTTTTCCTGCTTTCAGGATGTCTTACATATACTTGGCTGAATCCAGACCTCGAAACAGCCCTGTGACATAGGACAGCAGTGACTTACTGACGGTAATAACTGCTCAGTCGTCCACGGTGCCCGCTGTGTGCCAGGTGCTGTTCTGAGCACTCTGCAGATATTTATTTATTTAATCCTCACCACAACACAGAAGTTGTTTTTAGTGAAGCAACTGAAGCACAGGGAGGCTAAACAACTTGCCCAGAGTCACAGCAGGAGGAGGCAGAGTGGGGACTTGAACCCAGGCAGCCTGGCTTCACTAGAAAAGGCAGGGACCCCCCACTGAGGACACCTCCAGAACATTCCAAGCATTGGCCTCACTGGCTTCTCCCAAAGGCTAGCTGGGGGTAGTGTGACACCCACCAGGGGCAGGGACCCAGGGATAATGGAGCCTGTCAAGGTCACATGGCTGGGAGGGAGTGGAAAAGGAAAGGTTCCATGTGCTCCCTGAATCCCAAAGCTGGAGCTGGAGCTACCCCCAGGCCCCTCCCTGGAGGCAGGGGGGAGGGGGAGGGGTGAGATGGCCAGGGCTGCGGCAAGCTCTTCTTGGGGTGGACCCGTGGCCAAGGCGAGGCTTTGGTCTCCAGCCTGGTGGGGAACTGGGTGGGCTCTGGGGCCAGGACTCTGCAGGCCCCGGGGCAGCCTACCTGCCAGTCACAGGGCCCGGCGTGATGGATGGCTTCTCACAGGCTGAGGAATGGTCACACTGCTGGGGAAGTGGAAGAGACCCGGGCAGAACCTGTCACTACCAGGCCAAGAGGGACTAAGAGGCAGCCGGGCCATCAACATTAGGCAGGCAGTCAGAGCCATGACTGAGGGAAGCACAGCCCTGAGGTGGGGGGGTCCTCCCTGAGGAGGACCTTCCAGGGACAGCCCCTTTGTTGGATGCAAAGCCCCCTTTTAAGATACATAAGATTTAGCTGGGCACGGTGGTGCACGGCTGTAATCCTTGCAGCGGGGGAGGCTGAGGCAGGAGGATCGTGAGATTGTGAGTTCAAAGCCAGCCTCAGCAACAGCTCAAGGCGCTAAGCAACTCAGTGAGACCCTGTTTCTTAATACAATACAAAATAGGGCTGGGGATGTGGCTCTGTGGTCGAGTGCCCCTGAGTTCAATCCCCAGTATCCCCGCATCCCCCACCCCCAGCAAAAAAAAAAAAAAAGTTACAGAAGACTTGCCTTCTCTAAAAGCCCATGTTAAGTGCCCATGTGTTAGCTCTGGACATTCCCTCAAAGATATGTGCAATGGCCTCTGAAGCTAGACTAAATGGCCGATACCTACCAGCTGTGTGACTTTGGGGAAGTTATTTCACATCTCTGAGAGCTGGTTTCCTATAGGACAGGGATGAAGATCATTTTTTTTATTATTATTGTGCTCAGAAACACATGACATAAAATTTCCCATCTTATCAATTTTAGGTGCACAGGACAGCAGTGTCAACTGCGGGTACTTTATTGTTCAGTAGCTCTCTAGAACTTTTTCACCTTGCTGAGTGAACCTCTATCTACCGGACAGCCACTGCCTGCTCACCCATCTCTGGCCCCTGGCAACCTCCCTTCAAGTCTCTGTTTCTAAGACTCACCACCTGGGATTCCTCACTGAAGTAGAATCGTGGATATTTGTCCTTTGTGTGACTGGCTTATTTCACTTAGCATAATGTCTCCAAGGTTCATCCATGTTGTGGCATGTGGCAGTATTTCCTTTTTTTTTTTTAAATATTTTTCTTTAATTGTTGATGGACCTTTGTCTCGTTCACTTGTTTTATATGTGGCACTGGGAATCGAACCCAGTGCCTCCTCGTACGTGCTAGGCAAGCGCTCTACCACTGAGCCACAACCCCAGCCCCTTCCTTTGTTTCTAAGGCCAAATAACATTTCATTATTTGTGTACACCTATTTGTTAATCTGTTCATCTGTTGATAGACTTTCGGGTTGCTTCCACCTCTTGGCCATCGTGAATAATACTGCAGTGAATGTGGGTATGGAAATATCTCTTTGATATCTTGTTTTCCATTCTTTGGCTATATACCCAGAAGCGGGATTGCTAGATCACATGTCGATTCTATTTTCAGTTTTTGAGGAACCTTCATCCTGTTTTTCCTAGTGGCTACACCTCTTTGCATTCCCACCAGCAGTGTGCAAGGCTTCAAATTCCTCCATGTCTTCATCAACACTGGCTATTTTTTAATATATATATACACACACACACACACAAACACACATACTTTAGCTATAGATGGACACAATACCTTTACTTTATTTATTTTTTCATGTGGTGCTGAGAATTGAACCCAGTGCCTCACACATGCTAGGCGAGTGCTCTACCACTGAGCCACAATCCCAGCCCCAACACTTACTATTTTTTTTTAATAGTGATCATCTTAATGTGTGTGAGGTGATATTTTATTGTGGTTTTTATGTGCATTTCCCTGATGACTAGGAGTTTCGAGCATCTTTCCATGTGTTTTTTGGCCATTTGTTTATCTTCTTTGGAAAAAAGTGCTATTCTGTTGTCATTCAAAGATTGCTTTCAGACTTCGGGATATTTTGGTTGAGTTGTAAGTTTTATATTTTCTTTCTTTCTTTTGCTACCATGGATTAAACCCAGAGACACTTAACCATTGAGCCACATCCCTGGCCCCTTTTGTATTTTATTTAGAGACAGGATCTCCCTGAGTTGCTTAGGGCCTCACTAAGTTGCTGAGGCTGGCTTTGAATTTACAATCCTCCTGCCTCAGCCTCCCAAGCTGCTGGGATGACAAGCATGTGCCACCATGCCTGGCAAGTTGTAGGAGTTCTTTTTTTTTTCAATATATATATATATATTTTAGTTGTAGATGGACACAATGCCTTTATTCTATTTGCTTATTTATTTATTTTTTTATGTGGTGCCAGGGATCGAACCCAGGGCCTCACACATGCTAGGCAAGCGCTCTACCACTGAGCCACAACCCTGGCTAGGAGTTCTTTATATATTCTTTTTTTTTTTTCAGTTGTAGTTTATTTATTTATTTATTTATTCTTATGTGGTGCTGAGGATCGTACCCAGGGTCTCACACATGCTAAACAGGTGCTCTACCTCTGAGCCTCTCTTTATATATTCTTTACATTAACCCCTTTCAAATACATTCTGAATATATTCTTCCATTCCATGGGTTCCCTTTTCACCTTGTTGGTTGTTTCCTTTGCTGAGCCAGAGGTTTTTAAGTCTGATTTAACCCCATTTTTCTGTTTTTACTTTTGGTGTCATATTCAAGACATCATTGCCCGATCCTAGCATGAATCTTCTCCCCGTTTTCTTCTGGGAGTTTTGTGGTTTCGGGTCTTAGGTTTCGGCCTCTCACCCATGTGGAGTTGTCTGGTGGTGTGAGGTAAGAGGCCAACTTCGTTCTTTTGCATATGGAAACTCAGAAACCAAACAGCAGCTGCCAGCACAGGCTCAGTCTTTCTTGCATGGTGTCTGCATATCTGGGTCCCTTCCTCCTGGGTGATGGCTGTTGC
Source organism: Marmota flaviventris (assembly GCF_047511675.1). Classification (NCBI taxonomy): domain Eukaryota; kingdom Metazoa; phylum Chordata; class Mammalia; order Rodentia; family Sciuridae; genus Marmota; species Marmota flaviventris. Next base: position 120,568,021 of record NC_092499.1, read on the forward strand.
TCTGGCCCCGAGTCCTTCCTTTTCCCCACGTCAGGCAGGACTGGGCAGACAGTCCACACTTCAGGGAGCCAGGCTTCCTCCCTGCCCATTGTCACTGCTGTGGGGGCCTCTGAGTGGGATCATGAGCTCTGTGACAGAGGTTCAGCAGGACTTGTGCAGTGGACAACAGCCCTCCTGAACATGGACACTGGTCTGTGGGAGGAAGGCCTAAGGGGGCACTTTGGGCTCTGGCTTCTTCTTGCCCTGCACTTTCAGCAAGTCAGATGGGGGCAGAATGCCACATTTGTCAACCAGAGGTGGTTCTCACCTTGTGCTCAGCTGAGGGGAACTCTGGGCTAAAACCACCTCAGACCATAACTATATGGAACTTCAGATGGAAAAATGAAGTTATGCACTTCATCTCCAAAACTCAAGGGCCAGTGGAGGGGTGCAGGAGGAGGGTCAGCGAGGCTCACATATACTGAGGCTGGAGTCCACTCAGACCAGCGCTCCCAAGACACTGGAACTGTTCAGGAATTTTTCAAGCCAGTCCTTCAACACAGGAGTCTACCCTCCAGCTCCTGTCCTGGCTCTCCCAGGTCTGGCAGACACAGGCTCCGCCTTTGATGGAGAGTGGGCTGTCCACCAAGCCAGGGGGTTAACAGGCTCTCTCTGTCACTTTCCAAATGACCCAGGCTAGCCTCAGTTTCTCCATCTGTAAGATGACCATGGGTCCCTTCTCATGGAGTGTTGTGAGGGTTAAACAAGATAATGGACTTAAATTCCCCTGTGGGGAGTCAGTCAGATGGGGAGACTGATCCTCCCAAGGTCACATGACTGATTTCCCCACCCAGGGCTTTGTCCTCTCAGGTCCTGGTGTGGGAAGCTGGTGGAGCTCATCAGATCTCCTGGTCTGGCAAGATCCAAACCAGCTTTGGACACTGAGGGGGGAGCCCCACCCCCTAGAGAGGTAGGTCTGGGGTTTAAGTCCTTCTGCTCAGATACTCCCCCATAGCCAGTGTGACCAGCAGGGAGGCAAGGGAGGCGCCAGGCCTTCATCTTATGGTGTCCTGGGGTGGGTAGTGACAGGGTCCATGGCCATCAGGAAGAAACCCCTGATACCACAAGGGTTGCGTGTGAGTGACCTGGTTGTGAGGGTAGGGGCCAGCCCCCTACCATGAAGCTGGAGTCCCGGCTCTGGCCAGGGCCCTATGGCTTTGAGAGCTTGTAGCTGTCTTCCTAGTCATGGAGGCCACCGTTAGGGACATCATGTGCTCACCTCATCTCATCCTCACAACAGCCCAGGAAGTAGGCACTGACCTTAACCTCATCCTAGAGATGAGGAAACCAAGCTCAGAGATGGGAGAGCAAAACTAGCAAGTGGCTACACCACAGACTGGTTGGTGACATGAAGCCAGTTCCTGCTCAGTTTTCCCACCTGAACAACTGGGACTCAGATGCACTTGTGGGAACATGCTTAATGGGATCGATGCCTTCCCCTAAAGTCAAAGGGTCAGAGTGCACAGAGACCCGGGGAGGTCCAGGTCTAGGGACCAGCCGATGGTGGCCAAGCACCTTCCCATCCATTGATCCTTGGAAGCTGCCTCCTTGCCCACCTCGCTGCCCAACCTCCCTGGACCAGGCGTTGGGATGGCCCAGGGCCGTCCCCAAGGTCTCTGTGACCGGGTCGGTGCAGGGAGGCATCGGCCACGTACATGCAGAGGGGCGCGTGCTGGGGGCCCGAGGGGGCCAGAGGAGCCGAGCCGACCCCGTGGCAGGTGGAGGATGGGCAGGGCCTCCCCTGCTCCTCTTCTCCTGCTCCAGGGGCGGCGAGTGGGAGACGCCCGGGGTGACCGGGTTGGTGCCCACTATATATAGCCGGCGCCGACACGCACACGAGGCTATTTCTGTGTTCTTCCTCCTACTGAGGCAGGGGGAGGGGAGAGAAAGTAGTCCATCTAAAAATACAACCGGGAAAAATATCCCAACGCCGCGCCGCGCCCAGGAGCTCCGTCTCTCCTCGCCTCCGCCCCCGCGGCCGACTTACCGCAGCCTCGGCTCCTGCACCCGCCGGATCGGCCTCCCCCCGGGGCCCGGCGGCCCGGGCAGGGGCCCCTCTGCCCCCATTGCACAGGTGGAGAGACTGAGACCTGGAGAATGCTTGCCTCCGGGGGCCACGGGCCCTGGCCTTGGCGCTGTCTGCCACCGGCTTCTTGGGGAGGCCCAGGCAGGGGCATGGCCTTTCCCTGCCGCCCTGGCTCTGCTGTAACCTGCCCCGTGTCTGCCTCTGGGGGCTGCTTAGACCACTTCCTGTAGGTGGTAGTGAGGACTGAGAGGGGCAGGAGGAGCCGGCTCCATACCCTTTTGCTGGGCGCATGGACAGCTGGCAGGAAGTGAGCCACGGATGCCGTCATCATTATTATCCTCCTCTTTCATCCTGGTCACAGAAAAGTTCCCTGGGAACTTCTGGAGGACAGGATGGATCTCCTCAGGTCTGCAGGCTGGTACCCAGGAAGAGGTCAGCCACCCCCCACTGCGTTTAGCAGGTGACAAGGGTCCTATTTAAACTTGATGGGGAAGGCAGGGGAGTCTTAGGTTGATTAAGCCTCTTCCTTAGGCCAGGTTTGCTGCTACGTGGCTCTGTTAGTTGTCCCACTTAATCCCCTGACTGAGGCTCAGAGAGGGGAAGTGAGGGTCCCTGGATCACACAGCTGAGACAGTGGAATTCGGACCTGAAAGAGAGAGGCCGCCTGACTCCTCCGGGCTCCCAGAGGCAGTTGCAAGGCTCCTCCCCCACTGTCTCCCTTTTTGTGGCTGTGGGAGCCTCTGGGGGCATCTGGAGGGCTCAGCTCCCAGAAGGCCCCTTCCTGGGGCTTTAGGTGCTGGGGCCAGTCTCTGAACCTGGTCCTGTGGGAGGCTGGAGGCTCCTGAGGCAAGAGAGTGCGTCCCTCCAAAGGGAGGGACCATTCTATTGAGGGACCAGTCTGTTGAACCCCATGTCCCCTCCAACAAGCGTCAGTTGTGACCAGGCTTGCTGCCTCTGTGCCGGCTGACTGACCTCCACTGCTGGGCTATTGTGACATTATAGAATTCTATTAATAAATATATCAGTGTAATCTCTAAAAGAGAAAGCCATTTAAAACATGTAATAATACCATTACCACACCTTAAAAAACCCGTGCTACCTGGCACTTGGCATCTGTTACCTGATTCATACTTCAAAATACCCTTGAGGGAGGAGTTAACATTGCCCTTTAATAAGTGAGGACACTTGAGGCCCAGAGAGGTTTGGTCACTGGCCTGAGGTCACATTGCTACTGAGTAGCCAAACAAGGATTTGAACCTGGGCCATGGGACTACAAGGCCAGTGATTAGTTCTCTTTCCTCCGCTGGCAAGGCCTGAGCCTGCCTCCTGCCACCTCCAGAGGGTTGACAAGCCTGGGTCCCTGGGAGGGCTCTGAGCATATGATTGTTGGGGAGAGTCTAGTTCCTGGGCCTCCTGATTCCCTGGGAGACACTCCCCGGTCAGGCCGAGGCTCAGCTGGCTGCGAGGATGTCCAGGCTGCCGGGCGAGCTGTCTCCTCCAGCCAGTGTGCTGAGCTTTACGGGGGCATTAACAAGCCATTTAAAAAGCGCTGACAACGCACTTTGCAGGCTCCTGTTTAGGATGTACTGAAAAACAAGCACCTTCCCAGGGAGGCATCTGCGGCATGTCGGGTGAAATATGTCTGTGGTGTCACCTACGCACGCATCACCTGCAGACTCTGGGGGTGGTGCTGGGAACAGCCAGCGCCCGGCCTCACCCTTCCTGGGTGGCCTCGGAGGTGGCAGGTACTTGGGAACAGGTGGATTTGTCAGCTCTGCAAGGGGAGGAGGAAGGAGGCCTGCAGCTCTGGCAGGGTGGTTGGGGTGAGGGGCAGAGGACGTTACCTGCTTCAGGCTGCCCATTTCCCAGATGGAGAAGCTGAGGCCCAGAAGAGTGGTGAAGGTTCCTGAGAGCCACCCAGCCCGGCCTCCACGCCCAAGGGGGTCACGGTACAGGTGGAACTCCTGCGTTTCTCTTTCCCTTCTCCTCCTAATTCAAAATACATTCTTGAGGCCAGAACAGGTGTGGACTTAGCTGAGGCAGAGTGCTGGGGACACTACAGTGAACAAAAACCAAATGATTAAAAAAAAAATAATAAAGAATGGTCTCTGGCTGCTTCACAGAGCTTACAGTTGAATGGAGGGTACTAAGGTAAACAAAGTAACAGCAGTGTTGTGAGACTCTTGTGTCCCCACTACCAAGGGACAGAAGAGAGAGGATTTAACAGAGGATTGACCAGGTCCAAGAGGTAGGAGAGGGCTTCCCGAGGAGATGGCACTCAAGTGGACTGTGCAGATGAATGTGTGCACTAGGGGTGAGAGGCCATGGCTGGCTGGAGGGAATAGCACATACAAAGGTCCTGTGGCCAAAGTTTGAGGGGAATCTGCAAGGCCAGTTTGGCTGGAGTGGAGCAGGTGTGGGGAGGTGTAGTAGAGATGTGGCTGAAGGGGGCTAGGGCCACGCCTTCCCCAGGAGGCCCAGGAAGGAAGGGAGAGTGATGTACTTAGATTTGTGGTGTGGATAGATTCCTGGGTGTTGTGTGGGGAAATGGCCTAGATTTGAGTCAAGGGTGGCCTGGAGGGCTGGTTAGGGGGGAATGTGAACGTCCCTGTGGGCGGGGCTGGCAGTCTGGACCAGGGTGGTGGTCCAGGTGCCTACTGGCTTCCTGGTCTCTCATTCTCCCCTCTGGGCCCTGCTGGCCCAGGAAAGTCCCTTCCGGTGTCCAGGAGGGATGCGGGGGTGAGGCAGCCGCGTTCCTTCTCCAGGAGGCAGGGAGGCCGGGCTGGAGCCAACCTGGGAGGGAGGAGGGTGCAGCCCGAGGCCCGGTTGCCTGGGGTGTGGGGCGCTGCTGCTCTTTCTGGAATGCAGCTGGGGACCCGCAGGGGAGGGTGTCGCATCTGCTGCATCTCTCCTCCGGGATAGAACCCAAGGAGGAGCCAGTGCCCAAGAGGGGAAAAGAGCGAGGGGGGAAAAAAATAGCTCGCTTTACTTAATTATGACTGATTGTGACAGCTTGCATCTTTAGTCTGAAAAGTATCTATGGGATAAGGACTGCTTTTCTCAATCGGGATAATTATGTTAATTAAAATGCTTTCTTTATAGCAGTTCTGATTAATAAAAACAGTTCCACTGCTCTCTTTAAACACTCTAACCTTCTGCTGCACAGGGAAGGAGGCCCTTTCTCAGCAATTTATGGTTCTTCATGCAGATTCCAAGAGGCAACCTGCTGCCGGGGTGGCCTGGTGGCGGGCACTTGGCTCCACACGTAGGATGGATGTGGGCAGAGGGGACGGCCAAGGGGATCCAGCAGGCGGCTGGGCGGGCCATCGGGCAGGCCCGGCTGGGCTGGGTGGGCCGGGCGCCGATGCTGAGTCTGCTGGAGAATGAAAATAGCACTTATTTCTCTAATTGCTGTTTATTTCCTCTGGAAAGCATAGGGATAATTAATGAGCTCCCAATTAAGAAAAATTACATGTGGGGGAACAAGGTTCCCCGGGCCAGGAGTGCTTCTGGAGTGGAGGGGGTGGATGGAGCGAGGAACAGGTGCTCCTCTGGGCCTTGGTGGGTGAGCAGGACACCAGGGCTGGCACTGGAGCTGGTGGTCAGGAGCAGGGGTTCCTAATAAAGGGGAGGCATTGACCAACATGTGTGTTAGTCAGCTTTCTGTTCCTGTGACAAAATACCTGAGAAAATCAACCGAAAGGAGGAAAAATGTATTTTTAGTTTATGGTTCCAGAGGTCTCAGTCCATGGTTGCTTGGCCCATTGCTCTGGGCTTGTGTTGAGGCAGAATGTGGTGGGGAGCATGTGGTAGGGCAGAGCTTGCCGGGAGAGAAAGGGTGCAGGGGGTGGGGGTGGGGGGGGAGGAGACAGACAGTCCAGGGACAAAATATAACCTTCAAACACACCACCCCAAGGACCTACTGCCTCCAGCTAGGCTCCACCCAGTAACTTTCTGCCATCTCCCAATAGTTCACTAAATTGTGACTAAATTCTATCAATGAATCAGACCCTGGATGAGGTCAGAGCCCTCACGAGCCAGTCACCTTCCAAAGACCCCACCTCTGGACACTGCTGCACTGGGGACCAAGCCTTCAGCACCTGAGTTTGGGGGACACTTCAGGTCACAACCATAACAACAGGCGTTTGAGGAGAGGCCGAGCCAGTGAGACCTGAGGGAGTCAGGGGCAGTGGTGGGAAGGAGCCCCCAGGGTCACCCTGGGAAGCTGAGCCTGGAAGGACCTGGAGCTGCGGCTTTGGAGGCCGAGACCAGGGGCTGGGCCGGCGCCTCCACTGCCCGCTCGCTCTGCCGTGGTTGCTCATCTGGCATCGTGAGTGGTCACAGCAGTGGCTCAGGCAGACTGTGCCACGGAAGGGTGTGACTATGCGTGCATATGTGTGCGGGGGCGTCCACGTGGGTACAAGTGTGCTTGTGCGTGTGTGTGGGGAGAGTGAGTTGTGAGTGTTGGTGTATAAGTCAGAGCCTGGCTGTGTGTGCAGCTGAGTGTGAAGGGGTGAGAGCGTGGTGTGTCAGTGCAGGGGTGTGTGTGCTGTAGCCACAGAGTGAGGCAAACACCTCGGCCCACATGCCACTGAGCTCGAGAGGTCTCCCACCTAAACCAGGCTTGTACCGTCTCGCAAAGCCCTGGTGGCCCTACGACCCCCCGGAGTGGAGATGGGTCCCAGAGGCCCCAGGGGAAGTGTCTCAGGTGCTGACAGGAGACTGTGGCATTCCCTACCACATCCTCCGAGGGCCCCGGTACGGAGGCCTGGGTGCCTCCCTGAGGTCCCCCTCTCTGGAGATGCCCCTCCCAGGTCCCCGTCCTGCCCCCTCCTGGCCATGTTCCCAGTAATTGAGGTCTTTGCTCGGGTTCAGCTCATGCCAGGCCACACCCTGTCCCCCACAGTGATTGTAGCTCTGCCCACCTCCCTGGGCCCCCTTCGCATCTCTCTTGCTGCTAGAAATGAAGACCCAGGTTGGGTTCTCCTCAGTCTGGCTGCCCAGCTCAGGCGGAGGCTGTCACAGTCAGGGAGGCCCCTGCAGCCCAGAGTGCAAGGCCAGAGGGATAGGGGCTCATCCAGGTCACACATCCCCAAACCAGGGCCTGGGAAAGGCATACAGCCCAGGCCTCCTGACCCCAGGGGGTCATAGGAGTGGCCAAGAGCACAGGGCTGAGTCTCAGGGGTCCCCACTGCCAGAGGAAGTGATGCTAGATCCTTGTCCCTCTCTCAGGAGAGCCCTGCAGACTGGCTCCCGGCTTGTGTCTTTGGGGCCTGATATCGGGGTGGAGGGTTTTGCCTGGGTCTGGGGACGGGGCATGCACCTGAGCCAGGTGTGTGTGAACCTGCACGTGTGCGGCATGTCCTCACGTGCACACGCGGCTGTGTGTGTGGGGGGGTGTGCCTCTCTGTGTGTGCAAGTGTCAGAAACACGTATGTGTACACATGTGTGCTTCTGTGCACACCTGTGCATGGGTACGTGAACGTGTGTGTGGTGTGCTGCTTGGCGTGTTAGATGCTGTGTTTCTTCAGTTCTGACCCTACCTGTTCACAGGTGTGTCTTCCCATGTGGGACATGTGGCAACTGAGGGACATGTGAGGCCTTTCCCTGGGGCTGGGAGGGGTGGCTCTCTAGGGGGTTGGGGGCAGTAGAGGTGTGCGCCCCGGCCTGGGCTGGGAATCCCCATTCTCGAGGACGGTGTCACCCTCTGGCTGGTACAAGGATCCTCTTGGGTGCCAGCTTCTGGGCAGGCCTTGGCCCCCTCCCAGCTCAGCAGGCCCAGCTCTGGGAACCTCTGCTGCGTTGCCTCCCAGGCTTCCACCGCCTCCCGGGCCTCCACCGCAGGAGTGCTGATAACAGCGGTGCCCTGTGTCCATGCCCAAGGCCCAGCTGCCCTTGCCCCCACGGCAGCGCCTGCCGGGAGCCATGCATGGTAGGGCTGCCCTTCCTCTTCCCTCCTCCCCGTCCGCCTCCCTCCCCATCCCTCTCCCCCATTGTCCCACAGGCTGGGCTGAGCTTCTGACCTGAATGGAGCCATGTTTTCAGACAGGGCCGATGTGAGCCCAAGATGAGGTATGCTTCTGGCGGGGCTCAGGCTCTGTGCTGGGTTCTGGGCGCTGTTCCCGGGAAGGAACATCCCCCTCACCCCGGACGCAGTTGGCTCCTACGTGCATGTAGCTACCTGGTACCACGGGGACCCCCTGCCCCAGCCTGCTGGGGGCTGTCCCCCACCTGCACTGTATTTATGTGTCTACTTTATGATTTCAATTTTTAATGCCTCTGCTCTTTGAAGACGCTTAATGCTTTCGAGTGGAACATTTCCTTCCAGGACCTGAGCGCAGATTGAGGACAGAGCAATAAATCAACTAATAACTGGAACCTCATTTTCTGCTCCACGGCAGAGAGTTAACCCCCGCCTTGCTGCGCTCCTCTCAAGGTGGCTGCGGGCAGGGGCTGAGCCAGGCACCCGCGGCTCGTGGCGCCGCCTTGCCCTCCTGCCACCTCCTCTCCTCTCTTCTGTTCCCCTTATTTCCTGTCCTGCTCAAATCAAGTAGGAATAGGGGAAATGTCTGGAATTGGGAATTCTTGAGGGGACCTTGGGATGGTGTGAGAAAGCTCCTTGTTAGGAGCTTCCCAGGCCTGGGTGTTGGCCCAGTGTTGCCCTCATTTGCTGTGTGACCTAAGGGGAGTGTCCAGCCTTCTCTGAGCATTGAAGTCATCACCTATACAAAGGTATCTTGCCCCGTGGTGGACCAGACTTTGAATTTAACATCTACGACAGACTTGACATCGTGTGTCGTGGCTTGGCAAGGGGGAGACTCAGCATGGAGCTGGTGGCAGGTGGCCCTTTACTCAAGTCATGTGCATAGGTGTGCATGAGTTCACCAATGCTGCCTGAGTGTGTACGTATGTGTGTGTGTGTGTTCCTGCCTGTATTTTGGCCTCCAGGGTCATAGAGTACCACCACGGTCAACCCTGGATGATTTCCAAACTTCTGCAGGACTCTAGAAAGGGCCTAAACTGAGGCACAACATCTGAATTGAGGGGGGCGGAGTGTGTGGAGTGGGGTTAGGAGCAGGAGCAGAAACTGTGGGGATACACTGCCTGGGTGCAAAGCTGGCTTTGGCATTTATTACTGTGTGATTTTGGACCAGCCACTTAACCTCTCTGTTCTTCAGTTGTCCTGTCTATAAAAAAATAAAGATAAGAATAGAGCCTCCCTCATGACTGTTGTGCAGATTGATGAGTTGCCTGAAGGTGCCTGATACGTAGCAAATGCAGTGTTAGATATTTGTGGTCATTGCTGTAGGACACACACAGCATGTTCTCATCCCCTGACCACAAGACCATGGGATTCCAGGGACCCGCTAGGTACACCTGCTCAGGCCCACCAGCCTCACACGTCTGGCATGTACACTGCTGCAAGTGAGGGGGAGCCGGGCACCAGTCAGAGCACCGCGAGGGGGACTTCCCGGAGGAGCTGGCATGACCCTTGGCCTCTGTGGGTGGAGAGAGGGATGGACCTGGTCACCTGCTGAGGACAGGTAGGGAGGACATCTGAGAGCACCAAGGCCAACTGAAAATATTTACCATGACTCAGAAGGAATCAGGGAACCATTGCAGGCCCATGCACAGGGAGGGCGTGGGTGTTTAGTAGGCACCTACTGCATGCAGACATCTTGCCTGTGTTCTTTCTTGGTGGAGATGAGGACGTTGCATCTGAGCGTGGTTCTGTGACTTGTCCAGGGCCACCCAGGCTGTTAGTGGAAGAGGGGGCATTTGAACTGGTGTCTGCCTGACTCTGAAGCTCCACCCCCTTATGGCTCACATCCTGGCATTGCAGCACCAGAGAGGGCACCAGCCCAAATTGTCTCCCTCCCATGCCCTGCTGTGGCAGGGAGTTCACGCCACGGGGCCTGTCCTAGGATTGGACTCCTCCTACAGGGATGCAGGCTGAGCCGAGCTGCAGGTGTCCAGCTCACCCCTCAGCCCGCCCTGCCCGGTCCTGATGCTGCCTGGCAGGCCTGCAGCTGTACCTTTCCTCCAGTGCCTGATGACACAAGAAAGGGAGGGACAGGGTCCATCCTGACCGCCTGCTGTGTGCCCCACAAAAGGCACAGCAGCGTCCCAGCCCACGGGACCGCGGTCACCTGTAGAGTAGGCTGAGCCCTGCTCCAGCAGGTCCACTTCCAGGAGCTCGGGGTTCCAGGCAGCCAGGACAGCGGGGAGTAGCCCTCCTCCGCCCCAGAGCGCTCGGTTTCGGGGCGCTTGCACAGAGGACGCCTCGGGGTGATGACTTTAGCCTGTTACGGCTGATGTTTTCCTGGGGCCATAAAACACCCAGCTTTTACTGCTGGAAGCAGTTCCCACCCAAGACATGGGCAGATTGTCATGTCGGCGAGTCATCTGGGTCTCAGTTATTGTTTGGGGAGAGTGGAGCTTGTGGGTGTCAGAGACGCGTCACCCTCCCCTGCGCACCGAGCAGCCTCATCCAGGGAGGGAGTGGGGGGGGGCGGTTCAGATGCTCAACGAGCAGGACGGGGCACCGAGGCTGACTGTGTGCAGGCTGGTGGGCAGTGAGGGGATGCATGGGACACCTGGACTCCTGCGGGGGGGAGCACCTGCAGGAGGACCCTGAGGCCGTGTGGTGGGGGAGGTGTGCCGGGCGCTCTGGGACCAGGGAGTGCTTTCCAAGGGGCAGCTGCTGATGGGCCAGACGATCCGACTTAAGTTTTGAAAAGATCTCTTGGGCTGATGAGGAGGGCCCGAGAGGGACCATGGGATAATGGAGATGGAGGCTTGGTAATGTGGTACCCTGACATGGAGAAGGGCAGATGGTTCCAGACTAATCATGGAGGTGGAACTGGGGCTGGGGGGGCATGCAGAGGGCAGAGGAGGACCCTCCATTCCTGGCTTGAGTCCCGGTTACCGTTTCCTGAGATAAGGCGGAGCCGTGAGGGTCAGGACTGGGGGCCAACAGATGGGAGTTCCTTTTTGATGACCTCCTCCTGCAGAGTTGCCCTGTAGGCTGTTGGGTTCACAAGCCTGGAGTTCAGGGGAGACATCTGGGCAGGGCAGGGAGTGAGGGAGCCAGCAGCTGGAGATGGCACCTGAAGACCTAGTGTAGCAGGACAGGGGAGTGTAGCTCAGTGGTTGAGTGCTTGCCTAGCATGTGCCAGAGGGCCTGGGTTCAGTTCCCAGCACTGGAGAGAGAGAGAGACAGACAGACAGACAGACACCCGGACAGACAAGCATACTAAGATCTCCCAGGAAGCCCTGTGGATGGTGGGGGAGGGCTGGGCCTGGACCCTGGCTCGCCACCGTGCAGAGTTGGGAGGGAAGAGGAGCCATGGGGGGCCGAGAGGCACACTCAGACATTTAGGGTGACCAAGGAGAGCCAGGGACTGCAGCATCCCAGAAGCCAAGAGAAGGCCCCTCAAGGAAGGTGAAGCCAGTGGCGGTCACGGTGCTGGGCACCTTCCTCCTCCCTCGGGGTTGCCTCTTGCATACCTCCAGTCAGGGCCAAGGCCAGGTCATCAGCCCTGACACAGTCCACAGACCTGCTCAGATGTCACCAGGTGGACGGGCGTGGTGCGTGTGTATATGTGTGTGTGTGTGTGTGGGGGGGTGTTCTGTCCCAGCTTTATGTCATTCCCGCCACCATGAAGACACAGACCTGACACCACACCTCCCCTCCCCCACAGACTGTCCTCCAGCTTTATAATTTTGTTATTTCTTGAGCGTGACAAAAATAGAACGAAACAATATGTAACCTTCTGAGATTGATTTTCTTTTACACTCCGCTTAATTAAAGGAGGGGTTCCTAAGGGTGGCAGACAGAAGCATGTGACTGTGTGCTGGTGGGAAGGACGCGGGGTCCATGGAGACAGCAAGCAGGGCCAGGACAAAGATGACCCGATGAGGCCACGTTCCTTGGGCCCAGAAGGGCGGTTCCGAGCCCAGGGAAGCCATAGCCTTTGATGGGCCACGTGCCTCCGCAGGTGGGAAGAGGGGCTGCTGGAAGGGCTCCTGTTTCCTCGGTGGAGGGTGAGGGGCCTGCAGAGCCTGGGAGGCCAGCGGGCGTGAACGGGCCATGTCGCCATGTTGGGGTAGGCACGTGGGCTACTGGGGCTGCCACTGCCAGGGCCACTGTCTGCTGGAGACTTGGGGCTCACAGAGGGCACAGCCTTTGCAGGGGCTGTTTCCCCCAAAGCCTTTAGCTTCCCCGCTGTGGCTGCTGCAGGGGGCTGGTTGGGTTGGTGCTGGGGCATCATGAAGGTGCTGCCAAGGGAGGGGCCAGGCATCTGCGGCTTTGTTATGCTGATGGTTGTGGACCCCACCGTGGGCAAAGGTGGGTGGGGAGGAGGCATCGAGGGCCAGTGAGGAAGGAAGGTCCAGGGAGGGGAAGGATTGTGCGCAGAGGAGCTGCAGAGCCAAGCTGGGGTTTGACCTAGGGCTGTGGGGTACTGGGCCCAGGTGGGGCTGCCAAAAGAGCCTGGAGGGAATGGAAGCCCAAGGTCACGGAGGAATGGAGAGCCCCTGCCCTGGTCACCTCTGGCGCGGTGAAGTCACAAGAGCACTGCAAGGGTTGAGGTGCAGAGAGAGACAGATGGCAGCTTTCTATAGATGAGGGCAGGTGGTCAGAAAGTGACAAGGCAGATGGGGGTGGCCCTGCTCACAGGGTGGGCATGAAAGGGGCAGGAATGTTCTGGGTGAGAAGGACTTGGACCTGGTCTGAAAGGGGCCCAGAGAGCGGGGAGCTGGCCAGCCTGCCCCGCCCAGAAGAAATCATCGGCAAAGTGCCCACACCTCAGATGGAAAAAGGGAGGCCCAGAGGGGTTCATGGAGGTTCACAAACAACAGGTTCTGCCAAAGCCTAGTGCGGCCTGCTGGGAAGTGACCCGGTGGGGAAGAGGCTGGATCCTGGAGCCGCGTGCCTCCTGGGCTCGAGTTCCAGCTCCTCCACCTGTGGGCTGGGCCCTCTTCCTAGAGCTAGTGACAGAACACACTCCAGAGGCAAGGGCTGCCTGGGTCTAACCACGCATCCTCGAGTCCTGGGGCCAACCCTGTTTAGATAAAGGGAAACTGAGGCTTAGCAACTTATCCAACCCCAGTGGCCCCAGCCACCCTGTCAGGGCCTATGCCCCTGCCCCAATGCCGTCATCTTCTCCCACACTCTCCCAGGGACACCCCACTCCCTGCTCTGCCATCTACCCCCCCAGAATATGTGCTTTTGTCCAGTGTCATCTGGATGTTCCAGCCACCCCATAAAGGAAGCAGCCCGAGGGCCTCAGATGGAAGCTGAGGACAGGGTGGTGTCTTCTCTCCCTAGAGTACTAATGGAGGGTGTCACGCAGATACGCTCCTGTCCTTAGGCCACAATGTCATAACAGAGGCAGGACAAAATAATAAGCAAAGATAGTGACATTAAACAATAGAATACAGGCCAAAAAAAAAAAAAAATCCCTGTCAAAGAAACAGATTGGGCCTGGAAGTTCTGGGTGAAGGAAAGAAATATCCAGTGACTGCGGTGGCCAAGGAGGAGCCAGGGTGGGGCTGGGTTTTGAAAGGGGGGGGGCAGTTAGTGAAATGGAGGGGAGGGGCCTCCTGGAGGGGACAAGGGAGAGGAGCTGGGTGAGAAAGGCCCCGCGTGGGACAGGGGAAGGGAGCGTCCCACCAGAGCAGAAGAGGCAGAAGGCCGAGCAGCCTGGCTCCCGCTGATGTCTCAATTCTCTCTCAAAATCGGTGAACCAGAGCCCCCCGAAGGCTCTGGAACAGATGCCAGGCGTGGGAATTCAGCCAGTGGATCCTCTAAGGCCTGGCCCGCCCCCAAGCTGCCAAGAGCGGAGCTGGAGGGGCCTGCGGGCCTGGGTGTGGTGGGCCAGCTCGCATGTGCCCTGAGCCAGCGTGCTCCACAAAGTGGGGGCCACCCAGCCCTTCCTGCCCCCAGCTGGTCTGCAGGAGGTGTCCCCACCCTGCAAGTCTTTTCCAGAGAGGGAGAAAAAAAAAAAAAGCTGGAATGTATGTAAAGTAAAGGAAGGGAGGTGAGGCTTAGCTCTCTGGCTGGCGCCAGTGCAAACCCAAAGCAGAGTTTCAGGAGAAACTTTGATTTAGAGAACAAGGTTTTGGCAACAGACTGCGATCACAGAACAGAGGCAGCCCGCCACGCTGCGCGGGTGAGCGCTGTAAGCCTCATTAATCTGATGCCTCCGTGTTCAAAGCGGCACCTAATTAGAAGGAAGTGTGACTCTCTGCTAGCTGGGTGGCCCATTGTTCCTGCTGGACACATCACACCAGGTGACTTCAAAGTCATCTCCTCACATCCCTCGGCCACTCAGCGCCAATTAACCAGCATTTAGAGCCAGGCTGCCCCGGCTGGCAGCCTGCCTCACGCTCTTGCTTAGTGCCTCTGCGCGGGTCTCCAGCTCCTCGGGCAGGAGACCCTGTGTGGTGACCGGCCTGACCCAGAAGGGGCAAGAGGAGCTGCTGTCTCTGGGCTGCCTTCTCCTCCTTCCTGACCTTGGGGCTGACCGCTCCAGCCCCTGGGTGCCCATCTTAGGCCAACTCTCTTGGGCATTGCCATCTCCCTCCGTCCTCCTAAGGGGGACTGGAATGCTCAGCCAGAGGTCAGTCTTGGTCTGGGGATTCCCAAGGATGTCTCCCTGAGTGCTGTGCTCTTCGGGGACTCGTCTCCTAGGAGATGTGAGCTCCTGCCCTCCCCCAGGCTTTCTCCCCGCCCTCCTGGCACACACAGAAAGTGCTCCATAGGGTCTGGTTGACCAGTGCAGCATCTCTCAGTCAAGTGCTGTCTGAGAGGCTCCTGGTGACTCTACCAGGGCACACCCGTCAGGGCAGTGGGCCTGCAGTGCCACTTCAAAGATTCAGGAGACATCGGGAAGGCCCTTCAGTAGCGATGTTATTGTAGTCTGCAGCAGCTGGGTCCAGGGAGACTGGATTTTCCTCTGCCTTCTAAGACATTAAATCACAGTTGAATAAATGACCACACACCCGGGAGTTTAAAACAACAGAATTCACTCCTCACACTTTTGGAGGCTAGAAGTCTAGATTCAAGATGGCGGCCTGGCCACACTCTCTCTGAAGGCTCTAGGGGAGGTTCTTTCCTCTCCTCTTCCAGCTTCTGGTGGTGGCAATCTGTGGCCCTCACTCCAGCCTCTGCATCCATCTTCACGTGGCTTCTCTCACCCGTGTGTGCCTCTGAGCAAATTTACCTCTTCTAAGGACACCAGTCCCCGTCCCAGTGTCTAGTTATGTCAGCACAGATTGGGAAAACTCTTCACCCCAGCACCTTTGTTTACAGACTTCCATCCCGTCGGTCTTCCCTCTGCCCCTGCCCCACTCAGTTCCAGCAGCCTCCTCTGTCCAGCAGGGACCCAGCCTCCCCGTGCCCTTGGCCACTCTTCAGGGCCCACTGGACTGCTGATGTCGGCAGAAACTTTTCTGGCCGAGTTGCCGTCCTCCCTCCTCGGCCGTCGCCTGCTCTTCTCTCGTTCCTTATAGATGCGCAAATTCCCATCGCTTCCCTCCAGGACTCAGCCTGGGTCCCACCAATTACCAACCGCCTTGATGTCTAACACCGTAAACCCCCTCACCTCATTATGGGAAATTTCTTTTGAATGGCCTTTAAAAACCATCTCATTACACGGGAAGAACTGTAATTACCTCGCGCAAGACAGAGATTCTGGACGAGCTCGTGTCGCTGCTGTCAAAACCACAGGACCCGGCTCCCCACAGGCTAGTTGGCTGCTGGAAGAGAGAGCCTCCCCTCACTTTTGCCTCCCTTCCAGCCCCCTTTCTACTGGGACCTGGGCACTCAGGTCTCTGTTGGTGGCCCCAGAAAGTCAGAGCTGCCTGACCACACCCCTGGTGTCCTGGGGGACCCCAATGGTCAGAGCATCTCTGGGCATTCCCAGGCTGCCCCACCTCTTCCCCAGCCCACCCTCCTGGAGGCTGATGGAACTTGCCCACCAGTTCCCAAACAGCACAGCTGGGTGGATTCTGGAGGTCAATAGGTCCAGTCCCCTGCCCTCAGCCCACTTGCCCAGTCCTTTTGCCCAACAGCCTCCTGGGAAGGGCTAGGATCAAGCTCTCTCCTCCACCTGTTTGGGGGATTTCCTGGGCATCTGGCTAAAATCCCGCTGCCCCAGCGCTGACCTGATTTTAAGCTCCATCTCTTCCTGGCGGTGCGACTGTGGGCGAGTCACATGATTCTTCTGAGCTATTTTCTCATCTGCAGAATGGTCAGGATCATCTCTGCTTCAGGGCTGTGGTGAGCAAGGGCGGTGGCCGCAGGTGCTGGTGCCTGTGTTGGGCACAGAGCAGGAAGTGAATCCGCACCGCTTCCCGTTCCCGGGGGTGGCTGGCCGAGGAGGTCTCTCTCTTTCTCCTGTCTGCATCATGCTGGATCTGGTGGCCACTGAGGGGAACGTGTGATATAGTGAACTGGATCCTCAGTGTCCCTCGGTGGCACAGAGTGGCTGTGGCTTCCCCTCCGCTGTCCCCTGCTGTCCTGCCCCAGCCCAGGGGGTCGTGCGTGCATGTGTGTAGGGAGGTGGTTGCTGGGACAGCTGCTTCCCTTTCCTTCATCCTGGTCCAAGACATGCACAGCCAGGGCTACCCCTCAAGCTCCACCCTCCCCCAGGGCTGCCAGAATATTGTGGGGAGCTGCAGGGGGAGGGGAGAGGCTGCCAGGGCACCCCCCACCGTGCTGTGGGGCTTGGTTGCCACCCTGACCTTTTCAGTTTTCATCACCCTGACAGGCTCCTGGGACCACCTGGGTCCCCACTGACTGGCCAGGTGGGCCACAGCCAGAGGATGGCAGCATGTGGAAATGTCAGCAATGTCTACAGAACCTGGTAAAGTGGCTCCCTTGGGGCAGGGTGGGGCTGCTGTCCAGTGGTGGCGCAGCTATGGGGGAGACCCAGAAGCCTGTGGGTGAGGAGTTGGAGGAGGGCCTGAGGGAGGAGACCCCGAGTCTCCTCAGACACAGTCTGCCCCAGACCCACCTGCCTGTCAGCACCCTGCACCTCATTGCAGACCCTTCCTGACTGGCCGGCCTGGTCCAGGTGCCCCTGCTGTGCACCCACTCAGCCCCCTGGACGGCCACCACACAGCTCTCTCCACTCACCCTGTCACTGCTTGGGCCCTGGGGCCTGAAGAGGCGAGCTTGAGGGAACCCTGTTGGCGTCTTCGCCTCTCCAGGGGTCCTGCAGGGGTGCTGGGCTCCCCACTCCAGCACTGCAGAGCCTCAGTGGTACCCAGAGCCGGGCAGCTCTCTCCAGTGCATAGACGAACGGCACGGCTGGACCTGACCGCTGGCCTTCCTCATTAGGCCAGTGACTCCTAGGGGCAGGGACCCTGTCTCCCCCAAACTGAGGCTTAAGGGCAGAGAGTGTCTCCTCCTCCCTCCATCTTCTCCCTGGTCAGGGGTGGGCGTGGCCAGCGGGGGAAACAGGAGGCTCCAAGCTGTCACCACTCAGGGCCTTCTTGCTGCCCCTGCTCTGTACCCACTCACCCCCCTCGGCCTCTTCCTGCTGTGTGGATCCCTCTGCTGCTGCTCGGGGTGGGGTGGGGGGACTGCAGGAGCGTGGGCTCCAGGGGCTGGGCAGACAGCACTGCTTTGTGCAGAAGTGGGACTTGATCAGGGTGGACTTTGGGCAGTCAGACGGGGATGAGCAAGGGCATTTAAGACCCAGAGGTGTGTGTGGACGGCTGTGGCCTGCTGGTGGGAGATGGGAATCTGGATTTCTGGGAGGTGATTATAGGGATCAGGCTGGGAGATGCCAAGGGCCCCGAATGCCAGGGAACAGATACCATTTGGCGCCTTACTCTTCCAAGACTTCTAGGAGAGGTCACAGTGGTTTGATGCCATGATTCAAGTCTACGAACCCTGTGGGGGGGCCTAGCTAGCCCTGCCCCGCCACCCGCTCTCCACAGCCAAGTCGTCCCGAGTCAGGCCCTCGGCTGGGCTGAGCCACGCCTGCTGGAGCCCAGCACCAGGATGGGTGTGCTCAAAAGGGGCCAGCTTGGATTATTTTTCTTATCCTCCACTTCCTCTTCCTCCTCCTTTTCCTCTTCCTCCTCCTGTTCTTCTTTTCTTCCCCTCTGTCTTTTCTGGAGCATCAGACGATGTGGGCACATCCTGCTCCTGCCCACTGCCTGCCACCTGCCAAGGTGATTTGCTGCAAGAACACCCAGCCCCTGGCACAGTCTCAGTAGCAGCAGGTCTTGCTACGCTGGTCCCTGGCTGTGCTGTCTCTCCAGGGGATCTGCATGGCGTCTGGGGTAGCTGCAGCTGTAGGCATTGGCCAGGGAGGCAGGTCTCTGCCTCTCTGGGTGTCTACGCCTGCCAAGGCCTCCTCTGGGACTCTGGGTGTAGTCTGGGACTGGTGGAGAAAGAAGGAGCGTGGACGCTGGTCTGCGCCTGCACCTTAGGGGGATTCCTGTTTATTGAGCGTCTGCTGTGTGCCTGGTTCTGTGCTAGACGCTGGGGATATGACGAGCCAAGCAGTCATGGCCCCTTTCCTCATGAAGCTCACAGTTTTTGTTGCAGTGGGGATGGGGACAGACGCTAAGATAAACAAAGAAATGGATGTATAACTGCAAATCGTGACAAAGGAATAATAGAGACTGTGGAGGTGGGAGAGGATACTGGCTCACTGAGTCAGGCAGTCTGGGAAGGACTCTGTGAGGAGGCCTCAGATGGAGGAGGAGAACGGAACTGTGGGCTGGTCAGGGGAAGAGCATTCCATGCCTGGGAGAGCCTTGTTGCGTGGAGGGGACGGAAGGACACTTGTGGCATGGGGGGAGGGGAGCAGGAGGGCAGGGTCAGGCCAAGCTTGTGGATCATGGCGTGGTCAGTGGGGAGAGGAAGGGGAAGCTGATGGAGGCCATAAGCAGCAACGCAGTGTCGCTTCCTATTCTGTGTCCACCAGAATAGGACACCAGCTACTCACACCTGTGACCCCAGCCCTTGCTCACCACAGCTTGGAGGCAGAAAAGATCGTGACCCTCCTGCAGATGAGGAAACGGCTCAGGGGGATCATGTGACGCACACACTGAGCCCGTTCTGTGTCCAGGGTCAGCAGGGCCAGAGTCAGGACTCAGTGTGTGTCCTAGGTCATAGCCCAGTGTGTGACCAGGATCAAAGCTCAGCACAGTTCTCTAAGTATAGGTGTCTGGGGAAGAACTGAGGCCCCACCTCATCTGCACGCCCTGGGAGCTCTCTGCTTGTTTCCCCGTGGGGCCTGTTGCTAGCCAAGTGCCCAAGACTGATGTCACCTGCTCTGAGCCCTGGCAAGGAAAAGCTCAAGTCCCTGGCCAGGAACCTGGTCATGACGCCTCCAGTTCCTCTAGAACCTGCCACACACTAAGTGCTTGAATGGTGGGTATTATTGTTGCCATGTTACAGATCAGGAAATTGGCACTCAGAAAGGTGAAGTGGCTTTCTGAGGTCACCGGCTGGTTAAGGGGAAGAGCCACTCCTTGCTCGTTTTCCAAGGCTGACACTCAGTAGGAAGGTCAGCTGGGCCTGAGCATGAACTAGATCTTCTCCCGAGGCCTGAACATAAAGGTAGGGCTTGTCCCCAGCTGCTGGGTACTGGGCGGAGCCTGTCTGCAGGGCCACCTGGAACCCAGGGATTGAGCCTGGCCCTTGGTTAGAGGGTAAAGGAATCTGTCAGCCCTGGTGGACGCATTTTTGGCATTGTGGTCCTGGATCTGAGAGACTTCAAGAGTCCTTCCCAGTACCCTCGACATTACCCCAAGTGTTGCTTTCAAGAAGTGGGGGAAGGAGTGCCACCCTTTCCTGCTGTATGCCTGAACACCCCATGTTGCAGATGGGGTAACTGAGGCCCAGAGAGGGGAGGAGACTTGTGTGAAGACACACAGTATATTAACATATTCATGGGGGCGGGGAAAGGCCGCCCTTCACCATCAATATCCTAGGCGTTCTCTGTCCCTAGCAGGATCTGAAAACCCATGTGGGCATGAAGGGATCATGTCCTATGAGTGGGACTGTGCCAGCTGTTCTCTTGGGTCTTCCTGACATTTCTCAGTGACAAGAGTCCCCCATTTGTGAGTCATTTGGAAAATTTCATGGGGAAGTGTTCCAGAATTTGAGTGAAGTCCTAGGAGGAAGAGAGCGAGGGCGTGTCAGCAGGAGGCCACGGCTGACCTGAGGAAGGATGGGCCCCTGGCGAGGCTTATCCACGCTGTTTTATGAAAACCCCCGGGGACTTGTGAGATGGACAGGGACAGTTGGCTTCTCAGCTGGGGAGTCTGAAATTCAGCAAGATGAAGGGGGGAGCCTAGAGATTCCCAGGTTCAGTTCCCGTCCACATCTGCCTGATCCAAAGCCAGAGGGCTCCTCTCAGTCCCTTGTGTGCCCCGACCATGTCATGGACAGGAGGGAGACTGTTCCCTGCCTTAAGGAGCTGCCGGGAGGGTGAGATTTAAGTCAGGAAGGAGCTACACTTTTGAGGTCCCAGTGCTGTGTGGCACAGATCACAGCCACACAGGGGCCAGGAGAGATCCATGCAGCTGGGCAGCAGGGAAATGGGGTGAAGATCAGGTCGGCAGAGGGCTCTGGGGAAAGCCTGCAAAGCCAAGGGTGTGGTACAGAGCCCGGGAGCTGTCCAGGGTGCTGAACCAAACCACACCTGTGGGGTGTCCACCGCTCTCCTGGACACCTTGGCACGCCTGGGGCCTCAGTGTCCTACCTAGAAAATCAGCCTTTGATACCTGCATCCTGGCCTTGTTTACAGAATACAGGAGGGCCATGGAGTGTGTCACCAAGCACTCAGCCGGTGGCTGAAGCTCTCCAAATGGAATAGTAACCAAAGCACACCACACCCCAAGTTCCTGGATAGGAGGCTAGGATCATTTGTGATGCCCAGCCTCAACCTCGTGATCCACCAGGATGTCGGGCCCTGTCGCAGGACCTGATATCTTCTATGGAGTTGGGAGAGGCGGCTTGCTTGGGGCATCTCCATCCACTCTAGAGGTATCCCCAGCCTGTAGACCTGGGTTTCTCACGTTGCAGATAGACAACTGGGGAACAGGTAGGGCAAGCCACTGGAGCCAAGAAACACAGTGTGCTGGTACAGGAGAGGGTGGAACCCCAGGGTCCTGCCTCCCACTGCCAGGGGTCCTTGAAGTTGACTCTCCCAGGCTCAAAAGCCCTGTGGAAACCAAACACCTTTGAGAACTCAAAGGAATGACGCTCTGGTGTGGGGCTGCAGGCACCGGGACACCTGTTCTCTTAGGTTTCCTGACCCCTCTCCTGGCCTTGGCCCACAGGTGGTGTGGGTCCTAGTTCCATGCTGAATTTCCACCTCTCTTTGACCATCTCCCCAACTCTTCCCCTGGGCAAGCCTTCCCAAACTCCACAGGCCTCTGATGCCTCACCCCATTGGGGATGTGGGGGTGCTTTGGGGCAGGGATGCATGGGAAGATGGCTGCTAAAAGCCCAAGGAGAGACCTCCCTGTCCCCTGCTCTTATCACCTCCTCTCAACCTGCCAACCCACCAGCCCTGGGCTTGTGGCTGCAGCCATAGGCAGCCTCTGGCCTCACGGCCTCTGGTTCTAGAAGAATCCCTCCCCACCCCTGCCCTGCACACCCAGGTTCAGTAGCAGTGGCCACTGGAGTGATGCTGAAAAATACTTGGAGTAATACAACTGGGAGCCCCTGACCGCCGGTGACACCCACCCCGCTCCAGGCCCAGGCCCCAGTCAGGCCCTCCACCAGCCCGTCCAGCAAAACTGGGAGTCAGGAGGAAGGCAGGCTTGGCCTCAGCTCCACCCTGATCTCTCTGGGCACAGAGAGTTCACATGGAGCCTGGCACAGAGGAGATGCTCAAAGTGCTTCGTAAGAGTCATTGTCACTGGTACAACAGTCCCATTTCACAGAAGGGCCAGATGAGGCTCAAGCCATTAAAAAACCACCACCTTTGTGGAGTCTTCCAGGCTTCCTTTTCCTGAGTGGACTCCTCCTTCCTTTTTCTTAGTTCCGTTTCTCTTCAGTGCTCTGGACTGGGGCAGGGCCTGGCACACAGGGGGGTGGATTCCAAGGTTCAGTGGGGTGAGCTGGAGGGAGCAGCTCATGGGGCCGCAGGTGCTGTGTGGAGGCCTGGGTGTTCCATCTGCCCAGGGCCCTCCCAGGGTGGCCCTGCCCTCTGGCACCACACTGGCCTACTGAATTACTGAGAGTGTTAATGTGCATGGTGACAGCCGGGTCTCTGCCGCCCTATGACTGGACCTTCACTGTGTCCTTGCCCCTGCTCCCTGGGCAGCCTTCTGGCCTGGTCACATCACCACCAGCAGGTTAGTGGTTTCACTCTGGTAAAAGTTAACTAAGCACTTAGTGTGTTCCAGGCTGGGGTGCCGTGAAGACCAGATGCCATGGGGCTGCACCACCAGGGTGGGACAGGGTGTGCACCTACTGTGTGCCAGGCACTGGGCTGGTGCTTTCTTGAGCAGTGAGCTATGAGATAGGGGCTGCTCCTGCTTTCTGACAGGGGAGTAGGGCCCAGGGAAGTGGGGAAACTTCAAGATCCCTGGCAGAAAATGTGAATGCACAGAGGAGAAGGGCTGGACTTGAGGGAATCAGGAGAAGCTTGATCCAGGCGGCTCCCAACTTGCGGCTCCCGTCATGGAAGCATGACCGCACTGGGGGGAAGCTAGGCTATTCTTGGCTTTCCAGACACATCTCTGGGGCCTTGGGGAACTGCCTCTGAGGAGGTTCTTTCCTTTCTTGGCTCTTTACCCCTCTCCAGCCTAGAGCACCCTAAGCCATTCCATGTAGCACCCACCTGCCTGCACAGTCCATGAGGCTTGTTCCTGTCTGCAGGGACTCCCTGACCCCTGTACCTTCCCGTCTCACTGTAGCCACTTTAGGGGACTCAACCCAGCTCTAGTTCTCCAGATGTGCCCACTCTGAACCCTCTGGCCCTGCCTGCGTGCCCCCTCTATTGGACCTAATTGCCCTGCAGACCAGGGGCACCAGGAGCCAACGCCCAGTGACTTGCAATGCAAGTGGGCCCCCGACCACTGCCTCAGCCTCTGGCCCACAGAGGCCAGAGCCCTCCCCTGTGGTCACACCTCCCTCCCCCACAATGCCTCTGTCTTCCCACCTCGTCCCAAGGGGAGGAGGACATGCTTCCCAACCCGACTGAAGCTCATCCTGTCCCAGCCCATGACCCACTCCTAGTTGGGCACTGTCTTTCCACAGCTCCTTCCCCAACTCTGGAGGACATCTCCAAACCATCCTGCTGCTGGACATCCTCCTGGAACTCTTGGGCAGCATCTCTGGGTCTCAGTTTCCCCTTCTGTTGAGTAGGTCATCATGGTGCCTGGAACATAAAAGGCCCTGGTTTTAGTCAGTTTTTTTTTTTCTGCTGAGCCTAAATGATCTGACCAGAACAATTTTAGGGCAGGAAACGTTTATTTGAGGGCTCTCCTGGTTTCAGAGGTCATAGTCCATAGAAGGCCAGCTCCATTCCTCAGGGCTCGAGGTAAGAGGCAGAACATCATGGCGGAAGAGTGTAGTGGAGAGAAGCAGCTCACATGGTGAGCAGAGAGAGAGAGAGACTCCACTCACCAGATACAAATTTGCACCCCATAGCCACGCCCCCAACCCCACCTCCTCCAGCCACCCCCACCTGCCTTCAGTTACCACCCAGTTAATCCCACTAGGGGATTGATTCACTGATGGGGTCAAGGCTCTCATAACCCAGTTCTTTCCCCTCTGAAGCCTCTTGCATTGTACCACTTGAGCTTTGGGGGGACACCCTCACATCCAAACCATAACAGCGCTCAACAGTGGCTTATTTAATTGATGAACTAAATAACAAATTCCTGGGTGTCTGCCTCACCTGAGTGTGGTGCACATCAAAGTCACTAATGGACTTCAAAGAGCCTTGCGAAGTTTGACAGTGTCATTTGGACATGAGGCATCCACAGCGCTTCACAGGATGTTGCTGTGGCAGGGTTTTACACCCCGAGCCCTCACTGGCCCCCACTCCCTCCTGCACCTGCCCCTCCTCTCCATCCGTATGTTCCACCCCAGACCCCACCCTCTCTCCCCCGGCTACTGCCTCAGTCATAACTTGGCTGTCTGCCTCCTGTCTTCTCCTGTGTAATCCATCCTCCACCCGGTGGCCACTGAGTGATGTCTCTGAAGCACAGATTGGACCCTGTCACTTCCTACTTAAAACTCTTCAGGCTCCTGATGGCTTCTGGGATAAGAGCTGAACCCTTGGTCCTGAGTAGGGGGCGCTCTCTCTCCAGCCCGTTGCTTGAGCCACTGGGCCTTGGCTGTGGGGGTGCCCCTGGCCTGCAGTGCCCTTCTCACTGCTTGCAAACCCAAGTCCTCCTCCAGGACCCCTACAGGCTGCCTGCTCCTGAAAGCCTTCCCCGTCACCAACCTGCTACCGTATTCTCACAGCCCTTGGGTTCTGACTCTCACCGCCCCAGGGTTGTCTCAGTCTCCCTGTGCCCTCTCCTGGCCCCACTGGACTGAGCCCCTGCTGCAGGATCTTGGGCATTTTGTATTCTTAATTTGCAGACAGTATTGGAGGCATTTGCTGGATGAATGCATGAACAAGCAGCTGCCCAGGCAGCAGGGACCCTGGGCTGGACCTTCAGCCACAGTGAGGAGTGAGCCACACAATGTCCCCTACCTGCTCTGGGGGGCCTTCCTTTCTGAATGTGCCGCTGGACTGTAGGCATCTTACCTGTGAGTGCCAGGCTGTCCCTCCCGAGCCAGCCATGTGGCCTGCAGCAGGGGCTGCACCTGGAACTGTCCCAGGGTTTGCTGTAGGCTGAGGACAGCGTGGGAGCCCTGAAGTCAGATGTGATCTGAGGAACCCCCCACCCAGCTAGAGCTGCCTGGCCTCACACCCGCCTGCCCAGATCGGCCCTGCCCCTCCTGACTTCTGGGACATTTTATGGCTGGAGTAGTAAAGAAAAAACCCTCCACACGGCCCTGTCCCAGGGACCCCGCACTGAGCCCCACCTCCATGCTCCTCTGACCTGGTCCCAGCCCCACCTTGTTGCCCTGGTCAGTCCTGCTGATGGTTTGGCCTACTCCACCACCCTACTCCCCCAGACCCACGTCCTGGGATCCCTGGCTCCCTGGCCTGGACTTACACGTGCCAACTGCCTTCCTCTGAGTGTTACCCCGTCTGCGGCGGAGCCCATGCCTGACATGCCTCTGCTCTTGGTTCACACAGCTCCTGCCTGCAAGCCTGCAAATCTGTGCAGTCCTGGGTGCCCAGGCCTGTGTGTGTGTGTGTGAGTGTGAGAGTGTGTGTGAGTGTGAGTGTGTGTATGTGTGTGTGTGTAAGGAGCAAATGCTGCCCCACTCCACAACCACTGAAAACTGGGAGGGCTCAGAGATGGGGTTCTGGCAGCGGAGCCTAAGAGGGAAGAGGCCCAGGTGGGCGCAGGGGTTTTCTGGAGGGGAGTGGGTGCCCTAGATGGGCCTGTGCGGGGGAGGAGGGCAGGAAGGCTCTCACCTGGGCAGGCCCAGGTGCCCCCTCTGTGCTGGGCTCAGTGCCAGCTTCCTACCCACCGTGGCCAGCCTTTGGGTGGGTATGGTTATGTCCATCTACTAGACTAGGAAATGCAGGTTCAGAGGGGCTCAGATGTGCCTGGGGTCGCCCAGGTGACCTGGACCCCAGTTCTGGCCTGTGTTTCAGCCCCTCAGGGAGGAAGCAGGGGAGAGTCTGGGGAGAAGGGGGAGGGAGGCTGGCGCCTATCACGAGAGGCACAGCAGCTGCTGACAGTGACTTTCCGGGGAGGGGTGTGGGATGGGGGGGCCTTCTGAGATGGTCCTCCCCCCCCCCGTGGGAGAGCCCTCACGACTAGAAGGTTCCCACCGCCCCTCCCCGAGAGGCAGGCAGTTGCCTCTTCAGAGGATAATTCCCCATTATACAGAGATATTTAGCCTAATAGGAGCCGACAGATCATTCAGGGCAGTAATGTACTCCGGCTTCAAGCGTTTAGTTTTCTCGACCTGAACTCCCAGATTAAAGGCTCCTTGCCTGTGCCCGCCCCGCACCGGTGACTGTGACCTTGACTGCAGCAAAGGGGTAGGTTTCTCCCTCCCTCCTTCCCTCCTCCTGCTTTGCTGGTCGCCTCCCTCTCTCCCTCCCTTTCTCTTTCTTAAAAAAAAAAAAAAAAGATATTTTCTTCTTAAATATTCAGTCAGAAAGCGGTTGCTTTAAGCCCTGAGTGCTTTGGGAACAGGCTGATTGTTCTCTGCTGCCAGCTAGGCATGGGGACACAAGGCTCGCCCAGAGTACTTGCTCAGCCACATGGGGCGCCTGGACCCTCTGGCCAGGCAGATGGCCCTGCTCCCCCTGCCCACCTTCCTGCTGCAGGCTGGCCCACAGCGGCCTGGCTTGTGCTCACCCAACAGTCGGGGGACATGCTTGGTGATTGGCGGTTTCTCTGGTCTGGGCAGCTGGGGGTGGACAGGGAACCCTAGTGGCTAGATTTGAGGGCAGATGGCAGCAGGGGCTGCATTCAAGGGCCTGCTATTGATCAAGAGGGCCGCTTCCAGAGCTGCCTGCTTCTGGCCCCTGCAGGGTCCACTTGCCAATTTGGTCTCTGTTTCTGCCCTTGTGTTGTCTCATATCCTCTTGATTTCTCTCTCTGTACCCCCCATGTCTCCCTCGACTTACCAGACTGCCTATTTGAGCTGCCTCATGCTTCTGCAAAGGCAGTGGTGGTGTGTGTGTGTGTGGGGGGGAGGATGGCAAAGCACAGCATTTTTGGAATCAGTCAGTCCTGGGTTCAAATCCAGGCTCAGCACTTAAAAGCTGTTTCTGTTCAATTTGATCTTGTGAATTGGGCCGGTTCCTTCATCTTTCTGGGCCTGCGTTGCCTCGCCTATAGAGTGAGATACTTCCATTTGGCTTCCATCTTGAGCACTCTGTGTGTGCTGTGATACAAATCAGGGGGACAGTGTCCCCACCTGGTCAGCCCCAGCCCCCAGGAAGATCCCACCTCCTGCCAGGGGCCTTCCTCCTGCCTCTGTGGAGGCTTGCCTTTTCTTCTGGAGCTCAGTTCTGGTGCAAAGCCAGTGTTTGGCCCTGATTTGGTTTGAAGGAGTCAAACTTAAGGGCTTGTGGCAAGACCACCAGGGGAAGAAGGGGAGAGGAGCGGGGCCCAAATAACCTGGGGAGAGACGCCTTCTGGGCTGGGATTCGCCTCCTCGCGGGTTTTTTTTTTTTTTGGGGGGGGGGGTGGGGGGCGGGGAATGAGAAAGAGAGCCTTAACTTGCAGGGCTGGGGAGCCCTGGCAGCTGGGCAACTCCTGGGAACATTCCTGCTCCTCCCAGGCAGGGGTGGCAGGATGGCCCTAAGCATGGAAGAAGAGAGGTCCCTAGGTATGAGGCCATCAGGAAAATCTGGGGCTGATGTGCTGTGGGGCCCAGAGCTCCCTCGCTGGGCCTCGGTTCGCTCTTGTGCTGAGTGAGATTAGTCATCGTGCCCTGTCTGCCTCACAGTGGGGGCTGGGGGGTCCACCTGGGGAATAGATGGGGGTGTCCCGTGCTTTGTAGTGTAGTGATAGTAATAATTGTCACTCTGGGCATTCTTCCCTTCCCTTGACCCTCCGTAACACCCACTTTGACCCATATGATCCAGCCCTGGTTCATACGTTGACAGTTAAAGACACCTAGGACCAAAAGCAGCTCCTCCATTGAGTACACATTCCCACCCAATACACCGGGTCTGCAGACCTTGGTTGCATGCCTTTAGGGACATGGAACTCACTTCTCCACAGACTGGACAGAGATTTCTCTCTCTCTGGAATCTATTTCTCACCGGGTCTGCTCTCTGGACCTAACAATGCCATATCACTTTGTCAGGGACCTGAAATCCTGACCAGGTCCCTGAGTCTTCTCCAAGGGACATGGGCTCCTCTTCCTGATGAGGCGCCTCTAAGCAGATTCCATCTTCTGGTGACTGGGCATGATTCTCTGTAAGTGGCTGGACCATCTCAAAAGCTAGAGCAGCTGGTCCCAGCTGGCACCAGGACCTCTGGGCCCCCAGATGATTTGCACAACTGCACCCTGAGCAGCTGGTCCTTGGAGCTACTCACAGGACCCACCCACCCCCCATAATCTGGTAACCCTCTTGTCTACTTTGCTGTCATAAAGCGAGCAGAGGACTTTGAACAGGGGACCCTGCCTCCCTAATTGACCCCCTTCCAGGGTGGATCTACCTGCAAGACTCTGTCCTAGTCTCTGACAAACACGTTGTTCCAGGCAGGACCAGGGACCAGCACTGCGGACGCTATGAGAATCCTGGCAGGGTCGCCAGTCCCACCTCCTCTTGGATGTGGCTGTTTAATGAACCACTGAGCACCTGGCCTTTTTTTCTGTCTTATCCACGAGAATGTCATGAGGTCTCCTGGCTGGAGCCCCTGTCATCTTTGATGGGTAGTTACCTGAGCAAGACCAGGGGGTGAACTCAGAGGCTTGCCACCGTCTTTTCTAGCGTTCTGTGTAGCATTTCTAAAATGTCTTATTAGAATGCATGTGAAACTTACTAGTTTAAGCCCAAATGAGCTTTTTAGCTCCTTTCTGAAAGCAGGGGCAGGGTGCTAAGATTTATAAATGCCCGTTATTGACGGCCATCATTCCTCTGAATCTTCATCTCAGCTTTGTGTGGGAGGATTATGGTGGGTTCGTTCAAGATGAGGGAACAGAGCCCAGGGAAGGGAAAGACCGCACGCAGGGCCCAACAGCCAGCAAGGGGAAGGGCTGGGACTCAAACCAAGATGGCCTGACCCCTCCTCCGGCCTTTCCTAAATGCTGCTACCAGTCCTCAGCACCTGTCCTGTCCCTGGGAGCAGTCTTATCTCCTGACACCTGAGGGTGAGGCCCAATCTGCCCCTCCCTGTGGGCCATGTACAGGACGGGGAAACAGAATGGGGTCTCGGGGAAGGAAGATGCCCCCCCAGGGGACGTGAGACTCAACCAGGAGGGGTAGGCGGCTCCATGGGCGGCTCATCTGCTTGGTATTTTTTAATAGTTATTTTTAATTTGGTGGGGGGGTGGGTCTGGTTGTAAAAGCAGCACTGTCTGTGGTTGGAGATCCAAGAGTCATCCTTGATTCCTCTCTAGCACCCAGCTCTTGGGGAGTAGCTTAGCCTCCACTGAGAAGCTCCGGAGAACCTGTAAACGTGGAGGAAACATCACCACACGTCCCTGGTTAAAACCCTTCAGTGACTTTTCATGGTGCTTGGGATATAAGATCCCCAACCCTCACCTTGGCCCTTAGGATCCCAGCCTCCCTCACGCCTCAGTTCCACCACGTACCTGCAAAGGCAAACT
The DNA here is from genome assembly GCF_047511675.1 of Marmota flaviventris. Classification (NCBI taxonomy): domain Eukaryota; kingdom Metazoa; phylum Chordata; class Mammalia; order Rodentia; family Sciuridae; genus Marmota; species Marmota flaviventris. The sequence continues at coordinate 120,597,450 of NC_092499.1, forward strand.
CTTCAGGAGTCTCTGATCGTCTGGCTAGAGGGTCCCCCAGCCCCACCACAAGTGTTCTTTCACCTCACCAGGTTCTTACGGTCTTCATTGCGCTGGTCACTCTTTGGAATTATTTATGATTTGCTTCTCATTCTGTATCCCTTGACCTCATAACAATATCAAATAAGTCTGTTTTGCACCCCAGTGAAACCCCAGCACCTCTAGTATACATACCTACATTTAGCAGGTGCTCAGAAGAGTTTCGTGAATGAATGAAAAAGTTACACAGAAACTGAGCACCGTGGCGCACGCCTGTAATCCCAGCGGCTCAGGAGGCTGAGGCAGGAAGATTGCAAGTTCAAAGCCAGCCTCAGCAACTTAGCAAGGCCGTAAGCAATTCAGCGAGACCCTCTCTCTAAATAAAATACAAAATAGGGCTGGGGATGTGGCTCAGTGGTTAAGTGCCCCTGAGTTCAATCCCCAGTACCAAAAAAAAAAAAAAAAAGTAACAGAGAAACCTGTAAAGGAGAAACAGGAGATGATGCAATTGTGGTTACTGGAGCAGTTAATGATATAACAATTGTGTGCATGTAGTGTGCGCATAAGCCGGAAGTCACCTGCCTTTTAAATGATAGGTTTGGGATGCTTGGGCCGGAAGCACCACAGCTGTGGGAGACACACGTGCGTGAACACATGCCTGGTTCCTTCCATAGCCATGTGACCTCGGGTGAGGTCTTTCAGCTGTGGGGCCTCAGTTGCTCACCTGTGGATGGAGGCTGCCTGCCTGGAGGCAGGAGCCCGGATGCCACAGATGCCACGGTCTCCTGAGGTCAGCCTTTGCCTGTGGCTGGAGTCCTGCGGGCAGCAGGGCCCCGAGCCTGCCTGCAGGGGCTGGAGGTGTTGATTGAAGTCTATCTCCACACAGGGCTGCTCCCTGCTGTCCTCTGAGGTGAGGATCTCACCCAGGCAGGAGAGCGTGGTCCCAGCTCAGGAAATTGGTGGAAAAACCAGAGACTAGCTTTGCTGCTGGAGAGTGGCTTATGCTCACAGTCAAGGTCTCTTGGATGCATCAGTAGCTTTGATTTTGATAAGTTTTAATTTTGTGTATGTGTGTCCTTGTTTTTTTCAAAGACTTCCCTTTGATGTAGTTATTTCTTCAGCTTTTTTCTTTCAATTGCTATAAAAAAATTTTCCATGAAATAAAAGAAAAATAACCCAGCACATTCCTGTTTCCACCACTCCAAGGCAACGGCTGCTCCCTCCGGGGCCCCTGCGCTTTTCCTGGGAAGACAGTAATGGAATGTGGCAGAATGTTCGGGAGGTAGATGCGGCTCTTGACCTCAGGGACTTCATCCCTCTGTGCCTCAGTTTCCTCATCCAGATGATAAAGGGAAGAATAATTGCTCTTCGTACGGCCACTGCAGGAGTTAGCATTTGTAAGGCGCCTAGAGGGTGCCTGGCCCTTAGCAAGTGCCCTGTATTCGCTTCTTAGGTAAGACGTGGAAATAAACAGAAAGGCCAGGGCACCTCAAAACCGCCAGGGCAGGACGGGCCAGCTGTGGAAGTCTGTTAGAGTCAGAAACCCAGGCTCCAGTCCCAACTCTGCTCACACCCCCCTGTGACCGGAGCTTCTTCAGGTCACATGGCTTCTCTAGGCCTCGGCTCCTCCCCTGAGAAATGGAGTGTGCCATGCTACAGCCACACGGGTGGGGATGACGGTGTGAGTGCAGCAAGCGGAGCCCCTGCCCCCTGCACCTCAGCCCACCTTCACCCATTTTCTCAGTTTCCTGCTCAATGTAGTTAGGGGAACACGGCTCTGCACCCCAACAGCACCTCTTTATCATTTCTAATGGCTGAGTAATAGTCTTTGGGGTTTTTTTTTTTTTTTTTTTGGTACTGGGGATTGAACCCAGGGGTGCTTAACCACTGAGCCACATCCCCAGCCCCTTTTAAATATTTTATTTAGAGACAGGGTCTCACTAAGTTGCTTAGGGCCTCGATAAGTTGCTGAGGCTGGCTTTGAACTCATGATCCTCCTGTCTCAGCCTCCTGAGCTGCTGGGATTACAGGCAGGTGCCACCACACCCGCTTGAGTAATATATTCTTTAGAGGAGAGGGTCGTGATTCCCTTGTCCCCTCCAGTGTGGGATGTGTACGCAGGCTCCAGCGTCACTCTGTTATATAACCCTGCAGTGAACAGGTGTCTTTCCCTCTGGGGACGATTTCCCCAGTCAATCTCAGGGACTTTCACTGAGTGCAGGCCAGGGGCAGCAGCTGGGAGAAGTAGGTTCCGTCAAGAGTTGCCTGACACCCTTCCCCAGGGGCAGCAGTGTGGGGATCAGGGCAGCGGGGTCGGCGCTGTGTGAGGGGTGGGAGTCCAGGAACCAGGTTCTGCATCTGCCTCTGCCACCATCCTGCGGGCGACTGTGGGAAAGTCCCCTCTGATCTCTGGATCTCAGTTTTCTGTGTACTGTGGCTAGGAGGGGTACTAGGGTTGGCCGGAGCCACTGGCCACATGTGGCTATTGAAATCAAAATGTAAATTAACACAAGGAAAGAAAAACTCAGTCACAGCATTTCAATAGGAGCCCACGGCTGGTGGCGACCGTGGGGGACAGAGAGCACAGGTACAGAACACCCACCGGGGGGCTGGGCTGGAGCCGGTTCCCGGGGTCCACTCAGCCCTGATGTGCTGTGGTTCTGGATCCCGGTCCTTGTGCCGTTGTGTGGAGCCACCCGGAACTCAGGGCGCGAATCGAGGCCTAAGGAGTTGGTGGGACCTGGAGGGACCTGGGGAGGGGTGACTTCCCAAGGCCAGGCCACTGGAAGGGTGGTGTGAAATCACCACTCCCGTCTCCCTCCCAGAGGCCCCCGGTGGCCTGGAAGAGAGGCTGGGAAGAGGACGGGGTCCAGAGGGTGGCCCCCAGCCCACAATGGGCCCAGGGACCTGGTGCAAAGGCAGAGTCTGTGGCCCCTGGTCCCCGAGTGCAAGGGCACTTGGACACGCAGGACTCACTGTCCACGCCAGAAGCACAGCCCTCGTTCCCCAGGCGGAGGGCCGTCACCATTAGAAGTCCAGACTAGGGACCACAGGGGGCTGCCTTGGTCTGCAGGGCCGCTCTGGCTGCCTCCGCCCTGGGCTGAGTCCGGCCTCTGCAGAGGCTGCCCCGCAGCCTGGAGGGACCTGGGGAGGGGGACTAAGATGCCAGGGCGAGGAACAGATGATGGACTCGCCCGAAGTGTGGCCCCATCCGCCGACTCCCTGGGCCCATGAGCCCCTTGTCCTTCACGGGAACTCCACTGCTCACTCTCGCGTCCCCTCTTCTCTAGGACCCTGTGGCCATGTCCTGGCTCCCTTGAGTCTGTGGGCTACACGGCCTCCTGCCCACATCTCCAGACCAGACCAGCTCCTGAGCCTGCTCTCCTCCCCACCCTCCTCGAGCTTCAGGACAGCAGAGAACAGCAGCAGTCACGGTAGGTGACCTTCCCAGGCCGCCCACTCCCTGGCTTGAAGGAATACCTATGCTTGATGGTCCCTAGAAGAGGGACCTTTCTAAACACTATCTGTCAGAATCCCTTAGGTTGTAAATAGCAAAAATAAAAACAACCTATTTTAATAAAATAAAATTATCAGCTCATGTAACCAAAATGATAGGCTGGGCTTCAGGCAGGGCTTGATCCAGTGGTTCATGTGAACAGGATCTGGTTTCTGCCTACATTCCTTCATGCCTTTTCCTTGGTGATGGCTGATCCTAGTGACATTTGACGTGATATGGTGGAAAGATGTCGTTTCTGGGGCAGTGTGCTTCTAGGTTTAAATCTGGGGTTGAGGGTGAAGGAAAAAAAATCTGCTTCCATGCTAGAACAGATAAAAGTCTAATGGTAGATGTCTTTGGACTTACTGGCCGTATTTGGATTATCCTGAACCTTTAACTGTGTCCACAAGGCTGGGTCTGGGGTCACGGTCTACTGACCTTCCCTAACCATGCGATCAGTAAGGAAGAAAGAATGTTTCCAAGGATGTCAGAAGGACTTTTAGGGACCTTCTGACAGGAGAAGGGAGACCTCTTTCCAACTTGGAGAGACAAATAACAAATGATCATGATAGATGGAGTCTGCCCAGGTCGGACAGCTTGCGGCCAGTCCTAGATACCTATGAACCTGCTGTGTATGCTTAGACAAATTCCTATGCCTCTCTGAGCTTCCGTTTCCTTACCTGATAATGTCCTTAACTAGCAGGGGTGCTATGGGAACTACCAGAGATGATGTATGAAAACACCAGCTTCTAGCAGAGACTTAGTGAGTCCTTCTTCCCCCTTCCTACCTCTGTCCCCAGGGAGTTTGGGACATCCCTATTTTCTTCAAATTTAGAAGGTGCTGCCTAGGAAATGTTATTGGTCAGAACCCTTAAGAGCAGAGCCCGAGACAAGGATTTGTGTGTTGTGTGAGGTTTATTGAGGGCAGGGTCTCAGGGAAAGTCCAGCCTTGGGCCTTGGAGCAAAATTCACACCCGAGAGCCCAGAGAAGGGGCTCTCGCACCTGTACCAGCCGGGCACGGGCTGTGGGCCACTGGGGGGTCCCTGCGTGGCTCAGCTGAGGAAGCCCCGTTTGTGGAGGGCCATTCTCCAAGGAGAGGGGAACTGTGAGCTGCGAGGGTCCACATCCAGCCCCTGGGGAGGGGTGTTCTGGCTGTCCAGGGATCTGTCCAGGCCACAAGATGTCGGAGCCCAAGATGGCGGAGCCTGTGTCCCCGGCCCGGCCAGTCTCCTGTCTCCTCACGTCTCCTTTTGCTCCTCCTGCCCCAGCCAGGGACGCCAGCATCTCCTGCCGTGGGGGCCTGGCTGGTGATGGGTGGGTCCTCGGCCCCTTCCCTGGGAGAAGACCTGTCCACGTGGGGCCTCTCCTCTCCCCTGTCCCCGCCCTTCTCCCCCCGTAGATCCTCTTCTCCACTAGCGCTCAGCCCTGAGGTTCCCCGACCTGTGATGCCTTTCCTGGCTCTCTACCCACCCTGTTTTTCTCTTTTGTAATGTTATGGTATTTTTTTATACATTTAATTTTATTTATCTTTATGTGGCGCTGAGGATCAAACCCCAGGCCTCACACATGCTAGGCGAGTGCCCTGCCACTGAGCCCCAGCCCCCGCCCCCATCCTGTCTTTCAAGGGCCACTTCAGGTCCCTTCTTTTCCAGGAAGCGCCTGCTCACTGTTCCAGCCAGTGGTCATCTCCCCTTCCAGGTAGGAAGACCACGGCTCAGTGTGCCTTTCCTCACAGAGATTCTACTGGTTCCTGCATCAGTGCCGAAGGGTGTTGCTCCTTTTGCCTTGACTGCTAGGAAGCTCGTAGACAGTTGGTGGTCCATCTCTGATAAGTGTTCAGGGTGCAGTTGCCCAATAATCTTTTCTCTTGTTTTGCCTTCCTTCTTCCAATGTTTTCCTTGTCCTGATTTCTGCTCTTCCTTTTTAGCTTGTGATATAGTTCTCAGCAGCCTCAGAGTCTTTGGGAGGAGACAGGTCTAAATCACCAAGAGTGGTGGTGAACAAGACATTGACACCGACTGTAGCCAAATGTGAGGTCTTTGCCTTCCTGGGGCCAGCTGGGGTGGGGGTTCTCCCCCGGCCAGGGTGGGGCCTGTCTCCCAGGAGACACCAACGCCTGACCATGGTGGCCTGGTACAGTGCCCACCCTGCCCTCCGTGGCTGGGAACCACACTGTTCCGCTCCGAGCCCTCTTCCCTCCTCCCTCCCCGTCTTATCAGAAGCTAATGAAAGAGGCTGGGAAACCCAATCCTCTGGTAATTAAATTTACTTAACGGGTATTCAAGTGGAGTAATGAGAAGTTTAATGCAGTGATTAGATTTTTCTTTAATTAATTAAAATGAGAGCCATGTGTCTTGCCAGCAAACCAACTTGACCCCATGCTTGAGAGCAGCCGGCAGAGGCAGTGGGCTGCTTGGCCAAGTGGGCGGCGGGTCAGGGCGACGCTGCCCCACCCTGGCGTCGCGTCCTCCGGAGTCAGCCTGGCTCTGATGTCCACTCAGGCCAGCCAGCTCCTGTTTCTGAGCCTCACAAGCACCAGGGACTGTCACCCGGGGCCCAAGGATCCAGTCCCCGACTTTGTCAGACAGGAGGGTCAGCAAGGGGTGCGGGAAAGGAGGGGGAGGACTTCCGTCCCTGGCAGGAGGAGGTAGCTCAGGTGGCACATCTCAGTGCCACCAGCCAGCCGGCACCTTTGCCTGCAGGTTCCCCCCGGGCCTGGGTCGGCCCTGATCATCTGGGCTCACAGAGGTGGGGGGGTAAGGAAGAAATCTGAGACCACCCACAAAGTACGTCCCCCTCTGGGCTTGGAGATAGGTCCCCGGGAGGCTGGCCAGGCGCTGGTTCCTGGAGGCCCAGGGCAGGTGTGGAGAAGCACTTCCTCCTCCAGCTCCTCTGCTGTGGCCAGGCAGTGGCCAGGGCAGAGGGCAGCTGGGAATCCAGCAGAGCTTTCTGGAGGGGACACTCTTGGGTCAGTCAGGGTGAGGGCAGGCAGAGTAGGGACCCAGAAGACAGGACCTGGTCCCCCAGAGGGGACGGGTTACTTTCAAAGCAGCAGGTAAACTGGGAGAGTCCTGGGCTTGCACAGTGTGGGCGGGAAACGTCCTTTGTTGAGCTTGACCCTGGCCCCACAGTGGGCCCTGATCCTGGACAGACTGGACCATGGTCCTGGTCCTAGGCTGAGCTCTGACCACACACTGGGCCAGCTGGGTGGGAGGAGTGGGTGGCCCTGGCTGACCATCCTGCCAGCTCCGCTGCCTGTGGGCAGGACTGCTGTGCCAGAGCCCACTCGGAAATGGCCAAGACAAACCAGGCACGGTCCCTGCCCACAAGGCTGGTGAGGGAGGCCAAAAAAAAAAAGTTACCAAATAAAACAGAGATAAGAGCACCAAGTGACCAGAGCTCAGGAGGGGGTGGCCCAGGGCACGGGTGGCCCGTGGATCTTCATTTAGAGCAGTCCTCCTCGGGAAGCAGGCGGGAGGTGGAGGTGCTGGAGGCTGAATCAGGGCCACTGAGGAGTGAGGAGGGTGGCACCTTGCAGGACTTGGTGGCCACCCTAGAACTGGCCATGACCCTCAGGTCATGATGAACCAAGGAACCTGTGAGTCAGGGGTGACCACATGCTGGACACTGGGCTGGTAAGGACACCGTTCAAGGGAGGCTCGTGTGTCCGTTTCACACAGGAGGACACCGAGTGCAGCCCTGGTGGGTGCTGCTGGGCCTGAGGCAGCCAGGCGGGGCTGTTCCAGGCTGCACATGGTGTCCCGTGTCCCCGGGGAGCTAGCTGAGAGCTGAGGTCTCGCTTCTTGCCCGTCCTTCTCCCCCACCTGGGTGGACACAGCCTGGGCCCTGGCAGGGTCCGGGGAGCCACTCAGAGGAGCCTGGCTGGTCAGACTGGCAGCCAGGGCTGTGGGTGGGGGTCTCTGGCTACAGCTGGGGTCAGGGTGGGGGAAGTGAGGTGGGCCTTGGTGGGGCAGGGACTGGGCATGGGGCTGAGGGACTGACCCACGAGTGAAAGTCTTCTGCTTTCTTCCCTCGGACACCCCACACCCCTTCTCTCATTCCAAGGCTCAGCCCTTTCTGAAGACCTATCTGAAGCCACCCCAGCCGCCCCCCCCCCCCCCCCCCCCCCGCAGAGGAACTGAGGTCACAAGCTCCGCCTCTCATGTTGCGAGAAGGCAGAGGGCCTGGGATCGCATTGTCTGGAGTTGACTCTTCAGCACACGCGTTGTGTTATTTCCCAGGGACAGGGGACCTGGGGAGGCAGGAGCACTCTGTACTTAAGTGGGGTCCCCTGGGGCCACCCTCCCTGGGTTCCAGGTGCTCTGAACCCCTGGCCTTGAAGCTGGGTCACATCCACAGGTGAGGTGGCCAGGCGCGGGAACTAGGCCAGGTCACACTGCTGACTGCAAAGTGGGGCTGCCCAGGTCCCCAGCTCCAGCCAGCCCCTCCGTGACGTGTTGGGTGGCCGGGCAGCTCCCCCCTCTCTCTCTTCAAGGCCCCCCATCTTCCTCCCCCCCACCTTCCCCTGACACTTCCCACCTTGTCCTGTGCTCTGGACAAAACCAGTGACTCCCAGCACCCCCTCCAGCTGTCCCTGTCCCCTAGAGGGACTCTCCTCTTGTTCCCTCCACCCATGTGCCTTTAGCCTTTTAGTCTGGGTCCTGATGCCTCTGTGGACACCCTGTCTGCCTGGGCCCCCCAGGGCCGCCCCCTCCTCTGGACCCCATCTGCAGCTTCCTGCCTGCCCCCTCTTAGATCCTGGCCTCTGTGCAGACTTGAGGTCAGGGGAGTATTTTTTGCCCCCCACTTCCTGGCCAGTCACTCCCAGGGCTTGACACACAGTAAGTGCTCAGGAGATAACTGGAGTCCTCTACAAACCGTCCCTTCCCTTGCCTGCTGCTCCTCCTCTGCTGTCCTGGGTCCTCTGGCCCCTCGCAGGGTTAGTCTCAGCCCTGCCCACCATCCCCGAGGAGACCAGCCCCTGTCCCGGTGAGAGGGACGACTCCAGCTCCAGGGACTTCTGTGCCCTCCACTGCCCAGGGCCTTAGGGAAGGTGCAGGGCACACAGGCTCAGAGCCAGTCTGAGAGCCCAGCAGGTGCAAAGGCCTCACCTGTTAAATGAGGTGCTGACAGACCCACCCGAGGGTTGCAGGAGGATCAAGTGAGGCTCATAGAACAGCCCCTGACAGCGTGCACTCCCTAGATGTCACCTGTCACCATTGTTGCCTGAGCAGTGGCCCCATGAAGGCAGGGTGTGTGGTGGTGGCGGTGGAGGGTTCAGGGAAGGTTTCCGGAAGGTGGGGACACAGGAGCAACAAGAAAGATGAGGCACAGGGGGCAGGAGAGGGAATTCCAGGAAGAGGGACAAGCAGGTATTTACTCAAGCAAAAAAAAAAAAAAAACCTGCCCCAAAGCAGAAGCGTATCCTGTAAAATAGGAAGATCCCCTTTGGCCCTTACACTGCCCTCTGCCAAGGTCCCGCTATTATTGGTCTGGTGTGTCTCCTTCTAGAACTTTTTATCTGCCTTTACAAACATTGGTTATGTATTTTTTTTTAAATAGGTGGAATTGGATTTTGTAGCATGACCCTACAAGTCCCATTTCTCACTCGCCAGTGTATTGTGGCATCTGTCAATGTCACGACACCACAGATCTGCCGTGTTCTTTTTAATCGTTGCCTAATATTCCATTGTTTGAACAGAGTGTAATTTATGTAACTAGTCCCAGGTTGATGGATATTTAGGTTGGCTTCCATTTTTCACTCTTGCAAATAATGCTTCCGTGAGCATCCTTGTAGATATATCTTGCTGACACAGTAGGCATTTCCATAGGATAGATTTCTAGATGTGGAGTTGCCGGGAAAGAGTATGCTTGTTAAATTTTGACAGTGACCGCCATTTTGCTTTTCCAAATGATTGGGCCAGTTTAGACGCCCACCCTTGGTCTCTGAGAGTGACCGTTTTCCCACACTGTCCAGGACATTATCAGTCTGGTTAATTTTTGCCTCTCTAGAAAAGTCCCTCTCTGGTTCCGGCACTCAGTTGGCTTCTCCCCGGTGAGGCCGCGCATCTCTCCCTGCAGTTATTGGTCATCTGTATTTTTCCTCTGTGAATTGACTGTTCAGATCCTTTGCCCATTTTTCTTTTCTTTTAGCCTTTTCCTTATTGTTATAAAGGAGCTTTTAGTATAACAGGAATTTTAAAACTTTCCCCTGTCCTGTGTGCAGAAATAGTGTCCCCAGTCGGCCGTTTATCTTTTTAACTTTGTTTAGGGTACCTTTGGCCATAGAGAAGCTGTAGATCTTTATTTAGTCAAATCTGCCAGAGTTCTCCTCTGGGCTTCTGAGTTCTGCATCTGGCCTGGCTAGACTTCCTGTGAGGGGTTTTTAAGCAGAAGAGGGATGAGGTCAGATCTGTGACTGGGAGAGGTTGTTCCGATTTCCCATGAGTGGCAGTGGGCGGAGGGGGGACAGAGAGCAAGAGGACAGATGCAGTGGAGACCCTTAGGTCTCCACTGGATGGGGATGGGGCAGGATGGGGCTGTGGGAGAATGGGGGAGAAGATGAGTTTGAGACGGGATCTGGAATTGGCTGACCGTGGATGTGAGGCTGAGGGAGGGAAAGAGGAAGGACCCTGGAGTGATACTCGGGTGTTTGGCTTGGGGACGGCTGAGGCCACCCCACCCTGAGTTGGAGTCAGGACTGGTGCACAGGGGCACTTACATGTGAGCCCTTACGTGTGCACACACATGTGCGTGCTCCAAGAGCATCTTGGGGATTCTAGAGAGGGTACATCTGTCCTGTGGCTCCGTGGAGGAGGGTGCCCACTTCTTGGGGAGTATCTGTACCAGGTAAATAACATAGGAGCCATTTGCGCTCTCTGGGTCGCTTGCCGTCTCTTTGATCTCTGCTACCTTATGAAGTATGGCTTGACAGACGAGAACCAGACCCAGAGACGTGAAGTAACCTGCTAAGGGTCACAGAGCTGGTCAGTGGCAGAGAGAAGATTTTTTTAGCCAACTTAGATCTAACCCTCCATAGACACGACTCCTGCAGATGGCATCGAGGAGCTTCCTTTCATTTCCAATGTGACCAACCCAATGTCATCAGGGACTCTTGGGGATGGTTGCTGGAGCTCTGGTACCTGGGTTTGAGGTGCAGCCCCATTCTTTATGAAGCAAGTCATTTCACATTTCTGGCTTCAGTTTCCCCATTCTGAAAATGGGGACAATCACGACAGTGGCCTCCTAGACATGCTCTGGAATTAAGTCAGTATATAGAGAGCCCTTGGCAAGATGGGGCTTCCTTGGGTGCTACCTGATATCGGTGACAGTGGCAGCAATGGCACCGTGCCCACTCACCTCGGTGTCTCCTCCTCTCCCCAACCCCACATCCTCACCCCATCCCTGTGCCAGCTCCTCTTCTGTTCCCGCAGGAACTTCTTTCACCATTAGCTTTTGAACCTCTGTCCTGTTTTCAGTCCCAAAGCCTTTGGTGGACACTGAACTAAAGCCCAACCAATCAGCAGGAACCATTCAGAGGAAACCGGTTCACCTTGCCCTCAGGGACTTCTTCCCCAAGCCATTCTGCTCGGGCATTTTCCACCAGCCTCTGCACTCATCCACCACTGCCCGGCTCCTGAGAACCACACCAGAAAGCTCACGTTTGAAACCCCTTCCTCCCTGAGGAGGGTCTCCTGGAGCCAGGGGTCTGAGCTAACCCCAGCCCAGCTGACCCTAATTTAGCCAAGAGCCATCCCCAGATTCCGGACCCTGGGACAGTCGTTCTTTCCATCACTGGCCAAGAAAACTGTCCACAGGGAACAAAAGTAGAAAGCAACCAGGTACAGAGGCACACGCCTGTCATCCCAGTGGCTCAGGAGGCGGAGGCTGGAGGATCGCCGAGTTCAAAGCCAGCCTCTGAAACTTAGTGAGACCCTGTCTCTAAATAAAATACACAAAAAGGGCTGGGGATGTGGCTCAAGGGTTAAGCGCCCCCTGGGTTCAGTCCCCAGTACCAAAAGAAAAAAAAAAAATGCGGAGGCACAGCAGATTCCAGATTCCAGAGCAGGGCTTCTCCTCTTGAGTTTAGCTGAGCAAACCCTGTAGCCTTGAGACCCGTGGATGCAAGGTGTCCAAACTGGGTGAGGACCTCGGCCAGGCAACTTCGCCTTTACTCACTTACCACGCTGGATTCCTCATCCTCTAAACAAGTTCCCAGATAAGTAAAGCCTCTTAGGAAAATATCAATCCATGATTGCCGTTTCCTTGTCTGATTTTGTTTCCAGTTTGGGGCATCAGCCTCGCCCTTTAATTCTTAACCAAAACGGAGGTACTGTTCAGTCCTCCCCCACAGGGAGCAGCTGCACCCAGCAGTCCCCACCCCAGTGCCTCTGAGAGAGGATTCTTTAAGGTCTCCTTCTAGAAGCCCCTGTCCCCAGGGTCCCACTGGGCCTGCCTTTGTCTCAGGGGCTTCTTCTCTTTTAAGCAAGCACTTCCCACCTCCACTGAGTGCCCTCCCCCAGCCCTCCCCAGCACCCTGCGCACCACAGTTTATAGCTACCCTGGCCCAAGTGCAACCCCACGCAAACTTTTGGGTGAACAGAGATAAATAGTGGAATCCGTACTGGGCGCTCACAGGCAAGAAACTTCTAGAGTTTGCCTGGAAAGCCATCAGGATAGAAGAGTCTTTCTAATGGCCTGGGGGGCCTGGATTGTACCTGTTTTTTTGGGGGGGGAGGGAGTAGGGGTGGGGGGGGAGTGGGAGGGGGAGGGGTGTGTTTCACTGTAGCCAGGTCTCACTTCTTGGAAAAAGCAAAACAAATTTATTTCTGGGTGTCTGCAAACGTTAAGGGCTTTTCCTGGGTTGCTGCCAGTGCCCCTGTTCTTCTGGGGGGCCGCCTCTTTCCCCTGTCCTCTTCACTATCCCCCCAGAGCACACAACATTGAAAGTGATCATTGCCAAGCAAAGTGCCAGGTAGTTCACAAAGACGTACAGTTAAGCTTGCAGCTCATCATCGTTGCAGCCCCAAGTCCCCGGAGTTCCCCCAGTCCCCGCCTGCCCACACTGCCCATCCAGGGCAGATGAGCGGGGGCCCCAGAGCCTTCCTGAGAACTGGTTCCAGACCCAAGACACAGAGAAAGTTCTGAAGAGGCCTAAACCTTTCTAAAGTCAAGCTCGGATCCTTGAATGTAGGCCCAGGTCCCAACTGTCATGGAGATACCACCGCCTGCCTCAAATCACACCTCCCTTGACCACGTGGGACGTGTCCGGCTGGCGGATCCCAGCGCAGGGCCTGGAGGCTCCCCCTTGTTCTCTTCAACTGGGGACTGAGATTATTCTATTTCCCCTGACACCTCACTTAGCTGGAGGCTCCCATCTGGGGCTTTACGTTCAGTCACACAGAAAATCATCCAAACGTGTGTCAAACCAAACGCAGCACAGATATGTGCCCCCGGGGGGGCCAGAGGAAGTGTGGCAGGACAGGCAAGGCTGCGCTGTAGTCAGGACCCAATGATGGTTCCCTTCCTCTTTCCTCCATTTCCTTATGTACTCCCGTTCCACGTCCAGTGTGGGAAATGAGAAGACCTCTGGTCCATGCAGTCACTCAGGGACCCAGGATGCTGCTCTACCATCTGGAAATGTGCTCTCCAGTCACTATGGGGAGGAGACCGTGGGTGGGGGTCATGCCCTGGCTCTTAAATGCTTTGGCCCAGTGTGAAGCACATGACTTTGGTTCCCAGACCTTTGGCCAGAGCTTCTCATATGCGAACTGTGGAAGAGCTGAGGAAATATGGAAGGAATATTCTGACATTTAATGCACAGTGAAATAAATTCTCTGGTATCAAGGTCGTTGTAGGACCACCATCAGCACGAGGGTTTCAGAAGAGCCAAAGCCACAGCTTCCTGGTCACTGTCCTCACCGGGGGTGTACAAGTGGCTGTTGTAGGCCATATAATGTCCTGATTATGACTACAGACTGTGCCTGCTAAACCCCGGGATCCGAGTGTGGCTCAGCACCTCATTCACTGTGTGACCTTGCTCAAGTGCCTTCTCTCTGCCTCAGTTTTCATCCCTGTATGGGAATATGGATAGCGCCTGTCTTTCTTCGGGTGGTTGCAAAGATGAAATGGGTTAGTATTTGCACAGTGCTCAGAATTGTACTGGGCACATGATGGGGTTTATAAATGCCAGCCTCCACCACCACCACCACTATCGAGTTCCAGATATACTTCTAGGTGTGGGGAGAATAGATGGCAAGGCCTCTGCTCCCATAGATGGTGGGGGAGATGGAAAACGAACAGGTGAATAATTACATGAAGGTGACAGTTTCCAATAGTGGTGGTACTAAGGAAATTCAAGCACATGAAAAGATGTTCCTATCATTAGTTATTAGGGAAATATAAATTAAACCACACTGAGGTCCCACTATGTATCATTACAATGACCTTTTAAAAAACTGGTTAGATGACCAACATAGGATGAATGGATAAAGATGAATAGATAAAGAAATCAACATATGAATGGATAAAGAAAGTGTCACACACACACACACACACACACACACACTAGAATATTACTCAGCCTTAAAGAAGAATGAAATGATGGCATTTCCTGGTAAATGGATGGAACTGGAGACTGTCATGCTAAGTGAAATAAGCCAATCCCCAAAATCCAAAGACCAAATGTTCTCTCTGATACGTGGATGCTGACACACAATGCGGGGAGGGGCAGAGAACAGAAGTTCGTTGGATTAGACAATGGGGAATGAAGGGAAAGGAGGGGGATGGGAATAGGAAAGACAGTAGAACGAATTAGACATAACCTTCCTATGTTCCTATATGAACACACAACCACTGTTAACTCCACATGATGTTCAACCACAAGAATGGGAAGCTATACTCCATATATGTATGATATGCCAAAATACGGTCTACTGTCATGTATAATTAAGAATAAAAAATTTTTAAAAATTGATACCATGAGCCTTGTGGAAGATAGAGAACTGGACCTTCGTAGTTTGCTGGTGAGAGAATCACACAAATACTTTGGCAAACAGCTTGGTAGTTTTTTACAAAGTTAAAAGAATGCTCACTATACAACTTGGCCATCAACTGCCAGGTATACCTACCACAAGAAATAATAACTTAGTTCAGGCAGAAACCCATCTGTGAATATTTGTACTGGCTTTGTTCATAATCTCCCAAAACTGATAACGATCCAAATGTTCTTCAACTAACTAGTGAATGGATAAACAATGGAATACTACTCAGCAATTAAAAAAGAAAAAAAGAATGAAGTTCTGGCATGAGACAACACAGATAAATCTTGAGTGCCTTGTGCTAAGTGAACCAAGCCCGGCTCGAGGCCGCATAGAGATGCCTCCCTTGGTAGACACTGGAAAAGGCGAAACTGCAGGGACAGAAAACAGGTCTGTGTTGCCAGGGGCTGGGAGTGGGACGTGACTGCAAAGGGACAGCCCTTGGGATTTGGGGACCTGATAGAATTGTTCTATACCTTGATGGAGGTGGTGCTGACCTGACTGCAGGCAGCTGTTGAAGCTCATGGAACTGCACACTAGAAAGGGTGGATCTTACTGTGGGTGAATTACGCCTCGGTCAGCCTGCCTGAAGGAAAGCTCACCGTGGGACTGTTGAAACAGGGACGTGATCAGTAACGGAGGCAGGCAGTGGGTCATGGAGGACCCCCACCCTCTGTGTCAGGGGGTGCTTTCTGACGAGGTGCCTGGATTAAGACCTGGCCTAAGAGAAGCCAGGCAGAGGACAGCAGGGGGCAGGGGCCTTATGGCCAGAGTCGAGTGAGCAGGAAGAGAGGGTGGGAGACCGGTTTGTGTGCAGTGATTAGCGCCCTGCAGCCCAGGTGAAGGGACTTCTTCTGGGCATGGAAAGTGGCCAAGGGGGTGTGCAGGGTGAATGAAGCATGGGTGTGGGTGGGATGGTCCAGGAAGAGAGAGAAGGGAGACAGTGGCTGTGCTGGGAGTGATGTGACCATGTCTAGGAGTGATGAGGGGTGCCCTACACCATGAGGAAGGTGGTCCCCAGGAGGGGTGCCAGTCAAGGGCTGAAGCAGGAGGGCTGGTAGGGGTACAGGCAGGGTCCTGAGGGTGTTGCGGGGTTGGTGAGGCAGAAGCCAGACATCCTGGGGGCTCAGGACATGTACCCGAAGCTTCCAGAGGCAGGGGACAGACTTGATAGTC
Source organism: Marmota flaviventris (assembly GCF_047511675.1). NCBI lineage: Eukaryota > Metazoa > Chordata > Mammalia > Rodentia > Sciuridae > Marmota > Marmota flaviventris. Next base: position 120,613,180 of record NC_092499.1, read on the forward strand.
AGCAGTGCGGACCTCAAGAGAGGACAAGGGGAGGCTGTTCTGTGAATCCGTGTGACCAGAACGGGCAGGAGTGGGGCTGGCCTGTGGCAGGTGTTGAGAGACGGGGAGAAGGGAGGAACTTGGACAAGTGGACAGGGCCTTGCGTGCCAGGCCAGGGGTTTGATGCTCCTGGGCTCTGTCTGGTCAGGGCTGGTTGCTCCAGGTGCTGAGGGAGTAGGAAAGAGGCTGGGGCTGAGAGGCCCGTGCTGTGGTAGTGGCAGTGCTGAGCCCCGCTGGCTAGGCCATGGGATTGAGCTGGCAACCTGTGCTGAGATGGGGCCCCCGGGTGACTGGAAGCCATTTATTGCACTAACCTTCTTGCTCTTCCCCACAGTGCATGCTGGGACCGCGAAGGACAGGTTGCTGCTCCCCAGGCCCCCAGAGGCCGGTCTGTTTGCCTCCAGGCACCATCTGACCCAGGTAGGGTGAGATCCAGGTGGGCTCTTCATGCCTCGCGCCTCTATGGGGTGGGAGGGCTCGGAGCATAAGGATCATGCTGGCCCTCTGAATGAGTCCTGGCCAGGGGCAATGGCAGGGGGACACAGTGTGGGGTCTGAAGGCCCCTGAAGCAAAGGGATCCCTGGGAGGTGCTTCCCACCTCTGAGAAGGTGGGCCAAGCCTGCAGCCATCTGTCCTCACCAGCTGCATCCCGGGGCACGGAGGGGACGCGTCGCTCCTGCGGCCCACTTAGGCGCTTCATACGCTCGGTGTCTGGTTGCTTGGGATCTGTTGCACGACCCACATCTGCCAAGTACTTCGGCTGTAGGAGGTTTTGCATCCGGGTTCCCCCGCGCTGCTCTCACTCCGACTTTTCGCTGCCCTGCGTCACGGTGCCTGGCAGCTCGTGCTCTGGAAGTTCCCACTCTGTGGTACTCCTCCCGGAGGGGATGCTCCTCCCTGCACCAGGAACAGGCCATCTCCTCTTCTGGTCCCTTGTTCCTGGGCATCCCAGCCGATGGCTCTCTTTTGGGTTCATTGTCCCCCCAAGGGATGGAGTGGGGATTGGGGTGGCCAGAGAAAGGTACAGATGTGCAGTTGATTTTGAACTTCAGACAGACAACCAATCACGTGCTTGTGTAACAATTTCCCAAATATCGCATGGCACATACAGTTCTATTGCCTAAATCTGGCAATCCCTGTGGGGGGCCGAACCTCCAGTCTCCTTCCTCAACTGGCCAGTTCTCTCCTGGATCCGCTGGGCCTCCTCAGGTCCGCCACCTCCAGTGCCTGTGGCAGGTGTGCCGGAGCCAGGTGTGGCCAGGCCTGCTCGGGCCCTCATCAATGGGCACTTCTGTGTGCCCCAGGTTCAACAGGCTGTCCCCAGGGCTGGTGGGGGCAGCGGCCTTGGCCTCAGGAGTGTGATAGAGTTCCTTGTCCCTCTCTGGCCATCCAGGCTGCAGAGGTCATGGGGTGGGGTGGGCGGGGCCTTGGTGCTGTGAGGCGGGGGTGGAGCTGGACGGGATCAGGAGTGGAACGTCTGTGGGTTTGGAACTCAGAGTGCTTTGGCTTGGTGAGGTGGGGAGAGGCCACACAGACGAGGCAGGGCCCCAACGTGGAGCGTGGAATGTCCCCCCGCAGGGCCAGAGGAGGTGTTTTCTCCCCAAACAGAATCATTTTTCTGGAGACTAAAGTAATATGTTCTCCATATGTTATTAATCTACCAACCTACCTACCTGTCTGCCTACTTGTCTACCTACCTAACCTGCCTATCTACACCCTAACCTACCTATGAACCTAGATAACCTATCCAACTAACTAACCTACCTACCTATATACCTACTTGCTTAATCTGCCTATCTACGTAACTACCTAACCTACCTATCTACCTACCTGTATAACCACCTGTCTACCTACCTGACCTACCTATCTACATCCTTCCCCGACCTGCCTAACTTACCTACCTGGAAGACTCTAAAAGCGTACAATTGGAAACCTTCCCATAATCCTTTCCCCCAAGGGCTAACTAACCACTACTAACTACTTAGATATATATTCTTCTAGACTTTCCCTTGGCACTTATAAACACGTTCACAGGGGAAACCCCGGCTCGTGCTAGTCCCTCCACTCCACCACTTGATTTTCCCCTGAACAGCGTGTCGTGTGGACCATCAGCCTTGTCCAGAGTTCTTCCCTCTCCTTCTCTATGTTTTGGGTGGATGGTCTGTAAATTCTTCATCAATCATTCATCCCGTCAGAGGCCTTCTAGGCTGTTTCCAGCAGTTGGCTATTTATAACCCTCACTGAGGGAACCTCTGAGTCTGAGCATCTGTGGGTCCTTCATGTTTCCGGAAGTGGTCTGCCTGGGTCAGAGGTCATGTGCATTTCCACATTTGATCTGCTCCGCACGGCCAGATAAGCTCCAGAAGGTTGTGCTGGCTTAGGCTCCCACCGTGCAAGGGGTATTTGCCCTTGCCAACATGGACGTCACCAGTCACTTAAGTCCCTGCCAATCTGATGAGTAAAAATACTTTTACTTTACATTTCTTTGATCATTAAAGAGAGGATCACAGAGCACTGTTGTGTGGGCTTTGGGACTCTTTCTATTTCTTCATCTGTCAGTTGCCAGTTCCTGTCGGGTCGTCTACTCATTTTTCTTTGCATGTGTCCATTCATTCAGTAAATATTTATTGAGCACCTACTATGTGTTGGACAGTGTTTTGGTTAGGAGCCTCACAGTGTACAAAACTGACAAAAAAAAAAATGCCTGTTCCATGGAACTTCTGCGCTAGTGGAGGGGAGACAGCCAAGGAAAAAGAGATAAGTATGTGAAATACACTGCGCATGTGAGAGCTGAGCGCTAGGAAAGGGGGAAAAAGCCGGGGGATGGGAAACTTGGATGTGGTCGTAGGGGAAGGCCTCACTGGGAAGTGGTATTTAAGAGAGAGGGTTGTGTAGATGTCTGAGAGAAGCGTGTCCAGACTGAGGGAACAGTGTGCATGAGGACCCTGAGTCGAGAGGGCCTGGGCTGGGGGGGGTGCGTTTCAATCCCCATTATCCAGCCCTGCTTCACCCCCGTGGAGAGGCCCCTGTGGCTGGGCCAGGTGAACGTGGGAGACTGGGCGTGGCCAGGAAGGGATCAAGAGTGGGATCAGCAGGGCCTTGTGGGCCACCCAGAAGACTTTGGCTTTTACTCAGAAGGCGGTGAAGAGCCATGGAAGGTTCTGAATTACATTTTGCCCAGATCCCCTGGCAGCTGTGAAGCAGAGAGATCAGTCAGGGGGCTGTTGGTTGCCATGCTCCAGGGAGCACATGGTGGGGACTGGGACCAGGGGTCTGGGTGGAGGTGGGGACGACTGGGCAGATTCCAAGTGCAGGTTCCAGATAAAGCCAATGGGACTTGCTGGGAGATTGGCTGAGGTGGTGTGTGGGAGACAGAAGGGAGCTGAGGATGACTTCTAGAGTTCTGGCCCCGTACAGGTTGCGAATCCTTCTCTGAAATGTTCGGGACCAAAAGTGTTTTGGATTTCTGATTTTTTTCAGATTTGGGGAATATTTGCATATAATGAGATATCTTGGGGATGGGGCCCAAGTCTAAACATGAAGTTCATTTATGTTTTATAGGCTCCTTATCCACATAGCCTGAAGGTAGTTTCACATAATACTTTTAATGTTTTTTGAGCATGAAATGAAGTTTCAGTGTGTGAACTTTTTCACTTGGAGTGGCATTTCAGTGCCCCAAAAGTTTTGGATTTTGGAGCATTTCAGATTCTGATTCTGAACTTGTAGGGTGGGGTGCCACTAGCAGAGATAGGGAACGGTGGAAGAGAGCGGGCTGCGTGGGCAGAGCAAGCCCATCTGTGGATGGGAGCAGCTGCGCGATGTGTGGAGCCCAGAGCAAAATGGCCATGGGTGGCCCTTTGTTTTTTAAAAAAAATTCAGAATTTCAAAGTAGAGAATTACACCAGACCTGGGCCCATGTTGCACACCATGATTTAGCCCTGCCTGGGCGTGCTCAGGGGGAGATGCCAGCAGACCTTTATACAGAGCTGTGGAGCGGACAGGTGGACATAGAGACTGCAGTTCAGGGGATGGGTTTTCAACTGGAGATACAAACTTAGGGTCATCGGCTTGAATATAGTATTTAAAGCCATGAGATTGGATGAGAGCATTGAAGGAGTGAATGTAGATTAAAAAAAAAAGAGAGAGAGAGAGAGAGAAGGACCAGAACCCTAGGTCATGTATGACTGCACATACGTCGTGACGCTACATGGTGTACGACCAAAGAAATGAAAAGTCGTGCTGCAACTGTGTACAGTGAATCAAAGTGCATTCTGCTGTCATATACACCTAATTACAATAAATAAATAAATGAATTTTTAAAAGAGAGAGAGAGAAGGACCAGAGACCCAGACTTGGGAGCTCCATCAGCTAGAGGTTGGGAAATGGGAGGAACAGAAAACGGGGTGTGAGACCAGGCAGGAGTGATGGACTGGAAGCCACGAACATGGAATATTTCAAGCACGTCACATGGGCTGAGAGAGGTTGCAGGGTGCAGATGAGAATTGATCCTTGCGTTCGTAACACAGAGGTCACAGGTGGCCTTGGTTTCAGTGATGTGGCGGGGAGGCATTGAAATGTATCTTATTGATTTGTAAGAGCAAATTGATGCATAAGAGGTTAAAGGATTTAACTCCTTGTTACGTGTTGCTAACAGTTATTTACAGGTTTGATTTTTGTGCTTTTTTTTCCTTTTAATTTAATTTTATTTTTTTTCACTCGTTGAAAGTTCAAAATTGTTCTGGTGGTTCAAATCTGCAACTCTTTTTCTTTAGAGTTTCTGATCTAACCACTTGATTTTTTAAAAAATGTCCTATATTGTTTTCTAGTTGTTTAGAAGATTTAAAAGTATTGAAATCTCTATTTCTCCTGGAATGGGCTGGTGTGTGTGGCTTGAGGTAGGGATCCAAACGCCCAGCCAGTCATTGAGATGGTATTTATTAAGTGTTCTCTCCTTGCTGAACTGGAGCGCCATGCCTGCCGACTGCTAAGTGTCCCCATAGGCTCATGTCTGTCCAGACCTCCCTGTTCAATTCCATTGATCTTTGCCTGGGGAGAGATTTAGGAAGTGAGAGGATTGACTCAGTGATTGCCCAGGCTCAGCTTGAGGAGGCAGGAGGAGTGGAAAGAGTTACCCACACTGTGGGAGAGGCAGAGGGAAACTGGGGGATGGGAGGGCTCGCGTGTATCCGAGGGCTCCTCTGTGCTGGGCACAGGGGGCTTTACTGGTCAGCTTGTCAGTTTGCACCTCAATTCTGCAAGGTTGGCATTCCATTTCCGCGTCTGCACACAAGGAGAGTGAGATTCAGGAAGGTTTCATTTCTTGTCCAATGGCATCACCTCACTGGTGTGGCGCTGAGACTGAAAGGCTTTGGCTCCCAAGCCTGCATCTGTCCTCCTCAGGGAAGGGGGTGGTGAGGAGCAGGGCTCAGTAAGATTGAAGGGGCCACAGGCACAAACTCCCCATACACTCCACTTGCATCCCTGCCCGCCATTTGGCTGGGTCTTGAAGGTTTTCCCATTTCCAAAAGTAACCTGTTAAAACCAAAATATTCCTGGAAGAGAAGCTAACATCTTAATTATCAGTTAACACCTCTGCAGGGCTTAGCAGACAGCCAGCTGAGGACACTGGGTGGGGGCCGGTGTGATGTGCATCTGGGTCAGGAAAGGCCTGAGGGAGGGTGGGGTGGAAGGGAAGGGGCAGACACCCAGCAATTCACAGCTTCCCCTGGCCCTGTGGAGAGAGGGAGGTGGTGCTGGGCCAGTGTGGCGGAGGGGCGAAGAAGGGAGTGGGAGCCTCTCTGAGGAGACCAGTAGCCTGGGTTCAGGGAGGGAGCTGGCATCCATTAGACACCCCCGGTGTCGGGTACCAGAGAAGTCGTGTTGGGTCCTGGTTTAAGAAAGGTCAGAAAACCAGCTGCCCATGAGCCACCCTGGGCCCAGCTGCTAGCAGTCACTCAGAGCTGGGACCCGTCTCTGACACCCATAGACCAGATCTGTCACCCTTCCCTGAACAGGAAAAGAGCTAATGAGGCATCGGAAGCCTCCTCTAGTTCTCTGAGAGCCAGTCCACCCTGTCAGGGTTGAGGCTTAGTCTGTCACCATGGTCAGGTTCAAGGTTCAGCGCAGGCACAGGATTAGGGCTCAGTCTGACCTTGGAGGTCATCCAAGAGGTTGGCTGAACTAAGACAGCGGAGGCCCAGGTGAGTGCCCGGTGGCTACCGTCTCCCACCCTGCTGCTGCTTCCCACGCCGCTGCAGAGGGTGCTGGGGGTGTCTATGCTGGGGCTTCTCTCCTTCCTTTCTTTGCTCGGAAACACTGAGCTGTGCCTTTGGGGGTTGGCATGTGTCTAAAGGTGACCAGCTGCCCACTGTTGGACTCTGGCTTAGCCTTCCTGGGACCAAAAGCAGTCCCCCACTTCCCCTCACCGCCCCTGCCCCTCCCCTGCCAGTCAGACCCTTGACAAGACACCAGACACCTTGCTTCTGGCTTGAGACTGGGTGACCCTGCAGCCAGCACACCTCCGGCCATTCCCGCATCCTGGTCAAGATGACCTCCCAAAGTGCTGCGGAGCTCACTGAGGAGGGAGCCCTGAGGGAGGGGCTGCGAGCAATGAAGCAAGACCTCAGGGAGCAGAGGAAAGGCTGGAGGTGGGACAGACAGACAGGACCTGGGCTGGAGGTTGGGGCCATACCCAGCAGGTGGGTTTGATTCAGAAGCCCCAGGCATTTGGGGAATCCCAAGACTGGAAGCCACAGCAGGACTGTCTGCCTTCATGTTCACTTTCCTCTGCCCACCAGGGCTGGCTGCTGGCTGCCCTAAGTCACACTACATCAGAGAGCCTAGCTTCTCTTCCCAGTTCTGCCTCCAGCTTGCCACAGGACCTTACGACAAGTGACCTTGAACCTGGACCTCAGTGGCCTCACCTCACTCTCACATGGGCTGAGCCGGCCTGAGGGAGTTTGCCAAGTGTGCAATGTGGCCCAGGTAGCGTGTTGCTGTGGTCACTGTTGTGGCTCGAGGACCTGCTCTGGGGACACAGCTGGCCTCAGGAAGGCCAGCTCTAGGAGCTCCCATTCTTGTGAGGTAGACAAACATGCAAACCATAGGTTAAAAAATAGAGGGCTCAGGCAGGCATATGGCTGGTGGATATTTTTTGTTCCATTTTGAACAACTTGGGTTTTAAAAATTGAGACATAATTTACATGCCACAAAACTCACCATCTTAAAGTGTACAATCCAGTGGTTTTAGTTTATTCACAAGATTGTGTAACCATTGCCACTAGCTAATTCCAGAGCACTGTCATCACCCAGAAGGAAACCCTGTCCCCAGGAGCAGTGACTGCCATTTTCTCCCGCCCAGGCCCCGGCTGCCACTACTGAACTTTCCTCCTTTTGGATTTGCCTGTTCTAGACATTTCATATAAATGGGGTCATATCACATGCAACCTTTAATGCCTGGCTTCTGTCACCTAGCAAAATAGTTTTTAAGAATATTTTCAGTTGTAGATGGACACAATACCTCTCTCTCTCTCTCTCTCTCTTTTATTTTTATGTGGTACTGAGGATCAAACCCAGTGCCTCACTAATGCTAGGAAAGTGCTCTACCACTGAGCCTTGGCTCCAGCCCCAATACAATAGTTTTAAGGTTCATCTTGTGGGCCAGTGTTCCTGTGAACCTGTGTTTTCACTTCTGTGGGGCCATTCCAAGGAATGGACTTGCTGGGTCAGGAAACCGCTTGGTTTTCAGTGCATTAGCCAAGGTGCTGCTCTGCAGTTCTCAAATCCCGCCCCCTCCCTGTGGCCTCGCCTTTGTCCTTCGTTCCTGTGCATTTCCTCCAGGACCCCTGTAAGAGTCTGAGCTTTCAGCCTTGATTGCTGATCGGAACCTAAGGGTGCTCCTCACCTGGAGGATGGCTCCTCTGGAGGGCTCCCTGGAGGGGGTGCCACCTGAGCTTAGCCTGCATGGACACTTTCTAGGCAGAGCGCTTCTGGGGGTGGGGATCAGGCTCCCCAGGGACCAATGGAGGTGTCCTCCCTCCCTTCCTCTGGCACTGGCCTGTCCCCCTATCTCTCCCCCCAACCCCTTGTCTCTACTCTGGAACTACGGTTTGGCTGGCTGGAAAGATTGGGAAGGAGAAGGAAGAGGAGGTGGGGGCAAAAGGAGGGGAGACTTTCACCCTTCCTCAGCTGGGAACTGGCACAGAACCTAGGACAGAAGTGACCCTAAGCTAGGACACTCACTCCAGGTCCCATCAGTCTTCCTCCCTCTGCGCCCGGTGTGGGCAGGGGAGAGATGGGACGGCCTCGCCAAGCACTACCAAGCCTGCGGCAGAGGCAGAGCGAGCCATGGCGGGACGCTGCGGCATGCCCCCGGGTTTCTGCTCGGCTACCTAATGGGTAATTATACCCTGACGTGCACAGAGGCCAAGAAGGGATTTTCTGTGAAGCAAAATCTCCCGTGAAATATTCAGGCCACGCTGGGCTTCTCTTCCCAGCCAGTCTAATCGCTGCTGCTTGGCTTGGCCACGACTTGAGAGGCCACATGTGCCTGAAGGCTACATGGGGCTTTTTATTTCCTTCTCAGCAGAGAGATTCCCAAGGAAGAACCGGGCTTTGGGCCTTAGATGCTGTGTGTGCGCATGCGTGAGAGACACACAGACACCACATACACGTGTGCTTCCGCCCCTGTGTTTGGGGCTCTGCTTGCCTCCTTCTGGTCCGCACACCCGGACGTGGGGTCCTGAGTGTGCCTCCGCCTGGGATCAACCGGCATTCAATGCGCATGCTCCTTGGGCCGGGTCTGAAGGTGCTCCTCAACTGTGCTCCAGGTCCCAGATGTGGTGTGGGTCTCCCTGGGTGTGAGTTCAGCCTGTGATGGGCCTTTCACGCCGCGGGTGGCTGTGACTCAGAAGCCTGGCAAGTCTTTGTGGGCTCGGGGGCACCAGAAGGCGCCTGACCTTCTGCACAGCCGAGCCAGCCTGCCTCCCTGTCCTGTGTGTTTGATTCCTACCACATTTTGAGTGCCTGTGGCGTCGGGAGAGCAGATGTTTGCTTCTGAGAGTTCACTGAGCTGGGAGATGTCTACCCCTTTGTTGGTGCCCCCAGTTTCTTAGCTACTCCCCCTGTCTTCTCCAGTCTAGAAAGCTGCTACTTTGGCCTGACCACCCTTGCTTGGGCCTCTCATTTGCTCTTTCACATTGCATGACAGACAGGACTAGAATGATTGTACCTATTTGACAGAAGGTGAAAGTGAGGCCCAGAGAAGCCAAGAGATGTGGCTGAGGTCCGTGGAGCCCCAGGGCAGGGAGCAAGATCACTAGTCCCCTCTTTGCCCTCAGCCCCAGCCCTGGGCCCTGGGTGGAGGAGACCCTACCCTGAGGAAATGAATGACTGAAGCTGGAGGGTGTCCCTTCTGCACAGAGCTCTCCTGCCCTCTGGCATCACTCAGCAGTGTCCTGGAGAGATGGCCCCAGGGTTCTTTTCATCTCCAAATAAACAGACAGGGACAGAGGAGGCAATAATAGTGACGTCCATCACTGATATTTCCTTATTGTGGCTGTAATTAGCAATTTTTCCACGGCTAAGGCCCAATCTGGCAGACAAGTGGGAGAGTTCTGGCTTATTAATGTCACCCATTAATGTCACACTGACAAGGCTGATGGTGGGGGGCTTAAGTAGGGAGAAAGCGAAGCAGAGGGCCGAGCAGGAGAAAGCAGACCCTCTTCGCCCTGCCGCCCGCTCCTCCACGGGGCACTTGCATGCCTAGAACATAGCCCACTGGAAGACCCTTCGTCCCATCTGTTCCCCACATGGCCCCTCCCCTCTTCTCTAATCTACCAGGTTGGCTTGGCTTGAAGAGCCGCTTCCACAGCTCTCAGCCAGGGCACCCACATCCTGGGGAGGTGGCGTGGACAGCCTCCCAGGTCACTGGAGGTGAGAGCATTCCTCAGCCTCTGCCCTCCTCCTCCAGCAGGGAGGATGCCCTCCCCTCCCTTGGTCCCTACCACACTCAGATCTGCACCCCCTTCCCATGGGGCACTGCACAAGGCCCCCGTCCATGTGCTCTTACAAGCATAAGGGCTGCGGTCAGTGCTTCCAGACTTGTCCTTGTCCATCCACTTCAGGATCCCCAGGGAATCCTTGGGCCATTGTCCTGTCCCCCAACCATTCTGCCTGCCTCTGTGCTCCTCTACCTGGCTGGGTGGGATCCTTGGGTGCATGAGCAGAGGAAGCCATGCCAGGCAGCAGCCAGGCCGGTGGAGCTGCTGGCCCTCGCCATCCTCCCGCCTGCTTTGCTGCCACCCCTCCTACTGCCACAGGCCCAGGCAGGAGCTGCTCTGAACGAAGGATGAAACAAACAACAGGGGCACCTTTGGCTTCTTGAAGGCTTTTTGTGTCCCAGACCCTGTTGAAAGTATCTTGGGAGGCTGAGGCAGGAGATCAAAAGTTCAAAGCCAGAGGTGCAAGGAGATTAAGTGAGCTACTGTAGATCACAAGCCAAGTGGTGGGTGGCATGAACCAGGCTGCGTGGATCCCAAGTTCTCCACTGAGTCACTGCCCTCCTTGGCCTCCAGCATTAGCCCCTCCGTCCTTTCCTCCACCTGCACCTGTTCTCTGTGAGCTCCCTGGGACAGGTGACTGTGCCCTAGCTCCATCCCAATCCTAGCCCCTCAGCAGGCCCAGAATCAGCAAATGAGGGTAGTGGTGACAGCAACACACTGAGCTCTGCGTCACCAAGCTTTCTGGTCCCCTCCTGTGTTCTCTGGTGTGATCGACTGTCCCCAGGAGCACTGCACACTTCCTGAAAGCCAGTTGTCCCTCACAAAGTGCACGCCTACCACGCCATTTGCTGAACTAGGGGCCGGCCTATAACTGCAGGGCCACGGAGACCAGGGGAGCAAAGTTGTGACTCAGCTCGAAGCTGGGACTGGGCAGGGATGTCCTGGTGTCCACATCACTCATTCCTTCAGCGACACTTGCTGGATGCTGCGTGCACTGTGGAGGGTCTGTGGACATAAGCAGGTCCCGGCCCTTCCCACAGGGAGCCCAGAGTCTACTCAGGACGGAAGCCTGACCCGCACAAGGCGAAGTGGCCAGCAGGCAGTGCTCATATACCGTGTGAGGACAGGTGGAGGGCAGCAGGTGGCTGCCCAGGGGTAGCATCAAAACAGACTCACTGCAGAAGAGGAGGCGTGTTCAGGCTGATGGAGAGGGACAAGTGCCACAGGCAGAGGAAACAGCCTGTGCAAAGGCCCTGAGTCTGACAGCAGGGCTGGGACCCGCTGCAGGGTCGCCCCCAGGTTGCTCCTTTCCTGCCACAGGTCGACTGAGCAGTGGGCAGATCAGCACTGGTGGGTGGGCAGCATTCCCCAGCATGGTGACCAAGCAGGCTGGCCATGGAGGGAATGTATGAGGACAAGGGATGCCCTGCCCAGCTGGGGGCTGCCGTGGGCTCAGGAAGCGGATGCATTGGGTTAGGGCTGGCCGGGAGGATGGCATGACTGTGGCTGCCTCTGTCTGTGCGGGGCCCCAGCTCCTGGAGCAGCTCCTCCAGCAGGCAGAATGAAGACGGAGGCCCAGACAGGGCCGAGTCGCACAAGCAGTGGGTGAACACAAGGAACCCCTCTTATGGTCAGTAGGATGTTGAGGTCCTCAGCAAGGACCTCAGGGTTCAGGGCAGAGCTGGGGTGTCCAGCCTGCGTGGACTGGTGCGGAACAGGCCTCGCTGGAGAGAGTGCAGCACCCCAGCCCCTGGGGCAGAGGCCCACAAGGAGCCTGGGATGGGGGCAGAGGAGGGGCTTCCTCTGTAGTCTTACCTCCAGGAAGGGATCTAAGGATCTGATGTGGACGCCCAGTGGCTGATCTTGGGGAACCTCTCACTCACACATCCATGAGGCCCCGAGTAGCCCAAGGGGGACTGAGCACACGGGTGCCACTATGGGCCATCCGTGCTCCTGTGTGTAGAGGTGCGCCTCTGGGCGGGTCTCTGTGTGGAGGGTGTCCTGATGTGTCCAGCTGGGTCCACATAGCTGAAGCACGTCCCTGGCAGTAGGATTCGTGTGTGTGCCCAAGAGCCGGTCACAGCCAGCAGCCCATAGGCACACACACTTCTCCGCCCATGTAAGCCAGTGGCTCCAGAACCTGCTACTCTTGGGCCAGAGTCCCACTGTCTCCCGTCTCTTATGGGATCTTCCCTGAGGTCTGGCCTTCCAGGGACAGGTCTAGCCAACTTCTGGGGAGCTGGGCTCCTGGTGGGAAGCACTGTGGGTAGAGGTGGACACCAAAGGGACAGTTTAGGCTGGGAGGGCCTTCCAGATCTTTTTGTGCTTGTCCCCTCCCCACTCATCCCAAGTATCTGGCATGAGATTCTGGTAGGTGAGTACCCTTCCAATCCTGCCACTTGTACAGTCCCCATGACGGGGAGCTCACTGCCTTCCAGAACAGCTCCAGGAGAACCTGCAAGATGCTGCCCAGAGAGGAGACGACAGGAAGGCCAGAGGCGGGGTCAGGGCTGGGCCACAATCCCCTGACCACCCAGAGCCTGGGACCCATTCGGCAGCCAAGCCTGGGGTTCCAGCTCCCGGTAGCAAGGCCAGACCTGGTCCAGGGCCTTTCACCTTCTTGTCAAGAGCATATTTCAGCTATTAGTGACAGTGGCCAGGGATTTGGGAGGATTTTGCTCTCATTTCCCAGAGCTTTCAGCAAGCCTCCTCCCTCCCCCTCTCTGCCTGCCAGGACTGAGAACACACACACACACACACACACACACACACACACAAGCATATGTACGCATGCACGCACACTGCTCCTGTGTGGCGGGAGAGAGAATCTGGGTCACCCTCCCAGGGAGGGCTCCTGGCCTCTCCCCACCTTCCCAGCAGATGTTCTGGGTTGTAAACTCCAGCTGTGGTCTGAAGGCCGAAGCTGACCCAGTCCTGCTGGAGACACCTTGCCGTGGGATCCCAGGCTTGCCCTACCTAGCCCCTCTTGGGCCTCCCCATCTAGGTGATCTCACTCTAGGGGCCTGAGCATCACCCCCGGGTGAGGCCCCAGGGCTTGTGGGTCATTTTTTGCCACACTGAACAGGTTACATGGAGAGTGACAGAGTGACAGTCCCCCCACCCCACGACCACAACCTTTCAGCTTCAGCCCCTGGAGCTTGGCAGAGGCCTGTATCCCCTCCACAGAGAACTGTATCCCTGGAGCTGGGGCCATGCAGTAGCAGCACCCTGCAGAGGACCCTGGCTGCAGAGGAGGACCCTGGGGTGGCATTCCAGGGAAGAGCATGCGTCAGGGAAGGGGCTCCTGAGAGGGGGGAGCAGAGAGACACTAGCTACGTCTCTGCTATTTCAGGATGGAGCTTGGAGTGGGGGCTTGGTTCCACCCTGAATGGTTAGGTGGGCCCCAAGTGCAGGGCGGGATTCCACCCCACAGTGAGCCCAGGGAGACTCAGTGGGCCAGGGGTCAGAGGGAGGAATGGTGTTTCCTGTGGGATCCAGGCCTGTTGAGCTGGGAAAATAGACCCTGGGGAATTACTGTGGTGTAAGCCACCTGGGACTCTGGAAGCCTCTGCACCCATCACCGCGTCCTTCTTACCCACCTGGGCACACAGTTCTCGGAGGACCAGCACATATTCCTTCTACCAGGGCATTCTGGTGTCAAGAATGTTTGTTGAGTGAAAAAACATAGGCAGTTGATTTGATAAGTTAGATTTAAGAGAGGAGCTCCTGATACCACTGGCCCAGGACTTAATGTTTATGGAGGTGAGTCCGATGCTCCAAAGGCCTATCAGGTGTGTGGAGGAGGTGGCCCTGGGAACCCCAGGTTTCCTCCAAAGCCAGGGCCTGCCTTCTGAGTGTGGCAATGCCCCGTGCAGGGGCTCAGTCTCTCCCAGAACCTTCACGTGCAGAGCACTCTGCCATGCCCGTCTTTATCGAGTGGTGTGTGTGGTGTGTGGGGTCAGCTGTTGACATGTTGGTGTCGCCATGTGTGTCACCTGTGTGCTGAGGACCCTGTGCAGGACGGCTCAGGAGTAGGTTCATGGCCTTCTGAACTATCTTAAAATCTGGAACCAGAGACGTCCAGCCATTAAAGGGATAAAGGGGTTGTTTTTGAAGCTACAGAAGGGACAAACAGGCTTCCCACTGGGTGGAAAAGCCTCCTGCACAAGAAGGTGGTCCTTGACCTTGAGGTGGAGGGTAAGGAGGTCAGGAGAGGGCAGGGCGTCAGGAGAGGGTAGACGCATTGGGCTGGGTGAGGTGAGGGCTGGCTCCTGTCCTCCTCAGATGGGACCTGGGCAGCCAGCCCCTCCTTGAGAGCCCAGGGAAAGAGCTTCCTGCCCCTCTGTCCTCAAGGGCCCCAGCCAGCTCCCCTTTTCTCTCCCTCCCTGAAGCCCCGACCAAGCTAAGCTGCACCCAGTGCTCAGAGGCCCCTTGGGCAGAGCCTGAGCCCCAGGGGGGTGGAGGTTGGGACAGCTGAGGAAGAGGGGCCAGGAGGCCAGCACGGCGTCTCTCCTTTGCTAACCTGGCCTGGCTCTGTGCGTGCATCGGGAGCCCCCAGGACCTGCAGGCCTGAGACAGCCGTGCACTCACACGTGGACTCACACGTGCGTTCTTCTGGATCCGTGGGTTGGAAGCCGGAAAGGTCTCATTCAGTCTGTCAGCTGGTTATCAGGTGTTGGGCGGAGCTGGTTGCTGCCCCGTCCCTGCCTTCTCATCTCACCTCTGTCCAGGCCACGCGGGCTCCTGGGCGGGCATCTGGGCAGGATGGAGTGAGCCGCATCCTGGGGCAGGAACAGCCCATCCAGGCTGGTCCAGCAATGGTCGAGGGACAAGTTGGGCCTTGTGTGCCTTGTGTGGCAGGGGCCCTGCTGTCCGGCTTGCGTGGTCCCTGCTGGAAAGACCAGGAGGGAAAAGAGGCAGAGGGTGGGGAGGGAGGAAGGGAAGGGCAGGCTCAGGGGTGGTGCGAGGCCCATGCTGTTGTGCTGAGGCTCCTTCCCGGCCTCAGGATGGCAGCCCAGCCAGGGACAAGGACAGTGACCTGCAATGGGTCTCTTTTGGAGCCTCAAATCTCAAATGGCAAGTCAGGCGCTGCTATGCCCATTTCATAGCCTCACAAATAGACCCGAATGGTGGCCTGTCCCCATGGGGGTGTCTTCCACAGCTGAACACCCTCCGTGAGGAGGCTGTGTCTTGAGGCACAGCTGGGACCAGCTCTCTGGGAGGGACAGATGCATGTCCACAGACCCCAGCCTTCCCAGCTTTCCCTTTTTTCCCCCAGGCTAAGAATTTCTTCCACAAGTCTGACCACCGTCCTTCACACTTGAACTTCGTCCTGCATTCTTTTGAGATCTTGTCAATCCAAAGGCCCCTCTGGCCTCTCCTCTGTCCCTCTGCCTTCTGGACCAGCCCTTGCAACCTGGTGTGCCTCTGTGGGCAAGGGGTGAAGCTGGTTCACCTGGCCCTCCCTCCCAGGCCTGCTTGGACACCCGTCCACCTTTCCCGAGCATTGCCATTCCTATCACAGCGCTGCCATCTCATCTCTAGTAAACTCATTTGCCAGCTGAAGGGCTTCATTTTCCACTATTTGCCCATAAGACCCCCAGCCCCGTCTCCTTCTCCCCAGCCTCTCTCTGTGGTGCCCAGCTCCATGGTGAGCAGCAGCCAGGCCCAGGGCCAGCCCAGAGCCCACCTTCCCTCCCTCCTGCCTGTCCTGGGAAGAGCTCTGCACCCCAGGCAGTTGTCTCCAGCCTGCTCCGTGCATTACCAGCTCCCCAGCCAGACACCTGGAGAATGGAGGGTACTCTCATCCCCCGACTCTCCGCCTTCCCCAACAGCTAGGAAGGCCTGGGCGTCGCCCTGTGGCCAGGTGCTCAGAGGTCCGTGCCTTGCTCATTATGCCTCCCACACAGCAAGCTCCAGAACACTCTGACCCCCAAACTGGCTGACCTCAGAATAGGGTGAGCAGGAGAGCAAGGTGGTTTGTAAACTAATTCGTACTAAGGTGTACATGACCGGCAGCAGTTCTCCCATTATGGTATTTGTAATTTGAGTAGAGGAGCAAGCCATAGTATTACTAATAATCACTAACAGCGTCTTTACTGTGTGCCCGATACTGTTCTCACACTGTGCTGTATTAAGTCATTTAGTCAATCTATTAACCCAGGTGACTTTCTAATGAGTAGGAAGAAGAGGGAAGAGTGTTGAGGGGCGGGCTGACAAGGAGAGGCAACCTCTTCCTCCCCCACCCGCTTCCCAGTTCCCACTTGATACCCAGAAGGGAGTCCAGGTGTCAGCGCTTCAGACCACACCGGGGGTTTGCTTGAGGTCACTTGGGAGGACGCTGGAGGTTCTGCTCCCCTCCCCCAGGGCTCAGAGCCCACCGTGGGAAGGTGGGCTGCAGGCAGGACATCCCCCACCACAGGATCTCAGGATGCCCCTTAGAAAGGTCCTTGGTGCTGAGGCCATCACATAGTCCCCTGAGGAATCAGAGGGGATGTCCTCAGTGTTATGAGAAGCCCCAAGTCCCATGGTGGCTGCGTCTCCACTGGGGCCCTCTGGAGTCACATCTGAGACTCTGCTCTGGTTGGACATGCTCCGGAGCCCATCTCTAAGCCTGTTTACTCTGTGCCCTAGGGAGTGCGGTGGGGAGAGGGGGCTGGGAGGAGGAACCCACTGTGCCGGTGGGGAGACAGCTAAGCCACCCGGTCCCCCGCCCCCCGCCTCTGGAGTGGAGTGGGGAAGCGTTTACCGACTCTGACAGGGGTCCCGCCATGTTCAACAGATGGATGTGCCTCCCGTGCTCCATTCTGGGACTTCAAACCCTGCTCCTCCGTTGCTGTCCCTGCGGTCAGGCTGCCTGGTAGCACATTACTGACCCAGCAGTCCTCCATTGTAAATTCCCCAGCCACCACACCCCACGGCCCACTCCATCCCGCCTACCATAAGGACCACTCTTCCATCTCTCTCTGAGGAGCTGACCGACCAGGCCCTGGCTCTTCCCACCCCCAAACCCATGGCAGAACCCTTGGGACTCTGGACTCAGAGGTGACATAGTTCTGAACTGACCTCAGCTGTGTGCTCTGGGGCCAACTGCTTCCCCTCTCTGAACCTCTGTGTCCCTAACTGGGATGTGAGTCTGGTCAGATGGCCTTGAGGTCAGTGTGACAATATGTGGGAACTGACAGGGTGGCCATGTCAGGACCCAGGGGGGCCCCTGCTTGGGGGTCCTCAGGAGGGGGTGTTCCAGGTAGGGCATGATGGCACTTGCTTCTCACCAAGCCAGGGGAGACTTCTCAGAACAGGTGGCATTTGGACTGGCCCCTGAAGAATGACCAGGCTCCTCAGGATTGGGGGCAGGGCCAGGGGTGGATGGGGTTCTGGGGTGGAAGGAGGGGTCTTGCAGAGAGACCTGACAGCTGGGAGCCTTGGGGTTTCTTAGGTGCAAACCTGACCACATCAGGCCTTCAGTGGCTCCTGATGCCCTCAGCCAGGAGCCCACTTCTCCAAGCCTCCAGCCCCTGCCCTTGCCCCGAGGCCCCAGCCTGAATGGATCTCTCTTGATTCTCTGTAGCCTGACCTTGGTGTCTACTGGTCTCTAATTGACCTCTGTGACTATAATAAAATCTGACCTTGCCACCAAAGGACAACCTCCCTCCTGTCCAGGGCCTGTGCGATCTGCCTCCCCTCCTCTCCCAGGGTCCCACCTTCGGTGGACCCCCAGGTCTTCACACTGGGCTCCGTCACATTCAGGACTCTCCTCGAGTCCCTCAGAGTGACCTGGTGTGCTGGTGTGCCGAGGACCAAGCATTTCCTGGGATGCAGAACTCTCTGTGTTGAAGCCGTCAGGCCCCCACCTCGGGGGGTCACTCGCCCTCAGTTCTGGAGGCCCCTCTGCCAGGCCTCTGTCTCCTTTAGAGACGGTGCGAGGTGCAAGCCCCTGCTCGGCTGAGGGAATGGGAGGCCCGGACAGGACTCAGCTTCTGTGCCCCCCCCCAAGCCTCCTCTCTCTGGGCCTTCATTTCCCATCTGTACTAGGAGGATGGGCTCTGGGAGGCTCAGAGAGAGCTGTTCCAGCCCCAGAGCCCCCAGCTACAGCCAGTGGAGAGGAAGACCAGTGCCCGGCGCCATGCCAAGGCTGGACTCTGGCAGGCAGGGCAGGTGTGCCGGGCCTCGGGCAGGGTAGGTGCGGCCCGGCCTCCACCTCTGGAGGCATACCGCCATCACCTGGGGCCATCTGTGGGCCGGGCAGTCAGTCCAGACCCAGGGTTGGGGGCGTCCAGAGTGATGGCGCCGACTGCCAAGCCCCACTCCCCTCCCACCCCCAGGAAGCAGATGGCCCAAGCTTGGGCGGGCGGCAGAGACGGGGACTGGCATTTGTGTATGTGTGTGGTTTTTTAAAAATCTGACACATTTTTGTCACGTCTTGGTGCATCAGAACAGTAAAGGAGGCGGGAGTGTGAAGAATGTTTTAACTCGCAACTTTGTAACAGTTCCAGGTTCTCCGGGCCTCCTCCCCCTCCCTCAGGCCCCCGCGGCGGAGCCTCCAAACCCATCTGTTCCCCAATCCCTACTCCCTGCCCCCCACATCCATCTATCCATCCTTCCTTCAGTGCAGGGGAGACATAATTAGAGGAAGCAGCTGGAGACTCTGAGAAGACCCTGGTCAGGGAAGCAGAGGACCTGCGTCTGGATCCACCTTGACCCCAGACTCACTGTGTGACTTTGTGCAGTTCTCACCCTCTCTGGGCTTCATCTATGGGGTCAGGCCCATGCCCTTGGGGGTTGTCTCCTCTAATGCTTATGGGAATGTCTGGCCAGAAGAATTAGAAATGAGAAGACTGCAGGAGGGATCCAGATCTGGAAGTCTAGAGCTTCAGAGGCTCCAGAGAGAATGGCCCCAAGGTGGCAGAAGGAGCCTCGTTCATGAAACCAGACAGACTGGCCCCATCCTTCCCTCCCCACCCTCACCCGGGCCACCACCCGACTAGCCCACCCAAGGTGGTTCTTTGAAGATGACCCAGGGCTGGCTGAGGTCTAGGGCAGATGCTCTGGAGTCAAGGGAGGAGAGCCAGCAAGTACCAGAGACCCCAGTGTCCCTCCACTGCCCTGTTCTGCTTGTTGGTCCCACAGGGCCCCAGAAAAGGAGGCAGGGTGGCTGCCAGGCCTAGAAGATTTGCTCCTTAGCCGCCAGCCCTGCGGCCCCCAGCCTGCCTGGCACTCGCTTCCGTTTCATTAGGCGTGGAAGCGCCAACCGGCCTGGAAGGACAGGAGCCCACAGGGCAGGCTGCAGGCACAGGGCTCTCAGGGCATGAGGGGCAGCACCCAGGGCAGTGCACCCAGGGCCAGCACTTGTGCTCCCTCGTCCCCCAGCTCAGAGGCCAGGGCTGCTGGGTACCTGTGTGCTTGCTGGGTTGGGGCGGGGTGGGGCTGAAGCTGGGATGCCACTGCCAGGGGCAGAGGAAGAGGCTGGCTCTCTGCCTCCTTCCACACCCACCATGGGCTCCCAAAGCCCAAGGCGTGTCTCAGAGAGCAGAGGCACAGGGCAGTGGGAGGCAGAGGGTCCCCCATGGGTCGAACCTTCCCACCTTTGGGAGCCACCTGCTCTCTGCCGACCACACCAAGTCTCCCACTTAGGGCTGAGGCCACTCCTGAGGATCACCCCACGTTCCTGCGCCCTGGATAGGCTGAGGGTGGTCCTAGGCGGAGTGGTCGCATGGACTCTGGCCAGGGCGGCTGACGGGACCCACTGCAGCCCTGGTCTGGACCCCAGGGCCTGGCTGAGTCAGTGCCGTGCGGATCTTGCCATATGGGCACGGGGCGGCTGCAGGGGAGGAGCTGGAGTTGCCATGGGAACCCGCACGCTGGCATTTCCTCTTTTGGGGAGGCTGAACCATATTTTGCGGGCGGTGTAGGCTTCTGAATCCCGTTTCTCCGTGTTTTTTAGGAAGGGAAAAAGGGCAGGGGAAGGAGGTGGGAAAAGGCAAGGAGGAGAGAGATGGAGTCAGACAGAGGGGGCTGGGAGGGCGCCGCGGGACTGTCTGGGGCTGCTGAGGGTCACTCAGGGACCCCTGTTCACCAGAGCTCAGCCCGGGGCCTACCTGGGTCCTACCTGGGGCCTACCTGGGGCCTACCTGGGGCCTACCTGGGGCCTGGGCTCCCTCTGCTCCCCTGGTCCCTAGTTCAGGCTTCGAGTACCCTTTCCGTAAGTGGCACAGGCCTGTGCCCTCCCTGAGGCTTCATATCAATGCCCAGACACTCTCTGCCTTCCTTACCCTTATCCCTGTCCCACAGGTGTCCATCCCTGTGGATGGCACCCCTGGGAGAGGAGAAGACTCAAGCGGCCTTGCTCTCGCCTGGTCCAGGACAGGAGCCTGTGCTCACTAGGATCCATGGCAGACGCCCTGAGCTTTAGTAGCTTGGAGCAGACATAGAAGGCTTCGTGGAGAGCAGAGGACTGTGCAGAGGGTTGGGCCATGAGGAGGCAAGAGTCGGAGGATGTGGGCACTGCCTGGAAGAGTGTGGTTTCCACCCACCCATCTGGTCAGGGGCAGGGATTGTATGCTGAGAACATGGTCTGGGGACAGACAGACCTGCATATGAACTTGGCTCTCTCTCTCTCTCTCTCTCTCTCTGGTATAGGGATTGAACCCAGGGGCACTTAACCACTGAATCACATCCCAGCCCACTTTATTTTTTACTTTGGGACAGGGTTTCACTGAGTTGCTTAGGGTCTCCCTAAGTTGCTGAGGCTGGCTTTGAACTCAAGATCTTCCTGCCTCAAGCCTCCTGAGCCATTGGGATTACAGGTGTGCGCCACTGAGCTCTGCTCCCGGCTCCATCTCTTCATGCCTGCGGCACCTCTGGCAAATGAATCTCCTGAGCCTCAGTTTCCCCACCATGTAAGATGGGTTGAGAGCACCACCTTCAGGCTTCCTGTGGTGTGCACACTGGGCAGAGGCCGGAGCAGAGTCATGGCCCCAGAGCATCGCATGGGGTTTTAGGATGTAGTGCTGGAGGAAGTGTCCCCCTGAGCAAAGGTATCTTGTGGGATCCAGCAGGACCATGTTCTGGGGAAGAGCTATATTGGGAAGGGAGAAGAGTAGGATCACGGGAAGAAGGTGATGGTCTACTGATAGAGAGCCTGGCCACACCTGGCCCTACCTAGGGTTAGGGCAGCTCTCAAGCACACCTGCGTCCCGGGGAAGCTCTAGCTCTTTCCTGGACGCTCTCGCCAGAAGCCTTGCCTGTTTGGTCTGAGCTTCCTTCTAGGAAGCCCCTCCAGACCTTGGGAAAACAGGGCAACCCAGCAAGGAGCCCAGCACTGTGATATTAGCACCTCAGAACTCCCCCATGTGGGGAGCAGAGGTGCATGCCTATAATCCCAACATCTCAGGAGGCTGAGGTGGGAGGATAACAAGTTCAAAGACAGTCTGGGTAACTTAGTGAACCCCTGTCTCAAAATAAAATTTTTCAAAAGGACTGGAGATGTCGTTCTGTAGTGGCGTATCCCTGGGTTCACTCCCCAGTACCTGCAAAGTGACCCTGGTGAGCCTCTACCCTCTGGCCTCTCATTTCCATGGGTTATAAACTGCTGTCCTTCTGTCCAGGGGTTGGGTATGAGCCCATGTGATGATAGGAAAGCCTCCTCTAGAGTGGATCTAGAGGACCCAGATGTGAGAAGTCTGGTTTTATTTCCACTGAGCATGGGGGTAGGTTGGGGGGGATAGGTGGGGAGGTAGGTGGGGGGGCAGTGTGCCTCTTCAGCTCAGGGTGCTGCTTCCAGGAACAGCAGAGCCCAAGTCCCCCTATGTGCCAAGATCTCCACATCCCAGTCCATTCTAAAATAACCAGGGATGTAGCATTATTCCTGTCTGACACCTGAGAAGACTGAGGCTTCAAAAAATGTCAGCAATTTACTCAAGGTCACCCCGCTAGAGAAAGCAGGGCCAGAATCAGAATTTGGGGCTGTCTAGCTCTGGAACCATTTCCAGACCCCACAGACTGAAGACCCCGGTCCAGCATCTCCAATGGGCCTATGTGAGGGTTACAGGGGCACCATTCCCAGTAACGAGAAAAAGATGAGGAGAAATGGATCCTGAGCCCTGGGCCCCATCCCTGCTGGCTGGGGTCTGACCACACCTTGCCAGCCTGGGGCAGCCACCCAAGCCCAGCCTGAGAAGGGCATGGCCTCGCCATCAAATGGATTGGGATGGACTCTTAACTTCACCTCTTAACTCCCTCTAGTTCTCCCAGCAAATTACTGAACTTGGCTTAGCTTCCATTTCCTCATCTGGAAAACGGGGGTGTGTGGGTGGGGGTGGGTTGGTGGGGCATAGGACCACTGTATCAGTCAGGCTAGAAGAGGTTTTGCTGCAATAACAACCTTAAAAATCTCAGAGATGTCTAACAACTCAGGTTCACTTCTTATCACTATGACTTACATGGATAGCTGCTCCTCATTGTCCCTCGGGATCCTAGAGTGAGTGGCACCTACCATCTCAGTATGTGCACCTGCATGTACCAGGGAGCAGGGAGAGGCACAGCCAAGGCCACACTGGCTCTTAAAGCTTCATTTTAGAAGTGGGCTTGTGACTTCCACTAACATTCCTTTGGGCCCAAAGCAAGTCATATGACCGTGCCTAACTTCAAAGAAGACAGGGAAGTGCAGTTCCCCACCGTGTACCTGAATACCTGGGGTATTCATAGGCATTCTTTCATGTGGCCTCAGAAGGACTCCATGAGCATTGAATAAACTAAAGGGAACAGGGGCTCTGGCACATGGAACTTCCTTGATGAATGGTTGGTAGCCCTTTTCCTCTTTGTCTCCAACTCCAAGTAGACCCAACCTCCCTTTCCTTTCCTGATCATCTCCATGAGATAGATTTTTAGGATTGGTGGGTACCTTGAGGATGAATATCTTTCCTCTGGAACAGAGACAGGTGGCAACTGCCCCAGGGGAACATGGCATGGTGGCAGCTGAGGCAGACAGAATGGATGGACTCCCTCTCTCCTGGCTGAATGCCCTCCCCACCCCACTGCCTCCTTTAACAAATGAAAAAGCAGCAGATACCAGTAATACCTTAACTTTATTAAGGGCTTCATAAGACCCAGATCGAATTACAACTCCTGCAATCGAACAGTAAATTCAATTCCGTTCAACGAATGTTCCGTTCAACACCGAGAGTGGTGGGGGGATCGGGGTGGCCCACCTGGCTGGAGACCCAGCTTCTCACTTTGCAACTTCCCTCCTCCCCGGGAAGATGTCCTCTCCCTGGCTGGAGGCCACAGGTCTGCCCTGGAGTCCATGGGATGAGTAAGCAAGGCCTGATAGGGAGGGGACACTGGGAACAACATTGGCTTGGGACTTGGGCAACTGGAGCTTAAGTGAGGCCAGAATAGCAGTGGGGACCTCAAGACACCTGGAGTCCAGAGCCACCTTGACTCTGGGCCTTGAGTCCCTGGCCTCAGGGACAAGTCCCTTTCCCTCTTGGAGCCTCAGTCTCCCCACTTGCACCTTGGACCCCAGGTTCCCAGAGCCACATTGCAGCCAGCCTTTGGCCCTCCTCAAAGTGAGGTGGCTGGAGTGGGAGTGAAGGCTTCCCCCGTCATGGTCCCTGCCCTGAGGTAGCCCCTGGTCATGGAGGAAGACAGACAAGCACTTGGGCAGGAGCTCCGGGATGCCAGAGGCACACGCCCTGCGGGAGGCCTCCTGGGTTGGCGTCCACAGCAGCGTGCTCCCCTCGCCCTCCCTGGGCCTGCCATCGACCACCACTGGAAATCCCGGAGGACTTGCTGGTGGGGAGGGGATTGGAAGCAGACCCTGAACCAGCTGGGGCTTGGTTGGTGGGAGCAGTTTCCAGGTGGAGAACAGTGAGCAGCAGCTCAAAGTGAGGGGCTTCTGGAGTGGGTGCGAGAGACAGAGGTCCCCTGGAGGATGTATAGACACAGGGAATGGGACTTGGGTGTCCTAGCAATGTGCACACATGCATGAGGCACACACTCCTTCCCCAGCTGCAGCCATAGGCAAGAGATGGTGGGGCTGCCAGGAAAGACAGATGGCCAAAAGCCACAGTCTCATAGTGCAGAGGACAGATGCTTCTGGAAGGCCTAGAGAGACCTCCGAGTCCCCAGGGACTCTGAGAAGGGACCCTTTCTACCCAGTGGGTCAATCTCAGCAGCAAGAACAGTAGTATCCGTGACCCTGCTGTTGACGAAGCCCTGGGCATCCGTCCGTCGTCTTACTGGATCCCCACAGTGGCCATGTGACAGGTGTTCTCGTCCCACTGATTCCTTGATTTACAGGGAAGGCAAAAGATTCCCCCAGGGTTCGTGGGGCCACACATGTCGTCATGCTGGTTGACCTCAGGGTCTGTCCGTGTCAGCCTTTCCAGTCGCATGGGCTGTCCTCAGGGAGGCCTCTCCCTGTGAATGCATGGAGCAGTGTCCCCACACAGATGAAGAGTGGATTCGCGTTTTCCACCCTGGTGTTCCTTGGCTGCTGCAGGGTTAGAGAAGTGACCCAGCACCCGCCTTTCTCAACCTCAGCCCAGAGTCCCTGAGGGCCTGGCCAACCCCGAGACCCAAGGACCTCCAAGCCCTAAAAATCAAGCTCCTGCAGGGCCCCTTTTCCTGGACACAAGACTGGGCAAAAGCAGCCAGTCCTGGCTGGTGGACGGGTCAGCAGGATGCTTCGCTGACTCCATGAGGCCTCTGCTGGCCGGGCCACCGTCCATCACCCACACTGGAATTTGTAGGTGTCTGCTCTTCACTTGCCAGGACTTGGAGGGTGTGACTTCAAGGCCTTCAAACAGGCTGGCATGTGCTTCAGAATCCTTGCTTATGCATTCAGAGCATGACTCGGAGAAATCAGAACTAGGCACAGGTGGTGCCCTCTGGGCAGAAGTAGACCGTTAGCAGTCACTACTTGATACTGATTGGGGCTTTTGTCATTTGACCTTAAGAAGGAACCATTACCACTTTTCCAGGTTTAGGTTACCAAAAGCCCTGAGCCACCTGATGTTAAGATTCCTGTGGCCTCCCAGGCCAGCAACTTTGTCACTTGTCATTTTTAGGTCACTTGGGTTTCATTAGCTTGTTTAGCTCTTTCAGTACCAGTCTGCAAATGATCGCAGAGAAGGTGTTAACTGCCTCCCGGAGCTTCCAAGTGGCTTTCTGAGCCCTGTTCATTCGGTCCTCTGTCATTTATTCACTTATTCAAAAAATATTTATTGAATGTCAGGCTCCGGGTTGCAGCGGTGCAAGAGGCAACAAGCTCACAGCTACTTTTCCACAAGTGGAGAACTCTCTCTCCCAATTCAGTTTTCCGTCAAAAGTGGCCTCTACGTGAGCGCTGCTTTTTTCTGACCTGGGTCTTCCTGCTCTGTACTCCTCTCTGCCTGTCTTTGAAACCCACTGCTGGGGCCAGGTGTGCTCAGATCCAACCTCTAAAATGGCTACTCAGCAAAGCCTCCCAGGGGGTGGCCCCCCAGAGAGCCCCGACCCAAGCCTCCACATGGTCCCTGTCCACTCCAGCACTGGGACCCTCCCTCCCCACCCCTCAATCCTCATCCCATCCTCTGGGTCAGCCACACATGGCCTCTCCCCCCTGTGACCAGGCTGCAGGGCCCCCTCGCTCCCTGACAACCCTCTAGCCCCCACCTGCACCCCATCCCCACCCAAGACTTCTGCGTCTTTGGCCTGACTCTTTCACTACACAACTCCTGTCTGTCCTCTTCCCATCCCAGAGGTGGCTTCCAGAGCAGGAGGAACTGGGAATCCAGGACAAGGGTCCTGCCTGGAGTGGACCCCACCCTGGCCTCTGGGCTCTGATGGGCTGACTCACGGCTCAACGCAGACACAACCTGCAGAGTCCAGGCTGCCCCCTGCTGGATGCCCAGGGTTGCCATGGCGACCCTCTGCCAGTCTTCCCTGCAAGGAGACAATCGAAAAATAACAGCGAGGACTCTTTTATTCTGTGTCCCACCTGGGAGCCATTTAAGCCTCCCCACTCCTTCTGACACGTAATAATTTTTTTTCGCTTTTAAGATTACCCTGAAATCTCACTTCCTCCTTTCCCGCTTCACTTCCAAACCTCCGTGGCAGAGTCGCTGAGAGCCTCGGGCCTTAGAACACACACACTCACGGCTCTGTGCGCACACGCTGTGCACGCGTGTACACACCACGCTGTAGACATCAGATTGGCCTCCCCGGTGCTTGTCAGCTGACAGCAAGGTCCCCAGGGATCGCACAGCCCCCTTCACGTCACCTTCCTCACCTCTTCCCAGTTTGCAAAGCCCTCTCCAAGCCCCTCGTGTCGTGTAGGGCCAGCAGTGTTGTCACTCCTCTGGTTTTTTTCTGTGAGAACAGAGGCTTGGGATTTTAGGTGCACTGACTGGTGTCACCTGGTGACACTGGGATTTTGTCATTTGTCATTTTGACATTCGTGATGGCTGAGAGGGTCTGGAACTAAGCCTTCTTGACACTCTTGTTCTGTTTTTCCACTGTCGCCTTCTGGGATGGCGGAGTTGGGGGTGGGGAGTGAAGGACCCTCCCTTTCCTGCTCCCAGTTCTCCCTTCACCCAGCTGTGGGCAGTGCTGCTGGCTGCTGTGCTCGGGGCCAGGCACCCTGTGGAAGCCCAGCCTGGGTACAGAGCCCAGCACGCCACCCCAGATCCCCAAAGCCCCCAGCCGCCCTCCGATGCCCTTGGCCTCTGCTTTCCAGCCAGAGCCCTTTCCCAGCCACCTGCTCAGCACCAGCTGACCAGCTCTCAGCAGCCACTGTCCCCTGCTCCCTGGCTTCATTCTGCAGCCCCCTCCACACTCAAAACCCTCAGTCCTTCCACCATCATGCCCCTGGTCTTTGCTCTCCCCGCGTGCGGGTGGAACTGGTCCCTCATTTCTCCATGCACCTCCATGTCTGATGGTCTGTCCCATGTTATAGATTCCCACAGGAAGTTGCTTCAACAGTTCATTTACATGTTAAGTGCAGGCATTGCCACTGACCACACACAGGTGATCTCCACCATGCATCTCCACCATCCGGCTGTGGTTTTCATAAAGTCCTCAGGAATGGCATTGACACTGAGCACAGCATCGCCACCTAACAGGTTTACTTTGAATTCATGGACATATCTATATAGACCACACGTTTGCCTAGGATACTGCCACTTATGCAACTGCGTGTGTAGCTCTGAAAACAGGTTTACATTGGTCAGTCGAACAGGGACAACCACTATCCTGAGTCCCTGCGTGTCTGCCTTCAGTGTCTTTAAGGCACTTCCCTAACTTTGGACTTGGTTTTCCACAGATCAAGACCCACAATAGCAGAGCTGAGAGCCCCCGGGGCCCTAGGGGGTGGCTCCAGGGTATGTGTGCAAGTGCAGGATTCTGGGGAGTGGGGTGCCACTGGGGTGTGTGACAGAAGGTTTGAGGCTGAGGCCTGGTTCCCATTGTCCCTCTCCTGGGTCCTCTGTTCAGCAGGGTAGCAGGTGGCATGCTGGATCCCAGAGAGGCAGGGGCTTGTCTGAGGTCTCCATCCCTGGAGAACAGGGTGGGCAAGGGGTGACCCTTGGGAAGGGGGCATGGGTGGGTATGGCTCTGGGGGCCTCAGTCCCATTTCATATGTTGCTACCTAAGACTCACCCCCTCCACTCCCCTGCTTTTAGACCAGGGTCTCTGAAGCCCAAAGAGGCAGGCCAGAGGCTGGGGGGGTTTCACTCAATCATTCTGCAACTCTTAGCCACAGGGAGCAGGTTAGGGTGAGGATTAGGCTGGGTCATGCTGTGATTAGAACTGCTGCTTAAAGTTCTTGTGGCAACAGCCACAACATGGGAGTGTGGCCAGCCTCGGGTGAGAACACAGACAAATATGGATTCAAATCTCAGCTCCGCCCCTTTCCAGCTGGCTGGGGGTTAAGAGAGGGGCATAGGTGGCAGAGTGGCCACGTGCATATTTGTGTAGGTGGACATTCCAGCTCTGCTGGCCCAGCCATGTGACTGGCTGGTGACTTCCCTTCTTGAGCCTCAGATTTCCCCTATGTAAAATGTCACCAGTGATGTACAGGCCTCACAGGTTGAAGGCATGTGAAGTGTCTAGCATAGAGCCTGGCATGCGGTAACTGCTCCTTAAAGACTTGCTCTTCTGGTTAGTGTTAAGTGTTAATATTGTAAAAATTGTATCTGAGTTTGGGGCTTAGTCTCCTCATCTGTAAAAAAGGGGACAGTGATGATACTGAGGGCCCCAGTGGCTCACACCTGATACCATAGTCCTCCCTTAGCCCTCCCAGCCAGTGTCTGACCATGTCTTTCTTAGATACTCCAAAATAGAACCCCTGGAGAGGAGGAAAAGAAGAAGCAAAGAAATAGTTCTACCCCACCATCCATCTGTCCATCAGTTAGTAATGATGGTATCCATTTTCATAGAGAAGGGGAATCTGCAAAGTAGTAAAAAAATATATTTCCTCTGCAACTCCAGCAGCCCAGCTGTTCTCTTTCAAAGAAAAATGCTGAGGGCTGAATATAAAATAAAGGAACAATGATAGAGAGATACAAGGAAAGAAGAGGGGACAGTGACAGGAGGGAGGGGCAAAGCAGACGGGAGGATCATGCAGTGCAGGGTAGCAGAGAGAGTGACAGGGCTTTGCCAGGGTCCTTCCTGGGTTGTCTGGAACAGCATTCAGCACCTGCTCCCAGCAGCCAGCACCAGCCAGGGCCTGCCCCTTGGAGCCTGGGTTCAAAGGTAGCACTAATGAGGGAAGACAGCTGTGATCCTTAGCACTGGAATTGCATTTGGGGATTGTCCTGCTGCCCCTGGAGGAGGCCCTGGGAGCCCCCTGGGCTCTTGGTCACAGGTGGTATTGCAGCAGAGTGTAACCTGGTCCTGGGGAGGAGACCCTGGAGAGCACTCCAGACCCTACTCAGCTTCTGGCTACATTCTGCCTCTGACTCCACAGGGGGCGGGGTGGCCCCTCCATGGGCCTCATACAAGACCCCCCCCCCACCGCCAACCTCCACACTGTGTGCTGCTCTCCCTGCCTCCTAGAATGTCTGTGCGCCTCTCTGCAAGCCAGGCCCCTACCACTCCCAAGAGACAGTCTCCTCCAAAGAGACCTCTGGGATTGCTCCCTCCCTGGCCACTTCCCTCCTCCTCGCAGCTCTGCTCACTAACCACCTAGTGTCAAAGCCTCTTGTAAGTAGGGCCTCCCTCTCCCTGGCTTGGGCTCTTCAGCTGGAGACCAATAGACCCTTCCTTGCAGGGCGTGGAGAGCATGAATCGAGTTATCACATAGATCCTGAGGCCCTGGCACCTGCTGTCACATCGTAAAGGCCTGGTAACTGTGGCCTGTGTTACCTGTGTTACTTCCCCAGGGTCTGTGGTGGGGGCCCGAAGAGCCCCCAGTCACTCCCTCTTGCTGCTGGGGACAGAGGCGTCTCAGGGGCTCTGTGGAGGAGACCTCTCCTGAAAGCTCTTCAGGCTGCGGCAGACCCTCAGCCCCAAGATGTCTGGGGTGGGACTGGCCCTTAAGACTCGCCTTGGTGTGAGTCTACACCCACAGAAGAGGGGACTGGTGGTCTATGGTCGGACCCTTTTGGAAGTGCTCTGGCCATGCCTGCCTCACCTGCCTGCTGAGGGGTGACCTGCTTTAGGGGTACCAAGAGGAGACAGGAGCTCAAGTCTCTGGCTTTACCCAGCCTTACCTCCCTCCTCCCAGCCCTTTTCTCCTCCCCACCCCTGCCCCCCACTTAGCTCTGTTGCCATGACAGCGGGGTGCTAGGAAGCCCGACTCCTCGTGGGGACAGAACCAGAGTGATCCCACACGTGTGCTGGTCTCTGGGTGCACAAACACGTGCCTGGGTAGGCAGGTGTCATCCTGCACGCTGCTGTGGGGCAGGATGGGGCGGGGCTGTGTGTTTGGGCGAGGTCCCTTCCAGCCCACGCACCTGGACCCTGCACATTTCCTGGACATGCAGCTAGAATGCAGGCGGGAACCAACACTGCTTCACTGGACAGGAAGGTGGGGCAGGGCTGGGGCCCTGCTGGCCCTTTGGCAGCCCTTCACACCCACCAGGCTCAGGCAGATGCTTCTCAAACCACCCAGCTCCCCAGGAAGTGGCAGGACAGGCAGCACAATTCCACTTGCAGATGGGGAAACTGAGGCCTGCCTAAGCACCCGCTCATTCCCTAGGCTCAGCCTGAGCTGCCAGCCAAGCTGAAGTGTGCTGGGGCCTCCTGGGTCCCCAAGCAGTAGAGGTGTCTGAGGGGCATTTGGTACCTTGTACCCCTGGGTTGTCCCCTCCTCCAGACCAACCAGCACCCGTCACAAGGGCAGCATCACCAGTGAGGTCTTTAACTTTGCCTCTATTCATTCTTCAGATCCCAGAACTAATTGCCGGCCCTTCCAAAATGGGGCCAGAGCCAGCTCTCAGGCGGACCCATACTGAGTGCAGGTGTCCCTCAGAGACGGCAGCCCTGCGCTTGTCACGGACCAACTGGCCTGGGGATGGGAGGACCAACACAGGAGCCTGAGTTTGTTCATGATGCTTCCCCCGCTTCAGACGTTAGCTGGCATTTCCCTCAGCCATGGCAGAGGCTCGTAGCCCCCTCAACCTCCAGCACATTGAGTAAATGTGGAAACACCACTGCCACGTTCAAGGGTGGAAAGAGCTGAGTGCTGAGGAAATGAGTGGCAGTGAGGCCCACCTTCTGCCTGCTGCCTGGGAGAAGGGGTGACGAGTGGACCTCGCCTTCACCTGTCCCACCACCCTTTGTGCCTGGGGACCATCGTGCCCAGCTTCCTGGCACGTGGTGTCTTTGCAGTTGGCCAGCTCCCTCCTCCTCAGCCCCTCAGCCTGGGGAATGGTAGTGGTCCTCCCTGCCCAGCTCTGCTCGGGATGGGGGTGGATGAGGCTCCTGGACAAGCTGCTCTGAGTCAGAGGGTGGGGGAGGGGTGTCTGGTGTGCAGAGGGGGCTGCAGCCTCTGAGTCACCGGGAGCTTCCTGAGGGCACACCAGGCCTGTCTCCCCACTTGCCTGATGAGCCACCACGACAGTGCAGGTATTTATGGCTGGTTTTCACGCCCCAGCAGGTGGTGTGAACACACTGCGTCTGAGTGTACGCACAGCACCGTGTTGTGATCCGAGACTGCAGGGAGCCCTCCTGGAGTCTGAGGCCTTCTAGCTCTCTCCCTCTCTGACTTGCCAGCCCGAGCCACATCATCTACCTGATGGAGAGGATCCCACCCCGTCCTGCTTCAGGGCTCTGGGTGTCCCTGACCCCAGGGATGTCTTTGTTCTCCTGCCTGGTCCAGTCCACACAGCTGTCCTGCTCCCAGGACTATCCAGAGACTTGGCCACGTCTACCTGTCACATGCCAGGGAGCTGGCCTCCCTTGCTGTCCCTTGTCTCCTGATGGCCACCCTGCTGCACCTCTGTGTGCCCCTCCATTCAGTTTGATCGAATTTTGGAAACTAGACTGGCATGTTCCTGATTCCAGGACCTTTGTGATCTTAGACAAAAGATGTCCCCACTTGGGGGTGGGGAGCTGTCCTTAGGGCCCAGAGTGGGCACACAGTCCTGAGAGCTGTCTCTAGAAAATGCCTCCCTCTACTCTCTGACCAGATCATCCTGGCTGACACCACAGGCACCCAGCCCAACTGCCCCTGCCCCAAAGGGAAGTGATAGACAGGCATCGGGGAAGAAAGAGGGCTCCTGGAAATGCCACACCCCAGCCGATGTCAGAGTGCTGAGCTGAGAGTTCAGCTGCTGTGGGGAGCACCTGGAGGCCACGCTCCCGTGCTCAGTGGTGCTGACTAGCTGCGCAGCCCTGGGTACCCACAAGGCCTCTCTGTGCATCAGCAAAGCAGGCCTGGGGGCCAGACCAAGGCTGCACAAGACAACATGAGGGGTATGGAGAGGCGCCCCGGGGAAGAAGCCCAGCCCATGGCATATTTGATAAGAGCTTTTGGGATTCCCGCCTTTCCTCTGGGAGAAGGAAACCACTTAGAGAACTCATGCTCCCTGGGTATCCAGGAGTAGGAAGAGGGGCCTGCCCGCTGACCCAGCTGAGTGACAGGCCCAGTCCTGCGTCCTGCATGGCAGCGGGTCAGTTACGGAAGGAGGATCTGGCAGCTTCCCAGGACCAGGTAGGGGACAGGGATGCCTCTCCTAGGCCAATACTGCCCCCACCCAGGCTTTGTGTGGCCCTTGGCAGAGCTGAGCCTGCCATGGCACCACTCAGGTGGCCTATCTGCCCTTCCTACACGGGGCTGGACTGCGGGCCCTGGCCTGAGAGGCAATGGGCTTCCAAGCTCTTCACCAGGGAGGAGAAAAATACCAGCAATCCCCCCTCCCCCTTCCCCCCTCCCCTGCTGCAGGCCTCTCTGGAGCTCTGGCCTGCTTGTTTCCCTCCTCTGCCTCCTGGGGGTGGAAGGACCCTGTGGATGGTGGAGGCCGGGGTGGACCAGGTCCTGGCAGCTCCTTGGCTGTCCCCCCTCCCACTACTGTCCTGGGCTCAGGCCTTAATGAAGCGTAAACAGCCTGGCAGAGGAAAGCCTCATTAGGCCTGATCTAATTAGGAGTCCCTGTGAGGTGGGGTGGGCAGGGGAGGTGGGGGGAGCGCCCACTCTGGAGGGCCTACTGTGCACCCCAGTGTCACCCATGTGTGTGCATGCTCCTGGGACTCTCCCCACAGCCCTCCAAGCTCCACCTGGGAACCTGGGCGGAAAGCAGCTCAGAGAGGACAGGTGGCTTCCCTGGGAGGTGCACCCTGGGTCTGACCCCAGGACTAGCCTCGGAGGCTGGCAGGACCTCAGCTCCCCAGACCCCCTTGGCCACCCTCCATCATCGCACGCCCCAATGATGGCACGTTTCTGCCATTTCTGGCTCTCTGTGTCTCTGGCCCGCCTCTCTCCAGCACCACCTGACTCCATCGTGGGTCAAATGGTGGGAGGCAGGGCATGGGGCCAGCAGGCTCTCGGCCCCCCCCACCCACCCCTCATCTGTCCCCCCCTGTAATCAGGGAGGGTGTGGGGGAGCTGACAGGATGCCAGGCGTCGGCCACCCCTTCGTTCGTCTTAGCTAACAAGCTGTTTATGGGTGTGACGTGACACCTGCTTTCTTCTTTATAAGTTCAATAATTTATAGGCATATTAGCGGCCAGGCGGCCACCCTGGGTCTCAGCCAGACGGGACGGGGCGATGCAGCCGGGTGCCTCTGCCGATATTTACTCTCTCCCACCATCAATTATTAAGAAGCCCTCCTTCGTTTTTGCACATAATTACATGAGCCGTTACAGTTCCAGCCCCTCACTC
The DNA here is from genome assembly GCF_047511675.1 of Marmota flaviventris. Lineage (NCBI taxonomy): Eukaryota > Metazoa > Chordata > Mammalia > Rodentia > Sciuridae > Marmota > Marmota flaviventris. Next base: position 120,646,525 of record NC_092499.1, read on the forward strand.
TTGATCCCTCTGGAGAGGGGCCCAGTCTACCCGAGAGGGCAGGGGGACCAGCAGGCTGGAGCGTGAGGCAGGCAGCCATGCTCCCTGGGAGAGGTGCAGCAGCCTCAGTCTGCACCCCCTTCTCAGCCAAGCCAGACCCCCTTGGCCAGCACGGGCCTTCCTCAGGGCCATTGTCTCCCCCATCCCAGGGCCAGGCCTTTGCACCCCTGGTCTCTGTGCAGAGAGCGCCACCCTCACCTCCATACACCTGACTGGCTCCTTCTCATCCTTCAATTCCAGTGCAGCCTTCACTGCCTCCTAGATATCTGCTGTGACCCCCAGGACCTGCTCTGTGTGTGCACACCTTCTCTCACCTCGACCTGTGCCACACTGGGTTGAGACTTGCTTGCTAGACCGTGAGGTTTGTCATGGCACAGAGAAAACTTTAGAAAATATGTGTTGAATGAATGAATAAATGAATGTATGCAGGGTAGATGGGCAGATGGATGCTAGTGAGGCCACCGAAGCAACTGCCTTCCGGTCCCCATCCAGAAAGTCTGTCCTGATGGCTCCTCCTCCTCTTAGATCCCCCAGATGCTCCTGGTCTAGGCTGTGATCCCCCTCTAGGCAGCGAGGCCAGGGCCTTCCATCTGCATCCCCAGCCCCAGAGGGTAGGACAGAGGGAAGGAGGACATATCCTGCCAATCCTGCTGGGCGACCTGGGGAGATTGTTCCTCCTTCCTGATCCGGTTTCTTCATTGGTTGAATGGGGAGAGTGAAAGTCCCTACTTTACAGAGCCGGGCTAAGGCTCACATGAGATAACCTGCGGAAGCACCCACGCAGGGCCTCTCACATCGCCGTGGTTCAGTAATGCTCCTTAACCTCAGCCTTCGTCTGTGAACTGAGTCTGTGTACGATTGAACCAAATTGGGTTGAATCATCTTATTTGCACTTTTTCTTGTCCACACTTCCTTGTTTTTAGTCTCCCCTGCTCTGTAGCTGGTGCCAGGCTTGGCTCACAGGGGCTCTCCAAACATTCCAGACTGATGTAATCAACAATTTCCCAGCTGGGCACAGTGGTGCGCGCCTGTAGTCCCAGCGACTCGGGAGGCTGAGTCAGGAGGATCATAAGTTCAAAGCCAGCCTCAGTAACTTATTGAGGCCCTGAGCAACTCAGAGAGACTCTGTCTCTAATAAAATATAAAATAAAGGGCTGGGGACGTGGCTTGGGGGTTAAGCACTCCTGGGTTCAATTCCTGGTACCAAAAAAAAAAAAAAAAAAGAGTTTTCCAATCTGTCAATCTACACCTATGAGGTGGAGGGTCTTCCCTTCAATAGAATGATGGAGGCCAGGGAGAGGCCAAGGACTCCCTTAAATTAGTGACAGTGAGGAACCAAGCCCTGGCCTCCCACTGGACTCGAAAGCCCGAGAGTAGCTGCCTGGAGACCCTGTGCCTCAGTTTTCTCCTCTGTAAGAAGAGATGATAATAGAATGGGCCCCACGGGGTTGCTGAGAGGATCAAATGAGTTGTTGAGCAAGTAGATAACTTAGAGCCACCCCAGAGTGTGGTGTTCTCTCCCTGAGAAGCAGCAGTCCCCTGGAATTGGCACTGGTCATTCCATGCATGTGTGCACGTTTCCTGTGGGTGCAGGTATTTGTGCTCAGTTGATAGGGGTTGGGGCTTGTTTTCAAATTATGTGAATGGCACCACCTTGTATGTACCTTTGGTTGTTCCTCCACATGGCATTTGTGATTTCACCCAGGCCCATATGGGTAACTCCAGTGTCTCTGGGCTCAGGGCTGCATAGTGTTCCCTTGTGTGGTTATGCCAGAGTGTGTTCATTCCCCCTGCCGATGATGGGCATGTAGCATGTTTCTGATTTTCCACCACTATAGACAATACATTCCCCTACTTGCCTTCTTGTTTCTGGGGGACACATACTCAGTATGGGAACTGTTGGGTCATAGGATGTGCATTTTTTTCAACTTCACCAGAAAACTGCCAAGTTACTATGCCATTGGGGGCACTTTGCCTGAATTATCTCCATGCTCCCAGCCATTGGGAGAAAGGAACTGTTAGGCCACTTAACAGATGGAACATGTATTAGTTAGCTGGTGCCGCATAACAAATCACCCCCAAACGTGATGGCTTAGAACAAATAAGTATTATCTTGCAGTTTCATAGGGCAGGAATCCAGGAGAGGTGGCACTGAGCACCCCTGGCTCAGGGTCCTACAAGGCTGTAGGCAGGGTGGCTGCAGAGCATGCCTTAGGCTCCACTCAGGGAGGACCTGCTTCTTTTTTTTTTAGAGAGAGAGAGAGAGAATTTTAATATTTATCTTTTAGTTTTCGGTGGACACAACATCTTTGTGTGTATGTGGTGCTGGGGATCGAACCCAGGCTACAAGCATGCCAGGCGAGCGCGCTACTGCTTGAGCCACATCCCTAGCCCAGGACCTGCTTCTAAGCTCATTCGAGTGGCAACTAGAATCCTCAGGGCTCGTAGGTGTTGACATGAGTTCCTTTCCTTGTGGAATTCTCAACAGAGCTGCTCATATGTGGCAGAGCAGACAGAGAAGCCATGGACAGAGGGCACCATGGTGAAAGCCATAGCTTTTTGGTAATCTAATCTCAGAAGTGACAGCCCATCCCTTCCACCATATTCTACTCTTTAGAATAGTCAGTCAGTTGGTCCGACTCACATTCATGGGGAGGGGATTACACAGCAGGGGGAAGGTAGGGGTCCCTGGGGAACATCCTAGGAATGCCTATCACAAGGCAGCTGAAGCTCAGAGAGGTGAAATAACTTGTCCAGGGTCACACAGCAGTTAGAGACAAAATCAGAACTGGAACTCAAGGCTGCTTGGCTCCGAAGCTGGCCACATCCCAAGCCACCACACTGCCTTTGACTCTAGTAATAACAGGTTGTGACTTAAGTTAATAAACAAATCTCCAGCACAACAGAACTCGAGACGACTGCTTAATGAATGGATTTGCTAATAGTGCTGCCTGTTTGCACATATTAGCTCGAGTTCCCCCTGACATGCTCCGTGGGGACAGCGGAGCCTGGGCTCTCAGGGGGAGCTGCTTTGCCAGGCACAGAGCCCAGGGTCCCAAAGAGCCAGGGAGTGGTCTCTTTATACAAATTGCTTTTTGTCTCTGCATTTTTGTTTTGCTTCCAATTCAATTTAATCGTTTTTTTTTTTTTATGGAGTTCACACTTCCCTGACCACTTCTTCTTTTCTTTTCTTTTTTTAGTTGTAAATGGACACCTTTATTATATTTACTTATTTTTATGTGATGCTGAGGATCGAAGCCAGTGCCTCACCCTTGCGAGGCAAGTGCTCCACCACGGAGCTACAACCCTAGTCCTTTCCCTGACTTCTTAAGGACAGCTAACTGCACCCCGTGGTCACTCAAGGTTAGGAACATCAAGTATTTTCCTGAAGGGACTTCAAAGTGGGCAGGGCGGACATGGCCCATTCACTGGTTGGCCCCAGATAAATTTCTTGCATCTCAGCCACCAGATAGTCCAGCCCGGCAAGCAGGGCTGTGGTAAGGCCAAGTAAGGGCCAGCCCGGTACCTTCTTTCTCCGCCAGGACTTCTGCTGTGAGTCCTCCAAGAACTACCACCCCCACCCCGCATTCAGTGCAGTCCCATAGAGAGAGGGCTGCTGACTGCATTGCTTCTAGATGGTGGAAGGTCACTCACACTGGAAACTTTCCAGTGGAGGCAAGGGTGACCAAGGCCCTGAGGTGAGCGCAAGTGGGAGTTGAGGATTCAAGAGTGTCCCTGTCACCCATGCCCTGGTCCCTTTCCCTAGGGAAGCCATTGGTCCTGGGGGATTGAGTCAGCTTTCATTTGAACAGTGGAGCCTCTGCAGGCAGGGCCCTAGGCTCAATGGAAACTGGAGGAGACACAAGACCAAACTATGTCCCCCAGGTATTCTCAGTTCTCAGAGGACAAAGAACTCAGTCCAGACTTCTCCAAGTAGGATACTAACAGCAGTCTCAGGATAGACCCCTGGCTAACAGAGGAAGGGTCAGGGGGCAGAAAGCAACCATCACAGTAACCAGGATAACCTAAAAAGTACCCACACTGCCAGGTGTGGTGGCGCGTGTCTATAATCCCAGCCGCTCGAGAGGCTGAGGCAAGTGGGTCTCAAGTTCAAAGCCAGCCCCAGCAACTCAGTGAGACCCTATCTCTAAATAAAATACAAAATAGGGCTGGGGATGTGGCTCAGTGGTTGAGTGCCCCTGGGTTCAATCCCCAGTACCAAAAAAAAGAAAAAAGAAAAACACATTCACCAAGTGCCAGCTGTGCTGTGGGCCAGGCTCAGAGTCCAGTACCTACTGGGTGTTAAGTCATGGGGTCCTCACTTGGCCCCATGCTGGGGGTCTGTTTAGAGCCTGATTTTACAGAGGAGGAAACCGAGGCTCAGGGTGCTCAAGGACACAAAGCCCAGAAGCCCAGTTCAGTGGGAAAGATGAGGCTTTCAGAGCAGGTTTCTGGAAGAAGGGAGCCCCACAGAGCCCTGAATTGAAGGAGGAGGAGAGAATTCAAGGGTATGAGAAACCTGTTGACAAGAAATGTCCACAGTAGGTGCCAGGGAAGAGGGTACCCTAATTGAGTGTATCTGCCACAACCAGGCCCTTGGACTCTGGGCCTCCACCTGGACCCGCCATGGATGTCCCTCCAAGTCCACCACCATATATTCAGTTGGGCCAGCCACTGTGGAGTTAAGTCCCTACCTACTGAGCCCCAGTGCCCCTCTCTGTCCTGGCTGCCCCTTGAAGGATATACAGGAAGAGGCACCTGCCCGAAAGACCCTCTGAGCCACACCTAGGTGGGACCCAGTGTTTCACCAGGAGGAGGCAGGAAGGCCCTAAGTCCTGTCACAGCTCCAGGTCCTCCTCTAAGCGGGGACTTTGCTAGTGGCCCCATCAGTCACCCCAGTCCCTTGCTGTACCAGTCCAGGGCTTCCTGCCAATTCTCAATCCCCTTCACTCCAGTTTGAATCTCTGGAACTTCATTAGACCAATGACCTCAGCAACCCGAGCATAAGGGCTACGAGAGCCATGGGGGAGGCTGGGTCCTCTTCTGTGACTCCCAGAGGCTATGTGGGCCCCTGGGCTTCTGGGATTCAGCCTTACAGCAATGAGCACTATGTGAAAGAGCCACCTGAGGTTTCATCCCTCTGTCCCCAAGTCTATGCAAGGCCACAGAGCCCTGAGCTTAGAGATACCCCAGGGCAACCCCACCCCCCCACCACCCCCCCACCCCCCCCACCCCCCCCCCACCCCCCGCCAGTGCATACAGGGAGAGCTGTGGCCCAGGGAGGGGCAACAACCTCCTCAAGGTCACACAGCAAGGTAATAAGTTAATTTGTGGCATAAAGTGGAACACAGAGTTTGCCTAAGCACTCAGCTCTAAGGGGGTCTGGTGCCTACTCCATCCCAACCCCCTGACCCCAGTCCATGCCCCAGTGCTGCCCGCCCAGCCCCCACTGGCCTCCCAGCTCCTGGTCTCCGTTTTTCTTGCTAATTAGAGGTCTCAGCAATGACTTCGCTGTCCCAGCCATTTTAGAGCTGTCATTAATTTCAAGTGCCTTCAGAAATAATCATCATCGTAAAATCCTGTGAGCCACTGGGCTGCATGCAGGCAGGGCCAGCCCAGAGCAGGCATGCAGGCAGGCCTGTGTGTGCCGCCCTCTGTCCTGTGCCCCAAGGGACCCCGTCTCTACCAGGGCCCTGCCTCCTGCATCCTCAGCCTCCCAGAGTGAGACGAGAACAGGGCCTGGATCCCACATCAGGCACACAGAGCTTCAAGGCCCTCCTCTACCTCTTAGGCATACATAAACTTGAGCAAGTCACCAGCTCTCCCTGAGCTTCAGTTTATCTGTACGGTGGGGACAGCAAAGCCAATCTTGCAGCAAGATGAAGAATGTCAAGCACAGCTCACAGCCAGACTCAGAAGAGGCTGAGTGAGTGTTAAAGGGCCCGTCCCTTCCTCCAGAGTCCCCCGGCAGTCCCGTTCCAGCCTCTGATTTGCTGCAGGCATTCAGGCTCCTTGCAGCCATCCGCCCCTGCTTTATTGGGACTTGTGAGTTGTCACCTGAAACCGTGATGTGCCAACCCATGAGACATGCAGTCTCAGACCTGCTCTTGGGAACTCCAAATCTGAGGACAGAGAGGGAGGAGAGGAGGACCTTGTCTCTAAAGCCACTTCATCTGGGGAGGGGAGGCAGGAATAGAGACAGTCTTGGTTTGATCTTGAAGAATGGACAGAAACCAGGAAGGAGGCAAGCCCAGACAGTGGACCAAGGAGAAAACTTGGCAGCGGGGCTGACACTCCTCCTCTGTAGCTCTGGATAGGATCTCCTAGATGTGTCAAAGAAGTCTTCAACTGGGCCTTCCTGACTTTTTACGCTGTCCAGGGCCCTAGGCCACCTGAAAATGCTCTCCAGGCAGGTTGGAGAAACGCCTTTTGGGAAGCTCAGGAGGAGGCATTTGATTGGGGGATTCCCATAAACAACACAGAGGTCAGGGCCCAGGTTCGGGCTAAGCCTTTCAAAGGGCATCTCCTCAAAAGTTCTCACCCCAAAGCCTCCCAGTCCCCATTATTCCTGTCGGTGGATATCTGAGAGGCTCGTTTCTTTTGGAGACAGGTTAGAGGCTGTTGAGATGGAGGACTAGGACTGTGGGGCAGTTCCTCGCAGACACAGCTCTGCGTCATCCCTGCAGCCTCCAAGACGCAAAGAGATCATTGTGGGCGCCAAAAGACCCCACCCTGGGACACCAACTTCCTCAGCCAGCATCTGGGACTGGGGGCGGGGGCGATGAGCTCTCCCCCATTTCTCCGCCGAGATCACTGAGGCAGGGAGCAGGTGAGTCGGGGGCGGAGATCTGCTGTGGCCGCGCCTTGCCTGCGTCAGTCGCCGCACCAGGAATAGCCCCCGCCCCCGCCCCCGCCCCGCAGCGGGTCTGGCGGAGCCTTTACGCAGGAGCTAGGGAGCGTCTATTCCTGTCGGGCTGGTGGGAGGAGGAGGCGCGGGAGGGCGGGAGCTCACCGGTAACTCACAAACAGCCAGGGTGGAGAAGCTGGAGCCTGGGAAGGGGGTGGGGAGAGCGGTGTTGATGGGCCAGGGAGCCACCTTCGCTGGACTCTGGAAGGGAGGGGGACTCCTGTGCCCGCCTCTCTATCTCCTCTCCCACCTGTAAGTCCCTCTGCCAAGCCTGCCTCCTACTGGTTTACTCAGCCCTGGTAGGCGATTCAAATTCCCTTCCCAGCCCTTAGAAGCTGTGTGACCCATGGGCAAGTCACCTAACATCCCTGAGCCTTGGGTTCCTTCTCTCTGTCACAAGGAACAATAGCGCCTCTTCCCAAGGTTTTTGGAAGATGAATGTAATGACCCAGCGTGGACACCTGCTGGGAAGGGGCTCTAGCTAGGCTTGGGATGAGGATGGACATAGACATAGAAGAAAAGAGAGTTCATCAGGACGGACTGTCCAGAGCAGTGGTGTGGCAGTGAGACTGAGAGGTACGCAGAAGCGGTTTAGCTGGAACAGGTCTGTGCAACTCTTTGGGGTGTGTGTGAGGCTAATTGTGGAAAGCAAGACAGTGCTGGGGGGGTGTGGTGGGGAGTGACCTCTCCTTGCCAATCAGGCATCTCTGCAGAGAATGTCAGACAAGCTTCTTGGGAGAAGGGTGAGGCACTGGGAGCAGGGTCTGGGGGTCCGCCCCAGAAACTGACAGGCCTTGGGCTAGTCTCCCTCCCAGTCTCGGCTTCTTTCTCTGCCTGCAGGAGTCCCTACCCCTGTGGATTCAAGGTATCAGGAGCACTAATGTGCTAATGGGGACAGCAGTAATGTGCTAAAAGAGAAAGGGCCACTGTGCCTGGCGGTGACAGCATTGATGATGATTCTAATAAAACTGGTTGGTATTAAAGGGCATCTGGCTTCAAGTAGATGGAGGGGGTGTATAGTGGAAAGAGTTGAGTCCCAAAGAGTCCCAAAGCCTACTCTTCAGGCTTTGCCAAGACATCCTGCCTGCCTAGTCTCTTTATCTGTGCATCAAGGAGGATTTAGATCTCTAAGGAGAGGTCTCATTCCTTGGGAGCTAGCTCAAGCCTAGGCCAGGATTCTCCCTCCCGGCAAGACCTTTGGGGAGCCAGGTAGGAACGGCCAGGTCCAGACTGAGGCTCTGCACTGCCCTCTGCTGGTCACTGGGTGCAGTGCCCCCTGGCCACAACCGGTCAGAGAAGCCTGCTGCCCTCTGCTGGACAGGAATCCAGGCAGGGCGGACCCCCGCCGCAAATGCGGAAGCAAGACCCGGCATCGGGTTAGAACCGCGGAGCCAGCGCGGCTTCCTCAGTGTCCTTTGGCGCTTTTGGTTCCGCCGGCTCTGCCCCAAGACAGCTAGGATGTGGCCTCTCTAGAGTTTCGCGGACATTTCGAGAAGAGCAGGACAGAGGCTCAGAGACTGACCTCTCTCATGCCGCCCTCCAAACAACCCTGGCCAGGTGGGGAGCGCTGCCTGTTCACGTGTGTGTGTTCGTCCGCACGGCAGTGTGCGGTCGTACCAGTTAACACGTGTGATCACTGGTGCTCATATGCACACGCATGTGGCCAGACCCAATCACACGCGAACGGGTGCACACACCCAGGGAGAACCGCAGGCCCGATTCTCCTGGGCCGGGCTGACCCGGGACTCGGGGGGCCGCTGCTTTGTGCATGACCAGAGCGCGGGGGCGCCGGTTCCGACGCGAGGTTGGCGCCCCCCTCCACGGCGCCCCCCTCGCCAGTTTCATTGCCCCATCGGTGCAGGGCCGTGGTTGGGGCGCTCCTCGCTCTCCGCCCTCTTCGCCAAAAGGAGACCTCACCGCCCGCCCCCCCTTGGTTTTGCGGCCGCGCCTTCTCCTCCCCCTCCCGGCTCCCGCCGCTCGCTCGCTCGCTCCCTCCCTCCCTTCGTCCCTCCTCCCTCCCCGGCTCGCTGCTCGCTCCTTGCGCTCCCTCCCCGCGCCGCGGCAGAGCGCGGAGCCCGAGCGGGAGCCCGGGCGGGAGCCGGCGCGGGAGCCGGAGCGGGCGGCGGACGACAGCACGGGCGGCGGCAGCAGCGGCCAGTCCCGGAGCGCGCGGAGTCCCCACCCGCGCCGCTCCGGCCCCTCTCTCGACGCGGGGCTCCGAGCAGCATGCGTGTCCGCTGCCCGCCGGCCCCAGCCCTAGCCCTGGCCCCGGCCCTGCGGCGGAGCGCGCCCGGCCTCGACCCCGGCCCCAGCGGCAGAGGCGGCGGCGGCGGCTCCAGGCCGGCCGGGGGGGCAGAACCAGGCTCGTGGAGCCCGCGTCGCACGTCCTGAGCGCGTCCGCCCCTCCGCCCGCCGGGGCCGCGGCCTCCGCCTTCCCACTTCTGGGCCCCCGGACTGGGTCCGGCTTGGCTCCCACCCGCGTGGGGTAGACACACTGACCGCCAGCCCCGCGAGGGCGCGTGGACGGCCGGGCGGAGGTGTCGGAAGAGGAGGAGGAGACGGAGGAGGGGGCTGGGCAGGGGCTGGGGCCGGGCCGGCGGGAGAGACATGCGATTGGTGACCGAGCCGAGTGGACGGACGGCGCGCCCGAGATGCAGGTGAGCCCCGCTGCCGTGGTGAGCCAAGAGCGGTCAGCCCGCGGCGAGTGCCCCTGGGGGCCACCAGCGGCCCAGGCTTCTACCTCCTAGGGATGCAGGACACTCTAGTGTCCACCCAGACCTCCTTTGGGAGGGTCACAGGCCTGATCCCCTCCTAAGCCTCAGAAATAATTCCTCTTTTCTTATTTCTGCCACCCTAACATTTACAGATTGGTAAACTGGGATCCGGGAGCTGTGAAGGGTCCCCCACCAGCATCCCATTCCTGCTTTGGTGTCCCCCCTACTCCTTCCATTCTGAGCATTGGTCATGCAAAAGAGAAGCCCCTGTCTCTGTGAACCCCAGATCCCCCCAGGCAGTCCTCTCCTTCCCTAGGCACTCCCAAGCCAGTGGACACAGGTCAGGGACTGGGGTTCTCCTCAGGCTCCAGCCTGGATGGCGGCTCCCTCCCCACAGGAGCTTCGGCCCCTTTCCAGCTCCAGCCCAGGGAAAGAGAAATGAGGAGGGGGCGGAGTAAAGAGGAGAGGGAGTTGGGCAGAGGAGAACCCAGGAACCCTTTAGGGGCCTCCCCTTTGTCTGCCTTCAGCCGGGCTTCTCACCTCCTCTTGTCCCACTTTTCCTTCTGAGGCAGAGGGTGGGAGGTGGGAACCAGCTGTGAAGAGGGAGGTGAGGAAGGAGCCTCCTGCTTCCCCACCACACAACCTCTTTGGGTGGGCTATGGTGCTTTCTGCCCTCCAAGGCAGCCCCAGGAGACTTCTCTCTCTAGGTGGATCCCACTTTAAGGAGGAGGGGTGGGGCTGGGCCAGTGGACAGTCTCCTCTGGGCTTTTGGTGGGGTACCAGTCCAGCTTTCTTGTGCCTGCACCTCCCCTTTGTTCTCAGAGGTCCTGGGGTCTGGGTGGGGGAGAAGGGTCATGTGGGAGGATAGAAACAGCTCTGCCCTGTTGGGTGGGAGTGCCCGAGGCCCTGAGATGGAGGCAGTACCATCTGGGATAGCCCCTTCCTGCCAACCTTCCCTCGGTCCTCCTCTGCTTGGCTTGGGTAGCCAAAGGGTGCCCAGCCCAGCCTGGCCCCTGGTTCTCTGCTCAGCCCTGCTAGCCATTGTGCCAAAGGCTTCGCCACTGGGGCCTCCCTTGCCCGGAGAACCTGGGTCATCCAGCAGGTAGGGAGCCTGGGGCTTCCCCAGATCCAGTGAGGAGCGCTGGTAAGGAAAGACAGAGTCCACTGCTCTTGGGCTGTTTGTCCTTGTGTGGCCTGGGAGGGGCTCAGAGTCCTCCCACCACTGGGAAGGTGGTAGCCTTTGGTCTGCTGGGACAGCATAACTGTCCCTGCTTTCTACCCATGGCTGGAGACAAGGGGGTGGCAAGAGGGAAGAGGCCGAGAACTCCTTGAGCTCAGAAATGGGGCCAGGCAGCACCTAGCTGCCTCCTGGAGGCCGTTTAGCAGAGGTGAGACAGGCCCGCCCTAGGGGTCTTGTCTCTGCCCCCTGCCATCAGAAGTGTGTGATGGCCCTGGCTAGGTTCTGGTCCTGGTCCTGGGTAGTGTTCTTTAAGGCTTCAGTGCTCCCCAGACCTGGAGTTAGGGTGGGTCCCAAACCTGAGGGACCAGCTTTTATGGATGGGTGTGTGCTACAGGCCAAGGTTCAATGACCTGGGGAGAGTAGGGGCCAGGGGCGGGGGGGGGGGGGTGACTAGAAGGAAGGTGGAGACACCACTTTTTACCCTGCCATGAGCCTCTTTGATCCTAGGGGTCTTCTCCACCCACTTTTCCTATTCTGGATATTGTTTTTTAAAAACCGGAATTCTGGAGGGGCACTACCCTCCTCTCTCCAGAATGGGTTTCTGTTCAGCTTGAAGCGCACTGGCCCTTGGTACCAGGGTAGCTCTGCTGGTGCTGCTCCTTGGGTACCTGCGGAAGCAAAAGGCTGGAGCCATGTGGCTGAGATTGTGGGGGGGAGGGGGACATTCCTGTTGAGAAATGAGGCAGTTCATGTGACTTGGGCAGGGTCCCACAGAGGCATGAGGTAGCTTGTCAGGCAAGGTAAGGGAATGGGGCTAGGAGGGACCAGGGAGGGGTGGCAGTAGGTGGTAGTGGTTTCAGGGTTGGGGCCTTGGTTTGCTGGCAGAGGTCTTTTGATCTAGCTGTTGTGTGTGTGGCTTACCCTCTGATTGTTCTGTTCTGTTCCCATAAGTAGAGTTCCTCTACTTATGTCCCCATCCTCACCTGGTTTGGTCTAGCATCCCCACCCAAAAGGCCCTTCCTCTCCTTCTGACCCCTCCTCCAAGAAGCCTTCCCAACTGCTCCAAGTCACTGGTCCTCCTCACCCAAGCACCCACAGCTTAGAACCTCACTGGTTCACACCTAGTATTGTACGGTCTCATTCATTCCTGCATTTATTCTGCACCTTCTGTCAGAGCTGCCTGCTCGGGTCTGGGCTAGGCCTGCCCATGGTTCCCATGGATTGCCTTGAACAACCTGGACAAGTCTAGTACTCATCCCTCTGGCTCCCCTGCCTGGCCCCTGGGATGGGGCAGACCTTGGGAGGGAGCAGCTGTTAGTAGCTCTTCGTGGCAAAAACTACCTGGAGGGGCTACAGCGTCCTCAGCCTGCGTGGATGGCCAGAGCGAGTGTGGCATTGCCAAGGATGCTCCAGGCCGGAACTGGAGACCCGAGGCAGGGGATTCAGTGGCACGTGCAGGCTCTCAGAGAAGGGGGCTCTCCCTGGGGGCTGAGGTGATCTAGTTCTTAAGGAGGAGGGGAGACTGCCTGAGTAGCAGGCTTTGCAGAGACACAGGAAGCAGGGCTTCCAGGGTCAGGGAAGGTTCTCTGTGGAGAGAGTGTGAGAAGGCAGGGTCATTTCCAAATGGATCTGAGGCATTCTTGACATTGGCCTTTGTTTATGCATCGATTGAATGAATGAATATCTTGGAGTGCTGCAGGCCAGCAGAGCTGTGTGACAGCAATCTACTCCTGTGTTTTCAGTTTATTCAAAGTCATTTCATAATGATGCTGTGAGGAGTATGGACCCTGGAGCCAGAAACCTGGATTTAAATCCTGCCTCTGCCACTGCCTAGCTCTGTGACTTTGAGCAACCTAATCTCTCTGAGTGTCAGTCTCCTTTTCCATAGAGTGAGGACAACAACAGCAATATCTACCACCTATGAAGGGGTTGACAGTTAAATATGCTCATATATGCAAAACAATTTAAGAACAGAATCCAGTACACAGAACCACTTACTGAATGCTAACTACTCAGAGTTGGTAACAGTAAGATGCTCTCCATCTTAGCCTTGTAGGTGATACAGAGGTTTGATTTGATAGCTAAGAAAACAATCAGAGAGGTGGTGTGACTTGCCTCAGGTCCCCAGTCAACAAGCCTGGAGCTCACATGCTAAGCAAGCGCTATACTACTGAGCCACAACGCCAGCCCTCAATTCACATATTTAGTATTAGTACTAGTAATAGTAGTAGTCACGGTATAATGAACACCTGGACCTGCTCTCCAACTCGAACACTGGCATCCTTTTTTTTTTTTTTTTTAATATTTTTTAGTTGTTGATGGACCTTTTTTTAAAATTTATTTATATGCAGTGCTGAGAATCGAAGCCAGTACCTCACCATGCCAGGCAAGTGTACTACCACTGAGCCCCAGCCCCAGCCCAAACACTGGCATCTTGATATTGATGTCCATCTCCTGGGCTTCTCCACATCCCATCCATTGGTCCCTTTTTCTGAGGCAACTGCCACCCTAAATAATGCACTTGACATTCTCCTGCCTCTTGGAAATCATATATGTGGGGCTGGGGTTGCAACTCCATGCTAGAACCCTGCCAGGCATGCAGAAAGCCCTGGGCTCCATTTCTAGCACTGCAAAAAAAAAAAAATGAAAAATGAAAAAATTTTTATAAAATAAAATCATACATTTAAATGTATATAGATTTGTTCCAGCTATGTGCAGTCCTTTGGAATTTGCTTGTTTTCCTTCATCATCTTCTTAAGCTTCACCTGTATTGTTGCAAATAATAGTAGTTGTAGTTTATTCATATTCACTGATGTATCAAGCTCTGTCATAATTGAGTGTATTTCTTTTCCTCCTGTTGATGGGCATTTGGGTTGGTTTCCCTTTTTGGTGCTTACAAATAATATCACCACAAACCTTCTTGTCCCATCTCCCAAGGCAATATTAGTACTAGTAATAGAAATAGTAGTAATCATGGTAAAATGAACACCGGGATCTGCTCTCCAACTCGCTAGGAGCAGAATTGCCAGGTCATAGGGCATGTTTGGCTTTCCTAGGAAATGTGCCAAAGTATCTTCCAAATTGGTTGGACCAGTTTACATCTCCCCAGCAGGAGATGAGTGTTCCCACTGCCCCCCTTTCTTGCCGTCTTGGTTTTTACTGATTGACTGTAAAGTGGTGTTTCATTATGGCCTTGATTTGCATTTCTGGGACTCAAGGCTTCTGGTGGGAGATGGGGGTTGAGATGGGCAGTAGCCGGTGCGCAGTGATGCTCACTAGGGGTCATTCCCTCTGAACCTCAGTTTTCCCAGTTGTAGAGATGCTGTCTGTACAGCCCAGAGTTCAGGGATGGGCAGGAGCAGTCAGGGAGGACTCCCCAAGGAAATGGGAATGGGGGGGCAAAGAGGGCTCAAGTCCCTGCACATTGAAAGCAAAAGGAGAACAGCAAATTCTAAGAACCCTGTGGTGGCTCTGTGTCCACCTCAGGATGAAAAGGGGTGTTCCCGGCTTGCTGGGGGGAGGAAGCCTGTGCTTCGTTCTTTGAAAAGCCCCCCTTCTTCCACAGCCCTCTGAAAACCCAGTCTCTCTACAGCCTGGCACCTGGCATGGAGCCTGGCATTGGTGAGTGCTTAACAAGGGTTTGGTGACCCAGGGAATGAATGCTGGAGGGAACACAAATGTGTTAGTTCCTCCTTCACTCTCGCCTCCTTGGGGAGTCCCCTCTGACTGCTCTGCCCATGGAGTGAGAAAGGGGTGGCTGAGCAAGGTGACTCCTGGGCATTCAAGGGTCCCCAGTCACAAGACCAAAAGCCCCCTGGCCATCCAGAGGAGCTGAGAGCCATGCTGGCAGGCTCATTTGGAGTGGCTCCCTCTGCCAGCCTGGTGCACCAAGGATTGATTCCACACTGCCTTCCCCGCCTGGGCCTGGGCCCCTGGAGCTGGTGAGAGACGAGCGCCAGGGCTGGCGGAATAATTATGCCTATTTCATGTGACACCCAAATTGATTGCCGCCAGGGTGACATTACCAGGGCATTGTTCCTCATCTCCAACCTCTTATTACATGTTATTAGGGTGTGTGGTGTGTGTGTGTTTTTCTATTTTTTCCCATTTCGGGGAATCAATCTCTCCCTGCCACCTCCTCTGCCTCCCTCTGCAGAGACCAGCTCTGGGCCCTGAGAGGAGGCAGGGCCTGGCCAGCAACCTCTGCTTAGACTTTGCAGGGCTGCTCCTCCCCACAGGGGTCATCTCAAATCCCTTTACTTGGGGGCAAGAGGCGGCATCTCAGAGTCAAGAGGGGCTGCTGAGGTATCATCCTGCAGTGTTCTTGGTCCATGTCTCTGCTTGCATGCTGCTTGCGATGGGCTGCTCACTTCTAAGGTAGGTCTTCCTTCCTGCGCCGTCTAATCTTCCATCTGATTCCTCACACTGAGCAGAATGGGCCTCCTGTGTGGCTCCACCCATGGGTCTTGGCTGTGCTCTCTGGGCCTGTAGTGGACACCTGACAATTTTGGCCTCAGTGAGCCTCTAGGAGATTTGCAGAGGTGCCAGCTCCTCCCATCAAGTCTGAGCTTCTCATAAATGGGGCAGTGCGTGATCACATCAGTTGTGCCTGAGCAGGGCACGTGAGCACCTCTGTGTGTGTGACCAGAGGGCTCATCACCTCCTTGAAACAGTTCAGTTTACCCGCGTGGAAGAATGGGCAGAGAGATGGCCAGGATTCAATTGAACAGAGAGGATTTTGAACAGCCAGTGCCACAGTGGCAAAGTTATTATTGATAGTTTGCCAATTCATGTTGTAAATAACTTGTTGGACCTTGGTTTATGATGTATTAGGCGGTAATTTTTGAATCTTTTTCCCCTTTCAAAGAGAAATAACCCAAATCACTGCCCAGCCCTGACCTAGCCCCACCTTGGGTAAAGAGGCCATGTGATCCTTGTGTGATAATAAGGACAGAAGGTGTCTGCAGTTGGGAGACTGGGGTTCTTCCTAGGCCTCAGCCCTGAGGTTCTTCCCAAACCCATGCTATGGGACTTGGGCAA
This sequence comes from Marmota flaviventris, assembly GCF_047511675.1. Lineage (NCBI taxonomy): Eukaryota > Metazoa > Chordata > Mammalia > Rodentia > Sciuridae > Marmota > Marmota flaviventris. The sequence goes on from NC_092499.1 coordinate 120,662,405, forward strand.
GTCCCTGAAGCTCTTGGGCCTGTTTTCTTAACTGTGTGTTGGTCTCTAAGGTCGTCATGCCTCTGGAGTCAGACAAGCTCAGGACCTTGAGCAGGTGAACTAATGACTCAGAGCCTCAGTTTCCTCATCAGTAAAGTGGGGTTAATGTGGCAGGACTGGCCAGGCCGTTCGGGAGACGCTTGGTGTGTGTGCTTTCTGTAAACGTCTTCCCTTCCCTCTGCCTGAACTCCTCCTCTGAGGGCAGCATAAAGTGTACCCTCCCTTTCCAGAGGAGGAGTTTGTGGTCTCAAGGGCTGAAGTCACTTGCCCAAGATCATGGAGGTCATCAAACCCTTGACCTTGAATTAGAGAGAGGTTGTATTCAAGAGTGGTGGGTTCCGCCTGAGAGTAACTGCCTCCAGCCTATCCCAGCTCTGCCACTTATCACTGTGTGAACTTGGACAAGTTCTGTCTCCCCTCTGTGCCTCGGTTCCCTAGTCAATAAAATGGGACTCATAAAACCAGCCTCCTCGGGTTGTTGTGAAGATCAGACAAGCTCATGCCTGGCACCTAGTCAGTGCTCTGTGTGTGTGTTCATTTTACCAGACACTGTAAGGAAGCAATGCTGAATGTAGACTCTGGAACCAAACTGTTTAGGTTCACATCATGCTATTCTGTGACCTTGAGCCAATTAGAACCTCTTTGTGCTTCTGTTTTTTTCCACCTGGAAAATGGGGATAATGACAGCATCTACCTCACTGGGCTGGCATGGGGTAAGACAAGGATTATAGGCAAGGTGCTTAGGATAGTGCTGGGCACACCAGAGGCCTCTAGAGGGGTTTCCCCAACCATTGTCCTCATAGTTAGTAGGTCTGTGGCTGATCCCAGATCCCATGCTAATCCCCCCACTTCCTGCAGCTCCCCCTGCCCACCCTGGGTCTGTGAGACGATACCCTCCCCGTTCCCAGCCCAAGGCCTTGGCTCTCCTAGGCAGGGCTGCTAGTTTCCAGGCCAGCCTGAGCTGTTCCCAGGGTGAGGAGCCCTGAGGGCTGGAGCATCTGGGAGGAGTGCCCAGGGGTCCCAGGAAAGTGTGAGGGAATGAATATATGAGCAGGAGTGTCCTAAGGAGGCACTGGCCTGGGCAGGAGATGGGGCAAAGGGCTTCAGGGGTGCCTTCTTGTCCCCAAGAGCCTGAGTTGGTGTCTTATAGACCTAAGAAGGGAAATGTGGGGGCATAGGACCTGGGTTTTCCTTGGGCCCCCTCAGGTCACCCCACATAAGACACTTGCCTACCTTTCCAGCTCTGGGACAGCACCCCGTCCAGAGGATGCTGTCCACTGAGGCAGGCCCAGCACAGGGAGCCTGAGGAGGGGCTGGCAGGGCCATGAGCAGTCCAAGCCTCCCCAGGCCATGAGGCACATGTGCTGGCCAGAGGCCTCAAGTCCAGTGCCCTTAGCTCCCCCAGAATCCTCCTCCTCGAGGCCCTGCCCCACCCCTGCTTCTCTCCACCAGGCTGGCCACTCCTGGAGGGCAGAGTCTATATATAGAAGCCTTTAAACACTAAGATGCTTTGACAATTAAAATTCATAATTTATCCCACAAATGGCCTGGGGCTGTGGGCTGGCCGGAAGGCTGACTTCTCCTGAAATGGGCTGTGCTCTGGTGGGGTGGGTGTGGGGTAGGTGGGGGCGCTCCTCCCTCATGTGCAGGGGCCAGGTGCTTGCCCAGGGAGACGTGGGGAGTCCAGGGCAGCCAGGGGTGCCAGGTAGCTGCTCAGGCCTCACTTGCCCCGGCAGGCAGGCAGGCAGGCAGCCATTCCAGGCCCAGTCAGCACCCTCCAGTAGACCATGGGCAGCCGAGAGACCAGGTGAGCACGTTGGGAGAAGATTGAGTTTCCAACTGCGCCTCAGAGATGGGGTTGGTGGCTCTGGGCCAGGAGAGCCAGGGAGTGGGGTGAGGAGGGAGAGCAGCGCGTGCGCACATGTACAGAGACACACACACAGGCCACACACACTGGTGTCCCCCCCACCACACACACACACACACACACACACACCCCTCAGGGGCTCAGTAACTCTTTGCCAGAACCAAGAGCAAGAGAAAAATAAAGAATTATACACGACAAAGGACATGACCTCAATTTTCTTCCAGGTTGATTTTTCTCTCCCCGTGGGGGGCAGCAGGAGGAGGAGGGGGAGCAGGGAGGGCCAGCCAAGGCAGGCAGGCCAGCCAGGGAGGGACACCGAGAGCTGAGGCCGCCCAGCTCGGCTCTGTCAGCCTGGCTTTCTCCTGCAGGAGCTCTGCCTGGGCCCTGGACCCCTCTTCCCAGGGCCCCTAGTGCAGTGGCCTGTCCTGTCCTGCTATGCCAGGAGGTGACCCCGCTGCCTCCCACACCCTAGCCCTGCTAGATTGCCTTGGCCCTGACTGAAATTCCCCATTAGCGCTCACACCTTGGCCATTACCAGCCCTTCACACCTCAGCAGGGATTAGCCTGGGGAAAGCCCAACTGAAGCCTGAAAAGGGATGGGATCAGGATTGGGGGTAGGAGAGAAGCCATTAAGAGTCTCTGGATGCTGACCAGGCCACAAGTCACCATGGCCAGAGCACCTTTGCTGGCCCTGTGCTGTCTGGACACCACCCTCCCCTGCCTCTGGCGTGGGGATCTGAGCAGCCCAGACTGCTGGCCGCTCCTCCTCCCGGAGGCCTGCACGGAGCAGACTGGGTAGAGTCCTGCGCCCAGTATTCTCATGGGCCACCCCATAGTCTCCTGGGCAGTCCCCACAGTTGTGTGATAGGCTCTCTTGACTGTCCCTTTGAGTGGACAGGCCAGACCTAGGGGTGCTGAGCTGAATGAGGCCTAGCCCTGGGTGGCATTCTCAATCTGGGGGCCCCAGAAGCACCACTGGGGGGGAGGAAACACATGGGCAGTGCCTGGCAGAGGGTGGCCTGAGACCTGGAGAGGACCTGGAGGTTGATCCCTTCTTCCTGGGGGTTGAGAAGAGCTCCTGGATGGGGAGGGGACCCTGAACTGGGTCATGAAGGTATCACAGATCTCTAGCTTGGAGCGGCAGGAGGATGGGCCCAGGCTGGGGTGACTGTGGAGTGCTTTCTGGAAGGCCCTCACGCCATCCCCAACCGCTTGGTTCTGGCTGCCTCTGAGAAGATGTGTTTTCTTGTAATGGGCATTACCATGCTTTTAAATGATGGAGCCAGCCGCACCTAGAGCTGAACACAAAGAAGGGACTGCTTTCTGGCCACTGGACTTGGGGAAGCAAGATGCCTGCGTGCCGCTGAGGACTGGCACCTTCCCTCAGCCCTGGGGCCTTAGCCTAGCCCGGCCATGACATGCTGGCCCCTCCCTGGAGTGGCCTGCAAGATCCTGGAGAATCCCACTTCACACCGGAAGGCTCTGAGGACAGGCAGACCCACCAGGGATCAGAGGTCTGCCACTGCCCAGCTTTGTTGCCTTGGTCTGGGACAAGTGACTTCCCTCTCTGAAGTCTAGTTTTCTCACCTGTAAAGCAGGTGTTGCTGGAGAGTTTCTGAGACAGTGTGTGAAAAGCCCCAAACCCCGCCCATTGCTGGAGGTCTCCAAATACTAGTCCCTCCCCTTTTCTGATTGGCTGTGTGGGCCACCTGTCTGGGTGCTGTAAGGAGACACAGTCCTGCCTGCCAGGGGCCTCCAGATGCTGGTTATGGAACAGGGTGACTCCCTTTGAGGTTCCCCAAGCACACCCATGAGTGACCTTCACCCCTTCTCCACCAGTCACCCTCTTGTCTTGAGCCCTTGAGCAACAGCTGGAATGAGAGCCCCCAACCAACTTGGGGCCACCTTCACAGAGATTCTCCCAGCTCAGGTGAAACTGCAGTGTGGAGCCTGGGCCCCTCTCCCCTGCCTCTCCCCTGCTTGTCCAGTTGGGAGAAGTCCAGTTCCTGTTGCCAACTCCTTCAGGGACCCTGGAATCCAGCCACTCACTGTGCAATGGGGGAAGTAGGCTAGAGAGTGCAGGCATTGCCCGAGGTCACACAGTGACCAGTGGCTGCAGAGAACTACTTGTGGCCTGTGTCAGGCACATGAAGGTGTGGGTGTTGACTAGAGCTTGTCCGTCCCCACTGTGGGGTCAGCTCAGAGCCCAGGTCTCACCCTCTGCAGGGCAGGTTGATGGCCCCACTTCTCTGCACCCTCCAATAACCCCTGATCTGGGACCAGGGCTGCCGTAGACTCTGTGCCTCATGCCCTGGGCACAGCTGTCTCTGCTGCCCACCTGCCTGCCTTTGATGTTTATATTTTCTTTTTTATTTATTGGCCCAATTTTTAATTTTTGCCCTTGTGGAAAACCCTTCAGGGGGCAAGGATCCAAACTAAAGCACTGATTAAAATGCATAAAACACCTCTCTGCAGCAACGCAGGAGTGGCCAGCAGGACTGACCATGCCAGGAAGGCAAGAACCACACGTTGCCAGTCAGACATGATGGCCCCAGCATCCCTAGATAACAGGGATGCCATGGAGGTGTGAGACGTGGGACTAGGCCCAGCGTGCTGCAATCTTGCTAGGCCACAAGAGCATAGTCAAGATCTCCAGGCCTTAGTTTCCACACCTTGCAGTCACCTGTAAAAGACAGAGGATGAGATGATTCAGAGGATGTGCCCACCAGGGCTGTCCTGTCCTGTGGAGCCTGGCCCACCACACTGAGCGTGTAATTGTCTGGCTTGTTGGTGGCAGCTAGACAGAGCGAGTCAAACCAGCTTTTCCATCAACACATTTAAATTCCCTGGGTATCAGCAGAGCAGAGTGGCTCATACCTATAGTCCCAGCAACTCGGGAGGCTGAGGCAGGAGGATGGCAAGTTCAAAGCCAACTTAAGCAACTTAGTGAGACCCTGTCTAAATATTTAAAAATATTTAAAAGGGGAGGAGGGTACTGGGGATGTAGTTGAGTGGTTAAGTACCCCTGTGTTCAATCCTCAATACTGGGGGAAAAAAATAAACTTAGGTATTATTGTTCCAGGGTCAGCCCCATTAGAGAGGCTTCTTTCTTTTTTTTTTTTTTTTTTTTATTTTTTATTGTTGGTTGTTCAAAACATTACAAATTTCTTGACATATCATATTCCACACTTTGATTCAAGTGGGTTATGAACTCCCACCTTCACCCCATACACAGATTGCAGAATCACATCAGTTACACATCCATTGATATACATATTGCCATACTAGTGTCTGTTGTGCTCAGCTGCCTTTCCCATCCTCCACCCTCCCCCCTCCCCACCTCTCCCCTCCCCTCCCCTCCTCTCTCTCTACCCCCTCCACTGTATAACCCTGAGGGTCTCCTTCCATTTCCATGCAATTTCCCTTCTCTCTCCCTTTCCCTCCCACCTCTCATCCCTGTTAAATGTTAATCTTCTTCTCCTGCTCTTCGTCCCTACTCTGATCTTAGTTACTCTCCTTATATCACAGAAGACATTTGGCATTTGTTTTTTAGGGATTGGCTAGCTTCACTTAGCATAATCTGCTCTAATATAGAGGCTTCTTTCTACCCCTGCAAAAACTCACTCATGCCTCTGTTTCAAAGAACACTCATCCTGGCCTGTTCTGTGCCACACCTTGGGCACCTTACCCTAGCAGGTGGGACAAATACATCAGCAATTATTTGGCCCAGTCTGAATTATACAGGAGAGGCACCAAGTGCTGAGGCCTCGAAGCAGGTTTCCCTCTTTGCCCAGGTCACTAGGAAGCTCCACTTTAGTCATATGCAGGACTTTGAGGCATTCTTTCCTGACTTCCTTTCTTTAGCTTTCATTTCTTTATCATCTTGTAGCATAACTTTTCATAATTGGAGGCAGTGGGTTCAAATCACTTTTGGAATGAGGAATGCTATGCAGACTCGCACGGTATCACTATCAAGAAGAGCGAGAACGCCATGGGGGAGGTGATGGCTGATGGAGTGGGGCACGGAGGGATTCCAGGAAGGGAGGGCCTTTAGAGTGGGAACACAAAGACTGCTGGGATCGGAGGCTGGGACAGTTCTCCAAAAGGGGACAGCTTAAAGGTTGGAATATGGCACTTCTGGGAGAGTGGTGGGAAAGGAGGTTGACGGGTGGTTGATGGGCAGGTCAAGGTCAGGTGATTAAAAATGTGGAATGCCAGGTACATTCTGTATGAGGGACTTCCAGCATCTCAAGGGGGCCTGTGTCCTCACTGTCCCTCTCCTTCCTCAACCTCCTTTCCAGCAGCTCCCACACCACCCACCAGTTCAGCCCTGAGCTGGGTGCTAAAAGTCCTATTTACCTCTTGAGGTCCCCAGCCTCACACCCGCGCCAGTCCCAGCTGCTGGCCCAATTACTTATTGATCGCCTGTCAGGATGTTTGCTTTTCTGGTGGGTCATTGGAGCGTGTGTGACTGTGGAAAATGGCCTAGTGGGGGTGGGGTGGAGAGAAGCTGAACCACAGAAGAATCTGGCAAGAGAATGAAAGGACTGGGGGTGGGAGTTGGACAGAGCCCTTAGGGATAACAAAGCCTTCCAGATTCCATAACATGTCACTGACACAAAATCTTGAGTCCTCTCTGGTTAATCAGTCACTTAGTCAATCAACAACCAGGAAACACCTGTCAATCCTGGAAGACCAGTGGAGCATTCCAGAGTGTGTTATATCTTTGGAATGTGACAGACCAGAGCTCCTACCCCACATCTGCTCCCTCTGTTGGCTAGGTGTCCTGGGACAGCCACAGCATCTCTGAGCCTTAGTTGCCTTAACAGTTTTGATTAACAAGTATGGATGATCTGTGGCCTTGAAGTAGAGGCTGTATGAAGATGGGGAGGATTGGGAGGGGTGGAGGAAGGACAGAGTGGGACACCCAACCGGGGCCTCCCTGGCATGCAGCGAGCCCTTTTCAGGGCCAGGAGTATAGGAAATAGACACAGCCGCAGAGTTTCAAGGGTGCTGGGGGCCGGGTGGAGGAGCAGAGATGGGTCCTTACCCACCAGCAACAGGAGATCTGCAGCTCTGTGTCCACAGACTGTCTGGTCCACCTGCAATCACTTGGAGGCAATGGCTCCTGGAGTCGGAACTAGGCCTCCCCAACACCCCTCCACCTGCTTGCCACTGTGGAGGTGGGAAGGGAGGGGCAGGCCGGGGCAGGAGGTGTCTGGGGGATTCCTCTGAAAATGGGATGGGAGAGTAATGAGGGGCTGTTCCCACACACCCCTAGCTTACTCCACCCACAGCCTGTACTCGATCCCTGGCACTGTCTCTTGTCACCACGCCTAAGCGCCACGTTTCTTCAGGGCCCACGTTTAGCAAGCCTCACGCTCTTGCTGTGCAGTGTGGACCAGAGCCTCCAGGGCTGTCCCTCCTGGGCTGTGGGAACCCGGCTCTTTTCTGCTTCTAGCAGCTGCACAGAATCCTGGTGCTAGGGAGAGCTGACCAGAGCCCTGAGAGGCAGAAGAGGGTGAGGGGTCTTTGGAAGAACACTCTCCCCACTGGGGGTCAAAGAAAGCTTCACAGAGCAGTGGGCCTCAATCAGGCCTTCCAGAGGGGATTTCAGTGGGCGGGGTGGTGCGGGGAGCAGTCTTCTGGGAGGACCATAGCGCCAAGGCCAGGATGCAGGAGAACGTGTTCCCTGGGCTGAGGAGCCTTAGCTGAGTCAGCATTGGGGCCCAGAGGAAGGAGAGTCTGGGGGATTCCACAGGGTGGCCAGCTGGGATTTGCAGGGCCGGCTACTGGCTTCTGGATGGGGATGCCCAACCCTGAACCCAGAGCCCCACCAGGGAGCAGATCGGTGAGAATAACAGGTACTTTTAGAAGTGTGCTGAGTGCCTAGGACTTGGGCTTAGGCGCAGTGCTGGTGGAGAGGGGAATAGTGTCTGCCCACCTTGCTCTCAGAGCCCCAGCTGCCTCGCAAGCCCTCATCCAGCCTGCTGGGGGCCAGGCAGGCTCCTCCTCACTCCTCTCTGGGCTTTCCCCAGAAAGCTCTACCCTTGAGCCACTTTGATCCCCTTTGTGAGCCCCAGGGAAGCTCAGCAGGGCTGGCTTTATTCCTCATGGAGCAGAGGGATTAAGGAGGTGGCACTGTCCCTTTCCTGAACCCACCTTATCTTCAGGATGCCCAGAGGGCTCTGGGCAGGGCAAGAGGCAAGGGGGAAGCAGGCTGGGCAGCAGGAGGCCCTCTGACCTGAGCATCTGGACCTCACTATGGGGTCCCAAGAGGTGTCCTGTGTTACTGTGCACCCTGTCTATCTGCATCAGGGACACCCTGATGGGGCACAGAGGGCTCAGGGTGGGGTCTTACCAAATACTGGCCTCTCATTGCCACCTCTGTCCTGTGCTTGCTTCCGGCTACAGGTGAGCGAGAGGATGCTGGCGGGGGGCGCAAGGAGCATGCCCAGCCCCCTCCTGGCCTGCTGGCAGCCCATCCTCCTGCTAGTGCTGGGCTCAGTGCTGTCAGGCTCGGCCACAGGCTGCCCACCTCGCTGTGAGTGCTCGGCCCAGGACCGTGCTGTGCTCTGCCACCGCAAGCGCTTCGTGGCGGTGCCCGAGGGCATCCCCACGGAGACGCGCCTGCTGGACCTGGGCAAGAACCGCATCAAGACCCTCAACCAGGACGAGTTTGCCAGCTTCCCGCACCTAGAGGAGCTGGAGCTCAACGAGAACATCGTGAGCGCCGTGGAGCCCGGCGCCTTCAACAACCTCTTCAACCTCCGGACGCTGGGGCTCCGCAGCAACCGCCTGAAGCTCATCCCCCTGGGCGTCTTCACAGGCCTCAGCAACCTGACCAAGCTGGACATCAGCGAGAACAAGATCGTCATCCTGCTGGACTACATGTTCCAGGACCTGTACAACCTCAAGTCGCTGGAGGTCGGCGACAACGACCTCGTCTACATCTCCCACCGGGCCTTCAGCGGCCTCAACAGCCTGGAGCAGCTGACGCTGGAGAAATGCAATCTGACCTCCATCCCCACGGAGGCGCTGTCTCACCTGCACGGTCTCATCGTCCTGCGGCTCCGGCACCTCAACATCAACGCCATCCGGGACTACTCCTTCAAGAGGCTGTACCGGCTCAAGGTCCTGGAGATCTCCCATTGGCCCTATCTGGACACCATGACCCCCAACTGCCTCTACGGCCTCAACCTGACGTCCCTGTCCATCACACACTGCAATCTGACCGCCGTGCCCTACCTGGCCGTGCGCCACCTGGTCTATCTCCGTTTCCTCAACCTCTCCTACAACCCCATCGGCACCATAGAGGGCTCCATGTTGCATGAGCTGCTACGGCTGCAGGAGATCCAGCTGGTGGGCGGGCAGCTGGCTGTGGTGGAGCCCTATGCCTTCCGCGGCCTCAACTACCTGCGTGTGCTCAACGTCTCTGGCAACCAGCTGACCACCCTGGAGGAGTCCGCCTTCCACTCGGTGGGCAACCTGGAGACTCTCATCCTGGACTCCAACCCTCTGGCCTGCGACTGCCGGCTCCTGTGGGTGTTCCGGCGCCGCTGGCGGCTCAACTTCAACCGGCAGCAGCCCACGTGCGCCACACCCGAGTTCGTACAGGGCAAGGAGTTCAAGGACTTCCCGGATGTGCTCCTGCCCAACTACTTCACCTGCCGCCGCGCCCGCATCCGGGACCGCAAGGCCCAGCAGGTGTTTGTGGATGAGGGCCACACGGTGCAGTTCGTGTGCCGGGCGGATGGCGACCCGCCGCCCGCCATCCTCTGGCTCTCACCCCGCAAGCACCTGGTCTCGGCCAAGAGCAATGGGCGGCTCACGGTCTTCCCCGACGGCACGCTGGAGGTGCGCTACGCCCAGGTACAGGACAACGGCACGTACCTGTGCATCGCAGCCAACGCGGGTGGCAACGACTCCATGCCCGCCCACCTGCACGTACGCAGCTACTCGCCCGACTGGCCCCATCAGCCCAACAAGACGTTTGCCTTCATCTCCAACCAGCCGGGTGAGGGAGAGGCCAACAGCACCCGCGCCACCGTGCCTTTCCCCTTCGACATCAAGACCCTCATCATCGCCACCACCATGGGCTTCATCTCCTTCCTGGGCGTGGTCCTCTTCTGCCTGGTGCTGCTGTTCCTCTGGAGCCGGGGCAAGGGCAACACGAAGCACAACATCGAGATAGAGTACGTGCCCCGGAAGTCAGACGCGGGCATCAGCTCGGCGGACGCGCCCCGCAAGTTCAACATGAAGATGATATGAGGACAGGGCGGGGGGCAGGGACCCCCGGCGCGCCGGGCAGGGGAAGGGGCCTGGCCGCAGCTGCTCACTCCCCGGTCTTTCCCACCTCCCCTGTGCCCCTCCACACACTCTTTCTCCCTCCCACCCCCGCTGCCCCCCGCCAGCCCTCACTACCTGCCCTCTTTTTACCAGGACCTCAGAAGTCCAGGCCTGGGGACCCCACCTGCACAGGGGCTTGCATTGACAAACTGGAGTGAAGAGCCGACGAACAGACAGGCAGCAGAGTCAATGATTCAATTAAAAAAAAAAGTTACGAACTTCCTCTGTAACTTGGGTTTCAATAGTTATGGATTTTTATGAAAACTTGAAATAATAAAAAGAGAAAAAAACTATTTCCTATAGCTAGTCGGAATGCAAACTTTTGACGTCCTGATTGCTCCAGGGCCTTCTTCCAACTCAGTTTCTTGTTTTTCTCTTCCTCCTTTCTCTTCTCTTCCCCTATGGGGAGGGATCACTCAGGAAAACAGGAAAGGAGGTTCCAGCCCCCACCCTCTGCCCATGTGCTGGGGCGCCATCAGGAGCAGGCTGGGTGGCAGGTCTGGGCGCTGCTCTGGGCTGGCTGGGTGCAGGGAGTGAGTGGAGGGGACAGGGCTGCCCAATGGGGTTGGGGGCCTGTCTGCCAGGCAGCTCTACTGCGTGGAGGTTGGGGGAGTCTCAGCTCCCGTGTGGTTGGGACTCTGGACAGGGACTGGGGCCCTCCTGGGGGATGGCACAGTCAGTGGAGAGAGCCAGGAGCCAAAGGCTGGCCTGACACCTGACCTCTGGCCCCAGCTCTGCTGCTCACTTGCTGTGTAGCCTCAAGCAGGTCTCCTCTGGGCTCCTCTGGGCTTCAGGGTCCACATCTGTACAAATGGGAGCATTCCTTGCCCTGCCTACCTCACAGGGCTGTTGTGAGGGACTGATGAGATGATGTATGTGAAACACTTTGTAACCTGTAAAGCCTGTGCACACGTGTGGGTGACTGTTCTCATTATGGTCATTATTATCTCACTGGGGGACGCGCTGAGGGGACCTCCATGGGGGCAGAGCGGCGGGTGCCAGGGGAAGAGGTAGCTCCAGAGGCTCCTTCTAGGACACCAGCCTAGACCACTGCCAGGCACATCGGCTTGAGCGACGAGGCTCTTGACCCCCAGAGCACCGTGGATTCTTCCACTCTCATTCTGCGAGGCCCCTAGGCAAAGCCCAGCTAGCTTTGGCTGGAATGTATACAGGGATTGCACACAGATCTCTCCTCCTCTTCTTTCCACAAGCATTTATGGAGCATCTACTGTGTGCTACCCTCAGGACTGTCCACACACCTAGCCTACCTTTCAGCTGTCCCTCCTGCCACCAGGCCATACTTTGGACCTATCCTTGAATGTGAGCTCAACAAGAGGGCCAGACAACAGCCCCCGCCTTGACCAGGCCCATTCAGACCAAATCTAGATGTTCCAAACTCAGCCACAAGAAGCGGTGGCCTAGGTGACAGTAAAGAGCCAGATGGATCACCTGTAACTTTCCCAGAATCCAATGACCTTGGCTGAAGGAACTGGGTAGCAGCTTGACCTGCAGCACACATGCTTACATGCCCCTAATCTCGGATGGGCAGGGAATGCACTCGGTCGGGGTTGGGGTGGGGGACTGGCTTCTCTCCTCCAAGTTTCCTTTTGCTCCTGGAGACATCTTGAATTCAATCCCACAGACCTGGTATGACCCTGTGGCCTGTTAATCCTCAGGCCAAGGGAGATGTGGGAACTGGTGGCACAGACTCAACTGAACAAGGAAGGACAGCAATAGGGAAGTGACCCCTTAGCAACCAGAAACTTCCAGAATGTTTCAGAAGGGCCTCCTCCAATCAGGACTCTTCTCAGGGCTTACTCCCCACCTGAACCAGCATGAACTAGAGAGCCACATGCCTAGCACCTTCAAAACCACGTATGTAGTGGATGACATGGAGTTGGCACTGTGTCATTCACTTATTCATTCATTCTGCAGGCATCTCTAAGAGGCCACTCTGCTCCTGGCTCCAGTTGATATAGTTTGTAGCCAACTTCTGGGCCACCCTACCCATGCCCTTTCCCCTAAGCACCACCCACGACTTCCTGGTTCTGGGGAATGGTCAAGCCTCTGGACTGTGATTTTATGTCCTGGGAAAAAACGGAATCATCTTTCTATAGGACCCTGGAATATTGACATGGAGAAGGTGAGGTCGTTGGTGACAGCCTAGACTAGTGCTTAGAAGGCCCTGAGGTCTGAACTCAGGTCTGAGCTTAAGTTCTAATTCTAAAACCAAATGTGTGGGATTGTTACTTAACTCCTTTAGTCTTCTCACCTGTAAAATAAAGGCGATCGTACTACTTTTGGTCATTAGGAGGATCAAATGAGGGAGCCGGGGTATGTTTATTGATTGGGCAGTACCTGGGACTCAGCAAGCTCTCCTGAGACAGTAGGAGTAATGATTATTATCAAGTCCAGTTCTTGTGCAGGTGCAGAGGGTGAGGACCAGAGGGCTCAGCTGAAATTGCAGTTTCAAAGTGGAAGGACCAGCGTCTGGTTTCAGACTCCTGGAGCCACAGACTTCTTAACCTGGATCAGGGCTTCCTAGAGCCATTCCAAGGCAGGAGAACACTTTGGGGAGCCCAAGAGGCAGGAAGAAGGGTCCTGAGGCACGTGCATCAAGACATCAGATATAACACCTGCGGCTTCAGGAAACCAACAGGCCACGAACCTTTGAGAGACCAGCACACAGGCTCCCCAATAGCCCAGCCCTAGAAACCCCAGCTGGCATGTCCCTGGCAAGAGGAAGCCCATGGGATCATTACTTAGCCCCTCTGGGATGCTTCAAGCTTCTGCTAAGAGAAGGGGAGTCAAGAGGCCAACTCACTCCTGACTACTGGGAGGGAAGCAGCCCCCTGGGGAAACTCAAGTCCTTGAGAGAATTAGGTGGCTTTTAAGTTAGGGAGAGGGTCCGTTTGGGAGAATGTGTCTAGGGTTAGGGGACTTGGTTGGTCTAAGCAAAGGAGCTTGTTGGGCAGAGTCCAGGCTGGGAGCCGGAAGCCTGGTCAGCCTAGAGCAGCTCCCTGCTGGCTTCCTCCGTCGAAGAGGTGGTGGGCCCCAGTATTTGTAAGAGCCCTGCCAGGTTTAAGGGGGAACATCTGGGAAGCCAAACTAGAGAGGCCACTTTCTCCATGGCTTTTCTCCAGGGGAAACAGGAAGAGCAGATACCCCCTCCCCTGGCACATGCATGTCTAGGAACCTGAAGCCAGAGTGGTTTGGGGGGCAAAGTGTCCTTGGCCCCCACATCCCCCCACAGTCCTGACAGCTGCCCCGCTCTGCTCAGTCCAGGTGGAGATGTGGAACCCGCCACACAGCTCACCTTTCAGCCTGGGGCCAAGGGAGTGAGGTCGTCAGAAACTACTAGGGAAAATGCAGATTCTGAATCCTGAGGGTCCAGCTCTCTTTCCAGGAAAGCAAGATGAGAGCAACCCCCAGGCCTGCTCCTCCAAAAGACAGGCACACCTTAGAGAGGAAGGGTGACAAAAATGAGAACCTGCCTTTGTCAAGCAAGTGGCCCTGGCCACAGCAAACACCCAGGAGGGTAAATGCTGGAAGGATCAGCAAACCCCAAACCTCTCCCTGGTTTACCCCTCACAAGTCAGACTATTGGGCCTAGAGATGGGAAGTAGCCTGCCTAGAGTCACAGAGCAGAGTGGCAGATGGTACCTGCTCTAGAGTCAGGCAGACCTTGGTTCAAATCCCATCATCACCACTGAGTCCTGTATGAAGAACAGGGTTAAGAATACTGTTTACAAGGTGTCAGAAATTAGTGTTGTAAAGTGCCTACCTACACAGGCACCTGCTTGGGGTACACTAGTGACCACTTTTATTAGTGTGACGAGTAAGGGAGTGGTGACTGAACTCAAGGACTGGGGGTGGAAGGGGCTATGTGCAGGACCAATGGAGTCTCAAGAGCTGGGACCCCAAATGGGGTTGGGGTAGAGCTGAATCTGGTCATCCCCTCTGCTTTGCCACTGAAGGCTTTAGGGCTGTGTGGGCAGAAGGAGCAGACTCTAGGCCATCACCCCTGTCTGTCCAGCACAGAGAGAGAATGGCCAGACCTGGGGCCCTGGAGGACAAGGCCTCAATCTGTGTATGTTGCAGGATGGAGGTTAGCGGGTGTCACAAAGGATGAGGAAAAAGGGGTCAGAGGAGCAGTGTAGACCTCTAACTGGTCCCTGCAGAAGTTCTGTGGCCAGCTGGCCAAGGGACCACGAGCTTTGGAGTTCATGTGTTACAAGAAGCAGAGACAGCACGGGCCAGCTGGAGTTAAAGGACTTATTGGAGCCTCACAGAACCCAGTTTCATGGTCTATTGCCTTTCCTGCTTCTCTCCCCAATTTGGTGTCCTCTGGTGACATAACAGCCTGCACAAGGCTGAAAGTTGCCCCCGCCACCAGTTCCCATTGAAAGTCTCCTGGTCCCTCCTCCTTCCTGGTCTGGCTTGCTAGAGTCTCTGATCTCATTCATACTCTCCAGAGGAAAAACGTGATTGGTCACTTACCAGCCAATAGATTGGCTGCCTCACAGTCAGCTAAACATCCCCTTGTCCAATCAGAGGTTGCCAAGGAGCTCAACCTTGTGCAAGCCAAGTTTGAGATGGTACAGGAGGATCTAAGGGACTGCATCAGTTATCTGTTTCCGCACAACAGTCACCCCCAAACTCAATGACTTAAAATCCTAACCATTTATTTATGTTCCTAGTCTGCAACGTAGGCAGAGCTTGGTGAGGACGGCAGCTCATCTCTGTTCCGCATGGTGTTGACAGGGACTGAAAGATCCAAGGTAGCTTCTGATATGTCTGTCGCCTCAGCGGGGGAGGCTGGAAGGGCTGCAGGACAGCTGGCTTCTCTCTTTCCACATGGTCTCTCCAGACGAGCTAGACACTTCCTGGTGGCTCAGCTCCACCATGGTGAGAAGGGAAGCTTCCAGGACATCCTGCAGCATCGCCTGGCTGCAGTCTATCGGCCAAGGCAAGTCACAGGCTCCCCAGATTTAGTGGGAGGGAAGACGGACCCCAGCTCTTGATGGGAGGAGCTGCACAGTCACATGGCACTCAGGCACGAGGGTCCTTGCAACCACCTTTGGAGGTGACCCTCTGCAGTTACTCCCTTTTTCCTTTGAGGAACCAGTCATGGCTGCACAGACCTCTACAGTCTGCCTGGGAGCAGGGGGTCAAGGATGGTGACTGGCCCAAGAATCTGCAACCGGTAAGTGAAGAGCCAGGACTTGAATCCGACTTTGCTCCCCCCATCCAATGTCCTCTCCACAGTGGGCAGAAGTGGGACACGGGTTCAGGAGGTAAGAAGTGCAATAATCCCAACAGCTAGTGCTTATCAAAGGCTCGTGCCAGGCACCAGGTCAGTCGCTGTCCCAACATTCTCTTATGGAATCCCACCTTGAAGAGGTTCCAATGTGCTTCCTTTCAGACAGAAACACGGAGGCTTGGAAGAAGAAGTGACTTCCGAGTCCCACCTCCAGGTAGGTGCTGTACCAGGACCTCTGAACAACTCCCAATTTGAACTTCTCCTCTGTGAGCCAGGCGCAGCCAGCTGCCTCCTGTGGCCCTCTCTGTGGAAAGGGAGGAGACGGTGGTGGAGAATATGCAGAGGCAGGGTGGGTGAGCACCTGGGGCATGGGGGCGCGTGTTCAAAGCTGTCAGTCAACTTCCCTTCGGGATTCCCAGTCCACCTGACATCTATCTCTGTGGGGCCCCAAGATCAGAGCCTAATACACCGGGTGACAACAAGCAGCCTGATCAGAGGCCTGGCAGTCTCAGTACCTGCTGAGAAACTAGGGCTCACCGTGCCCATGAGCACAGCCCTAGGGAACAGAGTCGTCCCCAGGAGCTCAGGCCTCTGCCTGCCCAAGGGAGTTGCCAAGGAACCCACAGCCTCCCGGGAAATCTATTAGCCTGCACCCACCATTTTGGCCCTGACATCATGCCAGGCGACAGTGGTACTGGCTGAGAAGACTAGGGTAGAGCTTTGGTGGGGAGGGACACAGAGAGTCAGGGATGCCCCAGTGCTCAGTCCCAGCCTCTCCCCTCTCCCAGCTCCTTCACACCCCAACCTCACACGCCAGAATGTTTGGGAGGAACAGAGAGGAAGGGGAAGCTGAAGGCAGTACAGAGGACAGGCGTGCCCTGCCCTGATCCGCCTCTCTCAGTGTGCTGCACCCAGAGCTCAGCCCAAGGGCAGTGATCAGCATGACTGTCCCCCTATTTTGATGATGACAAGAACGAGTCTCAGAGACTGAGCCACTCCCAAAGTTGCACAGCTAAGGTGAGACACAGAAGGCACAAAATGTGCTGGGTTCGGTGGCGCACGCCTGTAACCCCAGCGGCTCCAGAGGCTGAGTCAGGAGAATCACAAGTTCAAAGCCAGCCTCAGTAATATAGCAAGACCCTAAGCAACTCAGGGAGACCCCGTCTCAAAATTTAAAAAGGGCTGGGAAGTGACAGGTCCAAGGTCACAAAATAGCCCCACTCTGACTTAGTCAAACTGAGAGGTGACCATAAGGAGGCAAGCGCCACACCACCCAGAAAAACTTCCCTTGGGAAACACAAGGCCAGACAGGCCCCGGTGAGGGTGGGGAGAAGGCGCCCAGTCCCAGAGGAGGGGGCAGCTGGAGGCTCTGACTTTGCTCTGACTCACAGACATTTACCTAGCTCGTTAAAAATAATATGGCATTGTAAAGAGGAGAGAGGCCGGCACAGTAAAGCCTCGTTCTTTCCATTGCCTGCCAGCCCCAGAGCCTTGCTTGGGACTTGCCAAGGACACAGGGAACACTCAGGGTGGGAGGGGTGTGCAGCTGCCCCTCAGCATCGCCCAGTGATGAGTGGGGGCGTCCATGTCTCCGGCCCTGTCCACAGTCCAGCGCTGAGAGGCGGAAAGGCATTGTTGGGTGACCTTACGCCAGTCCTTGAGCACCTCTGGACTGACCTTCCCAAGGGTCAGAGAGAAGCCTACACTGTCGGGGTCCCCCTCTCCCTTCCAGCTACAGAGTTCACCCCAGACCGCAGTGATGTCCCCATCACACTGCTGCTGAAGTGAGACGGTCACGGTCTCTTCTGCAGAAGGACTTTTACAGCCTGGCCCTGTGCCTGGGCCATCAATCTCCCTGTCTTTGCTCACAGCAGCCACAACCGTCAATCACCAGAAATGGAGCCCTGGCCCTGGTCACCCAGCACCTCTGCTCAACCCCCCAACCTGCCTCAGGTGCTACTCAGTCTAGAGCTATGACAACCAAAGTCCCCCGAGGCCTTGCTGTCCAAGCACATGGATGCTTCTGGTGGTGACCTTCCTAGAGTCTTCCCATGTCCTTCTTGGGCAGCCTTCCTCTCATCTGCCACCTGGGGTGAGTCCCTGCCCCTAGGCCTTACTGTTCTTTCTGAACAGCTGGAGTTGGACCAGATGAGCTCCAAGGGCACAACCCGGCAAGATGGCCCAAAAGGAGCAGCCAAGATCCTCTGGCCCATGGTGAATCCAGGTGGAGCCACCAGCTGGGGACAGGGACCAGTGGAAGGTCCTGCAGCCAGAGCACAAAGCCCGGCAGCCTGACTGTGGGCTGGCACCTGACTGGCTAAGAGCCAGAGGGACAGCTGTTCCATTTCTCCCTCAAGGATGATGGCCCCTGCAGTCACCCAGAGGCAGAAGGGACTTCTAGGAGTGCAGAGTAAAGGGGGAGATTGTTTTGGGGTGAGGATGAGACCTCAAGAGGCCAGGAGAACCCAGGATGGGTTCCTGGGCCCCTGAGTCCCCCGCCCCCTGCTGACCTGCCTACTGCCCCCATCAAAGGAAACTTCCAAACATACTAGGGCTGGGGTGGATGAGGGGACACACCTGGTAAGCACTTGCATCTGTGGAGCCCAATATCCCACAAGAAGAGGTGAGCTCGGAAAACATTCATGTAGAGAGTGGACTTCGGATCAGAGACAGGTGCCAGCTTTCCAAAGGTCCCCCAGACCCTCCGCTCCAGTTCTGCTGGCTCAGGAAAAAGAAACTTTGCTTTGAACACGTCATCTTTGTCTCTGAAGCCTCCCCTGTTCTGGAGACAGGACCCTCCCTCATTGTCCCCTGGTACTCCTATGGAGGATAGGGCAGGTGGCTGAGGAAGTTGGGGCAGGTTGTGCTATAGAGCAGCATCTGAGCAGGGGGGAGCTATGGTGGGTTCTTAAGCATGAGAGGGGCACATCTCAGAAATTAAGGAGGAAATCTTTGAGTTGTGGGAACAGAGGAGGCAGATGCCAAAGTGCCTTCTTTAAAAAAAAATTTTTTTTTAGTTGTAATTGGACACAATACTTTTATTATTGTTTTTTTTTAACGTGGTGCTGAGAATTGAACCCAGTGCTTCTCACGTGCTAGGTGAGTGCTCCTTCTTTAGAGTGAGTTTTCACACGTCTTCTCTCTCTCTCTCTCTCTCTCTCTCTCTCTCTCTCTCTCTCACACACACACACACACACCTCTACTCCAACAGGTACACATGTGCACGTATTTGTCCATCCTCACACACATGCTGCAGTTTGTGGCCACACAGGAACTTTTCAGGTACCCATACAAGCAAACGCCACTGGTGTGCACCAGATAATATGTCACATTGTAACCCCCGCACTCAACACTCCCACCCTGTACATTCACACTAATGTACAGTCCCACGAAGCAGTCCCTGTCCGGCACTCACACAGAGATACTGACAGGCGCACTGCCTAGGGGATCCTGGATGAGCCATACCCCAACCGAGCTCCCCAGCTCCAATCACTGGGGGTTTCCCAGACATCCGCAGCGCATCTTCATCCCTTCCTGGGACCACAGTGCAGCCAGTCTGGCCCCTGTGCCCTGTGTTCAGTCACCCTGCACACACACACACACACACACACACACACACACACACAAGAGACCACGAACACACGCACACGTGCATGCACGGGAGCAGCATCCTGGAACCCCGCTCCCACCCGCCTTGCCCTTGCCAGCCAATGAGAGCGCGCCTGGCTCTGTCTCCTAGGCGACCAGCCTGCGCTGCTAGGATAAAGGCCTAGAGGGACCAGGCAGGGGCGTGGCCATGGAGACCCTGCCTCACAGGACCCCTCTGCCCTGAGCCCTCCTTCTTAGAGTTAGAAGGCAGGGGTAGGCTGAGGGCAGGAGTGGTGGGGGGTCTCAGAGGCTAGATACTGAGACTGAGGTAAGTCCCAGCCACACTGGTTCCTCTGGATGGACCGGGGACAGGTGAGCATCCTGGCCAGAGGCTCCATGTGAGGCTGGCAGCACCAGGTCTGCCAGGGAACTTGGCCCAAAGACTGCAGAGAGCTTGGATGATTCAGGATGCCTTCTCTCTAGAGAATTCTGAAGAGATTGCACTGACCTCGTTTTCTCTTCCTCAAATGCCCAAGCTGCTCCAAAATTCTCCAGGCCCCACCGCTGTTCCTCCAAACTCTGCCTGGGATGTTCCCAGCCCCCTCCTTCCTCCCCCCACTGGACATTCATATCCTCTCTCTCTCTCTCTCTCTCTCTCTCTCTCTCTCTCTCTCTCTCTCTCCACACACACACACACACACACACACACCCCACTTATTTTTCTGGTAGTCTTCAGCTCATGGTATAGGGCCCCCTCTCCCCCATTCTAAATCAATCAATCCCCTGTGTCAGGACTCACCAAGATGGCCACAGGCAAAACCAGACTCTGAGGTTTTGAATCACATTAAAACATAACATTACATGAAGTCAGGCGGAGTGTAGGGGTTCAAAAGCATGGGGGCTGGGGCCAGCTGAGCTGGGTCCAAATCTTGGCTCTGCCACCTACCAGTGTGTGATGTTGGGCAAGCTGCCCATGTGGCTTGTGAGGAACAGATTAGGTCATGCCTGCGAGTTCCTTAGAACAGGCACTGGCACAGAATAAGTGGCCAATAAACGTCTGCTTCTAGTGTCATTGTTCTTATGGATTCCCTACACAGCTTCCCGTCCTTGGCCTTTCAGAACAATCATGGGTCCCTGGACCCTGGGACTCACAGGGGCCGGCAAGGAGGGTTTGTCCCTGCCATGCGACCTGACCCATTCCAAGACCAGGTGCCCTATCCAAAAGGGAGATCTGTCCCATCAAAGTGGAAATTAAGAGCCCATAGTGACAGCCAGTCGTATTTGTCTTTTTCCTACGGGATGGACAAGCTCTCTTTCTTTGTCCCTCTCTTTCTCTGTCGCAACCTTGAAATCCAGCATAATTTCTAGCAGCCCTTGTATTAAGGCCCTGCGGGCCATTCATGTTCTCCAGCTCATGGCCCATCTGCTGCCCACTCTGGAAGGGCCACAGCTCTCAATCTTGAGGACAGCTGTCACTGCTCATTCACTAGCTCCAGAAGGGTAGCGTGTTCCTGGTCAGAGGGGTCTTGACTGTGGAAAAGCACTTCTACTCAGGGCCTTCGTGACCTCTCTCATCCCACGTTCAGTCTGTCGGGATGGTGTACGCCTACATCCCTCCTGAATCTCACCGCCACTTGGTCTCTTGGGGCTTCCTCCACCCCCAGACTCTGGGTCAGGTTCTGGCCCAGCTCAGCTGTTACTTGCTGTGTGACCCTGATCCATTTCTCCTCTCTGGGTTTCACTTTCCCAGTCTAAAAAATGGGGTATATATTTTTGTTCTGGAACATTCCTTTCCTCCCACACTGAGCATCTACTCTCACCCGTCATTGGGATGGGCATGAGAACAATAAGAAGAACAAGATGAGCAAAGTTCCTACCCTTAGGGAGCCTAGTGTGTGGTGAAGGAGACAGACCCCAGCCACTTCCCTCAAGTAACATTTAAAAATTAGGATGAGCGATATGAGCACCAGATGTGATGAGAAGTCACAGGGGGCAGGCCAGGAGCAGTCTCTGTGGATTGCTCTGGAGCCCACACAGTAGCTATGATGATGATGACCCGGGAGTGATGGCAGCTGTCCGGCCGGCCCTGTGTGTGGACCCTGGGCCCTGCCTCTCCAGCAGCTTCTCTCCCAGGGCCAAGGTCCAAGAGAGTTATCCTCAAATGGTCAGCCCCACCCTCAAGCCCTGTCTCTACTGGGGGCAGGGGAGGGGCAGACCAGCAGCAGCCCCCATTCCCTCACCGCAGCAGGCCCTCCACTCTGCCCTGCTTTGCATAATTGGCTTCCGGTGAGATCGGTTGGAAGTGATTTGGCGCACCCTGGTTTATGCCTCTGCTCCACACTAATCAGCCAGGCGCCCTGGGGCACATTACTGCACGGCTCTGCAAAAAAAAAAAAGAGGATAATCATTCCCCCCCTTACAGGGTTGTTGGGAAACTTGGACACAATGCTCATGGAAAGGACCTAGCTGGTGCTAGTTGCTATCCTTTCCTGGACCCTCCAGAGAATGGAGCGGGACTCAGGGCTGAGCTAAGTGTTGTCTTTCAGGGCTGTCTGTATTTAAAACTATTTGGCTGCAAGGAAAGCAGCCCTTTTACAGATGTCCTCTAACATGGTGGTTCCTGTAGGACAAAGGCTCAGGGAAGCCCAGGCCAGCCTGAGCCTGGGGGAGTGGAGGATGGGGATGCACTTCTTCACTTTCTTCTTCTTTCTTTCTTTTTTCTTTTTCTTTTATTGGTGCTCAGGATTGAACCCAGTGGTGCTTTACCACTGAGCCACATCCCCAGCCCTTTTTTTTTTTTTAATTTTGAGACAGGGTCTCGCTAAATTGCTTGAAGCCTCACTAAATTGCTGAGGTTGGCTTCGAACTTTCAATCCTCCTGCCTCAGCCTCCCAAGCTGCTAGGATTACAGATGTGTACCACCATGTACGGCTTCACTTTTCTCCTTATTCAACTTCTAGTTGCACAATAGCTTGGATCACCTGTCCCTTTCTGCAGGAGTGGCTCCCTTAACTGTCAATCAAGGGGTGCCTGACTGAACCCAGTTACCTTAAAATGACAGCCTCCATTCCCCCCCACAGGAGCTCACAGCCTCCCTAGTCAACTCCAATTCCCAAGAGAAATTGTGGTGAGCCAGGATTAGGTCAGGTGTCCTTGATCCAATCTGCAGAGGTAGGACCAGAGGGCAGGAAGAGCCACTCTTCCAGACTTTGGGAGGGGCAAGGTATTGAAGCAGGAGTGTAGGTGGAGTCAAAATGATAGTTTTCCGCAGGCTAGTGGTTGTCAAGCCTGGCTACACATCCAAGTCACCAGGGGAACATGAATTTTAACTGCGCTGGCTAGCTCCCGTTTGCAGAGGCTCTGCTCTCACCACTTCCTGGTGCTGCTGGGGCAAGGTGAGAGGGTTGGGGAGTTCCCTGGGTATCTCTAATGCACAGCCAAGGTACAGAATACTGCTGTAATGACTTCCTGGTGACTGAATCTATCCTGCAGGTGCCATCCTTCCTCTACTTTGGACTCATTTCCAGCCAAGTGAGAGGTTCACCCTCCAGGGCCTAAACCAGTGTTTCCCAAACAATCCCAGGAGAGGCTACAGTCAAAATCCAGATTCCTGGGTCAGAATGTAGGAAAGAGGAGACTTTGGGCACCAGCACATCAGCTGGGCAATTGTGAAGGGAAACCAGGCCCAGGGACTGGAAAGCTCCAGACGGCAAGGGCGGAGGAGGGTAAGTTTTCAGCCCAGCCCTACACAGTTGTCATCAGCAGAGACCAACCAGTCCCCTGTGCTTCTCCTGAGAGAGGTAGGTGGTGAAAACTGAGCTGACCCCTCCTCAGATCCCCATGCTTGAAAAACAGAGTGGCCATCCATAGCTCGGTCTGCTCAGAGAGCCCCTGTTTGTGTGGGTTCCTCCTCCCTCACCCCTAGCCATACGGGCTGAGTAGAAACCACTGTCTTCTTATAGAACCCACTGCCCTGGACACGGCCTGCTTTAGAGAAGGACAGCTGACCCAAGCTGGGCCCGTCATACCTACATATTCTCGCTGCTGCGAGTGGATGAGGAATCGTGTTGCCCCCAGTCCCCAGCCAAACACAGTCCTTTCCTGGGATACTTGAATTTGGAGCCGGGGAGTGCCAGCGTAGATTTTTCTTGAGTTCGTTCTGGAACAGTTGAGTCTCTGGGCTACCAAGAGCCATGATTTCAGTTCACAGAGGATGCTGGGAAGAGCAGAGGCAGGTGAGGAGAGTGTCCTGGCAAGAAACGGGTCCTTGGAACTGGGGTTGTGGCTCAGTGGTGGAGCGCTTGCCTCGCACATGTGAGGCCCTGGGTTTGATCCTCGGCACCACATAAAAATAAATAGATAAAATAAAGCGATTGTGGCCATCCTCAACTAAAAATCAAAAAACAAAGCAAAACAAAACCAAAAACCAAATCCTTGATTCTGTCTTTCTCTATGGTCCCCTGAGCCTGGCTCTCCTTGGGCCCAAGTTCTGGGTCCCAATAACCATGGAGCACAACAGAATTAGCAGCTTTGTTACCACATATCATGGGCCAGTCCCTGCCCCTTATTCCTTTCCAACTAATTCCACATTTTTAAGTTTATTTCTTGTCATCTTACTCTGCATGTCAGTCTGTCTTAGGGCCATTTTCAGGGAAAATTCTGCCTCTTTCAAACAAAGTACCCTTTGTAAGGTAACAGAGAAATTTTAAGAAGCACAATTGTAGAATCAACTGCCGTCCTTCCTCTCCAAGCTGAAAAACACCTGTGTGTGTCTATCTCTACCTGGAGCTGGAAGGCTCTCATTTCTAGTCCCCGCTACACGTTGGCTCCACCTCCTCCCTGTCCCTATCAACCAAGCTTCCCCTTGGCTGAACTTCACCACCCCAAAATGGCAGCCCCTGCCTGGAGGCAGCACACCTTTTACTTCAGTTCCCTGCAGCTAACCTAATCTTTGTGCCCTGATTTCAAATCCCATGAGACACATTCTGATTGGCTAAGTTTGAGTTGGGTGACCTCAACCTGACCCAATCAGTTGAGCCTGGGGAAGGGCTGCCATGGAGAACTAGCCAACCCTTCCTGGCCGGGGAGAGGGACAGATGACCAACACAACAGGAGTTTTGACTTCTCTGGAGATGTCCAGAGAGCACAGGCCTCAGCAAGGACCTCCCTGTTCACTAGATCCTGGACACCATCATTGGAACTCTGGGACAATGACAGGGATTACTTTTGGATAAATGTCACTGAAGCCTCGCTTTCTCCATGAGACCTGGTTCCTCAGCAAGTCAAGAAGACAAGGGGAGGGGGTGTCTCAGATGGGGGTCAGTTGGTTATGCCATCAGGACCTAGTGGCTGCAGAGGAGGGACAGCAGGGGTGACCCTCACCCTCAGGCACCAGCTGCAGGCCTGCTTTGCATCCTGTCCAGATATTTCCAGTAAATAAACATTGACGCTTTCGATATCATGTTAATTTCACAGGCGGCTGCTCTGCTGACAGTTTCCACACTCTGCCAGCGCCTCTTGTCAGTTTTATACTCACAGGCGGACGCCAGCCCTGCTCGCAGGCCACCCGACCTACAGACATAAAAACAAATGGCTCAGAAAGCCCTGGTGAAGTGACGGGAGCAACATGGCGCCCAGGCTGAGGAAAAGCAGTCCCGTCCAGGGTCCTAAAGTCGGCCACAGGCCCTAGAACCTACCAGTGTGACCTCTGTCAAGTCTTTCTTCCTATCTGGGCTGCAGTTTTAGCGTTGTGAAATGGGGTTCACATTGTAGTATTGCTTCTTTGGGACCCTGACTAAAGATTCTGGGCAATCCCTGCCTCTGAATCCCCTTGTTGTGTTTTCAGAGACATCCGATTTAGTGATGGCTGTTGCCAGGCTCTGGCCTTCTGCACATCTCTAGGAGGCAATGTAAGCAGAAATTTGTCACCACTGTGCAGATGGGAAAACTGAGGCCTGCTGCAGGGCAGTGACCTTCTTCTGCTCCTTCAACAACTACCAGCCACAGAAGCCATTAGGGCTGCAGGGATGGGGGCAGGAGATCCCTACCTTGTCCCAAGCCCTTGGAGCATTTAGGCTTCTTCCTCTCATGCATAGTCATGAGGCCTCATGCATATGCATGGTTTATTTCTACTCTAGGCTGAGTTAGGCAGTAATTTCCGGCCAGCCCCTCCTCAACCTAGGGATCCTCCTGTGCTCTAGGACCCTCATTGTTGGCTGGTGCTCTTGGCCAAGGCCTCACCTCTCACTTTGGGATTTCCACCACTACCACCAAATTAAGAAGATGCAGACACTGGCCCCAGAAAGAAGGTAGCAAAAACCTACAAGATTGCTTTGGGCCATGATGACATAATGGGACATAATGAAGGAAGTTGAAGGGCTGCAACCCCCACCCTGACAGGCGCCAGAAGAAACGGAGACTGTCCACTCAGGCCAGCCTGCCGCAGCCAGGCTAAGTCCACACACAGACATTTCCTGCCTCTTGTCAGTTCCCTGACTCTTCTTTCAAAGTTCTGCTAATTTTCAGGGATTTCCGAAATGGGACTTTGAAACAATTAAGTTGCTTCCGTCTTCCTTAAAGCTGGCTTTGAATAAAACCTCTTTTTCTAACAATTTTTACTACAAGTGTTTCTGGAACAGCGAGCATTATGGCTTAGCCTCTTTCCTCCCGGAGCCCACTCCTACTGTCCCCGACCCCCATGCCAGACTGTGGGATCAAAGACAAGGGTGGGGGTAGGCAGCCAGATGCAGGGGGGATCCCTTTCCTCCTCTGGCCACATGGGAAGAGACACTTGTTCAACTGGGCTGGTCCTGCTTTCCAGTTCCCCACCACATCAGTACCCCAAGAAGGACTGAGGCTAGGTCCAGGCAACTACAGTGCCCGCCATCCACCCCCTAAATGAAGACTTCATTAGCTTGGAGGGGTGTCTTAGGGCTCTGTAGCCCAGATAGTGACAGGGACAGGGACAATACCCTGGTCTCCCAGATCACTGTCCAGGGAGGCTCAGATGGCCATCTTCTCTGGGGCACAGCTCTGAGGCGCCTGCACAGCGGCTCACACCCACGCACTCCCGGCGCCTGCTTCTGCTCAATAAAAGAGTCATTAATGGACTAAAGTGAATTAGAGTCATTAACGCTGTTATCAGAGGCAGGCTGAGGCCAGCGCTTGCCCTCCGGGCCCAGCCCTCAGTCTGGGGAACTTGGTCAAGGTCTCCAGCACCCCGAGCCTCCAATCCCTTTGCCTGTAAACTGGGGCACAGATGTTCCCTCCTCAGAAGGCTTCCTGTCACTTACTGGTCAAGAAGTCCATGCCCCTGAGGTTGGCACTGGAGGCCTCCTGGCCCAGCTCCTTCCCCACCCCCATCATAGGTCCCAATTGATATGTTCACACACGGAACAGGTGTCCATGTTTGAAACAGTGGCATCTCCAGCCTTCACATGTGCTGTTCCCCCTGACCAGAGGTTCACCCTGCCCCAGTCCACTGCATTCCTGAGAACACTTCCACACCCTGGACCAGGGAGCTTTCTCTGAAGTCTTCCTGAGCTGAGCAAGGTGCTCTCCTTCTCTGGTGTCACCTGCAGGAACCACCCAGGAGGGCAGTTATATTTTGGACAAATTGAAAAAAAGTCCTTCCTTCCCTGTTTATCAGCATGTTAAGAGGAAGAGAAGGGGCCTCAGGCCTTAGGGGTCAGCATCCTGTCATCTGTCATCAACAATCTCCTGAGATGTCTGTCCCCACCAGCTGGGGTCCCTACAGGGAAGGCAGATCAGTCTCACCCAGGGCTTTGCATTCAATGGGGACTTCTGGAAGAGGTGGAGCAGAAGCAGGAGGGGTAGTTTCAGGTGTTCCTTCCAACACCTTGTCCCCAAAGGACCAGAAAGCAAGAGAAAGACAATAAAAAGAAGGGACAAGAAGCAAGGGCACAGTCCTTCCTCTCTCCTCCCTACACACTCCAGGTCTTTGCTCAGCCTTTCAGAATCACTTAATTTTTATAGATTTTTCTTTTGTAATTGCAGCTCATGTGGGGAGGAGGGAAGGAGGACACCAAAGCTGGGGATCTCTTGCTACCACCGTGCAGGAGGTCTGAGTCCAGAGGGAGGATGAGGAGGAGGTTTTTAGGCAGAAGAACAGCATGCATGTCTCTCCTCCTGTTTCACTCTCTCCCCCTCTCCCTCTCTCTCTCCCTCTCTCTCATTTACTCTCTCTCCTTCTCTCAGTAACACACCCCCAGCTCCAAGATACACCTCACTGGGTCTCTCCAAGCCAAGGGGAATTTCTTGGCCACCCTGAGCCAATAGGAGCTGCCTAGACCTCTTCCTTCTCTGGCCCCTGGTGAGGGAATTGTTTCCTGAATAATCAATTCGGTGGCCATTTACGGAGGCCCTTTTTATGCACCAGCCACTCTGCTCAGCCACTGCTTCTGACCCTCACAACCGCCCTCACCGTTAGATACTCCACAGAGGAGGAAACTGAGGTCCAGAAAGATTAAGTGGTTTCCCCCCCTAGGGAGTGAGTCTGATGGCAAAGCTCCCATCAACCGATCCTGCCTCCCACCCAAGTGGGTCTGCTCCCCTGAGCCAGTGACAGCCCCCCCCCCTTGGCTTGAGGATCTCTTGGGCTTTTGCTCCATTATCCCTGATGCCCAATAAGGGGACACATCTCTCTTTTTTCTTTCTGGGCTGAGTCTAAGCAAGGCAGTGTCACCAAAATCACCCCCCTGCACATGCTGGAAGGTGGAGAGGGTCAGAAGGAATATTGCTGCAAGGGATATAAAAGCTTAGCATTAAGGTCCCCAAACACGGGGCCTACTTTTTAAAACAGATCATGATGGCCAAGTCCTGGTTTCTAATCCACTGAAGCCTCAGCGTCCTGCCCAGGACAGGCAGGATCAAGCACCGCTTGGCCTGGCTTTGTGGCCTTAGAATAGCCTTGCCTTCCATGTCCTTGAAAAAGAACTGGACCCTGAGGAATAAAACAGCCCAAACTCCAGCCTGGGCCGAGGCTGATTCCCTCTCAATCCAGAGCCCTCTCTGGACTGCCCTGGTTTAGAGGGTGGGCGAACTCCCATGCGCCCTCCCCACCCCACCCTGGGGCTCTTGGCAGCAGGAATGGACAGTGGTGACGACTTTGGACTCTGAAAGGCAAAGAGGAGAGAGCACACTGCCCTGAGTGTGTTGTTCTTGCCCTGCCCCACCCCCGGGGTCCAGCCCCGCATCTGGCCTGGCTGTGGGGTGCCTGGCGCAGGTACAGGCTAGCTCTACCCTTGGGAGCAGCCAGGACCTCTGGAAGGCAGTTTTTCAGGGCAGAAACAAAAAGCAGCCAGGTAAGGTCTGGCCACGCATTCATTCATTATTTATTAAACACCTACTGTGTGCCCAGCAGTGGCACTGGGGACACAGTGACAAACAAAACTAATGAAAGTTCCTGCCTTGGTCGATTTTGCAGCCCAGTACAGCAGTAAATGTAGCAAATGTTTTCTGTAAAAGGTCAGAGAGTGAATATTTCAGGCTTTGTGGTCTACACAGAGGCTCTGTTGCATACTTTGTTTGTTTTCTTGTGATCCTTTAAGAATGTAATAACTATTCTTAGTTTGTGGGATACCCAGAAACAGGTGGCTGGCTGGGTTTGGCCCATGGGCCATAGTTTGGCAACCTCTGATCTGGCAAAATGCTCTTCAGCAGAAAATGACTAAAAGCCACATAGTGAGCTTTAACTTTTCAGTAGCCACATTGAAAAAGTAAGAGTGATATGACACTGATTTTAGTAAGACAGCTTACCTAAGCCAATATATCCATAATATCATCATGTCAACATTGATCAGTATTTTCAAATTAATTAATTTGTTTACATTTTTGGTGGGGGGAGGGTGTACCAGGGATTGAACTCAGGGGCACCTGACCACTGAGCCACATCCCCAGCCCTATTTTGTATTTTATTTAGAAACAGGGTTGCTTAGGGCCCCACTAAGTCTCTTGAGTCTGGCTTTGAATTCAGGACCCTCCTACCTCAGCCTCCCAAGCCTGTTTCTCAGGTGTGTGCCACCACTCCTGGCTTCCTTTACATTCTTTCTGCACAATTTTTAAAATCTTTTATAGTTATGGCACTTGGCTCTTCAGACAAGGCACATTTATGTGATCAAACAGCTACCTGTGGCTCCTGGCCACCATATTGAACAGCACAGTCCAAGTGGGAGAGATGGGCAATAAACAAGATAAATAAGTAAACGATGCCAATATTTGAAGGTGATAAGTGCTGTGGAGGAAAACGGCAGAGAAGGGAGTGCTGTTTCCCTTTGACTCCTGGGCCACTCTGAGGCCAAGGATCTGCTAACACCCAGGGAAGCAGGGAAGTGGTCGGCAGCACAGGTAGTGGGTAGGAATTGAGAGGCGCCATTGTGCCCAACCTCTGCCCATGGCGTGGGATGCCTTCCCAGACCCTTGACAGATGGTAGGTAGTGCTCTTTAGTCACTTCCCTGATGCAGAACTTACTGCCTCCCTAGATAGACTGTTCCACCAGCTGGTATCTCATTTCACCCCTCCTTCTCCTTGACTTTGCACTCAGAGCAATATGTTTGTCTCCATTTTTTTTTTTAAATCCCTGAGCCACATCCTCAGCCCTTTTTTATATTTTATTTAGAGACAGGGTCTCACTGACTTCCTTAGGGCCTCACTAAGTTGCTGAGGCTGGCTTTGAACTCACTATCCTCCTGCCTTAACCTCCTGAGCCACTAGGATTACAGTCATGAGTCACTATGCCCAGCTCTGTTTTTTTTTTTTTTTTTTTTTTAATTGTGATAAGATACACACAACATAAAACTTACTATTTTTATTTTTTTATTTTTCTAAATTAATTTATTTATTTGTTCTAATTTGTTATACATGACAGCAGAATTCATACTAATCATTTTTAGGTCTACAGTTCCATGGTATCAAGTACATTCATATTGTTGGAGTGATAGTTTTAGAAAGAAAATGTTTTCATGCTTAAATTCTTCTGTGACTCCACTCTGCTCTTAAGGTGAAGTCCAAAGTCCTGCCTGTGGCCTAAGTGGATGCATTGGTTGGGCTGCTTTGAGCTGGAAGTAACAAAATATCCAACTAGTATTAGTTTATTCCATGAAGAAATTAATGAGCATGGGAAAGCACTTGGGAACAAAATCTACCAAATTATTCTATATCTGTGTACAAATTTACTGCAATGAATTCTGCTTATATATGTATAATGATAATGCACTAATTAAAATAATAATAATAATAACATAAGGGAGATCAGTAGATTAGAACGAGTACATGGGGGGAGGGAGTAGGGGAGGAAAAGGAAGGTAGTGGGGGAGCAAACTATGTTATGTGCATGTGCGAAAATGGCATAATGAATCTCACTATCTTGTATAATTATAATGCACCAATTTTTTAAAAATGGCCTAAGAAAAATAAAGAAAGAAATGAAATGGGAATTCTAGATAGGGAAGAGGAGTGGGAGGGAAAGGGAGGGGGCAGAAGATTAGCAAGGATGGTGGAATGTGATGGACATCAATATCCAAAGTACATGTATGAAGACATGAATTGGGTATCAGCCTACTTTATATACAAACAAAGATACAAAAATTGTGGTATATAGGTGTATTAAGAATTGTAATGCAAAAAAAAAAAAAAAACCAACAAAGTACACGTATAAAGGCATAAATTGGCGTGAACATACATTATATATAGAGACATGAAAAATTGTGCCCTATGTGTGTAATAAGAATTGTAATGTTTCCACTTTCATGTAGTTAAAAAATAAAATAAAAAATTTAAATTAAAAAAAAAGAAATGAAATGGATTACAAAACATGATTTTCAGAAATAGGCCTCAGAGCTGTAGGTTTAGCAGTTCAAAGATGTCCTTCTTCATCTCAGCCTTTCATTGGTTTGAACTGGACCATTTGAGCCCTTTCTGAACCAGTCACCAGTTAGGGAATAACACCAATTAGCAACTCGGTTCCAGGTCTGCAGTCAACTCCCCAAACGGCATTGCTGGGAGAAAACAGGAGGAGCCTGCGAAGCCCCATTGTGACAACCACAGGCCTCTCGTGAGAGGTCCTGCTCCTGCCTCAGCTCAACCACTGCCACCTGCCTCATTCCTCCATCTGTCCTCCTTGGTTCCACCCAAGAGCCTCCCTTTGTCTCCAGTCTTCTGCGGCTGGTGCTGTCCCCTCTCCTGGGCGTGCCTTCCCTTCTCTGCCCAGCCCTGGCTCCCTTCTCTTTCTCTGAGCTTCAGGCCAGCGGTCATCTGCTCAGGAAGATGAGGCCTGGTTCTCCAGGCAGGTTGAGGGTTCCATGGAGGTCAGAGAGCACAGCAGACTCACTCCCCAGTGCCTAGAACAGAACCTGTGCAGAGCAGGTGCTCAGTAAATACTGGCTGGATAGGGCGTCTTCAGGGACTTCTCCATACGAGTCCCGGAGAACCTGGACAGAGTCAGGTCCCCAAGCCACCCTATACCTCCCAGAGAGCTGTGCTCTCTGTGTTGGAGGGCACAGGAAGAGATCCTGTCAAAGACTCAGATTCAAGGCCCAGATCTGCCTTTAACCTTGGCCATGACCTTGGCTCTGTCACGGGTGCTCTTCAGGACCTGACTGGAGTTTGGGATAATAGACAGGTGAGTGCTGGGGGCTGACGCAGGGAAGAAAACCCAGCGCTTTGTGGCCAAGGGTCACCTGCTGTCCCCTCTTCCAGGCAGGGCTAGAGTTGCCACGAGGAGCCGAGGAGCTGGGCTCCTCGGCAGGGGAAGCTCCAGGCTGTGAGAGAGTGGGAGGCAGGGAAAGAGCAGGATTGAAATTCCATCAGGCGCTCACAGAGCCTGCTCCCTGGAGCCCCCGCGCCTTTGTTCCATTTAATCAATATGTAATTAAACCGAAATCCCAGCTTAAGAATTTCCAACAGGGCTAAGACCAGGCTTTCTGAGGGTCTGGCTGAGCACAGGCTCCTGGGTCCTCCAGCTATTTAGCCCCTTACCAGCCTGGCCCACCCCCACCCCACAGGGCTCAAGGTCACCTTCCCCCGCCGGCCAGACCAGTGTGGGACTCTAGTCTTCCACTCAGCTTTCTAGGGGTAATGACAAGCACCTCAGGAGGAAGGGACAATCTCACTGGAGCCTGCCCTGGGCCAGTGGGGTCCTGGTAACCCTCATGGGACCAGAGGGGGGTGACACTGAGAAGAGTAGGGCCAGGGCAGAACTGGGACTCAAGCCTGCCTGCCCCGTCTGTGCCCTCCTCCCCTGAGTGATCCAGCAAAGGCACTGGAAACACTGACTGTGAGTCCAACCACTTCCTGGGTGCCGTACAGTATTCGGATTCTTTCACACGTATTCACCCATTTAATCCTCACAACTCTCCCATGGAGCTATTATTTACTGCATGAGGAAGCTGAGTGGCACCCGTTTTTTTGTTGGTGGGGATAGGACTGGCACCCTGAGCGGAGCTTGCTCCAGAGCCCTTAAGCACTGGGACCCCTGTGTGTTGGGACCTCCCTGCTCAGGGCTTGGTTGGAGGGCACAGGCTCTCCACCTCCAGGAGCAGGGGAAGCCCTCTCCACTGACTTGGGCAGATCCTAGCCCTGCCACCGGGTCCTCCACAACCCCAGAACTTGATCTCGGAAAAGACGTGGAAACTCTTTCTGGGGTTCAGTGTCAGCACCCAAGGGTCCCAAGTTCCCTTTGTGTTCAGAGCAGTCTAAGGCCCTGCCTTCGACCCACACAGGCCAATACAAAGACCTCTAATGAGCCGCACATGTGAGGCACATGGAATTTAAACTTTGTCATCACCTCATTTTAAAAAGTAAGATTAAATAAATTTTAAAATGAATTTTATTTAGCCCAGTACATCCAAAATATGATCATTTCAGTGTGTAATTAATATTAAGAATTATTCATGAGATGTCTTACATTCTTGGATTGTTTGGGACCCCTGAGGGCAAGGTACATTTACCTTCTCAGCACAGCTCAATCCAGACCAGCCACATTTTAAGTTCCCTGGGGCCACATGGGCCTCCTACATTGGACAGCCAAGGACAGTCACATCCGCGACCTGTTAGAACTTTGAAAAAGGGGATGGGATGCCTGCTCTGGGGCCATTCTAAACTCACTAAATCAGGTGATGGGGGGGGGAGAAAAACCTTAGGGAGGAATGAAAGGTGACAGGTGTACTCCCGCCTTTGAGGGTTCCTAGATCGAGGGAGGAGAGGAGACAGACCATGGGAATCAGGCCTTGGGAGTTTAGGAAGGTAAGGGGAGCAGGGGGAGGCCCCACCTGTCCCCTACCCTCTTATCTCCCCTACCCCCAGCAGCTCAACTCCGAGACCTGGGGCCTTTGGGGAGAAGAAGAAGAGAGAGCCAAGCCCAGGGGAAGCCTTGTCTCCACAGAGGGTAGGAGAGCCCTGGACCCAGGTGAGCAGAGAGTGGGTGTCTCCCCAGGTCTGGCCCCATCTCTGGCCTCCTGTGCTGGCCCCCTTGGCAGGAGGGAGGGCTGCTCGGGATTGAGTGGTCTGACAAACATGCTGGGCCACACTCTCCCTTAGCAAGATCCGGCCTGTGTCCAGTTCTCCAACAGGCTGGCCCCAGGCAGTGAAGAAGGAAAATGGTGCTGTCTCTTCAGAAAGTAGAAGCTGTGTGTTTCCAAATAAATCAGGGCTTCACCTTCAGACATACCAGAAGCTCAAAGCCAACTCTACAAAGGTCTATGGCAACTCCCCACGTCCAGGGAAGACCGGCCCCCATCCAGCCACAATCCAGCAAGGGAGGGGCAGTGGGGCCTCAAGAGTTGGGAAGCTTCTCACCTCAGACTCTTGGAGTCTCTCACTCTTTAGAATCATCCTTGCAGGCCAGGTGTTGGTGGCACACACCTGTAATCTCAATGGCCAGGAGGCTGAGGCAGGAGGATCACAAGTTCAAAGACAGCCTCAGCAACTTAGTGAGGCCCTGTCTCAAAATAAAATATAAAAGGACATAGGAAGTGGCTCAATGGTTAAGCACCCCTGGGTTCAATAGTGGGTGCCAACAAAAGAAGGAAGAGGAAGAGGAGGAGAAGAAGGGGAAGGCGATGAAGAAGGAGAAGGAGAAAGAGAACAACTATCCTCGCATCTTGGGTTCTTCTTCCAGTGTGTATTGCAAAGCTACCTGGAACCAAGCATCTGAGAGCATCGGTCCCTTGAAGGGCTCCTACCCACGTTGCCCAGAGGGGCTGCTGTCACCTTCCCTTCCCCCACGGCCCACTATGCCTGAAGTCACTTGCTCCAACCCAGGGCCATCCCAGGATTTTCCACCAGAAGGGGTGTTCTTGGGCATATTTCCTTTTTCTTTTTTGGTGCTGGGAATCAAACCCAGGGCCATGTGTGTGCCAAGCACATGCCCACCCAGCTCCCGAGTCCCAGTCCCTCTGCATGGCCTCAGCGCACATTTTGTATCTAAGCCCTGGGTTCTGGTGACCTGGGTGTTCTGGGAAGACACAGCTACTGCTTGGCCTCCAGCCCCCACACTTCCTTCACTCCAGGCTTGCTGGGTGCCCCCTCCAATGCCCCCAACCCCACCTCCCAGCCTCTGGCCTTTGGTCTTAGATCCTCCCTGCATCCTGATTCCTTATGGCAGGAAGGTTCCTGGAAACTCTCCTGGCCGTCTCTGATACCCCAGAAGGGCTGCTCAAGAACACCCCAAAAGATTGACAGAATGTCCCCAACTGTCCCTGAGGAGAAGCTGGGCTCAGCTGTTCAAGAGCAGGGTGGTGAGGCCCAGCAGGCAGGGCAGCTTTGGACCTGCCGTGGTCTCTGCTAACTCTGCCTCCTAAGTCACATTCCAGGGCCAGAAGGGACAGTGTCCCCCACTTGCTGTCTGACAAATCTGGACAAGAAGCATTCCAGGCAGCCACCTGGGATTCAATGACCAACAGAGGAGGTCCAGGTCCCTACCGCAGGGGAGGCCCCTCGGAGGCACTGGGGAGGGGCTGGGGAGGTGGGGCTGCTGAGGCCAAGGACAGCCTAGACAAAGACTGGGACCAACGGCCTGGCCAGCCAGCCCCGGGAACCCAAGCTGATGCGACAGCACAAGGCCCAGTGCATTCCTCTCACCCACCCAACTGATGTAGTGAGCTGATGGCACATCCGGGGCCAGAAAGGGTCCTGGCTGGAAGGGGAGGCCTGGAGGGACTTCCACAGCCAGAGAAGGGCCCGAGGGGAGGCCTGGAGCAGGAGTCGGGGAGACTCCGGTGCTGAGCAAGGGCCGTGGAGGAACCGCAGGGCTCTTTCCTCCTGGTCCTTTGGGGATGAGGACATCTCAGATGGGATCGATTGGCCAGGGATCAGGATCAGAGTCTGAACACCACCCTGGGACCTTCACCATGAGGGAGGCTGGGGCCTGGTCCATGGGAAATAGCCAGAACAGCAACAGAGGGCAGGCAATGGCAGTCTGGCCAGGCCACTTTGATCTTCTCTGGCCAAAATTCCAGAGACGCTGAAACATCCCTGTGTCCTGCGTGAATGCTTCAGAAGGGTGAGATTCGTGGAGGCACCCAGAATCTGCAGCATGGAATTGCTCAGTTCCTCTCTCTGAACCCAAATCTGCAGGGATCCAGGGCAAGCACATGAGTATTTGGGTGCCAGATTGGGACCCTAGTGAACGAAGCCCCTAGAATACACAGGTGGGCAATAGGGTCTGCGCTGTGACCATGACCTGCACCAAATGACCAGCCCCGCACGAGCCGCGCCTGGTTGGGAGGGGGCTGGCCAGACCCATCCTTCTTGATTGGAGCCATAGACAGCTATTCTCTGGGGCCAAAACAATCCCTTCCTGGGGATGTCCCTTCAGGCTGCTCCCCTCTTGGCCTCCCTTCCTTCCAGTCACCAACCTTCAGGGGTGATGTACGGGCTGCACTGGAGAAAGGGCAAGTTAAGATTGAAGAGAAGGCTAAGAAAATGTGACTACAGTCCAGCTCCCAAGGTCCAGCTCCCTGGGGGCAGGAAAGCAGGGGAGGCTGGCTCTGGGCCCTGACAGTCATGGTGATTAGTAGCCCCCAGCCTCCTCCCCCACTATCAGGACTCTCTGCTGGAGGAGCCTTTGCCAAGGTTCTCTTCCCCCTCCCCCTTACAAAGGGGCAGCAGGAGGGTGGAGCCCTGCTTCCTGAGCCAGCCCTGTGCTCCTGGCACTTCATTTCCTAGGTTTTATCCCACGCCTCAGCCCACATTTCAGCTACCACTAACTTCCCTTAGTGGAGCCAACAGGAGGGGAACCCCAGCCCCAGCCCCCTGTATTATTCTTATTATTCAGGGTTGGTCATTGGAGATGATTTGGGGATTCAAGGACCAGCAGAAATCTGGAAGATACTGTGAAGTACAAAGCATCACTGAGAGCCGCAGGGCCTTTGCATGGCAGTGTCTGGGGGTAGGAGGGAAAGTACAGCTAAAAACAAGCTCTATGATTTAGTTCAGAAATCCCCCAACCCCTTGGTCATTCAGGGTCCACCTTATGGTTTTTGCCAATCCATCATAGTATCTGTATTTTTCTCTTTTTTTAATATACCTTTATTTTATTTATTTACTTATATGTGGTGCTAAGGATCAAACCCGGGGCCTTGCACATGCTAGGTGAGCGCTCCACCGCTGAGCCCCAGCCCCAGCCCCCTGTATTATTCTTTAAATCAATCAATTTAGGTAAAACTTTTTTTCACTAGAGATTGAACCCAGGAGTGCTTAACCACTGAGCCACAACCTCAGCCCATTTTTTGTATTTTTTATTTTGGTACCAGGGATTGAATTCAGGGGCACTCAACCACTGAGCCACATCCCCAGCCCTATTTTGTATTTTATTTAGAGACAGGGTCTCACTGAGTTGCTCAGTGCCTCGCTGTTGCTGAGGATGGCTTTGAACTTGTGATCCTCCTGTCTCAGCCTCCCCAGCCGCTGGGATTACAGGCGTGCACTATGGCGCCCAGCTATGTAGGACATTTTAAAATAAATAAAAGAAAGACATCTTTCTGTCAGTACCTTGAGAAAACTCAGTCTCAAATAGGAGGCAGATACAGGGCTGGGGTGTGGCCCAGCGGTAGAGGGCTTGCCTAGCCTGCAGGAGGCCCTGGGATCAATCCCCAGTACTGGGTGGAAAATGAGAAGAAGAAAGTAAATGTAAAGCCAAATGCAGTGCGGATGATAAAAACAAAGACCAGTTCCAAAACACTAACTAGGCAGAGGAGCCCGGAGTCCTTGAATTTGAAAGCGGTTGTCCCCAGTGCAGGGGAAGAGCTGTGCGAGGGTGAGAGGAGGTGAAGTCACCTCAACACTAATGAGAGACTTTTTTTTTTAAGTCAACAACTCTTATTCCCAGCCACACATTTTATAGAAGAAGCTATGTAGGAAGTGTTGGGGGAAAAAAACCAGGTTTCTTCATGTTGTTCTATGCACATGTGGAAGTGGGGCTCCCCGACATCAGGGGCAGCAGCTGCACCTGTCTACGGCCCTTTGGCAGATGCAGCCCTGGGCACGGTTAGCACGGCCCCCGGGGCGGCAGGAGCAGCCACTCTTCTTGCAGGAGGTGCATTTGCACTCCTTGCATTTGCAGGAGCTGTACAGGAGCCGGGAACCATGGCGGCAGAGCAGGAGTTGGAGTCCACGGGAAGCCGTGGCAGGAGGCTTCAGGCAGAAGCAGCTGGGTTGGCAGGAATGGGAGGGGGTGTGGTGGGAACTTTCCTGATGTTTCCAAGATGCTTGAAATAAGTTAAAACCAGAATAACATTCTACAACAAGTAAAAAGAGGGACTGGGGTTGTGACTCAGCGGTAGCGCACTCGCCTAGCATGTGTGAGGCCCTGGGTTCGATCCTCAGCACCACATAAAAATAAATTAAGAGAGATATTGTGTCCCACTACAACTAAAAAATAAATATTAAGAAAAAACCCTCTTAAGCCACATCTTATTAAAGAAAAAAAAAAAAAAAAACAAGCAAAAAGAACAAACAAAAAAAGTTTTCTAACCATGTGACATTTAATAACAGAATGGTGTGTTATTTTGTGACACAAAATCACCATCCCTAGCCAGGCATGGTGGCCCATGCTTGTAATCCCAGAAACTCTGGAGGCTGAGGCAGGAGGATTGAAATTTCAAAGCACTTGCTGATTCCTCTGCCAGGTTACCTCAGCAACTTAATGAGGCCCTAAGCAACTCAGCGAGACCCTGTCTCAAAACATTTTTTCAAAAAGGGCTGGGGATGAGACTCAGTGGTTAGGCACCCTGGGTTCAATCCTTGGCAGGCGTGCGCGCGCACACACACACACACACACACAAAAAAAAAACCATCTCCCCTGCCATTCATCATCTATCACCTGTTTACTTATCCAAACAAACCACCATCCTCTCTCATGACAGCTATTGCAAAGCCTCCTGATGGTCTCCCTGCTTTGGCCCCTGTCTCTGGTCCCCAGAGCAGCCAGACTGATCTATTAAAATGAGTCAGGATGGGTTGGGGCTGTGGCTCAGAGATAGAGCACTTGCCTAGCACATGTGAGGCCCTGGGTTCAATCCTCAGCAACATATAAAAATAAATAAATAAAATAAAGGTATCGTGTCCATCTACAACTAAAAAAAAAAAAAATTTAGCATCAGGTCTTGTCACTCTTCTCCTCAGAGCTCCAATTGGCTCCCACTCACTTGGAGTTAGGCCTTGGGTGACCTGAGGCCCTACTGCTCCTCCACCCTTCACTCCCAGCCCCCTGCAGTGGCCTGACCCCACGTTGGGCCTGGCACTTGCTGATTCCTCTGCCTGGTTACCTTTTCCCCAGGGTCCTCGAGACTTCCTCCCTTCCCTTCTTCAGGTCGTTGTTCTAATGTCACCCACTCCGGGTAGCACTTCCTGGCCACCTTCCCCACCTCCACGGAGACTCCCTGGTCTCCTCTCTGGTTATTTATCTCCTTCACGTTTATCAACATCTATCAGATATTGGACTAGTTCACTTACCTGCCCGATGCCACACTTGTTGAGGGTGAAGGACTTTGTTTGCTTTGTTCACTGTCGTGTCCTCTGTGTCTGCAAGGTGCTTGTGGGGTGGAGGAGGGTCCCTTAGCCCTCATCAGCAGAGGGAGGCAGTTTTTCTCCTAGGATCCCAGGTTACAGATGGGAAATGGAAGGTGAGGTCACAAGCCAATCAATAGCGGAGGCAGGATTTGAAGACAGACTTCACCCTTGTGCTCCTTCCAAAACGTCGTTTCACCCAGGCCTCTCGTGAAATATGCAGAATGAAATCCTTGCCTGGAGTTAACAAGAGGACGAGGAACAGGAGCACTTGTGTCTCCAGTTCTACATCTGAAATAAATTACTAACTCAATGCAGGGCTGTCCCATAGGTGACAGGCCTCACTCCCCTGCCTCACCTGGAGGCAGACATCCCCACCCAGGGACCCCAAGGACCTTGGGGAGCCCCTCCCCATGCCCTCAGCCTATCTTCCAGATCCTGCACACCTGGAGCCATCTCCCCCAAATTCCTAAAACTTGAAAAAAGGTGGCCCTGGCAGGACCCAGCCCACTTTGTCACAGAGCTGGTGGAAAGCCCCTTGCCGGAAACTGCCTAGGAGAGGGGCACCAGCACCCCAGTGATCACGGGAAGCAAGAAATCGTTCCACAATTCACAACTTCTCCCTCTTCAGCTTCCTTGGGTTATAATGAGAGGCTTTGCCTCCTCCCCAGCCAAACCCCCCAGAAGTGACTGAGCCCCTGGTGCTGAGGATTGAGCCCAGGGCCTTGCACGTGCTAGACAAGCACTGTGCCGCTTAGCTACATCCCCAGCCCTTAGAACATGTCTCGTTAAACAGTTTGTTGGGCTGATTTATAACCTTCAGTGTCTAGTCATGTTGTAGGGAACCTCCATTTGTACCGTTACCCAGACCTCACAAATGTTAGGGGTGGGCCTACAGAGGGGGTCTGGAACTTTAGGCTCCATTCTCTGTTCTCTGAGATGACATCTTTCAGCAGTAGGTGAAAGCCGCCCTTCCTCTGGTGAGGGGCCAGCAGGCTCCAGACTATGGAGTCTCCAAACTAGTAGGGAATTGAGGCCAGCAATCAAGGCCCATTGAAGAGATGGAAAAACTGAAGCCTCAAGTGTGGCAGGGATTTGTCCCATCATGTATGCAAACCCCATGAACAGACACGTGTGTGTGCAAGTGCAGGGCACCCGAGTGTACCAAGAGGGGTGCACGCACACATGGATGTGGGTGTACACGAGTGCACAGATGCGTGGATTGGTGGACTTTTTTTTTTTCTTTTCCACATTTTTTCCGCATCAGGGAAGATCCATCATTTCCTTTTCCTGCAATGATGTTGACCTGATTAAAATTTTTATTGGATTTCACAAAATAATTTCATATACAACGTTCCCCGAGGGCCCTGCTGGAGGAGGTGATGGCAGAGGATA
Source organism: Marmota flaviventris (assembly GCF_047511675.1). Classification (NCBI taxonomy): domain Eukaryota; kingdom Metazoa; phylum Chordata; class Mammalia; order Rodentia; family Sciuridae; genus Marmota; species Marmota flaviventris. The sequence continues at coordinate 120,702,929 of NC_092499.1, forward strand.
GCGTGAAATGAAGGGCCGGGGAGCTACCACGAGAAGAGGGAGTGACAAGTAGACTCAGAAAGAATTTCAGTCAGAAAATAATTCACGCAGTGCTGACATGATCCATGGCGGGCAGGCCCAGCAGGAGGAGGTGAAAGTTGTGCCATGAAGCCCAGCTCTCAGGTGGCTGCAGGTGGGGACACTGATGTAGGAGGACATCAGATGGCCCTGGTCCACTAAAGGGCCTTGCTGGGGACAGAAGACAGGAGTGGACCACGGGCTGCAGGGACAGAGGGTGGACAGACATTCACATACCCCTGGCCATCCCAGGGCTTTGGTCCAGTGCTGATCAGAAATGCCAAAGTCTGCAAGTGCACTGGTGTCCCAGGGCCGAGACCAAGTGAGCCTCCAGATGGTGACAGGCATAGGCAGAGCCTCTTCCTGCCATTGTGACCATATTCTGGTCAGGGGCTTGCAGTACAGCTAGCCTGGCTCAGTCCTGACTGGCTGAGTGACCTTGAGAAAGTCATTTAACCTCTTACGCCTCAGTTACCTTAACAGATGAGGCGTGGGAGTGTTGGAGGATTTCAGGAAATGATAAATGGCTTTAAAGGACGTGGTGTCAGTGTGTGTGTCTGTCCATGGCAGCTGCTATTTTCCTGGTTACTATTGTAATCTGTTCCTTGTTTTGTTGACTCTGCAAGATCTCACTCATTCTACCTACTCTCAGCCAGGCTTTAGGGATCCAGCAGTGAAGAGTGCCTGACCTCAGGAGGCTTACATCCTGAAGAGACACTAGCACCAAATGAATTAGAAAGACAAATTGCACTTTAGGGGGAGACAGGTTCTATGGGGAAATTTTAGGCAGGTAATTGGGGGAGCTGGGGAAAGATTGCGATTTAGACAAGTGGACAGGGAAGGCCTTGCTTTGGTGGCCCTTGAGTACAGATGCAAAGGGGCGAGGCTCGCTGGGCACAGTGGCACACACCTGGAGTCCTAGCAGCTGGGGAGGCTGAGGCAGGAGGATGGAGAGTTCAAAGCCAACCTCAGAAACTCAGTGAGACCCTGTCTCTCTATAAAACATAATAAAGGGCTGGGGATGTGGCTTGGTGATTTAGTGCCTGTGGGTTCAGTCCCCAGTACCCCAAAAGGGGGGGATGGGTGAGGCTGTGATCCCAAGCCCAGAGAATCTGAGGTCAGGGAACAGCAAAGGCCTTGGGGTAGGAACATGTCTGATGTGTAGGAAGAACATCAAAGAGGCCACTGGGGTGGGTGCAGAGTGAGGGAAGTAGGGGCGCAGGGCAGGAGTGTGTAACCCAAGGTCAGAGAGAGGATGCGACCAAATCAATGACTACATAAGCCACTGTGAGGACTTCGGCCTTTTCTCCAAATCTGTCATGAGCCATTGTAGGGTTATCCTTCTCCCCATCAGATGCTTGAGTAAGAGGGCTCTCTGTCCCAGTGAGCCAGGTACTTGCTCCCTGCATGACAAGATGGACAGACCAGAGTTACTGACAGAGGCAGCTGCTAATGCAGTAGGTGAGAAATGGGGTGGGGTGAGGCCATGGAGGCCCAGGCCTCAGTGCAGCATGAGGCGCCCCTCCCGTCCTGGCCTCCTGCCTCTTCCCACCAGGCCCCCCACCCTGGACACCCCAGCCTGTCAATTCCACCCAGGTTTTTTGTTTGTACCATCTCAACAATAGCAGGAATAAAATCAGTGCAATCCCTGGGGAAGGAGCGTCTGCAAAGGTGGCCAAAGTGGCAGAGGGTAGAGAGGGCCTGGGAGCCCGCTGTGCCGAGACCTGTTGTGGTACCCCTGGAGGACCCGCAGACAGCACCCACCACCGAGGGGAGAGCAGAAACCTGCTGCAGAGCCATGACCTGCAGGGACAGAGGGACCAGAGACCGCGGGCCCCTGGGAGGGACACCACTGGCTCCACCCGGTGGTCACCCCTAGAAAGGGCGTCTCTAATTCACAGGGGGCCAGCAGGGGCTGCCCTGGGTCCCTGCCCGGAGGAGCTCCTCATGCAGTAGGGCAGACTAGAGCCAGAGGGTGGGGGTGGCAGGAAGGGGTGAGACATATCAGTAAAGAGAACAGAGATGCTCGGTGTTGGGTTTGGGGGTGGTGACAGACATCGAGCCAGGAATGACGAGAGCTTGCTCAGCCCCAAGATCCAAGAAGGTACAGGAAAGGCTAGGCCGACGTGGGGAAGGTGGGGCGGATGGGGAAGGGAGAGAGTGGTGACACTGGGAACGACCTGACAAGGCTCCGGAGACCTGGGGAGTATGGATTAGGAATGCCCAGAGCAACAGGATTGGTAGGGGACAGGGAGAGGGGTCTGGGGAGCTGAGCGGGCCATGGTCCCTGCTTGCAGGGGTTCCGGGAGCCTGCAGGAACTTTCAGGGGATCCCATTTGCGTTTCAGAATGGGTTCTGTGGTTCCAATGTGGAGGTTGGATTGGAGACACCATGAGACCCACTGAGGCATCTGGACAGAGATGGGGTTCAGAAGTGGAGCAAGAACAGGGGTGCAGAGCAAGAGCCGCTGGAACAGAAACTACCTCCTGAGCTGGGAGGCAGGAGCCAGGTTCTAGCTGGGGTGGCTCAGGGGGGTGCTGTCAGCTGGGAACTGAGACAGAGGGCAGAACCTGGGGGCAGGCAGATCCGAAGGGAGGGGAGACGATGGGCCGGGCTTGGGCATGCACATCTGAGCATTTGGGGCTCCACTCAGACACATCTGCCAGAGGTAGTGGAGCAGGTGAAATCTAGGCCTTCTTGTCCTGAAGCCCTGGCTTCCTCTTGACACTGGTCTGTGCTGCCTTCTCACCCTACCCTCTGCCCTCAGCTCTGCCAGCCCCTCTCTGCCTCATCCATGTTCCCAAATAGAAAGCCCTGGACAAGAGGCCAGTAGGAAGGATTCTGCCAAGGGGAGTTATTTTTATGAAGTGCCCAGATATTTTTTTAAAAATAGGCAAAGCCCATGAGGTTGCATGCCTTCTAGGGTCTCACTAATTCAAGGAATGGGGGCACAGACCGGTCTGGCTGGCCCAAATATTTGCCGCGTTGCTGGGTAACCGTCAATGGGCCCTGCGAGCTGACATGTGCAGAACCAAGGACTTGGAAGGAAATCCACACTCCAGCCCAGGGACTGAGACCAAAACCATGGGGTGGAGCGCCCCAAATATCTCTTGAGAGGGCGGCTCAGATCCTCAGGAAGCTGCCCCCTAGGAGACCAATGTGCGATGGGATTAGTGGCTTCCTGGGGAGACCCAAGTGGCTGCTTGAGCCAGATCAAAAATGAGCCTCTTGTGGCTCCAGCTGCGATACAGACTCCGGGAGGTCAGCTCCCTGTTCCAAACTGGGGCCTATGCTCCCTCTCCCCACCTCTTGCCCTGGGCATCTGCCCTGGTCACCCACAAGGGAACATCAGCTGTCTCTGTGAGGGTTAGACCCTATGTCTGACCTATATCCAGGGAGAACCTGAGGCAGGAAGAGGCACAGAGAGGGGCACCACGCACAGTGAAGTGGACAGCCACACACACAGGCACACCTCTGGTCAGTGGCCTACCAGAAAAGCCACCATTAAAGCAGCTTTTCATTTTGAAGACAGCCATTATGGGTAGAAAGTTCCAGAATCTGGGCTTGGCTCTTCCCTTCCAGGAAGGCTGTGGGAGAGAACACTAGTCCGTGTCAGGCTGGGGTGACCCTACGTGGACTTCTTTTCTTCCCTGGGAGCCTGGGAAGCCCCCAAAGGAGGGATCGATGCCCAAGGTCTGGGATAAAGTGCAAAATCGGGGCCTCTGTGTATCCCCAGGCACAGGGGGAATGGGCAGAGAGCAGGAGCAGAGCCCAGCTCCACCCTGGGTGAACTCCTCCAGCTGGTGGGACCAGCATGCTTTGCTTCTCTGAACCTATTTCCCCCTCTGTAAAACCAGCCCTGCAGGGGACCATGGAGAGTGGTCATGGAGCTACTGGTGGGCACAGGAGGTGAGGTAGTTGTCCCCTTTCCTTGTCCAGATGGTCCCTGCTCTGAAAGATGCATGCCCTGTTTCTTCTGACCTCCCTGCCTCTGCTCCACCTCCCTCCTTCCTTTCTCCCTTCCTGCTAACCGCCCCCACCAGTGGTGCTGATGTCCGGCCTGAGCAGCTGACCTCCACCCACCTCCTCCACTCAGCAAAGGGCCCTGTCTCTCCCTCCTCCTCCATCTTTCTTGATACATTCTGTGCACCCAGGTCTTTGGGGGCTGCAGGCTCCCGGTTTCCCCTGCTCCTTCCTGGTAGTGAGGAAGGACTTAGAGGACATTTGCTCAAGGCCTGTCTTTTACAATCTTGTTTGTTCCTCCCATACTTCTGGCAGCAGGGAGCACAGTTGCTCCTCTGCCCATTGTACAGATGGTGGGACTGAGGCACAGAGAGGAAGGGGCACAGTATAATGTAAAGATTCAAGGGTGTGGGGTTCAAATTCCTCTGCTGCCTGCTAGTTGCACCGCCTTGAGCGACTTGGTTAGGCTGTCTGGTTCTCAGGCTTCTGGTTTGTAAACCACAGGGAGGCAGCAGACAGTGATCACCCTACCTCTCCTGTGGAGTGGTTGGGAATTGATGATAAAGCACTGAGGCCCACGCCTGGTGGTCAGAGCACTTGGTACGTGTTGGGGACAGAGTCCACAGGAGAGGGAGAGCCCACGGTGCCAGCCCCCAGACAGAACCGGCAGGCTCTGCGCCAGGCGGGCAGCACTAGTGTGGCAGGAGCAGGAGCTACGGGCGGCCACAGCCTCCAAGGCAAGGACCTGAGAGAGCAGGAAAGTGCTGAGCTGTTCTGGGCAGAGGCGGAGGGCAGACTCAGCAGTTCCAGCCTGGGGTGGGCGGGCTGGGGGCTGCTCAGTTGGAGGGATTGGGTTAAAATAGGGGCTCTTTTTTTTTTTTAAATCTGCAATTCCCTAGCTTTAAAGGGCCAGGCCTTGCTCAGTATTCATAGGAAGGAAATTCAGGGCCCCTCCTGCTCCCTCCTTTCAGAGTTCAGTGACAGTCTCCCAGGTGGACCCCGTGGACCTTTCTGCTCATCGTCTTTGTTTCTCAGAGGTCAGGTGACTCAGGGCTCTGCAGTGAAGGGGGTTTATGGTATCACACCCCACATAGTGCCCAGGTACCTATGGGCTGGCTTCCAGTCCTGCCCAAGCCTTCCCCCCAGGATCGGAAGGAAGCCCCCATTGCCAGAGGCCTCCTCCCCCTTCCCTGTCCTCTGAGAAGGTTTCTCGATTTCCCCCAAGAAATCTCCACCTTCTCGATTCTGGTAGTGGGGCTAACTCTGTCTTTGTCTCAGGGTGGACATGTGAACTGGGCCTGGTCAACATGACCCAAAATGAATCCACAAGACTACATTCCGGTCCTTAAGCTGGGGCTGCGGGAAGGAGCTCTGGTTCTTCTGGACTTGTACAAGTAGGATATAATGCTGGAGCTTCCAGGCACCACGACAGAGGGTGAACCAGTTTAAGCTATCCCGGAGGAGAGCAGAACAAAGAGACAGTGACCTCATGATAGCCCTTGAGCCTCTAGATCCAGTTGTACCTGAAGTCCATAGATCTCAGTTGCATTAGACAGTATCCTCTCTTTTGTTCTCCTTTTTAATTTGGATGTTGCAGGGGATCAAACCCAGGGTTTTGCACATGCTAAGCACATGCTCTACTGAACTCCACCCTCAGCCTCTTTTTCCTCTTTTGCTGTAAGCCATTTGAAGTTGAGTCAGTGTCACTCAGACCTGGAAGAGTCTTAACTAACCCAAGAATAATAAAAATGTTGAGAGGGCAGGGACAGAGTCCTGCATGGACAGAGTATTCCATGAGCCATCTCCCTTGGGGACAGCTGCAGTCAATCATAGTCTGTGCCCTGTCTTCTCAAGCCTCGGGGGCACCATCCCAACCATCAAGGGCAAAGCCTCCTAGCAACCCAGACACATCTCACCTCCCTGTGCTCTGTCAGGAAGGAGGATTTGGTCACCTGGGCCTGACCCACTCTTGAACTTAGCGTGGAGCCTGCTCAGGGCCCCCGCCCCTCCTTTGTGAAGGCCTTTCAGAGGGTTGGGCTGGGACCTGTGTCAGGCTCACCGGCAACTCCACTCGACAGCTGCAGCGAGGCTTTCTCCAGGGACCCAAGAATCGTCGAGACCCCTCCTCCAGCCCCAGGAAGGTGGGCAGCAGCAACAGGATCTGACAGGCCGGACACGCAGAAAAGGGAAGCAGGAGGGGGAGCGGGCAGGAGAAGAAAGGGCTACTTCAAAGCTCATAAAATCAGAGAGAATTGGACTGCCCAAGAGGAGCTCTGACTGCTTCCTAAATTATGCAGATTTGTGCAAATATTATGCAAATTAGCCACACAAAGGTGGCAGGGGCACTTGCTGACAGCCTGGCTCTGGAGCCTTCTCATCAGTCAGCCTCAGTCTCATCTGGGGAGTGGAGGAGCTGTTGCCTTCTTGGGTAGCCAAAGGGAGGGACAGGGTCTGCCCTAGTTCAACCTCCTGCTCACTTGACCTCTGGGAGGCTCCCCGCCATGTCAGGCCCTCTGGCTTCTGTCCTGGGTGGCCAGCTCAGAGATGGCCACCGACAGCTGGGCCTTTCTGGCCGTCTGGTCCAACTATCCCTTCCCACTGTACAGATGAGGAAGTAGAGGCACAGACCTCTTGGGGGACCTACCCTGTCCCTTGAGGATCTGTTGATTGATTCGTTCTGAGAGAACCACCCATCACCTCCTAGGGCAGCTGGCCTTCTGTAAGGTCCACATATTTCGTACCCCAACCCAGGCCCTGGGGATTGCTGTTAAACCCGTCCCTGTATCTAGAATTCTACCATTTGTGCCCTGGGTCTTCAGGGTGGGGTCAGTCATGATACAGCTTAGGACTAAAAGCTAGCAAATTCTGCCCCTAAGTGTGTGCACAAGAGCCTGGGTCACCACAAAGTGTAACATCCAAGCTGGACCCCTTTGTGCTCAGAGAGGTGGCACCTTCTCTGAGCTAATTCTAGCCCTGGTGCTCTGAGCCCCACGCCTGGGCAGCCCCCTGGACCACCCACCCTTCCTTTGCATATTATCCCCATCCTTCAGTCACAATGATGGACATAGAACAAAATGGCCCATCTTCTCTGAGCATTTGCTTTGTGCCAGCCACCATTAGAAACACTGGCATCCTCAGCACTGCCCTCTGGGTTGGAATTTCTTATTACTTCCATATAGACAAGAGGACCACAGAGCAGAGCTGTGCTGTCCATGTTGGGAGCCTCCCTCATCAAGGATGTTTCCAGGACATGTTCGTAATAGCGAAACCCCGGAAGCAACCCTTGGAAAGGACCAAGGACTCACCTTTTGTAAGAAATATGTTAAAGCAATATTTAAAGAATTTTTTAAATATTGTTTTTAAAGAATACATATCTAGGGCGGGGTTGTGGCCCAGCAGTAGCGTGCTTTCCTAGCACGTGCGAGGCCCTAGGTTCGATCCTCAGCACCACATAAAAGTAAGTAGATAAAATAAAGGCATTGTGTGCAACTACAACTAAAAAATAAACATTAAAAAAAGAATTCATGTCTACATACATACAGAAAGATCCCCTCAACTTATGAGAAACACAAATTCCAGAACAAGATATATCAAGTAACATCCTGAGCCTCAGGATGTAGCTCGCCTAGCACAAGCAAGGGCCCGGGTTCAAGCTACAACACTGAAAAAAAAAAAAGAAGAAAAAGTCAAAAAGGATCCTATTTATGTTATTAAATGGTGCATATCTGTGATCCCAGTGGCTCAGGAGGCTGAGGCAGGAGGATCACAAGTTCAAAGCCAATGTCAGCAATTTATTGAGGTCCTAAGCAATTTAGTGAGACCCTGTCTCTAAATAAAATATTAAAAAAAAAAAAAAGGCTGGGATGTGGCTCAGTGGTTGAGTGCCCCTGGGTTCAATCCCTGATACCAAAAGAGAAAAAAGAAAAAAAACCCAAAAAACCACCAGTTGTGCCTGCGAGGCTATTTTGTATGTTAATATAATCTGTGGGAGATTGTGTAAGATATCAAACTGTTGGTGATGGGAGGGAAGGAGGTGTATTGTTGGGGTTTGGGAGGTGAAAATGTACTCATGGATTACTTGAATCCATGTGAGAATGTTTTTAAGATCATGAGATATCTCTCTCTCTCTCTCTCTCTCTCTCTCTCTCACACACACACACACACACACACACACACACACACCCCACAGACACTTCCAAAGACTGGGCAGAGCAAGAAGGGCCCAGAGCACAGCTCCCCTGGTGCTGGGGCCACCCCCTGCCTGGCTTCTCCCGGCGGCCCCCTGGCTCACCCCATCACAGCCAAGCTTATTAGTGCTCCCAGCCGCCCTAGTGCTGACCTCGGGGTTGTGGAACCGTCCGCTTGGTTTTCACAACCGTCCATCAGCTGTCCTCTGTGGCCATCCCTCACCCCTGGTCAGACTCGAATCTCATCAACTGCGTAACAGCTGCTCCCTTGGGCCCCAGTAACAACCATGTGCCAGGGACAAGTTGGGAGGAGGCCCAGGCACCCAGGCTCTCAGGCCACAACCCCCCTAGATGTCAGGGAAACAGCGTCTTCTCCGAGTAACAGCCATGAATTTGCAATATTCTGAGGAAGGAGTCTGAGTCCAAGCCCTGCCCTGGATCTGGGCATATGGCCGGCAGAGAGGGGAGGAAGGGCAGAACTAGCCCAGAACTTTGGAGCCCCAGATGGAAAGCCTTGGAGGTTCCCCTGGGTCAACAAGCAGTAATGGAGCTCTGTGATTGGCTGGACTTTTCATTTAGCAGATCTGAGGTTCAGGGAGGGTGACCACAATTCAGACTGGCCCAAGGCCCCAGAGTGGGTCTGTGCGGAATTTCTGCCTGGCCCCAAGATCTCAACCTCGCCCTGAGGTTTGACTTCTCTCTGTCCTTCAGGCCAGCTTTTTTTTTTTTTTTTTAATATTTATATTTTAGTTGTAGGTGGACACAATATCTTTATTTCATTTTATGTAGTGCTGAGGATGGAACCCAGTGCCTCACATGTGCAAGGAGAGCACTCTACCTCTGAGCCACAACCCCAGCCCCTTCCTGGCCAGCTTGAACAGCAGAAAAGTTGAGAGCCACCAACAGAAACTGACAGGACAGCAGCAGCCTGTCCCAGGGCCAGGGGCACGTTGGGAGTATGTGCATCTCAATGGTGGCCTAGGGTAAATACTGACCTTCTGGCTAGTAAGACCAAATCCTATGAGGATACAACTCCAGACTGAGAAAGTCCACCTCTGTTTCATAAATACTGGAAAGTATCTGATTCATTATCGTCCTATGATGGCTGCAGCCCTGGGAAAGGCGGGGCACTCACCGCCACACCACGAGAGCCCCGGGGGTCATTCAGTAATCCATTCAGAAGCTGTCTGTGTTTGTCTTTGCTTCTGACAGCAAAAGCAACCCTGCAAGGACTCACAAGGGCTTGCAGTATCGGGGCTGGGGCAGGATGCGGAGACCAGAGAGACTTCTCATTCTACACTAGGTTATCTTTTTAGACTTTTGACACATGTAAATATATGCCCTTTTTAAAATAATAAATAAAATTTATAACTGCTCCTAAGGCCACCACCCTTCTAGTCTGGTTTTAAACACAGTAGGAAAATTAGTACACTTGGGCCCTGTCTGGGGGCAATCAGCTGAGGGCAGAGGCGACCCAGTTGTCCACACCAAATTTTGTACCAGCTTTTGGCCTGTGATTATTGATGTGTGTCTCCCTGCAGACCTGTGAGTGCTGGGAGGCCAAGTTCAGATGAGTGAAGGTGTGGGGGAGAGCCTGACCCACTGAAGATGTGGAGCAATGATAGGTCATCAGCGTGCACCAGGGACAACAGCATTCTAGGGTGGCTTCCTGCCATGGTGCCCCTGCATTTCTTGCCCATGCCCTCACCATGCCCCTCAGGTGGTCTTGGGTGGCAAGGGTTGCTTGCCTCAGTCTCTGTGGCAGATTGTAGAAGTGACAGGTCCTCAGGGGCCACTAGTCCAAAGCCCCTCCATTTTATGGGTGAATAAACTGAGAGGAGGGACTTGTCCAGCCTCAAAGGACATGTCAGTGGCAGGGCTGGGCTGGGCCTCAGATGCATTTGGGGGATCTAAGCCAAACTTCATTCTACAGTGGACCCAAGCCCTCTCTCTCCTGGGTATCTTTGGCGATGAGGAGGTTGCTGGCCTGCAGCACCCCGGCCAGAGCTCTGCCAAGAGGCGAGGAGGCTAGAACCAGACTCTGTCCAGGGTCCTTAGCCCTAGCAAGGTGCTGGTGAAGAACACGGCGCTCTCAGCAGTCTCGGGCCAGCCTGGCGCCTGCTCCAAAGCAGCAGCAGCTTCTGCTTGGCAGGTCCTGGGGCCCTCGGGCCTCTGCCCCACCATAGCCCAGCTTCTCATCACTGCCGTGTGTGGCAGCTCCCAGGGACCTGCTGATGACAACAAGCAGAGCCTCTGCCTCTTCCAGGGCAGCTGGGCTTCCGTCTGAGGTCTCCAGTCTGAGGCTCGGCCGGTGACTACAGTCTAGCAGCAGGAGCATGAGGACAGAGGTGTGCTACACCCAGGCCCTCACGCCTGTACCTTATATGCACATGGCCGCTCGTGTGCAAACTGTGTGGCACATACATGTTTGCTATGTCTTACATGGCCCAGATATGCACAGGAATGGAAAAAACATGGCCTCCAACATCCACAGAGGGACAAGCAGGCACAGAGGAGCTTGAGGCTGGAGGGGGCTCAGCCCCTCCCAGGGCCCCTGAGTCTTCAGACAGGGAGCCCAGCCCAGGCAGAGTGGGCTCTGGCAAGCCCAGGCATCCCACTTCCCAGCTCAGCCCTGGCCCAGGTTTTTCAAGAGGAGAGCAAAGGGCGAAGAAGATCTGGCATCCCTGACTCTAGCAAAGGATCCAGTCCACTCTCCCTTGCTTTGTGGTGTGACCAGCGGCCCAGCGTCAGGACCCATCAGGACACTGTACTGTGCTAATTAGTTCCTGCAGCCCAGTCCTGCCTGGCAGATATACGAGGGCCCCTTTGTGCCCTGGCCCAACTCCGTGGCCCCCTTCCCTGTGCTCCCAGCCCACCACCCTCTTTCTCTGCCCCTCTCCTGCTTCTGCCACGTCGACCTTCAGCTCTCCATCTCTGCGGTGGGCTCCATGAGTCCCCCTGGGCTCCCAGCTGCAGGGGGGGGTGCCCCCACCCACACAAAAACCTCCCAGGCCACACAGAGTCTTGATGTTATGCAGACCCCAGGATCGCAAGTTCAAAGCCAACCTCAGCAACCCAACAAGGCCCTAAGCAACTCAACGAGACCCTGCTTCTAAATAAAATATTTTTAAAGGGGCTGGGGTGTAGTTCAGTGGTTAAGTACCCCTGGGTTCAATCCCTGGTATCAAAAAATAAAAAAATCAAAATCAAGGGACAATAGCAGCAGCTGCAGCAACATATCTACCCAGGGATGGAAAGGGACTGACACTTGACATTCCTTGTTCAGCCTCTCAACCAGCTGTGCTTGGAACTTATATTCTTATTTTTTAGCAATGGTACAGAGGCGCATTTGGCCACAGAAGGCCTGAGCTGGGAGTCCCACTTGTCCACACACTTTCTCTCTAGACAACTGTGTCTATTCTCGTGACCTCAAAAGCCCCGGGTGCCTCAGACACACCTCCCAAACCTGTCCCTCCTGTAGTCACACCCACCTTAGAGATACATCTGTCCATCGCTTCTTTGACTACTTCTAGCTCATCCCAAGATCCAAGTCCTGTCTTCCTTCCAGAGCTTTCTCAACCCTTCCTTTCCCCCTGTCCACATTGCTACTCTGCTCTCCCAAGCCGCTATCTCCCTCCAGGACGCTGCAGCCTCCCCTACTGCTCCCACCCCCTCCCACTCCTCTAAGCTCCTCCCAGCCAAGCAGGGAGATCTCTCAAAAGCATAAGTGAGATCTAACTCCACCCCTGCCCCTTCCTTTGGATCCCATCATCCTTTCCCACTTCCAAGGTGGTCTACAGCACCTGGGAGTCTCTCCAGGCCAGTTCATACTATACCACCAAGCTCCCCTGCCTGCCTGCCTCAGGATCTTTGCTGTGTCATTTCTTCCATTTGGAATGCCCGCTGCTCTGCACCAGCCAACTCACATCTTGGACCTGAACTCAGAAAGGCCTTCCTCTCCCCCAAGAGATCTTTCTTAAACCCCCAATCTGATGCCCCCTCTTTTCTTTTCCATTCTATGTTGCTCTTCTCCTTCTAGAGCCCTTCTCCTAACTTACTACATACTTATTCTTATATTTATTTTTCTAATATCTGTCTCTTGTACCAGATATTAGTCCTGAGAAAGAACCAATGTCTTCATTTTGACCATTGGAACACAGTGCCTGGCACAAAGTAGTCGCTCAAGAAATGAATGAATGAGTTGGATATGGTGACACATGGCTGTAGTCCCAGCCACTCAGCAGGCTGAGAGAGGAGGAACATAAGCTGGAGCCCAGCCTGGGCAATACAGTGAGATCCTGTCCAAAATAAAAGATTAAAAGGGCTGGGGATATAGCTCAGTAGTAGAGTGCTTGCCTAGCATGCCCAAAGCCCTGGGTTCCGTCCCCAGTACAACAACAACAACAAAGAGAAAAAGAAATGAATGAATGAATGACGCTGAGCTGGCAGGTAGAGGGCCCTCAGCTGGAGAGAGGAGGATGTGGACGCTCCACAGAGAAAGGGAATCAGCACAGGGAGGTCTCCCAAGACAAGGACGCTGGCCCAGCCTCTCCTGGCTCCGGGTTGGAGGGGCTGGGTGGGGGGAAGAGCCCCTCTGGCAGCCCCGGGCAGCGGGGTCACCCCGAGGGCGGGGAGGCCTGCTCTGGGCTCAGTCTGCGCGGCCCGTGCGCCTGGGTGGAGAGTGGACGGGGGCGCGGGCCGGGGAGTCCTCCTCGCTGCTGTGGATTTGTATTCCTGCTGACTTTTATTTCAGGCCTTGTTTATTTCTCCTTAAAACATAGCTGCTATGCCCAGAGTCGTCCCCAAATTAGCTGCGACTGTGTAATTTTACAGCCATTACCGGGCGTTTCTGTGACTTGGGTAATAACGAGGGGACACAAACAAACAACGGCAAAGGCAGTTAGCAGAGGCCGAGCTAGGGGTCCTGGGCTCCAAGGGGACGAGTCCCAGCCCTTCCCTGTTTCCTGCCCCAGTCACCTCAGGCCCAGCGCCAGGCCCCAGGGTCTCAGAGCCCAGCCCTGAGGTCCCCCTCTCATCCCCTCCTCTGTCCCAGTAAGCAGGCCCAATCCCAGAGGCCCAGTCCCGCCCCACAACCAGCCCTTCATCCCCCTCCACAAAGGCAAACAAAGGCCCGGCCTAATTATATGATATTTCCCTTCTCTGGTGGCTAATGGCACCGGAGCGTGTGTGACATTTTGCTCTCTTTCCTCTATTATTCTTGCTTATTATCTGCGGCTGCCGGAGGCTCTGGGCTGAGGCTGGCACTGATGCCCACTCTACCCTCTCCCTCCTCCCCTTGGGTTCTGGCTCTCCACTCTGCCTGGCGTCCCCTCCTTCACTTCTCAAGAAGGACAAAGCTTGTCCCTGAAGGGAAACAGGGCAGTGGAGGGCTGGGCGGGGTGGGGCCTGCCCTGGGCTTCTGAGGTGGATGGGCTTCCCTCCGGTCAGCTGCAGCCTCACAGATCCTCTGATATGTCCCTCCCTGTTCCCTCTGGACCTCAGTTTCCCTATATCTGTACCATGAAGAGGCGGGACTTGATTCCCTAAGGTTCTTTCTGCTTTCATTTTGAAGGTCAATACCTAAAGCGCTGTGTAGTGGTGACAGAGTCACTGCAGGGATATGTGGGGAGACAGTTCTGGGTGCTGGCCTTTCGAGCACGAGGGGGTGGCCTTGGGCCAGGAGGAGAGGCAGAGCCAGGGAGCCAGGGCCGAGGAGAAAAGCTCAAGAATCCGCGTGGGGGCAGTTGTCTCAGTTTCAGCAAATACAGTCACAGAAAACACCAATTTTTTTTTCCAAGTAATCTTCATTTTTCCAAAAAATTATAAGAGCAAAACCCATCAAACTCTTTTCTCCCCTAGAGGCAGCCCCTGAGAATAGTTTGCTGTGTACTGCTGCCAATTTTTGCCAAGGGGTATCTTCTATATATTCTTACACACAGACTTTTTTAAAAAACAAAATGGGGTCATGGCATACAAATCTATCAGCCACTTTCTTTTTTCCCTCACCAATATATTGTGGACATCTTCCAGGTCAGTACGTACAGATCGATCTCGTTTTTTAATGCCTGTGGGGGTGTTCCCCGTCACCTCCGTCCCGCCACTGAAACCTCCAAGGCCGCATCGACGCACATCTGGGCTACCTCCAGTTTGGGGCTGTAGCAGTTTTTTGGAACTATAAATAATGGTCCCTGACAAGCCCCAAAGCTTCGCATCTTTAAACAGGTATTTATTCCGCTCACAGTCTGCAATTTGGCTGGGCAGCCGCAGGCTGGGCGGATTCCCAGGTGGGCTCTTGCAGGTCTGTGGTCAGCTGGAGGCCTGGCGGGGGGCTGATGGTCTCTGATGGCCTTGCCTGGGATGACTCAATGCTTGTCCACGTGGTGGTAGCAGGTTTCCCAGAGAGCAAGTGGAAGCATAAAAAGACTCAGTCTACACTTGAAGCTGGTACTTGATTACTTGTTCCACCTCTCACTGGCCACTCACTGGCCAGAGCAACTAGGACACCAGTCCAGAGTTGAGGGGTGGAGAAACTCATTCCTTTCTTTTATTTTTTGATTTTTGGGTACAGAGACGCTTAACCACTGAGCCACATCCCCAGTTCTTTTTATTTTGAGACTGGGTCTCCTTAAGTTGCTTAGGGCTTCGATAAGTTGCTGAGTCTGGCCTTGAACTTGCCTTCTTCCTGCCTCAGCCTCCCAAGTTGCTGGGATTACAGGTGTGCACCACCATGCCCAGCCTATTGCCGCTTCTTGATGGACTAAGCTGCAAAATGCCTTGGGAAATGTGGTGAATTGGGGCCACTCATCTGCCAATGAGGCTGTGACCTACAATCCTGAGATGAACACTTTTGTACCCACTTCTCTCCCTGTTATCAGACTGGCATTTCTACAGGTGCCAAAGGGGCACTACCTGGGATGCCACAGCTCTTGCAGTTTAGAAGAAGGGTGCTATTGACTGCAAAATCGTCCCTCAAAAGTTTGCATCAGTGTTCACATCTACTGACTTTCAAAACAAATTGGAGGAGGGATGGAAGAATCTTTGCAGAGCCTTCCTATCTCACAGAGAGTCCTTCCAGGATCTGTTCCAGACACTTGCCAACCAACCTCAGAAGTTCAGGAAAGAAAAAACGATGATGATCGTTGAAGAAGACCCAGAGAGCCTGACTCCCGGTTCAACTCTCTCCTGCCTCGGCCCCCAATAGCCTGGTCTTTCCCAGCCTCAGGCCTTTTGTTCAGGTCTTTGTTCCTGTTGAGGTCATTTCTCTGTAGTCCTGAGGAAGGGGTCCAGCATCATTCTTTTGCAAGTGGCTGTCCAGATGTCCCAGTCTCATGTATCAAAAAGACTTTTCTTTCCCCCATTGAGTTGTCTTGGCTCTCCTTTTGAAAATCAATTGACCATAAATGAGAAGGTTTATTTTTGAATTCTCATTTCTATTCCATTGATCCATGTCTGTCTTCATGCCAGTACTACATTGTCTTGATTACTGTAGCTTTGTAGTAGGTTTTGAAATCCAGAAGTAGGAGCCTGCCAACTTTGTTGTTTTTCAAGATTATTTTGGGTCCCTTAAATGGACTTTATTACTTAGAGCAGTTTTAAGTTCATAGTAAAATTGGGCAGAAGCCCAGAGTTCCCATAGGATCCCTACCCACACATACAACCTCCCCTACCATCAACATCCCAGCCTGACTGGTACATTTGTTACAATCTGTGAACCTACATTGACACATCATTATCATCCAAAGTCCATAGTTCACATTAAGGTCTCGCTCTTGGTATTTATTGTTCCTTCTGTGAGTTTTGACAAATGACCATCATAGTATCATATGGAATATTTTCAATGTCCTAAAAATCCTCTGTGTTCCATCTCTCCTTCCCCATAACCCCTGTCAAGCTCTGACTGTATAGTTTGCCTTTATCAGAATAATGTTATGTAGTTGGAATCATTTTACACAGCCTTTTCAGACTGGAATTTTCTACTTAGTAAAATGCATTTAATGTTCCTCCATATCTTCTCATGACTTCATCACTCTCTCTCTCTCTCTCTCTTTTTTTTTTTTTTTTTTTGGTGCTGGGGATTGAACTCAGCCTTGTGAATGTGAGACAAGCACTCTACCAACTGAACAATATCCCCAGCCCCTCACTTCTTTTTAGAACTGAGAAGTATGCCATTGTCTGGGTGTACTACAGTTTATATCCATTCCCCTATTGAGAGGTATCTTAGTGGGGCTGGGCATGTGGCTCAAGCTGTAGCGCGCTCGCCTGGCATGCCCCAGGCTCTGGGTTTGATCCTCAGCACCACATAAAAATAAAATAAAGATGTTGTGTGAGGAAAAGATTAACATTAAACAGAGACGAGTGGGGGGAGAGAAAGGGAGAGAGAAGGGAAACTGTATGGAAATGGAAGGAGACCCTCAATGTTACACAAAATTACATATAAGAGTTTGTGAGGGGAAAGGGGAAAAAAAAAACAAGGGAGAGAATTAAACAACAGCAGATGGGGTAGAGAGGGAAGATGAGAGGGAAGGGGAGGGGGGATAGTAGGGGATAGGAAAAGTAGCAGAATACAGCAGTCATTAATATGGTATTATGTAAAAATGTGGATGTGTATCCGATGTGATTCTGCAACTTGTATTTGGGGCAAAAATGGGAGTTCATAACCCACTTGAATCAAATGTATGAAAGATGATATGTCATGAGCTTTGTAATGTTTTGAACAACCAATAAAAATAAATAAATAAATAAATAAAAAGATGTTGTGTCCACCGAAAACTAAAAAATAAATATTAAAAAATTCTCTCTCTCTCTCTCTCTTTCTCTCTCTTTAAAAAAAAAGAAAAAAGAAAGGTATCTTAGTTATCTACAAGTTTGGGCATTTATGGAAAAAGCTACTATAAACATCCACACATAGGTTTTTGTATGAACACAAATTTCCAATTCATTTGGATAAGTGGCCAGGACCCCTAGGGCTAGATAGTACGGTAAGAGTACATTTACTTTTGAAGAAAATCAAACCATCTTCCAAAGTGGCTACACCATTTTGCATTCCTTCCAGCAGTCCCTGACATTTTCATAAAAATTTTAGGCTCATCTTATCAGTGTCTTCAAAAGGCCATCTGAGATTTTGCTAGAGATTGTATTGAATCTGTAAATCAATTGAAGGAGTATCGCATGCTTAAATTATTAAGTGTTGTCTTCCAATCCATGAATATGGGATGTCTTTCTGTTTATTTCAATCTTCTTTAATTTCTTTTAGAATGTTTTGTAGTTTCCAGGGAAAGCTTACATTTATTCCTAAGGATTGTGTTCTTTTTGAAGCCATTATAAATGGAATTGTTTTCTTAATTTTATTGTTCAATGCCAGTGTAGAGAAATACAATTCATCTTTTGCATGTTGATCTTATTCCTCATGCTCTTGATTATTTAGTCCAAAGTTTCCCAAGTGTATCTGACCAGAGGAACTCTTGCTTTAAGTAACTTTGATTAATATTCCTCAGATTTAATATTCTAACCATCCAGCCTTACACAATTCCCTATACTTCTTCCAGTGATCCACGTGGTCACATGCTTTCAAGCTCTGTTCATGCTGCACCCCTACAGGAAATGTCCTCCCCACCTAGACTGCTTGGAAACTGTCTGTGCCCACTCGAGTCTCCCTGCTCTGTGTCTCTTTCTCTGATGCCCACCTCTTCTCTCCACCCTTGGACCACCACTTCATCTGCTGGTTTTTCCTCTCTTTATTCATCTGTCTCCCTCTTAGGGCAGGCTGTGAAGACCTTAAGTGCCAGGCTCAGAGCAGGCAGCTCGGATATTTGTGACATGAAGCATTGACTGAAGGACTGACAAGAGGGGAAGGTAGGTACTGAACCCCTGTCTGCTCCTCACCCTCCTATTTCTCTGCCTCTCTCTGCCTCCTGTGTGCCTTGATTTCCTGGCTTGTTCTTGGTCCACAGACTCCATGCAGGGCCTAACATAGTCCTGGATCAGGCTCTGCCCAGGACCAAGCCTCTAGTCACCCTTTGGCCTGGTAACTCCTGTCCTTCCAGTCACCCTTGGCTCTAGCCAGAGAGGGAGCTTATTGGAAGGGCTCAGGGCTTGCTCTCCCATCTCCAGCAAAGTGGCTGACCTGAGAGTTTGGATCTATCCTTCTTTGTCTCTCTGAGCCTGCTTTTGCTCACTGTCTGCCAATGTCTGGAGGACAGATAGGGCATGGCAAATTGCCCCACGTGTCTATCAGACTGAGATAACATTCAGTGAGCACCAGAGATAGAAGCCCCAAGACACAGGGGACAGGTGATGTGCTGATCATATGCCTAGTATGCAACTGTCGTGAGGTTGACATGCTTCTTGAGCTGGTTTGGGAACCAACCTGGGGAGGTCACCAGGCCGTTTCCATCCAGGCCAGCCTCCTCCCACCTCCTCCACATCTTCTTTCTCCTTCGGGGGCCCTTCCCTTAGGGCCTGCGCCCATGAGCTACACCTGCTCCACATACATCCCCTCAGTCCTGCCTTTCCATGAGTTCTCACAAGATAGAGCTGGGTTTCTAGTAGCCTCTCCTGGATCCTGGCCTCCTTGCTGGACACACTGGAACATTTAGTTCCATTGTGGTATACAGCAAATGACAAGAGACACTTTTAGTATAACACTGTGCACCAGATAGCAGTGTCTTTATGCTCATCCATCTCATTTTATCCTCACAATCATATGGACTTAGTGTGATTATTATCCTCATTTTGCAGAAGAATAAATGGAATCTCAGCCCTTGGGAGAATCTTGCTAAGATCTCACAGGCATGATTTGCCTCTGTGTGCACTGCACTGCCTTAGGTCAGCCCATTTCAGCCCCAGAATGCAATGGAAGGATTGATCTTGGGAAGCACTGAAGGAGAGATTGAAGGATTAGTTAAGTGAGATGACCTAAGTTCCCTTATCTTGAACCCTTATGATCCTGGCCCATAGTAGATGCTCAATAAATATTGACCAGTGAGTCAGGTGCAGTGATGCATGCCAGTAATCCCAGTGGTTTGGGAGACTGAGGCTGGAGGGTCACGAGTTAAAAGTTAGCCTCAGGAATGGTCAGGTGCTAAGCAACTCAGTGAAACCCTGTCTCTAAATAAAATACAAAATAGGGCTGGGGATGTGGCTCAGCGGTCAAGTGCCCCTGAGTTCAGTCCCCGGTACCCCCCACCAAAAAAAATACTGACCAGTGAATAGCAACAGGAACAAATCCAGAGGGAGCCTGAGGCTATGGTCCCAAGCCCACAATTGAGACATGGTGCCAGTGGTATGGAGATGGTGCACTGGCCCATGGTGGTGGTGCCCTTGCTGGCCTTATGGGGCACCTAGGCTGTTTCCCCAGTCCTGCCCATCAGAGGAGCCCTCGGCCAGCCAGCCAGGGAGTTCCGCAGCCTGGAGATGGGCTCCTATCTCCCTGCGCTCCTTGGGAGAGAGGCGCTATCAGAAAACACTGCTTTGAAAGCCCTGACTGTCAAATGTATTCCCATCAAAAGGGCGGAAAGGCAGGCTGCCCCCAGCCTGCTTCACCCTGGCAGGCTCGGCTGGCTCCCCACGATGACTGGCGGGTGTGTATTTTAAAATATCTAAATGCAGCTGAAAATAAAAATTATTTACGCTCCCTAGCCAAGCTGGCAGCGTTTTGAAGCACACGCTGACGGTGCCTCTCCCTCCGCCTCTCCCTCGCTGATAAAGGGCCGTAAACAAGGCTGACGCGTTCGTAATAACCTTTTTCTTCCTCTCCTTCCTCCCTCTCCTGGGCTCCCGGCTTAGCCTCTCACTCACAGGCTATGAGGGATAATTTTTTTATTATTCTGCCATTAGCAGAGAACGGAGAGTTTGATGGTGGGAATAAAACATCCAATGGTTCAGAAAGAGAGGGCCAAGAAACAAGCAGGCAACTTTTATTTTTTCCACGTCAGCAGGGACCGTTGGGGTGTCACCCTACAGGGCCCCAAATTTATCTTCCCATATCCCTAATATTCCACCTCCTGCGGCTCCATTTCATTTCCCACTTTCTTTCCCAAAGGGGTCAGGGTCAAGTCCCACGGGGAAGGGGGACTGGGTTTTCCCACCAGATTCCTGATGGAGCCTGGACTCAAGTGGAAGGTGGCATGGATATTCTCTGGACATGGAGTAGGGGCCCCACGTGGCCTGGCCCCAGCTCATGAGCAGGTATGGGTGCTGCCCTCGGCAAACTTCTGTTGCTATGAAGAGGAGGCCAGCAGGGGTCTTTGGAACAGCTTTGATTGAGGATGCATCGGGGAGAGGCCGAGCAGAGCCTTGGAGGAGCTGAAGGTGACAAGATGGGAGTCCCAGGAGCATACCCCAAAGCACTGCAGAGGTGAGCGGCCCGGGATCCACAGACCTCCACAGCAGAACCGTGGCACTAGGGCAGGGGAGTGGGGGGCTGCTGGGGCCACAGGAGACCAGGCCTTCCAGGGGGTGTGGGAGGAGGGTATGAGGCACCCGCTCCATACAAAGATCCTTTCCAGGGAGCCTGGATGAAGAAACCTGTGGCTTTTGGGGCCCGTGGAGCTACAACTGAACCTAGAGCCATACATCCTGGTCCTAGAACTGGGGCCACAGGCCACACCCTTTTCTCTAGCTAAGTGACTGGCCAGGACATTTCTCTTCCCATGGGGACAAAATCCTCCTCTGCAGCCACCCTAACTCACTGCCTCCGGCACTCCAGAGCGCCGCAGGCACTGCTGGAGACTTGGCTGGGTCCCCCAAGTGCGCCCTCTCCAGGGAATGGCAGCAGAGTGGAGGGGGCTGACCTCCCCACTGGAGGAAGCCCAGGCCTCTCCTAGAAGGTGCCCCCACCCTCAAACAGGGGTGTCCCTAGGCAGGACACCCAGGCCACACTGCCCTCACCGAGAGCTGGTTGCAGCACTGGGTGCTGTGGGGGCCTCCTGCACGGGGTGACTAGAGAGGGCTTTGCGGAAGAACATGGGCCCCAGAGAGGAGGGGCAAGGAGAGGGTCCTGGCCCTCACCTCGCAGCTCCAGAGGCACTGCCCGCTCTGTGCTCATCGCCACAGTCTCCAGCAAATGACAGGAACAGGACTGGGGAAGGGGCACTTTTGCCAATTCTTACAAAGTCACCTGAACACCTAGAGTGGAACGTGGGCAAGCTGGGCGGGGAAGCTGGGGAGCTGGGAGGAGAAGTGGGTCCCGAGAAGCCAGGGGCTGCAAGGGAAGCACGCCCTCTCTTGCTGGGGTTGGGGGCAGGCCCCGCACGTAGCACGCGTGCTCCCAAGACACAGTGAGGCTCCCAGCCCAGGTGACGCGGGGTGGTGGTGAGAGGTGGCCAGCGGGCATGGGGCCTGCTCTGCTCTATCTCCTCAGAACACAGCTGTCGCACCTTGGCCAGACCTGTCACCCCCAGTACACAGTGGCTTCTGGGTACTGGGAAGTGGCCAGCCGTTGACCCCTGTCTGGACGTGATCCCAGTGCAGCTGCCCATTCCCCTTTGCAGATGAAGAGCCCAGAGGTGAGTCTGCTTTCACAGCCCATGGGAGGTACAGGACGTGACATCGGTGATGGGCTTTGTCCTTCTGAGGGTGGCCACAGAACGGGAGCAGACTCCATCTCCCCTGCCCCTCCTACCCTCGCTGTACAACATCCTTTCTTCTCACCATCAAAGGGACATCTGTCTCTCTGTGGGAGGGAGACCAGCATCCTGGGAACACACTCTGGGCTTTGATGTCCAGCTCAGCCAACTTGGCCAGGCCAGCAGCAGCCCCTCCACCCCTTGCCGCTGCCCGAGGGCTGCTGATCTGCTGTCCTCTGAGCCTCCTCCCTGCGTCTCCTCTGTGCCTCTGCCCAGCTCTGCTCTCTCTGTGGCCCTGGTCCCTTGAACCAGCTTGGCCAGGAAGCGCACCCCCTGCCTGCACTTGATCTGGATGGGCTCCCACCCCCCGGGGACTGACTCTGCCCCTGCCGGAGACCCCTCAAGACCCATTGTCCCATCATCTGCCTGTGTGCCATCCCATGTGTGTGCATGTATGTGTCTCTCTGTTCCCCAACCTGCAGGAGGGAGACCCCAGGTCAGGGCCTGAGGCCCCCCCGCCCCTCCACTAGGACTCCTTTGCTTCCTTGCTGTGTCCCTGGCAGAGCAGGCCAGGGCCAGCTCCAGTAAGAGAGCAATGGCTGCTGGGCCCTGAGGAAGTCACAGAACCTGGAGAAGCAGGTGGGGAGAGGAACTCTGGAGCCCAGAGGAGCCCTGGGAGCTGGGAGCACGATGGGGCAGAACCCAAGAGAGCTGCGGCCACCCAGCTCCTCAGTCCAGGCCCATGCTCGTCCCCAGAGTGGGTAGCTGGCCTGCCAGGGCAACAGGACAAGATGGGGAGGGTGAGCTGGCCTTCCGCCTGGCTCCCATCATCCTCTCTCCCCCAGCAGGCCGTGCGCATTGCTAGCAGAGGGGCGGGAGGAGACAGGTGGTTCCTTGAAAGGCAGGAGGCCCCGGAAGGACAGGCCTGGCCTCCCCAAGATGTGCCTGGGGCCTGCTCCACTCTGAGTTAGCAGATGGGAGACCTCCCCGGTGGGTGTCAGTCACTCCCTGAGCCTGTCTCCCCAGGCTCTCCTTTGCCCTCTCTGAGCAGTGGGACCAGGGTTCTGTGGGGTCTGGGATGGGGACAGATGTGAAGGGATGGAGGCCGCCCCAGTAGCCTACGCTCTGGAGATTTCAGGCTTCATTGAGAGATGTGAGCATCCAGAGGAGGGAGGTGGTGCACCCAGATTCTCAGCAGGACCCGTCTAGGCAGGATGATGCTCTCCTGCTCTCCCAAGAGAAAAGTGGCCCAGGTCGGGGGCAGTGTGAAGTCTCTTTCTGAACATGTCTACACTGACTGTAGGCTGTAGGGACCCAGGGGACAAGTCCAGGATCAAGAATGTCAGGCAGTTGGGTAAGGTGGCTCACACCTGTAATCCCAGAAGCTCGGGAGTCTGAGGCAGGAGAAGGAAGAGTTCAATGCCAGCCTCAGCAACTTAGCCAGACCCTAAGCAGCTCAGGGAGACCCTGTCTCTAAATCAAATACAAAAAAAAATGGCTGGGGATGTGGCTCCGTGGTTAAACTCCCCTGGGTTCAATCCCTGGTACGAAAAAAAAAAAAATGCCAGACAAAGAGCATTAGTGTTTACAGGCACAAGGATACAGAAGTCTCTCGCACACCCCTGCACACCCCTGCACATGCCTGCACAGGATTGGACAATTCACACAAGCTTGTTGGCATGTACACACCTCATATGTATGTGCACACTTGTTAGACACACATGATCATAGACACAAGCACACCTGGGCACATATTAAACACTCGTATTTGCATACCACACACTTACCACTCACACGACCTTGGCCTACCCACCCCAGGCACAGATCACACCTCCTTCCCTTTGTCCACAAACCCCTCACCATCGTGGTCCCAATGCAGAGAGAACCCTCCACACTCCTCCACTGTGCTCGTAACTGTCCTGACTCAGCCACATGCATCAAGCAAGCGCAGCCCCAGCCTCCCATGCTGACTCCTCCCTTTTAAGCCTGAGGACCGCAGTGGACAGGGACGGTAAGAAGCAGGGAGATGAGCAGACTGCTCTCCCATTTTATAGATGGGGCCATCGAGGATCCAACAGAGCAGGACGGGCCTTTTGTGTCTGCTCTTCCTAGGCCAGCCTCTTTCTGCTGAAGGGGACACCCAGAAGTTCCACTTCTAACTGGATGAGGGCCAGGCCCCTTCCAGAGAGAAGCAGCAGGACACAACCCCGTCTGCTACTGGTCGTGGTGGATGAAGAGGATCAGGGAAAGTGGTGATGGCGGCCAGTTCCTCCTGGAGGAGACACTGACCAGAGCAAAGGCGAGGACTGGGAATGTGCAGGTGCCAGTGACAACAGCGAGCCCTCGACCAGGCACACCGAGGAATGGAGGAGGACAGCCCTGGCAGGGGGGCCTGGGCTTGAGCCAAAGGGACCTGGAGCCAGCCCGAGGCCTTGTGCTGTGGCAGGAGCCCCTCCTGGCCTGCCAACAGCCTTGACCTCCACAAGACCATCTGTGAGAGAACCTGCAGCCTCAAACTGAGAGCCAAGATGGGGAGGAGTCTGTCCAGCGCAGGGCGCGGCCCAGGGGACACTGCTCCTGAAGGGCACAGGCCAGGCCCTGTCTGGGCCCGGAGGCTGCCCTGCAGGTGAGGCCCACTTTGCCCACCCTCAGATGGGTGGTACTCTGGAGCCACCGATGCTCCTGCTCAAGGACATCTTTATATCAGTAGGACTTTATTATTTGAGTAGTGGTCACTACACCCCCACAATTCACTTTTTCCATTGGTTAAGGTGACTTAGGAGGGTCCCAGCTGTGAGTCCCAGGGAGGCAGCAGCTCCTGCTTTCTGGGTTGGGCTTAGATCTATTGAGGACCCAGGTTCAGGGGCAGGCTGAGGGTATTACCCTCCTGGACCCTCCTTAGTTGAAATCTCTGAGGGAGGGGTGTCTAGAGGTCGAAGGTCAAACCATTTTAAAGAGCAGGTTGGTCAAGGATGCCTTGGGGGACTCCAGGTTTTATGCGTCTTATAGTTTGTGTATCAGTCTTTTGTTATTATTGCCGATGTTCTATTTGTTCCAAGTAAATATCTGACATCGTCCAGGGCAGAGGATTCGGCTGATGAAATGCTCCACACAGTGTCTTCCCCTGAATAGGCCTGAAATGCTGGCACCGTCACAGAGCACACAGCACACGTTGTATGTAGATATGCATGCGTGAGCTCGAGGTGAGGCAGGACGGTTCCTTGCTGCCTGCTCTGGGCCCCAGGAGAGAAAGAAGGTCCAAGAGACAGACCAAAAGGACCTCACCTGTCCCAAGCGGCTTGGGAGCAGGTAAGGGAATATGGTAGGGGATGGGGACAATGCGCAGGGCTGTGCCCAGGCCAGTCAGAGCCTTGGAGGCTACAGGCCTCAGCAGAATCCTGAACAGAGGAATGTGGGTGCATCTTTTGGGGACCAGAATAGACCCCGGATGATCTCATGCCCTCCATGGGCCTTGGGCTCTTCTGAGGACCAAGGCAGACATCAGTGAGCCTCGGGGGTTCAAGCCTTGGAGGCCCCATCCCTGCAACCCAGGCTTGGCAGCCTTAGTGGGTCTCCCTCAAGACTAGGCGCTCCTGGGGCTGAGAAGGGGCCTCCCTTGAAGGCAGGTGCTGGGGAGGCCCCGCCTGGCTGGACAGTGAATGGGCCCGGAGGCCATAAATCCCGGTTCAGGAAACCAGCCCCGCCTGGCTCTGCAAGGGCACTTAATTTAAACCACTGCTGTCACAACAGCTTTGTGGCCTACTCGCCTGGGCCTGTGGGATTTATGGCCCCGGAGAGACCATCTCGTTCCTCAGGCACTGGCTGAAGGCCCGGTCCCACCCAGCCATAGCCAGGCCCGGTCCCAGCAGAAGCCCTGCCCCTGAGGGTGTCCCACTGAGAGCAGCCCTTCCACCCTTCCCAGGGCCCCCGGGCCTCTGCACCACTGGTAAACATGTCCTGGATGCTGACAGGGCATGGGGAGGGTTCTGAGATGGGACACCAATGTGCCTCTGCCAAACTTCTACGTGGGATGTGCTGGGGCTTCCTCTCTCTCTCCTTTTGAGCCTCCTGCCCTGTCCTGCCTCTCATTCCTTACGGACCTCCTTGGGAGGCTGCGGCAGACCCTGCTCACACCAGGTCAGGGGGCAGGACGTCCATTGACTGCCGCGGGCCTGGGTCCCAGAGCTGCCTCCTTCCGCATCCAGATGAAGTTCTGCCAGGGCTGGTAATCAGGCTGGATTACCTGAGTAATCCTCCCTGCCCCAGGGCTCCATGCCTGCTTCTAAATGAGGAATGATGATGTCTCCTGACCTTGGGGCCAAAGCAGAGTGAGGAGGAGTACTCACATTTTACTCATGTCTCCTAAAAATCACAGGAACTCTCCAAGGCCTCCCCTGCCCCCAATGACTTCCTACCACCTGCTGTGCCCTTTACAACCACCAGGAGTCAAAGGACTAGTCCACGCAGGGCTTCTGTTCAGAACCAGGCAAGACTGGATTTGAATCCACATCCCTTGCTGTGTGTCCTTGGGCAAGATGCTCAGCCTCTCTGAGCCCATTTTTCCATTTTTGAAATGGTGACATATAGGTCGGATGGAAGGATTCTTTGAGGTGAGAACCTAAAGCATCTGACCCAGAGGCTGACTCACCATAGGTGCTCAGGAACACTGAAGTTTGGTGGAATCACTGGGACTCCTTCCCAGTGGAGGGCCACCGAGAGCAGGTGAAAGCAGCTGAGCCTCATCCCCTTCCGTCCTGTGACACGTCTGGCAGGATGGGCACTGCACTGCTTTCTAGGGGCAGAAACTGGGTAGGCTGGGGCTGCTCCAGGTTCTGACCCAGGTCCTGGAGGCCTCCGGAAAGGCCACCCCCCGAAAGGCCTCTTATTGTCTGTCCTCTCCCAAGTCCAGCAGCTGGGTCAGGCCCGCTGGCCTGAATGCCTGGGCTGACTCAAAAGAGGCCTAAGCCCACCCCGCCCAGATCCTCCAGGCCACAGTCCCAGTTGACCCAAGACTAAGACCAGAGTCAGCGAAGTGGACGGAGTCAAGGCCCAGAGCCTTCTCCTCAGGCCCGAGGCCCAGGCCAGCTGGTCTTGCCTGCTGCACGGACCACCTGCCTCTCCCGACAGAGGAGGAGCCCCTGTGGGTAGGACCTGGGATCTCTCAGAGCCAGCTAGCCACCTGCCAGTTGGATCACGCCTTGAACCCCTGACCCTGCACGCCCAGCCCTGGGCAGTCTGCTGAGGAGCCAGGGAAGGAGCTGGTGGTCTCTCTCCTGGACCTGGGAACAGCAGGGGGAGCTGGGCCAGAGCTGGGGCTGGAGGACCCAGAGGATGAGCATCAGAGATGGTAAAGGAAGAAAAATCTGTGGGTGCAGAGGAGCAAGGACCTGGGGGTTGGAGGGAAGTCAGGCATTCTTCATGAGGAGCTGCCCACTGAGGGAGCAAAACGTATTGGCCCATTTCACAGATGAGGCCAGTGGAGTCTGGAAGGGACAAGAAGTATACTTAAGGGGCCAGGCGTGGTAGCTCACGCCTGCAATCCCAGCAGCTGGGGAGGCTGAGGCTGGAGGATCACAGGTTCAAGGCCAGCCTCAGCAACTTAGTGAGACTGAAAGCAACCTAGAGAGACCCTGTCTCTTAAAAAAAAAAAAGGGCTGGGATGTGGCTCAGTGGTCAAGCGCCCCTGGGTACAACCCCTGGTACGAAAAGAAGAAGAAGAAGAAGAAAACGACGATGACTTAAGGGGCTGGTGATCTGAAGCATAGCTGGAGCCACAACGTTGGGACCAGCAGTGTTCAGGCTAAGGAGGGGGTGATGGGAGCCAGGGGTTGGGGGGAGCAGAAAGGAGTCCTCAAAGCCCCGGGCGGGAGGAGTTTGTCTTTGCCCTTCCCTGACCCTTCACATAGCAGGGGACCGGGAAGCCTTGGGGAAGACTTTGGGGTCACAGAAGGGCCCCCGTAGGTGGTGATGGTTCCTCAAGGCCCGGCCTCCACCCCCACAGCTCTGGGAGGCTGGGGAGGAGGGGCCGCCCCAGCCCCTCTAATAGATTCCTCTTTGATCATGTTTTTGTGACCTTTGTAAAAGGCAATTTAAATTCTAATTGTCCTGTGAGTACCAAAGGAATCAATTAGAGACAAGAGCCGCTAATTGTGCGGGGGGGGGGGGGGGGGGGGGGGGGCAAGTGGGGGGCAGGAGGTGCAGTGAGGAACAGGCGCCCCACGCCCCAGCAACCGTCTGGAGCCTCCAATCCGCCTCTCCTCCCTAGTCTGGGGTGGAGGTTGCCAGGGTCCTCCCCGCCCAGGCAGTCTCCCGAGGCCACGGCGCAATGCTGAGGGGACGGCCCCCGGCCCCACAGGCCGCACCTGCCCGAGGCCCACCTGGAGCCCGAGGAAGCTGTGGCCACCCCTGCGGCAGCATCTCCCGCACCCCCTCTGCTGCCCCTGCCCTCCCCCTTGGAGCTGTGGCTGTCCCTCCCCGCCAGTGGCCCCTGAGGAGGCAGGCAGCCTCACCTCACCCAGGACGGGCACACACTGGACACGTCCTCACGGCAGGGCCGGCTGCACCATGGACTCGCTCTTATTTGTGCCTGGTGTTTAGAGCTGGGCTGGGCACGGCAGATGGTGCTCCTTGCTCTGCTCTTCCTTGCAGGGGTCCTGCATGGCTCAGAGGGACAGTGGTCATGAGCAGGGTGCCTCAGTCTGGCCTTCAAGGCCACTGTCAAGGCCCTCGCCCATTCCCGGGCCTCCCTCAGGTCCCCTCAGCCAGGCAGCACCACTGGTCCCTAGGCCCCTGGGGCTCAGTCATAGCTCTGCTCACAGAGAAGACTCAGGTCTCAAAAAAGCCTTAGTCCAACCCTTCCTGAGCCTCAGAAGTCTCTCTTTGGTGTGTCTGATAATGGTTAGGTTATAACATGTCATTCTATTTTTTGTTGTTGTTGTTGTTACCGGGGATTGAACTCAGGGGCACTCGACCCCTGAGCCACATCCCCAGCCCTATTTTGTATTTTATTTAGAGACAGGGTCTCACTGAGTTGCTTAGCGTCTCACTTTTGCTGAGGCTGGCTTTGAACTTGCAGTCCTCCTGCCTCAGCCTCCCGGGCCGCTGGGATTACAGGCGTGTGCCACCGTGTCCGGCAACGTGTCATTCTCTTGTGAGGATGAAATGACATAATATATGTAAAGCCCCTGGAGTAGGGCTTGGTACACAGTAAGCACTCAATAAATGTTATTCATCACAAACATCCATCATCCCCTCCATGTGTCCATCTTACCTACTTTCCCCCAACACTACATACGAAGCATGCGTTAGGATCGTCCCTCCACAGTCTCTCCACAGACAAGTGCCCCCCCCCCCAGAGCAGGAATGTAAAGCTTGCCCCATGACCCAGTACAAAATAGATACCAATTAATTGTCATTATTCTGTACTGATTCCCTACAGCCTGAATGCTGGACTCCCTGGGGTCTTCTCACAGGGTCAGCCAAGTATGCATCCCAATAGCAACACCTCACCTGGCTCAGGCGCTCACTCGGGACACTCCAGGGAGGAGAAAGGGGAATGGGAACAAGAAGGCCTTACCTCAGAACCTCTAGCTGCAGAGCCCAGGAAAACCTGCTCCCATGGCCTGTGGCCAGGACCAGGGCTCAGTATGTAGCCAGGAACAGGGCTCAGAGTGTGACCAGGGTCAGGGCTCAGTATGTGACCAGGACTAGGGCTCAGTGTGTAAACCAGCTCAAAACTCAATCTGTTACCAAGGTTGGGATTTAGTTCCGAGTCTGAGCCTCAATCTCCTTTTTTTCCTGTTTGACAAGCAGGCATGTGGCCTGACTCCCAGATTTTTCCAGGCAGACAAGGTATGAATTGTTGAGTTTGAATGCAGTAACTTCCTCTCTCCCATATCCTCCTGGTTATCTGAAAGGTGTTTTGTTTTGTTTTGTTCTTTTTGTACCAGGGATTGAAGCCAGGGGTGCTTAACCACTGAGCCACATCCCCAGCCTAAGTTGCTGAGGCTGGCTTGAACCTGCGAACCTCCTGCCTCAGCCTCTCAAGCCTCCAGGATTACACACGTGTGTGCCACCGCACCCAGCTTGATATGTGTTTGACCAGAAGAAAATCTTGGCTGCTGGTGTGAAGGTGCTGCCGGGATCCTTGCAGCACTTATGACCCATGTCCTGAGAGCAGGGCCACCAGCTAGCTGTGGCAATGTGGACCAATCATCTGCCTTCCTCAGGCCCCCCTTTCTTCTGAAAGACCCTGGAGACACCTCACCAACAACCTTACATGATGCACACTCCCTGAAAGCCTGGTCCCCCCTGTGGTCATCAGGATCAGCCAAAGGTACTTGGTGGGCACTGGCCTGGACCTCCTTGGGAAATCGACCTGAATGTTTTCTCACTGAGATTTAAGCTGCCACCTCGCAGCCCCCATCTCCACCATAGCCCTGTCCATCATGCTCCCAACTGCAACCAGAGTGGCTGTCAAGTGTGAATCTGGCCATGTCACTTCCCAACTGGACCTACATGGAGCTCAGGGAAGAAGACTGAGCAGCCCTCTGGGCTCCTGTGCTTTGCAACCATGAGGGAGGGGGCTCTCCAGCAGAGTGGAGGCCGTGTGAAGACAGAGGGGTCGAAGCCCAACCCTTAGACTCTTTTTGAGTTTTTTGGTACCAAGGATGGAACCCAGGGGTGCTTAACCACTGAGCCACTGCCCCAGCCCTTTTTTAATATCTTACTTAGAGACAGGGTCTTGCTGAGTTGCTTAGGACCTTGGTAAATTGCTGAGGCTGGCTTTGAACTTGTGATCCTCCTGCTTCAGCCTCCTGCTTCAGTCGCTGGGATCACAGGCATGTGCCACCACGCAGGCTCCAACACTTAGATTCTTAAGGGAGTGAGGGGAGACACCTGCAAAGGAAAGTGAGGCATGAAGGGAAATCCAGCAGCCAGTGCATATCATGGAAGCTGCAGGAAAACACGAGAAGAGTGGAGGCCAGTTCGATCCCTCACTGGGTTCGGCAACTTGGAAGTTGCTGGTGACCTCAGTGAGGCTGGTGATCTCAGGGGTAGGAAATCAGAGACGGGCAGTGAAGGCAAACAACTCTTTCAAGAAGCAGAACTGGGACAAGACTAGCCATGGCAGAGCAGGGGGCGAGCAGAGGTCAAAACCCAAGCACCCTCAGCCTGGGTGCTGTCCCACACCTGGTCCACTCTCCCCACCCTACCTTTCTGCACCTGGCTCCCAACACTTGCCCTTTAAGACTCATGCTGGGGGAGGTGGGAGGGCAGATGTAAAATAGATGGTCAAGTTCAGAGGAGAGAGGTCCAGAAATAGTCCAGACTAGCTCAAGGTCATCCATAGCCAGCCAGTTCCAGGGCAGGGATGCAGGTCTCCCAGCTCCTGCTCCCCTGTTCCCCATCTTTGGGTTGGTAGCCTTCGCTTCCCGGGCCTCAGGAGGAAGGGGGAGGCAGGAGGGAGCCGGAGGGGTGGAGGACGGAGGCTCCTTAGGCTGTGAGGAGCCGGGCAGGCTCTAACAGGGAGGCACTGTTCATTCAACCAGGGTGCCATCAAGGTCCAGAGCTGGGAATCCGTGACAGTTCCAGGTCCCAGACCTGCCCCCACCTTGCCAAGCGATGCGGGGCTCTTCCCTGTCATACTGAAGCTTCTGAGCCCCTATTTGTGACCAGACGAAGGTAAACCAGCTGCCCCCAGGGCCTTCCTGCCACTTCTGCTGAGAGGTGAGAGGCAGGGTCCGCCGCTTCTTGGGAGCCAGGGCAGGGCCGGAGTGAGGCTGCGCCACGTCCTGGCCCTGCTGTCTTGTGTGGAGGACACGAGGACACGGCTGTGAAATGTAAGTAAAACCCAGGGCTAATTTCCTCGGTCAGAAGGAGGAGGCATCGCGGCGTTTTCAAACCCTAATTAAAGCCGCTCGGGCAGTGTAACACCAAAATCAGCTCCAAGATCAATATTGCTATTCATTTAGAAGTGTAACGAGGTTAGAGAGGTGAGCAAAGGAAATAATTAACTCATTTGCAGCCTTTTTAAACAGAAACAGTCATTTTAATCTCCAGGGTAATTAGCTATGCTCTGTCCATCAATCATGACGGTGGCCATTATTTTAAATATTTGATTCATCAAGGAAGGAGGGGTTACAGCACCCCGCCTAGCCCCCAACACTGGCCCCAATTCTGGAATGGCACCTGGGTGGGCATGGGGAGCACACCTCTCTCGGCATTCTAGGCCAGCACCCACCCAGAGGGACTGGTGGGAGGGGCTGGCCACATAGGCGTCCCCAGGTGGGCAGGTCTGCAGGTACAGGAACAATTCTCTCTCCAAGCTTGGATCCTGCGAGATGACAGGCCCTGCCCTAGACTTGGAAGCCTTAGGGACTTGGAACAGAATGTTCCAGGCGCTACTGATAACTTGCTAAGACCCGGCCACCTTCTCTGTCAGTCCTAGGTCGTGTTGGATGCCCGCAGAATTAGACAGTTCACTGGTTCCAAGTGCCCAGGGGCCTCCGGCCACTGGAGGGCAGCAGAACCCCAGGGACCCCTGAGCCCAAGGGCTGGGCTGTCCAGAAGAGGGCGGCGGCTGAGCCGGAGCTGTGCCCTTTGGAAAAGGCTCAGCTGCTCCTGATGGGAAGTCTCCTCTGGCACCACCTCTGAGGCCGACTCCAGCGGGTAGGCAGATAGCAATTGCTGTCCCCATTTAGCAGATGAAAATTGAGGCCTCAGAGAGGGTCAGGACCTCCCCAGACCTCATGACCCGTGCTCAGCCCTTATGCCAGGTTGCCATGGCTCAGTCCTGAGACTTAAAGAGGGGACATTGTGGCAGGAGGAGGACAAAGGTGACCCAACTGTCCTCTGCTACGCCCAACCGCCCGAACTTTGTCATCTTCACCAGACAAAAGGATCCCCCAAACCACTGGCCCATCCCCTCACATTCCAGATGGGAAAACTGAGGCTCATGAAGAGGCAGAGTATTGCTCTACGGATCTTCTCATTATTTTGTAAGCACAGAATTTCTGACCTAAGGACCTTCTGATGCATCAGGAGGAAACCTTGTAAACAGATGGTGACCACAGAATGGGCCGGGAGAGTTGCAAGACAGGTCAGGGCAGGAGCCAGGGAGCCCAGCAGAGGAACACACACCGGGCAATCAGGGCAGGCTTCCTAGAGGAGGGGGCCTCAGCTGAATCACAACAAAAGGCAGAGAAGAGCATTTCCGACAGGAGGAGGCACAGAGAAGAGGGCAAGGAGGCCAAGGAGGCCAAGGAGGTAGGAATCAGGCATGGGGGACCACGGGCCATGGCAGGAGACTGGAACGGGAAAAGGGACAGGCTTAGAGGGTGGCCATGAGCTGGAGATGGGGTCCGGAAGTTGAACCTAAGATGTTGCAGCATGGACCGTCACTGCCCTGCTGAGCCCCCATCTGTCTGCTCTGAAGCAGCTGCCCCTAGCACCAGTGGACACGCCCTCTGAGCACGGTGATGTCACTCTACCATCCTTGGTGCTGTCTTCCTTTCTGGGGCCCAGGTGAGGAAAGTCTGGGCTGGCAGAGGTGGGGAGAAGGTCCTGGGAGTTCTGGGCACAGGGAAAGGAGAGAGGGTGAGAGGGACCGCCAGGTCAGCCGTCAGCTCACCCTCACAGCCCTCCTTTTCAAGACTATCTGGGTCAGGGCAGCCGGTCCTCTCTGCCCTGTGCCAGAACAGCACTGAAGACTCTTCTTGTATGCCTCCAGCTCTGGGGAGCTCACCCCTCAAACAGCTGTCACGGGGAGAAGTTCCCTGTGGCTGTTGAGTGCCCTCTCTTCTCTGTCGTCACTGGCTCTGTCCCTGGGATCCCCCGAGAGCCTGCTTCAGAGTCTTCCTGGGCCATCCCTTGGGCCTGCGGGACTGGATCCACTGGGCAGGAAAGAGAACAAGATGGTCAGTCACTGAGGAGCAACCCAGAAAGGCCAGGGAGCTTGGGTGGGTGGCCCAGCTGGCCCAGAGTTTGTGGGGAGCCTTCTGATCCTCCAGATTGAGGGGGAAAGGAAGGATGGCAAAGGGGAGGCAGAAGGAGGAAGAAGAGGAGGGAGGGAGGAGGATCTTGCTCAGGCCAGGAGCTCGGTTGCTAGGGGCAACGGCATTGCATTCCAAGGAGGAACCAGATGCTGAGGAGGGCGTCGGGAGGACGACGGGAGCTGGGGTCCAGACTACAGATCTACAGACCAGGGCTCTGAGGGCTTGGGGTGGGGGGGCCAGGCAGCCAGGACCCCAGGAGGCCAGAGTGTTGTGGAGCCTGGCAGGCAGGCGTTCTGCGGTGGCGGTGCTGACCCCAGGGCCCAGAGGCAGGCATTAAGAGTGGGAGAAGGGGCGGAGGGCTGGCCAGCCACATTTGTAAGCTTCCCACAGCCGCTCTCAGGGCTACAATTTGTCTGGGACTCCAGAGTTCAAGCAGATGGGAGGCTGGGGCTGGGGCAGGGCTGGGGAGGAATGCTTAATCCAGCACCGGTGGTCACACCCAGGCCCCCCAGGGCCCTGCTGGATCACCAGCCTGCACTCCCCACCTTCCTGCCTGGATCCTGGGAAGAACAGGCAGTTGCAGAAAAAATACAAGCTGAAAAGACTGGGGTCCTCTGGGGCTTTGGATCACCCCCAGCCCCTTTGAGATCATTTTCTGTGTCTATAAAGTAGTAAAATAAACTTGTCCTTGGATATACTTATCAACAGTTAAGTCTATACACATGTGAGAGTCCCTGGCCAAGATAATAAAAATAAAGGAGAAAAAAAAATATAAAAGGAAGGGCAGTTCCATTCACCTTGCATTTACTCTGCACCAGGACAGATCTGTGCTCCCATTTTCTGGATCAGCAAAACTGAGGCTTAGAGAGTTCTGGGAACTCAACAGAAAACTCCAAAGTCCTCCTCACCTCTTGAAGTTGCTCCCACCAAGACCTCCCTGAGGTTGCCCTGGGGTGGGGGGTAACCCCTCAGACCCAAACTCCAAGGTTGAAGCCTCCTCCCCAAACTCCCCAAATCCCCAACTCCATCCCCCCCTTTTAAAGCATCCACCACTGCTCAGTTGACTCAGCCTCCTCGGCCTAACCAGTCAGCCAGGTAGTCATCCCTCCCCATCCCAGCATTTAAGTCCCCACCCCATATCCTGTCATGTCCTTGTCCCTGACACATGCCCACAGCTGGCCTGCTTGCCTCCTGCCCGTTCCAGCTACTATTATTATACTGTAAGAAGTGCAGCCCCACCCCAAATGTAAGGGCCTAAAACAGTGACCATTCCACTATACTCATGGATTCTAGAGGCCAGACAATTGGACAGGACACAAAGAGCCTGCTGCACAGCGTTGGTGGTGGGGCCCAATGTCTGGAGTCAAGAACCATCCAGAAAACCCTGCGCAGTGGTGCATGCCCGTAATCCCAACTGCTCCGGAGGCTGAGGCAGGAGGATCCAGCCTCAACTGGATTTCCTGTTGAAATCAGCCTCGGCAACTTCGTGAGGCCCGAAGCAACCTAGCAAGACCCTGTGTCTAAATACAATATAAAAAGGTCTGGGCAGGTGGCTCAGTGGTTAAGCACCCTTGGGTTCAATCCAAGTAACAACAAAAAGTATCCAGAGGCTGGCTCATTCAGACCTGGCGGTTGATGCTGGTGTGGGTGGGAGCCAGGCCAGGGCTGCCAACCAGAACCACATGCACACCACCCGTGCTCGTGGTGGCCTCCTCAGGGCATGGTGGTCAGTTTGATAGGACACCTTACATGTTGGCTTAGGGCTGCAAGCGTGTCTAGATGGGGTAGAAACTGCATTCCATCTCATGACCCAACCTCAGAAGTCCTAGAGTGTCATCTCTGCCAAAGTCTATTGGCCAAAGCAGTCACGGCCCATCCAGACCCACCTCCAGGAGCAGGGCCCAGGTCACACTGCAGGAGAGCCTGTGGGGCAAGAGAGACTGCTGTGTCCCTTTTTGGAAAACACAAGCTTCCCTGTTGCCTTCATTGCTACGATGAAAGCCCTGCCCACCCCCTTCCCTGAGCCCTGTGCCCTCCTGCCCGACACTGCCCTGTCTCCTGCAGGATCCCTGCCCAGATGCAGAGCTACAGCTTCACACCAAGGGACCAAGGAACAAACCTCAACCCCATGCATGATGCCTCCCAAGGAACCCCTGGCTCCCCCCCCTTCCTTGGGACACTGCCTTCCCCAGCTTCTTCTCTCTGGGCCACTACCGCATCTGTGCTTCCCAGGGCCCCAGCAACCTCTGGATTACTCTCTGGAGACTTGTACCCCACCTACTTGCTGGTGACCGTGCAGTCAGTGGTTCCAGCCCAACACTCCCAAAGGACTCACTCACTTGAGGGTCTCCATCTCCTCTTCCACCGGCTGTCCCACCCCCCTTCACTCTCCTCATCTGGGGCAGCTCTGGTCACCCTGGCACTCAAGCCAGAGGTCCTCTCTCCAGCACCCAGCCAACCCACTCCAGGTCCTCTGGGCTCACCCGAGGCCAGCCCTCCCCCTGCCTCTGCTCTCCCTGGGGCTGCTGCCTCCCTGCGGGCTCTCCTCCCAGCCATCCCCGAGCTCTGCCTCACCTGGAAGCCTGACCTTGCCTCTCCCCTGAAACCCTTCCAAGACTCCCGCGTTCAGCACAAAACCCCAGCTCCTGCCAACACATGCAGAGGCTCTGGCTGCCATTTGAGCTCTTCCCTCCTGTCTGGCTTCATTTATCACTGTCCCCCTCCTCACACCTGTGCTCAGGGCTCCGGTCCCCGGAGCAGGCTGCCTTTCTCTTTCAGAGCCTTCCTAAGCTGCTCCCTGGAAAGGACCACTTCTCTGGGGCCCTTGCCCACAGAAAGTCTGTTCACCTTCTTAGCACTGTCCCTAGACTTTTCTGTGACAATGGAGATGTCCATGTCCTGTCTCTCACAAAGGATATGGTAGCCACAGCCCGCTTGAAATGTGGCCAGTGTGGCTGAAGAACTGACTTGCAATTCTTTTTTCAATTAATTTAAATGTAAATGGCCACATGTGGCTAGTGGTCACTGTTTCAGGTAGTGCAGCTCCAACGTCCATCTCTTCCTGACCCTCCACGCCTGGCCAGATGCCTCTTTTCTATGTTCCCAGGGTGCTGTGATCTTTAAGGTGTTTATTTACTGGTTTCTCTTCACTGGCCTGAATTCTTCTAGGGGCCATCTCTCTTTCTTTTTGCTTTCTTTTTTCTTGTTGGGCCCTGGGCATAAACCCAGGGGCACTTAACCACTGAGCAATATCCCCAGCCCATTTTATTTTTTATTTTGAGACGAGGTCTCATCAAGTAGCTTAGAGCCTTGCTAAATTGCTGAGGCTGGTCTTGAACTTGCAAACCTCCTGCCTCTGTCTCCCAGGTTACTGGAATTCCAGGCATGTGCCACTGCTCCTGGCCTAGGGGCCACCTCCTATTCCTCCCGGTGTCACCAACTCCAGGCTCTTAGTGAGTGCTCAATAGCTACACTAGGTGACTGAATATTTTGAACCTAGATCTAGGCATGAACTGGACTTCCCATGAGGACCAAATCCAAAATGGTTCTGCTGAAGATCCGAGTAACTGTGTGTTCATCCACGCGTGTCCGCGAGCTCACCCGTGCAGGCCTCTACCCCGCTGGGGCCAGTTGTCTCACACACACGCTGGCACCCTGGGCTGGACAGGAAGCGCGCCTCTGAATTGGCCTTTATGAACATCAAACCCTGTTTCATTCTTGTTTCTAAGATGCTTCATCTGCATTGCAGATGAATCTCCAGGGAATTTACAAAGAGATGCTTCCAATCCTCTGCCGTGGACCACCTGCCCACTCCGCTCCATGGTCCATAAAGTAGCCCTTGCAAGTACGAGGGAAATTTGCCTGTTTTTTATCATTATTATTATTATTTATTTATTTTAATTTTTTTGGTACAGGGGTTGAACCCAGCCCACTTAGCCATGGGGTCA
Source organism: Marmota flaviventris (assembly GCF_047511675.1). Taxonomy (NCBI): domain Eukaryota; kingdom Metazoa; phylum Chordata; class Mammalia; order Rodentia; family Sciuridae; genus Marmota; species Marmota flaviventris. The sequence continues at coordinate 120,740,644 of NC_092499.1, forward strand.
CATCCCCAACCTTTTTTTTTTTCCATTTTGAGACTGGGTCTTGCTATATTGCTGAGGCTGGCTTTGAACTTGCGATTCTCCTGCCTCAGCCTCCCAAACCATGGGATTACAGGTGTGCACCTCGGCGCCCAGATCATTTCTTGTTTTTTGATGTTCTTGCTCAGGTTTTGATAGCGAGTGTCCTTCAGATGAGGTCTCAGGCTTGTTTTTCCCCACACATCTCCTCCCCCCTCCTCTCCTGCCCTGGCTCCCCCATTTCTGCTGGAACATGGTTATCCACCACCCCCAATCTGGGACAGTCATGCCAGAAGGGTGAGCTTCTGGGGCTGGAAAGGGGAAGAAGGCATGGATCTTGCCCTCAAGGAGTTTCTGGCAGGAGAGAGCTAGTTGTCGTTCTGTCCTGTCCTTAATCCCCTACAATGTCCTTACCAAGCAGAATCCTGGAGTTCCCGCTCTGGACAAGTTATCAGAGGCCTGATGTCATTCCCATTGCACAGTCAGGGAGACTGAGGTCTGGGGAATGGACTGGACTCGCCACAACAGAACAGGGCAGAGGGCCCTCAAGCCCCCATCCTCAGTCTGGGGTTCTGGATATCATGTCCCCCACCCCCTGCACCCCACCTGCCTTTCCTCCACCAGGCTGCCGTACCAGGGGCTCCTTGATTCCCCCTGGTATGGACTGGTGACTGGCTGCCCTCGGCTATGGTCCTCTTATTTAAGAAGTAATGGGATCACCCCTTGGCAAGGCAGTCCACGGCTCCCCCACAGGGTCACAGTCATTGCGCAGCCAGTCAGCAGTCACCTCGATGACTGCCATTGTGTTGAGTCCTTAAAATGGCATCGAATGGACGCGCCAAGACCTTGCAGCTTGCAGTGGGACCCCCACAGCGGACTGAGAGCAGGCCCCTGCGCAGAGGCAGAACTAGGGTGCCAGGTGTATGACTTAGCCTGAAGCTTCCAGAAAACTGAGGGGATAGGCTGGGGAGAGGGCAGAGAGCGGAGACCCTCTTTCCCCAAACAGCTCCCCTGACTTGGTCCCCACATTAGCCCTCCCCTTCCTGGCCCAGCCTCCCTTTGATCATGCATGCCAGCTGACGCTCACGAGCACCCAAAGAAAGGAGCCAGTGTCTTCATTTCTTTTTTTTTTTTTATATTTCTTTTAGTTGTGGATGGACACACTACCTTCATTTTATTTTTATGTAGTGCTGAGGCTCGAACACAGTGCCTTCCACATACGAGGTGAGCGCTTTACCACTGAGCAGCAATCCCAGTCCCTCTTCATTTGTTTTAATAATGAGAATGTTGGAAACGCGCTTTCCAGCCCCTGCCAGACATCAGGAAGTGGTCCCCCAGCACCCAGACCCAAGTCATACATGCGCTCTCTCACGTATACACAGTGGGCCTTGGGAAAAGTTTCCATGCCAATCAAACCTGGGAAGTGTGCTCTAGTATGTCCCCTACGTGGTAGTTTTCAAAACTGGTTAGCATTTAAAGGCTAAAGCATTTGGGGAGTTCTGCAAGAAGAACTCTGCTTAACCTGGCATTTCCCAAGCTTATGTGACCGTATTCTCTTTTAGAATGACCTTTGGCTCTCTCAGAAATTCTTGCCTGCTAGTAGGAGGGATCCGACCACAGCAACCTAAGCATATCTGGAGGTCATCAGCCCAGGGTGGCTCCACTATGTCACCAATATCCCAAACTCTTCCTTTCTTTAGAACTCATCTCAGCGTTGCTGTCTAGCTCAGGTCACCTCACGGTCCAAAATGGCTCCATCCTGTCTGCATTCCGGGCAAGAAGCAAGATGTGGGTGAGTGGAAAGATCCCGTGCTCTCTGCCTCTCTATTACGGAACTTTCCCAGAAATCCTCTCCAGTTCCTTTGTCCACATCTCCTTGGCCACCGGTTGTATGGGAAGCTGGGAAACGAAAATCTAGACTTTTAGGTGGAATAGGAAAAAGTGGAGAGTGAGGACTAGCTAGATAAGGGCAGCCTGGGTCACTGCTTCTTTATATTGTTCTATATAGAACTGGTTGGAATCAGGAAGGGCTGGACTCAACCCCTATTTACAGACTGTGTGGCCTTGGATAAGCTGCTCTCCCCCACCCCTAGTACTGAGTGGGGACTGAAACCAGATGTGCAGCCTTGACCACTGAGCTACATCCCCGGCCCTTTTTATTTTGAGACAGGGCCTCGCTAAGTAGCTTAGAACCTCACTAAGTTGCTGAGGCTGGCTTAGAACTTGTGATCCTCTTGAGTGGCTGGGATTACAGGTGTGGGCCACTGTACCTGGTTTAGATATGCGTCTTAGCCTCTCTGAGTCACTGTTCTTGCCTTTAAATAGTGATATGGCGAGGATCAAATTAGATAAAATATGTGTTAGCAGTTTAGAAAATGTAGAATGATATAAAATGAAAGGTCTTCCTATTTTAATTTATTCCTCTAAATAGCCCTTTGAAGCAGGCAGGGCAATACCTATTACTAGTACTTCTAACTAAAAAAGAAACTGAGGCTTAGAATTGACTTGTCTGATGATGAAATCTGTGTCTTTTTTTTTTTTTTTTTGTGGTGCTGGAGATTGAACCCAGGGCCCTGTGGAGGCCAGCACTCTACCAACCCAGCTACACCCCCAGCCCTGGGTCCTGTTTTTGTGCACAGAATGAAACTTGACCCCAGCCTGAGCCTGAGCCCTGAGTCTTGATCCTGGCCTGAGTTTAAGTTCTGACCTGAGTTTAGACTGAACCCTGATGCTGTTGATAGAGGGAACTTTTATTTTCCCCTCCTGCCAATCTAAGCCCTGATCTTGGGCTCTGACCTCCAATAAACACAGAGGCCCTCCTGAACCATCCAGCAGCCCCAAAGGTGTCCGCTGGGCTCCATAAGGGTGTGGGGGGTGATGCTGATCCCCAGGTCTGAAGCACTGTCCTCCCAGGGGAGGGAGCTTCCTCCCACATCTCCACCATTCATCCAGACCTTGCAAAATAGGGGAGACAACAAGCCCAGTCTGTAGACCCCGGGAGAAAGAGGCAAGTGGGTGCCCAGAGAAGCAGGAGGTGCACCTGGCCTGCTTCCCCCTAGTAATTTTCCCAGCCCAGACAGCTGTAATGGGGAAGGCATTGAAATTTAAATCAGAGCCCGGCCTAACCTCTCTGCCTTCTCCGAGGTTCGCCCGCCACCGCTGCTGCCTGTAATCTCAGGCTGGCTATCTCCTCCTGGGGAGAACGACAAACCGACTCGGGAAAGTGATAAATTTTCAATTTTATTTTAAAATATACCAGATGGGAGATTTTATTGGAGCCATAAATATGTCAAGAGCAATGTTGGTGTGCGATGGGCGATGCCCCCTCCTCGGGGCCTCTCTCCCTGTTTAGAAATTCCATCAGATTCTTAATAAGAGGCTCCCGTTTGTCGGCAGCAAAATAGTCTCTATATTAAAGCAATTGAATTTCCATTTGCCAGACATCTTGTGCTTTAAGCTTCCAGGTTCCAGGGGTGTGGGGTTGCTAAGCCGATTCTAAATGAACCTAAACTAATAACTGCACAGCACGCTGGGGGCCGTGAAGGAGTGGGAGGGGGAGGCGGAACCGGAGAGGAACGGGAAGGGAACGAGAGAGGAGGCACCACCAATCGTGGACATCGGGCGGGGAAAGGAGGGGCCACCCTCTCTCCTCTTCGGGCTGCCAGCCTGGGGTGACAATTCTGCAAATGACTGAAGAGCCAATCCTCTCCATGCACAACAGGGAAACTGAGGCTGGGCCACATGGCTGGAACACAAGTCCCTCTTCCCTCACCTCCTTTTGTTCCCACCTTCATGGATTTGACATGGGCTGTGCCCCAGCCCTGGTATTTGCCTCATTTCACACTGGCCAACCCCCCTTGCCCCCAGCACCCTTCTATCAAGTCTTTCTTTGCTCCCGTAAAGATCTCTTTGACTCCACGTTAGCATCTGGAACAGGAGAATGAGTGAGATCACAGGTTCAAGGACATCAGAGATGAGATGATAAGAGGTTAGGGAAAGTGAGGCCCAGAGAGAGAGAGAGCAGGGAACATAATTCTACAACAATCCAGGGGGGATGCCTGTCTACAGCCTGTCTACACAGCCTGCCTGGAAAACTTCAGCAGGGTCTCGGGTCTCTGTGGCACTTGCCTGAGTTTGGCACAATGTCCAGGAGGTGGCAGGTAGCACTTCAGCCAAACAGCACCTGAGAGTGACCCTGCCCTCACTGAGCTGCTCTCTAAAATGGCCTGATCTCTAAAAAACATAGAGACCCTCTTGAGCCATTCAGCAGCCCCAAAAAGTGTCCACTGGGTTCCACAAGGGTGTGTGTGTGTGGGGGGGGGGGTGATGCTGATCCCCAGGTATACACTTATAAATACTAAGAAGCAGCAAAAATAATGCTTATACCCCCAAATATGAGAGCTTAATGAAGATAATTCACAAATATTGTTTGGCAATATGCTGGCTTCCCTTAAGTGTTCCAAAAATGTTACCAATTACTCCTTTGTTATCATGATTGATTTGACCTCCCTGGATGCTTCCAGTGGATGCCATATCATCTCCCCAGGGGTCTGTGTCTCCAGGTCATCTGACCTAGGATTGGGTAGACAGCCACTGATTGGTTCAAAGAGTTGAGGGTTTTCCATCCATTAGATCAACATAGGGAACTGTGTTGATGCAAACAGAGTAGATAAACCCTAGTTTTCACTTCCTTGCTTTGTGTGTTCCATGACCTCTCTGAGCCTCAGTTTCCTCATCTGTGAAATAGATGAATAATCCTTTCTGTGCCTTTCTTTTGGGACTGTCCCATGAACCAGAGCTGGAGAATCCATCCTTTGTTTTTTGTTTTCTTTTAATGCTAAGGAGTAAACCCAGGGCCTCACACATGCTAGGTAAGTGCTCTGTCACCGAGCTACATCCCCAGATCTTTTTTTTTTTTTTTTTAATTTTTGGCCATACTGAAAAATGAACCCAGGGGTGCTTTACCATTGAGCTACATCACTAGACATTTTTTAGAGTCTCACTACATTGTTGAGAGTCTAAGTTTCTGAGACTGGCCTTAAACTTGCAATCCTCCAGCCTCAGCCACCCAAGAAGCTGGGATTAAGGTTTGTCACATGTGCTGCAGAGTATCTTTCTCTCTCTCTGTCTCTTTGGCAATGGGGATCTAACCCTGGGGGTGGGGCACTTTACCATAGAGGCACTTTCCCAACCTTTTTTTTTTTTCTAATTTTGAGACAGTCTCACTATGTTGCTGAGGGCTCCTCTGAGTTGCTGAGTTTTGGCTCAAACTTGACATCCTCTTGTCTCAACCTCCTGGGATTATGGTGGGTGAGCCACTGTGCCGAGCTGTGGACATTCTTAAACTGTCCTCCCAATCTTGCCAACCTGGGTCTTTCCCAGTGACTCTGTGGGGGACAGTGTTCACCATCTGTCCCTGCCCCAACCTCCTCCAACCCAATTGTGAAAGTCCAAGGAGCTGAATCGAAAGTGTCCCATGGACAAGGTCAGGGCAGTGAGCACCTGGTTTCACCCAGGATCTGGCAGTGAGATCTGATAGTGCAGCGGGATGGTTCAAGCAACAGAGCTCAAGGCCAGTCCCAGCCCGTGGTACCACCAGACCAAGACCACATCACTGGTTCCTGAGGGGTGGTATTTCCAGCCTCCCGATGTGGACAGGTGCTTTTCTTCCATTGATTTCATCCTCTTCTTCCAGGGTTTCCAGGCCCTAAAGTCGGGGAGAACCAGGAACACAGGCCTCTACCCCGTGTCTGCCCCCCACATCTGCTGGGGAGAAGGTGCAGGAGGGGGTGCGGCACACCTGAAAGCGCCTCTGTTGGACCTTCAGGGAGACCAAGGGCAGGATGGGAAGTTCCCTGGGGCACAGGGAATTGTGCCCCCAATGCCAGATGCACTGCCGGTGCTCGGTGAAGGGCGACTGGGGACTGTCACCCTTGGACCAGCTCCCATCTCTCTCTGGAGCCAGCGTCCATCCTGCTGGCCTCCAAGATCCCTGCAGCTCTGCTGTCCTCCGCTACTGGGTGAACTCTGTCCTGCTTCCTCCGGGAGGAGGGGTGAAGGTTGTTCCTTCCTGTTGACCCAGCAACGTCGGAACCTGGCGAACCTTTCCAGAAGGCTCACCAGGCCCCGGGTGCCACCTGCTTGAGGGGCTGAGTCTGCTTTGTTGCCCATTTCAGAGATGGCGAAAGAGGCTCAGGGAGGTCCAATGAGCATGGACGTCACAGCCAGCAGGTGTGGGCAGGATGGGGCAGAGAGCAGCAGGTGGGCCCTGTGGGCGGCACCTGCCCAGCCCTTTCCCAGAAACCACCTTCTGCAGTCCTTGGGGGGTGGCCCTGGCAAGTCAAGGCTCTGAGAGCTGGGGACTTCCCATAAGCCACACTGAAGGACAGAACAGAGACAAGGCTCTAATCTCTATCTTCCAACACTCCCTTCCTTGGTCCCTAAACAAAGTTTCTATTCTTGTGCTTTGAGAAGTGCTGGACCCCTCCACCCATCTATCCTATAGGTACTTACTGAGCAGCTACTGTGTTCAGCACTGCACTCACTGTGTAGTGCTGGGGAAAGATTCAATGGAGCCAAGCAAACAAAAGTCCCTGCTCTCCTAGTGGATGAGGAGGAGAAAACAACACAAATAAGTTTGTCACAAAGTGTCAGAGGGGGATAAATCTGTGGACACAACAAAGCAGGCTCCTGAGGCTGGGGGGTGGGCCAGAGGAGGCAGTTTAAAGTGGAGTGTTCGGGGCAGGCCTCTAGGAGCGGTGAAAGCTGAGCAGAGACTTGAAGGAGCCTGGACCTAGGGAGAGCACAGGGTCACCAGTGCAAAGGCCCTGGGGTGATGGTGGGCCCTGTGCTTCCTGTGCTTGAGGACAGTGGGGAGGTCTGAGTGACTATAGTAGAGTGAGCCGGGGTTGTGGGAGGCCGTGAGGTGGGAAGGACCACGGGAATCATGTATGAAGGCTATGGCGTAACAATTGCCATTGGAAAGTGGGCCTCCTTGGGTTAATCTGAAGGTCTCTCAAATGATGGCATTTTTGGGTCCTCACAGCTCCACAGCTGGGACCCGGTGAAATTGGGGTGTGGGTGGGGCACCTAGCCTCTTCCCTTCTCCACACCTCCCCACTCCAGGCTGCCCTTTCCCCCAGCTCACCAGGCAGTGGAATGGAGGAGGAAGGTCAGGGAGGCCAGAGCCTTCCCGGACTGGGAGCTCTCTGGCTGCAAGTCTCTGCGGGTTTTGAAGCTGCCAGGCTGCAGGGGAGCTAAAAACCCATTAGCAGGCAGACAAAGTCCTGGGGAGACCTCCAAAGCCACCTCCAGGAAGCCTGCAGCTAGGTTTTTGTGGGATTTAATAAAGGCCCAGAGCCGGGCCCTAACCAGCCCCCAGGCCTGGCCCTGCCCTGCCCCAGGCCCCTCTCTGGAGGAAACTCAGGCCCAGGGAGGACTTGTCTCTGGCCACACAGCAATTCAAGGCCCAAGCCCTGGCAATCCCCAGACAGGAGACGCTTTCTGTGCCCAGCCCCAAGGTGGCTGCCTCCTGCAGCCCAGAGGCAACACTGATTTGGGTGGAGTGGGCAGGTGATAGGACAGCCCCTGCCACTGAGTTCTAGGACCGAGATCTTAACTTTCCTGTGTTCTAGTTCTTATGTATGTCACATCAGAATGATTGCATTTTTTTTCTGAAGATGTCACCAAAAGACCACAGCTTTGTCCCTTCACAGGGAGGAGCCCAGCCAGGCCCCGACACTGCAGGGAGTTCTGGAGCCAGAATTCCAGGGTTCCCATCACAGCCCTGCTGCTTACCAGCTGTGTTGCCTTGGGTAAGTAACTTAACTTCTCTGTATCTCATTTCCCCATCCACAACATGGGGTTGATAATAACCCTCTTTCTCAGGGTTGCTGTGAAGATGCAGTGAGTTCACCTACCTAAAGCACTTAGTGCCTGGCCAGGGTAGGTGTAACCTCTGCTGCGCCGGTTGATCACCCACAACTGAAGAGGGAGTCATTCAGAAACCTAAGGCGCAGATGACACCGTCCCTGTCCTCTTCGGCCTTCCTTCCGCTGCCAGCCCAGGGGTGGGAAGTTGCCAGGCAGCCCTTCGGGCCTGGACCCCCAGGGCAGACCCCTACCCCTCCCTTGCAGTGCAGGGCCTTGTTCCTGAACTGAGTCTGCCTGCCCTCCCGCCCATTGATCGGAGGAGGCAGCCGACCAGACGGGCGCTTTTAACAGCTTTTAAATGTGATGGAGCTCAGTGAGCTCTAGAGTGGAGGCCTGGGGTGGGGGGGGAGGGAGGGCTTCAAGGTCAGCCAGCAGCAGCTTGACCTTGAAGCCGTCCCCTTCCAGGGAACTGCCCGGGGGCTGCTGAGACTGGGACCAGGAGAAGCCTTTCTCTCTCCTGTCAAGGAAGCCCTGGGGGCCTGAGCTGAGGAGATGGATTGAAAAAAAAATAAAAAATCACCAAGAGGCGTTAAATGGATTAAAGAGGCAGGTGGCCAGAGGGGACGAGGGGCAGAGCCGTGCCAGACAGCAGCAGCAGAGACCTTCTCCTCCAAGAAGCTGCAAATTGGCTTCTCCTTCCTCGTCACTCGCCAAAACAGTCCCCGGAGCAGACAAGCTGGGAAGATAAACGACTTAGCTCCATCCCGGCTCCCTCTCCCAGGCTCCTCAGCAGGACAGCTCTGCTTCCTTTGTCCTGCAGATAAATAAGAAGCAAGGGCGGCTCCCGAGAGAGGGCCCCATCACCAGCTCCCCAACCCAGAGCAGGGCAGCCAAGTGGTGGGAACAGCAGGGAACAGCATGGACCTTACACAGTGGGCCACGGGTCAGGCAGCCCCACCCAACACTCCCTAGACGGGGCAAGAATGACCTGGGGTAGCCGGGTGTGGTGACACATGCCTGCAATCACAGCGGCTTGGCTCGGGAGGCTGAGGCAGAAGGATTATAGGTTCAAAGCCAGCCTCAGCAATTTAGTGAGGCTGTAAGCAACCTAGTGAGACCCTGTCACCAAAAAAAAAAAAAAAAAGGCTGAGAATGTGGCTCAATGGTTAAGTCCAAGGAGAGCTCAGCACCTTCACTGTTCTCCTGGGCCCTGCCACAGCCCTGAGTGGCAGCAGGCTCCTGTGGGCAAGACGGCTCTTCTGTCTCTTTCCCTGAGAGAGGGCCCCATCACCAGCTCCCCAACCCAGCGTGGTTGCTGGGGTGGGTGGATGGCCAGCGTGTGCTGAGGCCTGGCAGCTCACACAGTGGTTCTACTCCCATGATCCTCCGCAACTAGGAAACCCAGGCCCAGGGAGCAGCATGGCCTTCCCAGCTTGCTCAGCTGGTAGATGGGGAACTGGAGTTCACATCTGAATTCTGGCTCCAGACTTGGGCACAGCAGAGCCTACGCTGGGAGAAGTGTTATGGGGCCACCCAGCCACCAAGGGGACCCTAGGGAGAGCAAGAGCAGTGGGCGGCCCCTTCCCAACTTCTCTTCTGCCCAGAGCCTGGGCTGTGGCCAGGGTGCAGTGGAGAAGGCCAGGCCCCTTCCAGCACACATTCCCTGCCCCAGCTCCGAGAAGTCATGAGAAACGCAGGGCTGAGGGTGTCCCCGGAGTCCACCCACCCCAGCAAGGCCCATGGGGATGAGGGGATTCCAGACCCACTGACAGAGCCCTGAGCTGGGAACCAGGTGGCCTTATTCCAGGCCTACCCTGCCATGAGCCAGGAGGGGGCCCTGGACAAGTCCCTGTCCCTCTCTTAGTTTCCACATCTGTGAGGTAGGAGGTCAGGCATCAGAACCAGACGGTTCCTCTGGCTCACGCCCTGGAGGACCTGGCCACCCACTCACTCCAGGTAGCTGGGGAAGCCAGAGCTGAGCCGTGGCCCTCAGCGTGGGAATCCCAGGACCTGGGCTGCTGAATTCCAGACTTCCTGCCGCACAGCCCAGACTTTCCCACAGGACGGCCCAGCCCCCAGAGCAGCCCCTGCTGTTCCCACTGCAGCCCTCCAAGGGGAAACCACAATGCGTGTGGAAGCCAGGCAGAAAGTAAACATGTCCCCAGGACCTCGAGGCCCTGGGCCCAGCCTGGGGCAGCCCTGGGGAAGGCAGCTCTGACCAGAGCAGATTCCTGCTGAGCCTGTCTGGACAGCCCGAGGCCCAGGGGACCAGCCAGCGCTCCCTGCACTGCTGCTCAGATCTGAGAAAATGCTCTGCTTCCTGCTAAGAAGAGCCAGGAGGCGGGGGATGGCTGCCTGGGCACCAGGAGATGGGGCCATCTTGTTCTGGTCTTGTCCTCCTGCAGGTTTGCCCTGTCCCCTGGGCCTCAGGGTTCCCACCTTGACATGCCCACAGGGCATCAGCTGCTTTCTAAGGTCCTTTCCAAGTGCTGAGAGTCTGACCCTAGAACACGCCCAAGGCAGCAAGCAGGCTCAGGGACAAGAGCTGGGAAGGGAAACCAGGTCTAACAGGAAGGACCTTTAGTCCTGGCCTCCCCTCCCCCTCCATATACTGTCTTACAGCTGAGGGGAGGGAGACTTCTCCAAGCCAGAGCTGGACAGCAAGGCCAACTGGCTTCGGGTTCTGAGCCCAGGGCCTTGATGAGGCCCAGGCAGCCGCAGCAAGTGCAGGCCAGGCTGGAGTGGGGCACCACGGCGTGGGGCACCATGGCGTGGGGCACCATGGCATGGGTCAGTCCTTCCTGGCCCTCTTCTCCCTCCCCACCCCATGCTTTCCTCAGGACCGGAGCAGCAGCCTTCTGGCAGGTGGAGAGGAAGCAAGTGTGGTGGGGGACCAGGGACATGCAGACCTGCAGGACAGGTTCTTCTCTTCCTCTGGCCTCCTTATGATGTCCTCTGCCCAAAGATCCTGGTTTCTTTTTCTTTTTCTTTTTTGAGCGGTGTGGAGGGTACCAGGGATTGGACTCAGGAGCACTCAACCAGTGAGCCACATCCCCAGCCCTGTTTTGTATTTTATTTAGAGACAGGGTCTCACTGAGTTGCTTAGCGCCTCACTTTTGCTGAGGCTGGCTGTGAACTCACAATCCTCCTGCCTCTGCCTCCCAAGCCACCGGGATTAGGGGATTAGGGCTGCGCCACCGCGCCTGGCATGTCCTTATTTCTACTCTCCCTGAAGTGGGTTCCTTGTCGTCCGCACCCACATGCTGTACTCTGAGAAGAGGAATAAAGGCCTCTCTCCCTTGGCACCATGTTCCCCCCACAACTCGAATCCCCACGGCTGGGCTCCATGGCACCCATGCCTTCTACCCCTGCTCTCTCTGGGTACAGGGCTTGGACACATGTCCCCAAGAATGGTCAAGGGTCAATCATACCTCAGACAGATCCAGGCCACCCCATCCCTCAATCCAGGCCGCTCCCCCAAAGGACTGTAAAATCATCCCACTTCTCCTGTAGCAAAAGATCCTCTGTGGATATCAATGACACATGTTCCCCTTTAAAAAGGCTCCTGGGAAGAGTTTCACCTCAGGCTCCCCCTCAGCAGGACCCTTTGGGGTTCAGAGGCAGAAGAAAAAGACACCGCAGCATGTGGACAGGATGGACCCCTGACACTTGCCAGGTTCCCTTGGAAAAATCAAGGGCCAGGGGCTGGGGATGTGGCTCAAGTGGTAGCGCGCTCGCCTGGCATGCGTGCGGCCCGGGTTCGATCCTCAGCACCACATACAAACAAAGATGTTGTGTCCACTGAAAACTGAAAAATAAAACTAACTCTCTCTCTCTCTCTCTCTCTCTCTCTCTCTCTCTCTCTCTTAAAAAAAAAAAAAAAAAATCTAGGGCCAGGAGCAAGGGCCTAGCCTCCTCTCTGCTGTTGACTTGCTGTGTGGTTGCAAGACGCGCCTTCTCTGAGATCACGCACCTGTCTGAGCCTAGGTGTGGACTGATGTTCCGTGGGCTGTGGGATCTCCCCCCACCCACCACCACTGCAGCTGGGGCTGACGACATGGCATCTCCTCCTGCCCACCGCCCCTTCCCACAGCCTGCAGCACCCTTGGCTCCAAGGGCACAGGCCCAGGAATCAAGGCCTATAGCAGCCCACATGGACACATGGACACACGGACACAAGACCACACTGCCACAGGACTCTAGTGGAGAGCCCTTCTCTCCGCTGAGCAGGCTAAAGCCTTAATCCCTTTACACAAAGCCCACAGAATCCCTCCTGGGGGAAGGAGGTTGGGGTGACAATTGGCTTGTTCCACTCATCCAGGGAGGCCCGCTCCCTCAAGGACCCACACCCCCCTCACTGCACAGAGTGAGCTGCCAGCTCACTCAGCCTGCACACATGTCCCCAGCTACCCCATCCCGAAGCTTCAGGAACCCCTGAGATCCAGAGGTATGGAGACTTCGTGGTCCTCCCTGCCCCCTCCCAGATAAACTGCTGGCTGGGGACAGGCTGGGCTGCCAGGTTCCCATGTTGATTTGATGTCACTGATCCAGGGGGGACGCTATGTCTGCTAAGGAGGACACCGAGGGAGCGAGCGAGAGAGAGGATACCACTCAGGATATGATAGAACAGGGGAGGGGGGCATTTCTCTGCATTCCCTTCACTTGATTTCCAGAGGCCTACCCAGGACCCCTCCTGGCCAGAAGAAAGATGGGGGGAAATTTCCCTCCAAAAAAATGTCAGAGCAGTGAGAGCCAGGGTCCCCTCAGAAGAAGAGGCAGTTAGTGGTGGAACCAGAGTCAGGATGCTTTGCTGGCACCCACAAAAGCTCATGGCTCTGTGTCCACCCGTGTGTGTGCGCGAAGGCCAAGGGCAGAGCTGGCATTTCTAGGGGAGGCAGGTAGGGGCACAAGAACAGGACCACATGGACTTGTCAACCACAAGCCACCTCATTCTGAATAACCCCAAATTGCAAACAACCCTGGTGTCACCAACAGGTGCCTGGATACTCTGCAGTGAGGGACTGCAGAGTGGATGTCCTCGGGATGACCCAGGTGCCCAGCACCCGTGTGGAAGGTAAGACACAGGCAAAAATTAATATGAAGTGTGTTCTGGAAGAGGCACAGGTGGACCTAATGAGAAGGGCTGAGGGTGATGTGGGACCAGTGGAGAGTAGGGAAGACGCCCCCCTGCCCCAGGTAGCAGCCCGGGTGTAGACAGGGAGATGGGCAGCCCTGCATGCTCCTGGAATGAATGGATGAGAGCGAGTGGGAGTAGATCATACAAGGGCCTGGAAGTAACTGAAGGGGGTTTCATCCTGGGTGTTGGCCCCTGGGGCTCATGAGAGGGTGGGTACAAGAGCACAGTTATCCAGACTGATCCCAGATGCTCACCTGGGAAGGCCCAGGCCCAGAGTCTCCCCACCTGGCTTCCACCATTTGAACTCCCTTCCTTAGGGATCCAAAGACTATTCCCATCCAAGAGACCTTCCCAAAGTGAGAACTCTATGTGCAGCTCAAACCTTGGTCCAAGATCCTCACAGAGACCTGAAACTCCAAGGCGAGGGGCTAGTTGGTATTGGGGCAGGCGTGGGGATGGGCCAGAAGCGGGTAGTGTTTAGCATCTGCTGTGTCGGACACCACACTAAGTGTTCGACGTGCACTGATTTGTTTTCTGTTTGTGACGACTCTGTGAGGGAGGTATCATTTTCATTTTGTAGGGGAAGAGACTAAGGTTTGTGCAGATTGATTCGTTGAAATAGCGAGTGAGTCTGAACAGCACGCCTGCACCCTTCCTGTTGCCCCAGGCCGTGTGTGTGAAGTGTCTCCAGGATGGCCTATAGGGGGCCCAGCACTCTTCTTGGCCCATCTCCTGTGACCTAAGGCTCCCAATGCCTCCCCCATGGAACTGCCCCTGTGGGTCCCTTCTGAGTTTCCAGACAGAAGCTGCAGGATTGCAGGTACTTTTCAAAGTACCCCAGAAGCCAGGCATGGTGGTGCACACCTGCAATCCCCATCAGCTTGGAAGACTGAGGCAGGAGGATCTCAAGTTCAAGGCCAGTCTGGGAAAATCAGTGAGAACTCATCTCAAAATAAAACAAAAATGGCTGGGGATATAGCTGAGTGGTAGGGCACTTGTCTAGCATGTACAAGGCCCTAGGTTTGATCCCCAGCGTTGAAAAAACAAACAAACAAAAACACTCTGCTAACAATTCTAACAAATTCTAACAAATTCTCAAAGGACCTTGTAAGCACCTCGGCTCCCAGACACCTGTTACCCAGAGCTGGTGTTCCTCAGAGCTCCACCACTGCCCTCTCCTCACCAGCTCTTCCTGCCTCACCCACAACCCTGACCCCAAAGCTAGCCAAGTTTCTTCTCCAACCTCTGCCTCAGGTTTCTCAAACGGTGGCCCTGGGAAATACAACCCATTCTGCCTGGCCTGCAGCAGTTATAGAGTTCCAGAGTAAGTCAGGAGGGAGTTCACTTCCTGACCATTTTGGAAGCTGTTCACTTAGAACATATGCCTTTTTTTTTTTTTTTTTGAACAAGGGATTGAACCCAGGGGCACTTAACCACTGAGCCACACCCCAGCCTTTGTTTATATTTTATTTAGAGACAGGGTCTCCCTGAGTTGCTAAATGCTCACTAAGTTACTGAGGCTGGCTTTGAACTCTTGGTCCTCTTGCTTCAGCCTCCCAAGCTGCTGAGATTACAGGCATGCACCACCATGCCTGGCACATGCCTTCTTTTGAATGTATACTTCAATTTAACAATATTTTTAAAAAAATTAACAGATTCCAAGTCAAAATCTCCATTGCCACCTTCTCTTGAGCACTTGGGAGGCCTGTACTGCTGGTCCTTCTTTCTAACCCAGCTTTGGTGAGCAGCTGCCTGGTTGCATTCCGACACAGTCTCCCTGACTTTCGCACTCACTGGTCACTCCCCTCTTTGGGGTGCCTTCCTGGCCCCTAGTTACAGGCATTCCAGCCAGTTCTCTTTGCTTTCTCCAAGCGTTTTCTTCCTACTACCTCCTCTGCTGTCCCCCAAACTCCTCCCCGCCCAGGATCCCAGTCCCAGAGAATTCATCACAGTGCCCGGCTCATCCAAGGCAAGACCTGGGGTCTCTGGGACTCCTGCCTCCCAGACCTATAATTCACCACCAGCCTATGGATTCTGCACATCTGCCCACTGCACTCCTCCACCACCACCACCACCAGGCTGGGCCGAGCCACGTAATCGCAGGCTAGCACACTGAAGCCTCATTCCTGGTCTGTCTGCCTCCATCCCTGCCCCTCCAACTTGTGGAACCCTCTGTAAAATGCAATGTGATTATGTCACTTCCTGCTTTGACCCCTTCGATGACTTTCCATTTTTAGCGGAGGAAAAATCCAAATTCCTTACAAGGAAAAAAATCAAAACTCCTTACAAGGCCCTGGGACCAGGTCAGCCTCCCTCCCCAGCCTCCTCACCTCCCCTGATCCTCTCTCCCAGCCCGTGCACTCTGACCTTTTATCAGTTCATTTAGCTCTGCCTTCCACGCCTCTTGGCTTTTGTAAACAGGTGCTGTGACTTTTACACAGCAGGCTGACCCATCTCCTGTGTGCAGCTTGATTGATTTCATAAACGTAAACCTCCCTGTCACCACTACTCAGAGTGAGACGGAGAACCCACCAGACCTTTGGGTCTGCTTTATTTTTCCTTCTGGCCATGCCCAGCCTTTATTCCTTAAATCCACTGCACCATAAGTTTTACTACACGTTTGTCCTTTTCCTGACCCACATATAAATGAAACCACACAGTGTATGTTCTTTTTTTTTTTTCGCTTGAGATTACGTCTTTAAAATTAATCCACAGGGTTGCATATATTAATGATTTGTTCAGTCTCATTGCTGCCTACTGTTGGTGGGCATTTGAGTAGTATTATGGACTGAATTGTGTCCCCTCACAATTTGTAGAATTTAGTTTTTTTTTTTTTTTTTGTACTGAGGATTGAACCCAGGAGCACTTAACCACTGAACCACATCCCCAGCCCTTTTTTTGTATTTTATTTTTAGAGACAGGGACTGAGTTACTTAGGGCCTCAGTAAGTTGCTGGGGCTGGCTTTGAACTGCGGTCCTCCTGCCTCAGCCTCCCGAGCGCTGGGATTCCAGGTGTGCACCACGGCGCCCGGCTAGAAGGAAGCTTTAACCCCCATCTGGCTGTGTTTGAAGACAGGGCCTTTAAGGGGGCAATGAAGGTGAAATGAGGTCCTGGGAGTGGGGCCCTATCCCAATAGCTCTGGTGCCCTTATAAGAAGAGGAAAAAGCACAAGAGTGTGAGCAGACAGAGTAGGGACATTCGAGGACACTGAGAAGCCAGCCATGTCCCAGCAGGAAAAGAGGCCTCATTAGAAACCAATCTGGCCACCACCTTGACCTTGGACTTCTGGCCTCCAGAGCTGTGAGAACGCGAAGTCTGCTGTCTAAGCCACCGTCTGTGGCATTCTGTGGAGCTCCCTGAGCAGACTGATACAGGAGACCACGACAAGTAAAGTTGCTGTAAGTATTCTTCTCCATGACTTTTGGTGGACATTAGCACTTATTCCTGTTGGATATGTCCCCAGGAGTGGGTCACAGGAGAGAGGTATTGATAGAAGGAGACAGAATTATTTTCATTTTTTTTATGGCATCAGGGATTGAGCCCAAGGTTTCACACATGCTAGGCAAGTGCTCTACCACTAAGCCACCTTTCCTTTTTATTTTTTGTTTTGAGATAGGATCTCACTGAGTTGCCCAGGCTGGCCTCTAACTTGTGATCCTCCTGCCTTAGCCTCCTGAGTGACTGGGCTTCAGGTGTGTGCCACCATGCCAGAGAGAGGGAGTTGTTTTTATCTGAACCACTTGAGGGTAAAAAAAGCAGCGACACTACCCCACAAAACCACACATTACAACCAATGAAATCAGGACACTATGTTACTAACATCTAATCCACACACACCATTCCAGTTTCACCATAATGTCCTTTATATCGGAAGGGTCAGAAAGTCAGGCATGGTGCTGCATGCCTGTAATCCCAGTGACTCTGGAGGCTGAGGCAGGAGGATGGCAAATTCAAGGTCAGCCTCAGCAATTTAGTGAGACCCTGTCTCAGAATGAAAAATCAAGGGCTGGAGATGTAGCTCAGTGGTAGAACACTCCTGGGTTCAATCCCCAGTACCACAAGCAAGAGAGAGAGAGAGAAGAAGAGGAGAAGAGAAGAGAAGAGAAAGAAGGAAAAGAGGAAGAGGGGAGAAAAAGAGAAAGAGAAGAAAAGATCCAGTTCCTGATGACTGTTCAGTTAGCCGTCAAGTCTTTTCAGCTGCCTTTAGTCCAGGAGGACCCATGGATCTTTACTTTCAAGCCTTGACCCTTGTAAAGCTTACAGGCTGATTATTCTGTAGAATTCCCCTCCATGTGGGTTTATCTGATCCTACACGCTGGGGCAGGAGCATAAGGGAGTGACTCTGGGTCCTCATTGCATCCTATCAGGATTTTCCCCACCACTGGTGATCCTCACTCTTGTCCTTCGGTTTAGATGGGGTATACCAGGTTTCACTACTGCTGATAATTGAGCATATTGTACTCTTTAATTTATAAGTAATTAATAAATATCTTGTAAGGAGAGAGTTTGAGGCTGTGTCTCAGTATCCTGTGCCTCATCCAGCTCTCACCTAACAAGCCTGAGCAACCATTAATGATTTTTGCCTGAATCAGATATTTCTATGACAATTGCAAAGATCTGATTTTTCTAATTCCATTATTCTGTTCACATTTATTAGTTCACGTTGTTCTCTAAGTAAGAGCTTTTTCTTCTATCTGTTTATTCACTTACTTAGAAGGATATTGACTCATAAATCATTATTTATTTTGATGCTCAAATGGTGCCAGATTTGATCATTGGGAGCCCTATTCAGATTGGCTCTTGTGTCTTTTTTTTTTTTTTTCTTGGTTTTTTTTTCTCTTTTTTTTCTTGTGTCTTTTTCTTAGTTTTAAATTTTTAGTTTTTAAAGTCTTAAAATACACATAACATAAAATTTACCATCCTAATCATGTTAGCGTCCAGTTCAGTGGCGTTAAGGACATTGACATTGTACTGTAGACACCACCACCATTCATCTCCAGAACGCTTCATCTTGAAAACTTGACAACTCTGTGTCCGTTCAACAATGATTCTCTCTCCCCTCTCCCCAGGTCCTGGTGAGCCTCACACTATTTTCTGTGTCTGTGAATCTGACTACTCTAGGTTTGTCATATAAGTGGGATCACACAGTGCTTGTCCCTTTGTGACCATCTTATTTCACTTTGCATAAGTTCATCCATGTTGTAGCATATGTTAGAATTTCTTTCCTTTTCAGGGCACCTAGCATTGTATTATATGTCTATACCATATTTTGCTTATCCGTTCATCCATCCTTGATGGAACACTTGAGTTGCTTCCACAATTTGTCTATTGCCCAGGGACGCCCACCAGGCCACCAGGAGCTGGCCCACGCAGGCTCTGCACCTCCAAGGAGGAGCTATTGCTGGAGCTACTGGGAGTGGCAGGAAGTGGCCATGCTGCCCTGGATCCATCCAGCATTTGAACCCTGTCCAGCGACTGTGGACCTGGTAGGATCTTGCAAGAGGCTGGGGCCTCAGTCTCTCTCAACTGGCTAGTGGGACCCAGATGGGCCTACCCTAGGAAGTCAGGCTGCAAATTGGAGGAGATTCATAATTGATGCAGATGCTCTTAGCTAAGTACAGCCTCCTGGCTCCCAGTGCATTTAAGCCACACTTTATAAGTCCAAATAGTTTTTGAGGTTTCCCTTTTATCCCGGCCACTGGATTATGAAAGGATTTTCTGGCTACTGTGATGTCCAGCCCCCTCTCTACTACCAAGGACACCTGGGAGGGAGAGGAACCTCTCTGTACCCAAGAGGCCCTGGCTTAGGTTTTGACCATTTCTGGGTAGCCAGGCCGACTCAGCCCAGCCTCCCTCATGGCCCAGGAGTTCTTGGGCATGACCGTCACCAAGGCCTGCCATGAGCAGGGTCTTTGGTGGGGAGGGCATTTGGAAGGACCTTGACCCTCAGTGAACTCATAGGTCATCTATGGTTACACAGCTGTGCCCACAGCAGAAGGCAGGTGCCCAGGACACTGAGAGATGCCTTGGCTTGTCTGAGGCTGACCACTGTGATGGACAGAGAAGGTGAGGATGATGGAGAATCCTTGGAGAAATCTTCCTGACAGGCAGGCAGGCTTTCCAGCAGGCTTCTGGGGGTGTTTTTGGGTTTGAGAGGCCCAAAGCTCAGGAACTTTGTGTAGTTTTATTATGGTTTGAATCTGAAATGTCCTCTGAATGCTCATGTGCTAAAGGCTTGGTCCCCAAGGCAGCCATGTCCAGAGGGCACTTTGAGGGGTGATGGGCTCAGGAGGGCCCTGGCAATGGAGTAATCCATCAATGGAGTTAGAGCTTCTCAGGCTGTTGGGAGATGGCGAAACTTGCAGAAGTCGGGGCTAGTTGGGGAAACAGGTTACTGGGAGTGTGCCCTCGAAGGGTATATTTTGTCCCTGGCTCCTTTCTCTCTTTCCTTGCTTCCAGCCATCATGAGATGAGCAGTTTTCCTCCACCACATGCTTCCGCCATTATGGACTGTCTCCCCAGAAAGTAAAACACCACTGGTCTAAGGGGTCGCAGACTGAACCCCCAAAACCATGAGCCAAAATAAAAATTTTCTCCTCTAAGTTGATTTATCACAACGGCAGGAAGTTGACACATTCTTTAAAACAAAATTATGAGTACAAGATTAGGCAACAGGACTTTGGAAGAGCTCCTAAAACTAAGCTTTCCTAGCTAACTCCGACAGCTCCCCACTCCACCAACCATCCTCACCCGGAGACTCAGGCTTCCACTCCTCAGGGAGACTTCAGAGCTGGGCTGAGGACTGTCCTCTCTCCTTGGAGCAAGTAATTCTGCTTACTTTTTTCTTTCCCCTTCTAGAACTTTTTTTTTGTTGTTACTGGGGATTGAACCCAGGGATACTCTACCACTAAGCCACAACCCTTTTTATTTTTTATTTTGAGACAGGATCTCACTAAGTTGCTCAGACTGGCCTCCAACTTATAATCCTCCTGCCTCAGTCTCCAGGGTTGCTGGGTTATACGCATGCGCCAAAGTGCCCAACCCTTCTAGAGCTCTGAAGGGCAATCTTTCTACCTGTCTCCGAAATAAATCAAGCCTAATCAGCATTAGTAGGACAAATAGAAGAAAAGAAGGGAGGGATGAGATTGTTTAAGGCAAAGAGATAATAAACTTTATTTATGAGGCCACTAGTGTGAATTATGTTCTAATAATCCCAACAATCCATCCTCCTAGTTTATAGAAAGGGAAACTGAGGCTAACGGAGAGGAATTGTTTACTTGAGTTCCCCAGTTGGGAGGTGAAGGAGCCACCATGTTCTTTTCCCTGTGTGGACCATGGAGAGGTGGTGGGTGTCAGACAGGAAGGGGAGCCGGTGAAATTGCATCCTACCAGAGAGAACCCTGGGGAGAACCCATGTGCCTCTGTGAGAAGAGAGTTCCTGGGGCTTCAGGCCAGAAGGGGGAGCATGGGAATGAGGTGTAGGGGAGGGGCAGGTGTGAGATGCGCACTCAATAAAGAAACAAGATGAGAAGAAGCCAATGGAAGCCAGTCAGGGACCCCACACCAACACCTCTCTTAGAAAAAACATGAGGTCAACTGGGTGTGGTGGCCCATGCCTGTAATCCCCAGTGACTTGGGAGTCTGAGGCAGGAGGATCTTAAATTTGAGGTCAGCCTCAGCAACAGAGTAAAACCCTGTCTCAGGGAAAGCTAAATGAAGACTTCAGCTATAAAATGGGGAGACAACCGCACTTCCATGGATTCCATCTCTTGGGACCCCTTCTTCCTCCAGGAGAAGTCTTTTTTGCTGTCCTTTAATAAACTTCTATTTTCCACTCTGAAAAAAACAAAACAAAACAAAAAACAAAACAAAACCCTGTCTCGAAAATAAAAAATAAAAAAGGCTGTGGATGTTATCAGTGGTAAAGTACTAGGTTCAATTCCTAGTGACCAAAAAAAAAAAAAGCCCAAGCGACAGGTCCTGTGGCTCTGTGGTGACTGAGGTCAATCCAGTTCACAATGGGTTAAATGGGTTAACCAACATTTTCTGAGTGGCTGCCATGTGTGCCTGGGTTGGGTGCTGGGGACCCTCAGGGTGATTCCTACCCTGGGAAGCTGGAACTAACTACTGTCACGCTCAGAAGTGAAGGTGACCACTGAGCACCATTGCCGTTCCTCGGCTCCCGGTTGTCCTGACAAGGATCTCATCTTCATCAAGCCGACAAGCACAGCCCTGTGCACTTTACCAAGTGCATCTGTACTCGTGATCATGTCCAGGAGCAGGGAGGAAGGTGAAAGGGCAGCACCCTCTCATCTTGCACAGGGCCCTGCAGATCCTGCAGATAGAAGGTTCGAAGTGTGTCTTCACTGACAAGAGCCAGGAAGCCAGAGGCAGCAGCTACTCCCTGAGGTCCCCCTGTGAGCCAGGGCTGGGCAGGGACAATGAAGACCTTACTTTAGTGGTCCTCACCCCAGACAAGAAGAAGGTACCCTTCATGTACCACGTGCAAATCCAAATATAGAGCCAGTCCTAAACCCAGACGAAGGGGAGGAAGTCCCGCAAGGTTCTGTGTTTTTCCATTATGACTCTGATCGCAGACGTTTCTCCAGAGCTTCTCCTGCGGGTGTGCCCTGCATGGCTGGTGCCAGAACACTTACTCAGCCTGACCAGTTGAAGGAAGATCCAGGCACGGACCTAGCCAACGCCATCTCATTCCTCTCTGACTCCGTTTGCTTTTTAAGTTTTTTCCTTCTGAGCCACTTTGTTTTGCGGTTACCTTGGATTCCAGGAACAGGCTTGGTTGATAGCATCTTTATGACAAGGAACTAAGACTACCCCCAAGCGATGGGCAAGCCTCACAGAAGGACCACCTATGATGAGATGTCTCCCCCCCCATCACCAGGACAGAACCGAGGCTGCCCTGCTATAGCAATCTGCTCACGTTGGGAGCTGAATTGGCCCTCAAGCGATGATGACCCTCCTGGAGCTTCACAGTCCTGAGATAATGACCAACCAGACCAGGATCACCCACACTGCTAGCATGCAAAGCCCCCGCCACAAAAGCTCCAACCCTTGCCTTTTTTTTTTTTTTTTTAACCTCAAAGTTTCCATCAGTCACTTGGAAGACAGCTCTTTAACACTGTACCCCAACATCTGCTCCTCCTGCTATGACCGAGCTGATTCAAGCTCCTCTCCCACCCTTCGCCCTGCTCTTCTCTTTGATTTGCATGCGGGACAAATGGCTGAACCTGGTCTCTTGGGCCCCCAGGGCTGGGGCCTTTCTTCCTGGCTCATCCAGTCCTGTCTCAGTGTCACCACCTCTTATGGAATCCAGTGGGGACTCCTGGGTACAAGGTCTCAGAGGTGCAGAAAGACCCCCAGTGGTGGGGTTTGGCAGGCCTCGCTTGAAATAGGACACCACCAGCCACCAACACTGAATCAGCCACTTAGACTTCTGGGCCTGAGGTTTCTGAATACATGGGCTCACAGTAGCCATTTCCTGGGGACACAGGGCACAGGGCCGGGCATGAGGGGAAATGAAGTCAGGCAGGCAAGGGCCTCACGGGAGATCTGGTGCGCAGCAGGTGACAGGGATACCTGCTGCCTGCAGAGCACGACAGCCTAGCTTCCCATGGTGCTGTGTGACAGAACCCCACTGGCCTCTCAGTCCTTGGAGCTGCCCCTCCCCTCCTGGCCCCACTGGGGGGATTAGTCAGGAAGGGTTTACAATGGCTTATTGTTACTAGAGTAAGACAAAAATAGCTTGGGACTGGGGACTGGCAGGGCGGGGCAGGAGCCGAGTGCATTACTCACTTTCCTAGGGAACTTTTTTTTTGGTTGAACCCAAGGGTGCTTAGCCACTGAGCCACATCCCCAGGCCTTTATATATATTTTTATATTTTATTTACAGGCAGAGTTGCTTAGGGCCTCACTAAATTGCTGAGGCTGGCTTTGAACTCCTGCCTCAGCTTCCGGAGCTGCTGGGATTACAGACGTGTGCGCCACCCTTTCTGGGGAGGGAAACAGATTCAGAGGTGCATTTGGGGTGGGCCACCCAAAGGCAAAGCCTCCTGACCTACACCCAGCATGTCCCCCTGTGTCCCTTCTTTATTTCCCCAGGCCTTTCCCCCACCCTCACCCCTTCACTCCCGGTAGCCCTTCCCTGGTACCTGCCCCTCTCTGTTGGACGGCCCGGCTGCCAGATCCACTGTCTGCACCCCCAGCACAGGAAGTGCCTGGACATTTATGGTGGGGAGTAAGGAGGTGTAAGTACCTCAGTCCTCTTGCCCCTGACTGGGACAACTGTTAATTGTCCCTGGGCTCCTGGTGTATTAGGCCAAAGCCACCCCATGTATGAGTTTGTTGGATGCCACAGCTTTGCTTGGCTTCTTTATTTTTGCTTCCTTGTCCTACCTCCCCCGCCCCTTTTTGTTTTCTTTTTTGGTACCGGGGATTGAGCTCAGGGGCACTCAACCACTGAGCCACATCCCCAGCCCCATTTTGTATTTTTTTTAGAGAAGGGTCTCACTGAGTTGCTTAGGGCCACACCATTGCTAAGGCTGGCTTTGAATTTGCAATCCTCCTGTCTCAGCCTCCTGAGCCAAGCCACTGGGATCACAGGCATGAGCCACCAAGCCCGGCCTCCACTTCCCTTTGCTTTTGCTGACTTGTCCCTTTAGCTTCCTCATAAGTGACTCAGTCTGCTACAGGGGAAGCCAGCCCTGGGACCAGGCACAGTGAGAGGAGGCATGTGAAAGAGCTCTGGCTTCTGGAAGGTGCTGGGGTGTGTGTGCCCATGTGGGTCTCTTACAGTGGAAAGCAGGTGGGGAGGAGAATGGAAGGGGCTTGTATTAGCCAGGGTTCTCCAGGAAACAGGACCAGTAGGAGATCATAAATGTGCAGAGATATTTATTATAAAGAATTGGCTCATAGATTTAAAAGGTCAAAAAGTCCAGAGCAGGAGAGCTGATGGTATAAGTGCCAGCTTGAGTCTGAGGAAAAGAGACCAATGTCCCAAGTGGAAGACAGTCAGCTGGAGAGAGAGCGTTCTCCTGCTTGACCCTGGAGCCTGTTCAGGCCCTCAACTGGTTGGACCAGGCCCACCCACCCTGAGCAGGGCCACCTGGTTTACTGAGCTCATGACGCAAGCGTTAACCTCATCCAGAAACCCTCCCAGGTACACCCAGAGATAAAGTTGAACCAAACAGCTGGGCAGCCTGCATCCCCTCCAGGGAATACTTACAATTAGCCATCACTGGCCTTGCTGGCCTTGCTCTCCTCTGCAGCGCTGGGGGCAGAGGTGGGATTGCCCCCACCCCACAGGTGTAAAACCTGACAGGCCGGTGGGAGCCCTTTCTTCTGGAATCTGTGGCTTCCTTTCCTGCACCTCCACTTGGAGCTAGGGAAGAATAAACTATGCTTTAGGCGGTTGCCAACAAAGGCAAAGTGGCTGAGTATCAGTAATGAATAGCACAGACCTGGAGAGCAGGAAATGCTCCCAGCACTGGGCCCTGCAGAGATCAGAAAGCGGGGCTGCGATGCTGCGGCCACTGAACACAGAACGGGCTGCTGGGAGGGAGTCAGGGGAGGCCACAGCTCAGCCTCCACCACCAGCCAGCATCAGCTGCAAGGAGGCCAGAGCGGAGGCAGAGTCATCAGGGGCTGCTCATTAAAGACTCCACCACCCAAAGGTGGGGCCCGTGGCCCTCTCTGCTCTTCTCCAGCTCTTCCCAAAGAGGAGTTGAGCGGGTGGGGAGTGGGGAAGGTTGCCAGATAAAACACAGTGAAGTCACAGCTCAGGTGAGCAACAAGTAACTTTTTATATATTTGTTTACATGGTGACAGGGATTGAATCTGGGGTGCTTTTCCACTGAGCTTCACCCTCAGCCCTTCGACTTTATTTTGAGACAGGATCTTGCTAAATTGTTTAGGGCCTCGCTAAGCTACTGAAACTGGCTTCAAACTTTTGATCCTTCTGCCTCAGCCTCCTGTAGCCGGGATTCCAGGCATGCACCACTGTGCTGGGTCTACAAATGACTTCAGCATAGCATGTGTAAAAATTGTACAGTATGTACTTATACTATTTGCTTGTTTATCGGAAATTCAAATTTAACTTGGTGTCTTGTATTAATATATTATTAATTTTTTTCTAACTCTATCAATGCTAGGTTGGGGACAGGACCCCACATGGGAGAAACTAAGTAGGTTTACCTGATCCTGCAGACTTTGAGGATAAGACCAGCTCCTGAGAGGCTACCCTAGAATATTGTATTTGGAAATAGCAACTATATGATCTGCTCAAAAAGAGAGCGGTGGGCTGGGGATTTAGCTCAGTGGTAGAGCGCTTGCCTGGCACGCGTGGGAGACCCTGGGTGTGATTCCCCAGCACTGCACTGGGTGTGGGGTGGGGTGAAAGAAAGGAAAAGGAAAAGAGAGGGAGATGTGAGACATGGGAACAGAAGGGGTGAAGCACAGCCCTGGGATCGAGCCCCCTGGGTTTACCATACTGCCCAGAGCCCAGACATGACCTTGGGCGTCTCTTGCTCCATCTAACTGGGCATCTGGTGACTGAGCCACTCTGACAGCCTGTGGACCGCAGGAGATGTCCAGGGAAGGTACTTCTGGGCAGTCACTGGCTCCAGGAACCTTCTCCCCAGCAGCACTTCACCTGAGAAACAAGGCCCCGGGAGAGGAAGGCAGCTGGTGAAGTCCAGTTCCGGCCTCCAGGACCAGGCAGGGCTCATCTGTCTGCAAGCCTCAGAGGGTCGACTCACATACACCGCGTCGGGCACCCCAGTACACTTCAACCCCACCGTACCCAGCAGAGATGTCCTGGCCCCTGTTGCTTCATTGCCTCTCACAGGAGACACAGGAGACTTGGGGGACTATAGAAACTTGTCTGCAGCTGACGAGTGGCAGGGCCGGTGTGAAAGTCCAGGTGCCCCCCTGCAAGTTTGCCACTTTCCCATTCCCTTCTGTTAGTTTGTAATGCCCGGTTCCCTGCTGCCCCAAGACCTTCCAGACTCTCCCACAAAAGCCTTTCTTGCCCCTCTAGTGTCCTTCCAGAGCTGCACCTCACTGCCCACCCACCTTCCGCCCCACGACCCTGGCATTTGGACAACACTCTATAGTGTACAAAGCGTCCACAGTACACTATGTCATGCTGATTTCCCCAACTGTGACTCTGGCCCCAGCAAGGAGCACCTGTGCCTCTTGGGCAATTACCCTGGAGAGTCCAGAAGGCGCACCCGTGTGCAAAGAGTTCCTTGCAAAATGTCAGACTGTTCCAAGCAAACAGAAACGGGCCCAGAGCCAGCTCAGCTGTGGCAGGAGGATCCGGGAATTAAGGCCTCCCAGGCTGCAGCTTCAACTCTCTCTCTTTGCCAGCCTCATCCCTCTTCCCAGCACCTGCAGGGAAGAACGCCCCGCTCATTAGCCACCCCGGGAGCTGCAGACCAGGAGCCCAGCTGCCTTGCCTCATTTCTCCAGCCCTAGGTTGCCACTAGGCTAGGTGTGCGGTCCCTTGGCTCCCTCTGGTTCCCTCAGGGCCTCAAACCTATGCAGACGTCTACTTATGTGTGCTCCAAAGGACCTCTGCTGAGGCCAGCAGAACAGACCTTAGTTTCTCCTTTTCAAGCTTCTTCTAGATTCCCAGACACCCACATTCCCAGAGAGGAAGTGGTTTTCATGAAGTCTTGGTTCAGTATCGAGGGCACTGGACTTTGAGTTCAAAGACCTGACATTCGACCTCACTTCTGCTACTTTTGAGCTGTGTGCTTGGCAGAGCTGCTGTATACAGCTGCACAGGTTGTACACTACCTGACAAGCAAAGTGGGGTCCAGAGATCATCAGCATCCACAACATATAGGAGCTTGTTAGAAATACAGAATCCTGGGCCCTACCCCTGGGCGACTGAATCAAAATCTGTTTTTAACAAGATCTCCAGTGAGTCAAACATCAAAATCTGAGAATCATGGCTATATTATGGTCCTAGGGAGCGTCTCACACAGACTGATATGACACCTCTGGAGTCTCGTGACACGCTGTCCCTGCTTGGGCAAGTCGCTTCTCCTCTTTGAATCTCATTTTCCTATCTGCCAAATGGAGATAATAATGCCTGTCCTCCAGGGTTGATGGGCTGCTTAAGTAAGGAACAGGCATAAGAGGGCCTCTTGAGAGGCTGCTGTTGAAGGGGGGCCGGTTGGGGTTCACAAGGCTGCTTCTCCTGGGAGGTGAGCTTGGAGATTTTCATTGCCCTGAGGAAAACACAATCCTTAGATTTTGGAGCTGAGGAGGATTTCAGGGGCTCCTCTGCTCAAGCAGAAATCCAGTTTTCACTTGACAATTTTACAGATGATGAAATGGAGGAAGGACAGGTGCAATAGCAAAACCGATGCTAGTGTCTGAGCTGGCACCAGAGCCTGGGGCTTGCTTCACCTCACTGCCCCCCAGGAGCCCGGGCATTCTCCTAAAGCTGCCCTCGAAATCTCCATGCCTTGTCTTCGTAGCACCTCATGGTGCTCAGCTGGGGGAAACTTGGGTGAAATTTGCCTTTTCCTTAAAAGAGAGTACCTAAGTGAATACAGTAGGGAGACAGCTCTCAGACTTAAATAGGGGAAATGGCAGAAAAGAGGAGCCCATTCAGAAAGAGTTTATTGACATCTACTTTCTAAGTGTTCATGATGTAGCCCTTCCCTGGGCCCAGGATACAAGCCACCATCCTTCTCCTCATGTTGCCCCCAGTCGGGACAAGACACATGACATATGCCTCAGAAAATATGCCCTGGGTGGTTAAGTCACCACCATTAGTTATTACTAAGGAGGAGAAACCATTGGATGGAGCAGGGATGGAAGACTCTAGAAGATGCTGGGTTGGTAAGGCCTGAAGGTGAGTAGAATTCAGACAGACAGAGGAACAGAGATCAATTTGTATAAAACTGGAAGTTTGTAAGGTTATGTTTAGGGGACAGGGAGCTGGCTTAGAGCAGGGTTTGGTAAAGTTTTTTGTTTTTTTTTTTTTAATAGAAAGCCAAAGAGTCAATATTTTTGGCTCTGAAGGTTGTAAGTTCTGGGCTCAACTACTCAGCTCTGCCCTTGCAGCATGAAAGCACAGGTGGGTTATTAGTAAACAAACAAGTGTGGTCTTGTTCCATACAACTTTATTTTATAGAAACGGAAATGTGAATTTCATCGTAGTTTTTTTTTTTTTTTGGTGTGTGGACTGGGGATTGAACCCGGGGATACTTTCTCACTGAGCTTCCCCGCCCCCCACCCAGCCCTTTCTTATTTTGAGTCAGGGCCTCACTAAGTTGCCCAATCTGGCCTGGAACTTGTGATCCTTCTGGCTCAGCCTCCCGGGTAGCTGGGGTTACACGCGTTTGCCACTGTGCCCAACGTGTATCATTTTCATGTGTCACAACATATTATTCTTCTTTTGGTATGTTTTCAATTATTAAAACATATAAGAAACAGTCTTTGCTTACGGGCTTTATAAAAATATACCATGAGCCAGATTTGGACCAGTCTGTCCATTTCTGATCTAGGGCTGAGAAGAAAGCTGGGGCTGATGAGATGGGCTTGGGCCAAACCTCCAAACCTGCTGAGCATCAAATATTAGCTTAAAGAATCTGTTCTTTTTCCAAGCCCAAGTCAGACGCTGGAATCCACGATATTTGGACATTCCTGGATTGCGCCTCTCTGCCAGGACACTTTCTTCTTCTTCCAAGAGAGTGGCTGCCAAGTTCCCAGGAAGAGGACCCATGATCACGATTGTGTCTTTTGCTAAAGGGAAGGACCGAGAGAGGAAAGGCTTGCGGGGCAAAGCTGAGACAGTCAATTGTTAGCCTTTTAAGCCTGAAACCTAAGTAGCATCTAAGTCAAGCAGGTCATTAAATATTTGAATCTAGAGCTGAGAGCTGAAGGTGGAGGCAGTGTTTTAAACTGTAGGGAACAGGCTGGTCATTCAGGAGAAAGGAGCCCAGGACAAGCCTGAGGCACTTCATTTCCGAAAGTCACATGCGGGATGGAAAGAGGTCAAGAGGCACAGAATACAACAGGCTGTGGAGCCAGGAGAGGATCACAGAAGAAGGGGGGCAGCTGTGCTCCATGTTGCTGAGAGTAGGAGGGTTAGGGCAAGAGAGGGCTGGGGGGCCTAGTAACATAAGAGGACTCTGGTAACTTTACCAAGAGCAGCTTCAATGGGGATGTGGGTATAGAAGTCAGAGAGAACAGACGTTGTCAGCAGCAATTCAGAGACATCTAACCTTTGCAAGATGGTTGAAGTAAGCATTCATCATAGGGAGGGATGAAGGATTGAACTAAACAAACTTCTACTGCGTGCCTGCTGGATCCCAGGCATGTTGCCAGGCTCCCAGGATACAGGGACAACGCAGAGAAAGGCCCGGATAGCCATGCTCCAATACAATCAGCACAAAATAGGCACAAATAAAATAACAAGGGGCGTTGGCAAAGGGAGGTTGGAGCCATGGATTCTGGTTTGGGGGATCAGGAGAAGTATCACAGGGTAGGTGCTGTCTGACCTGGTGCTTGCAGACAAGGACGGAAAAGGGACAAAAAAAGTCTTGCCACCCATGGGAAAGAGGATTGCAAAGACAAAGATATGAAAGAAAAGGGAAAGATTAGGAAATAGTGAGTGGCCAGATGTGGTCTGATTGGTGGTGCTGGAGATGGGCCAAGGGGAGTGAAAGGAGATGCATTTGGGGAGATAAGCCACCCATGTTGGAATAGGCCTCTGTACCTTGTTAAAGAGGGCAAACTTTAAGATTGGGCCGGGGGTATAAAGAAAATAACCTTGGTATGTGTCTGGTACTGAACTTACTACTTTAAAGACTTTGAACATGGGTTTTGCAATATAAGACAGAGCTGAGTTCAAATCTCAATTCTGAAAGGTTATGTTTGCCACATAACCTTTGGTCTTTAAACCTAGCTAAGTCTCAAAATGGGACAATTCTTATCCTATAGAAATTTCCCAGGGCTTAAATGAGATAATAGAAGTAAAGACAGGACTGAGGATTGAACCCAGGGTCATTTTACCACTGAGCTACATCCCCAGCTCTTTTTACTTTGAGAAAGGTTCTCACTAAGTTGCCGAGGTTGAGCTTGGACTTCTGATCCTCCTGCCTGTCTCCTGAGCTGGGATTGCAGGTGTGCGCCACCATACCCAACTGCAGTGAAGTTCTTCACTAAGCTGGTGGATACTGGAGAAGATATGGGCTTGGGGAGAATATGTATTTAATTTTAAATGAATTAAGTTGAGGATTCTGCAGGACACCAGATGGTGAAGACCTGAGGGAGCTGGAAATAGAGATCAGGAACTCCAGAGAAGGAGGGGCTGGGCAGGGTTTAGTTGTGGGCCGTCTACATGCAGGAAGCAAAGCTAGCTCCAGAGGAAGATCACGTGGGTCCAGTTGATGTTTGAGCAGTAGGGATGCAGGAAGGTCCTCAAGGTCCCAAAGAATCAGGTGTTTAGATCAGATGGGAATAATGGAAGACACTGTTCACACAGATGGTATAATTTACTACATGTATGTTTTTTGTTTTGGTACCAGGGACTGAACAGCATGTATTTTCCTTCTTTTGGTTGAGTCTCGAAGATCTAGAGTTCAAAGAGACCATCTAGTTGTTTATGTATTCAGCACCTTGTAGGGTCAGGCCCTTAGGGTAGAACACCAACTAAGAAAGGTGAAGCTGGGTGCAATGGCACATGCCTGTAATCTCAGGGACTCAGGAGGCTGAGGCAGTAGGATCACAAGTTCGAGGTCAGCCTCAGCAATTTAGCAAGGCCCTAAGCAACTTAGTGAAACCCTGTCTCAAAATAAAAAGAACCGGGGATATAGTTTAGTAGCAAAGTGTTCCTGGGTTCAATCCCCAGTAGTGCCCCACCCCCCTCTAAAAATGTAGCTGAAATAATGGAGATAGAAGATCACAAAAGTGCCATGAAGACCCAGTCTCATTAGTGGCCTTTACAGTGCAGCTCAAATCCTTGAGTCTCTGGTGGACAGATGGGTTGTGGGAGGTTTAATGGCTTCTGAGGTGATGCAGAAGTGGCCCAGTTGGGAATCAGAGGATGAGTGTCTTTATAAACTCCAGTGGGGTGTTTTTCCATCACAAGATTGTCATGTGTCAGCAACATTTCTAGGTACGTGAGGCAGATTAGAAATCTCCATTTAATAATGAGAACAATGAGCTTCTAAAAGATCTGCCCCAGGCCACACCAATGCTAACAGGCCCAGAAAGCTGGGTGCACCCCAGAATTCCCAGTTGCCACCACACACAGGCCTCCTTTGGCTGCCTGAGCTAGAGGAACGATGCTGGCAGAGCCAGAGGGGTCTGGGGACTGCGGACCACGGGGGTGGGCAGGGGGAGAGAGGTACAGCACTTGAGTTTCAAGTTGCTAGTTTTGCAGAGTGTAAAATTACGGCACCAGTCCCCTAGAATAAACAGAGTTAACACCCCATTAAATACAATGGACTTTCACCGTTCACGCCAGACGTGCCTAGATTGAAACGAGCTGAGCGGGAGCTGGTCCGTGAGTAAAATGTATCACACCCGCGCTGCCTCGCGCTTCCAAAAAAGAAAAACCCAGCGCAGGGGGAAGAAAGCGCCAGCAGCGGCTTTGCAGGATGGGGCTGGAGGATCCGGTAATGAAGTCTTTCTGGAAGGTAAGAAGGGGCCGTGTGCCGCGTGTGCTATTTTTAAACATGCTGGAGCAGCACAAGTATTCCTGCCCCTGCACTTTCTCCGGCAGAGGAGGGGCTCCGGGGATCGCAGCCAGGAATTTAGATGCTATTTATTGTATTTCCTTTTATCAGTCAAATGATTTTCCTATTTCCCACCTAGATAAAGATCTTCCGTTCACAGCTCCAGCCTATTGACCTTGTCAGGACTGCTCTGCAGTCTGGAAATTGGTCCCAGAGAGAGAAGGGCATTGTTGTTAAAGGGCTGTTGGGTGGATTGGGCTTTCTCATCTCCCAGCAGAGAGGAGATAGGTTTACCAAAAAGAAATAAATAAATAGAACGGAAACCTTCCCCAAACACAAAAATGGATTGTCTTACGCTTTGTTTTCTTGCAAAACTGAAAGGTTGTCGAAGAATGGGTTTGCTGCCCCCTCACCCCCCAACCTGGCCTTTCACCAGCATGCACCCGCTTCTGGCGAAGACACACACACACACACACACACACACACGCGCGCGCACTCCTGCAGCAGCAAGCCCAGTCCGACTGCTGTGGAGCTGCCGTCTTGGCAGTCAGCAGGGCAGAGGGGGTGGCAGCTGGGTCTTGGCTTGTAAGCTGAGCCAATGTCTGGGTTGTGCCAGCTCTTGAGGCCCCTGGGAGATGCCAGCATGCCTGAATGGGAGCAGCTGCAGCTTCCACTCAGCTGGAAGCCTCGGAGCAGCCAGGCCTCTAGAAACTGCCTTCCAGGCCAGGGCGTGGCGCGGGGCTGCCTGTCAACCCTGAGTATGGGGTTGCTCTTCTTGGGCAAGCTGCCCCCATTGTCTCACCTTGCCTGGGCCCACTGGCCGGGTTCCTGGGGAGGAGACAGCGCCACTGCTCCCCACCTTCTTGGACCCTGGCCCAGCAGATTCTACGGAAGTTTGGGGTTTTAATGTAAATCCTCATCATTTCTGGCTCGTTCACAGCCACAAAACATCAAGAGCCAGCTAGATGGAGGGGAACCAGTCCTGTGCAAGCTCACGGTGTGAACAGCAAGGAGCTCAGGCCTCCTCCTTGCAGGCTGGGTTGGCTGTGGATTTTAACAGAGCTCCTGGCTTTCCAGAACCCCTGGGGTTCTTTCCTACTGCTGAGGAGCTTCCTGGCTAGGACAGCAGAGGGCGCTGGCTCTCCTGACAGCACTGTCCTAGGCTTTTCTGCCACATCTGGAAAGGAGCTCTACCACTCCCTTAGAGAAATACCGAAATACCGGCCGGGGATCTGTCTGTGCGATGCGTTGGCATGCGAGAGAGCATGCATACCCATCAAGAGCTCCACTTTCTCCTGAGTTAGATTTCCCCCTCAAGAGCACTTGTGGAATGTGGGGAACTTGCCTTGCCAAGGCAGTCAGCACATCTGAGTCTTGGACTTGGTAGGGCCTGGGTGGAATGCTTGGATGGACCACCTCTGCTCTGAAGCCTTTGCCCTCCCCTCCCACGTGGAGAGGGGAGAAAAACAGGAGAAGGAGACCTCCCAGATCTTTTCCCCAGGGGAAGAAAACTAAAATGTTTGGTTCTGACCTTCTGGGGCCTCCTAAAGAAAGCAAATGCCCCACATTTCCTCAACAAATAAAAGATATAATTCCAAGAAAGCATCTTCCTAAATTACAAGTGATTAGAAATGCCAAAGCAACACGCACATGGAAATGGGGGAAGGGAGAAACTGGATGGAGGAGCACCGAGCTGGAGCCAGCCAAAGGCCCTGGTTGCTATTCCGAGACTGCTCCCTAGACTTCCAAGAGCTGCATGCATTTAAATGTCCACATTTCCCCGCAGAAGCCAGCAATCTGTACTTCCCTTGGCCAAACAACACATCAGTCTAATATGGTGTGGGAGAAATATGTTACATTCTTTTATGAACAGAATGTTAACATCACCCAGAATCAATATTTATATCCAAGAACACAATGAACTGGCTTGTTTTGTACTGCATGGGTTTAAGACAGGGACATTTGGAGGGAGATGGGAGGTCCCCTCCTCCTAACCAGAAAGGCAGACCCATGGCCAACAAGCTGAGGCTCAGGCATTCCAAAAGATTTCTGCCTGGGAGACCATGCTCTGTTCCTGTCCTGCCCCTCCAATCCTCTGACCCTTGGGATTGCAAGAGGAAGCTGGTGCAGCAATCAAGGCAGGAGTTGGTGGTAAGATTCAGGACGTCAGGCAGCATCCTGTTGGCAGGTCAGCCGCCCCTGTTAGTGAGGGCTGCAGAGAGGGGAGGAGGGCCAGGACTGTACCCAAGCCTTTCCACATATCAAAGTAAGAGCTGAGAGGACATCACACAAATCCTTGAATGAGGGAGACACATCCGAAGGCTAAAAGAAAGTAGGTTGATCAACATGACACTTTTTTCATGCTGGTGATATTTCCTCACCAGGCGATTACCCTCACCTGAAGCCACCATTCTGAGAGGTGGAAGCTGAGAGCTCCTTGCCTCTGAATGCCTCAGGTTCCTCCAGAAGCTTTGGGGGCACGCCATCAAGCTCCCTTGTTTGTTTGTTACTTGATGCTGTATTTTACTTTTCTGTCTTTGGAAGCTATTGGTCCTGCAGCGTGGGGCTGGCTGCTTGCTCCTTACATGTAAAATCCTTACCTAATCACAAAACAAAAACCTCTCCCAGAAGGTTTGATGTTTGACTGCAACAGAGCATCTAAAAACATGAGCCTCCTTGTCAACTGGCGGACACAACTGGGGCCTGGTTTTGCAGAGCAAGCATGCCCACTTCAGTTTCAGATCAGATCAGAAGGTTACGCTTTCAACAGTAGCACTTGTCTCTCATTAAATGCCTGGAGCTCATTATGGCATATCCTGCAAAAAATGTCTTTACTGCCTTAATGGACATGATCTTTAGAAAAGATCTTTCAGCTTATGTATAAGATCAAGTCATGATTAATCTTGGCCCTGTTTAGCTGCAGGTCAAGTTTTCAGGCTGCAGTGAAACCCCTCCTTGTGCATGATCACAATTTATAATTTTCTGTAATCTCTACCCTTTCCTCTATGTTGTCAGCATGTTTTAGTTGCTGCAATGCACTTGGTCTGTCCTGTATTTTCATCCAGTTCTAACAGACGACCAGTAAGTATCTCAGTCACATTTATTATGAAATCAGCCAAGATAAGCAGGGATTGCTTCACTGGAAGGAATGTCTAGCATCTTTACAGATGCAAAGCTTCCCCCTGCAGAATTCCATGCAGGAGACCTATGTTAGTAAATGCTCTGAACAACTGTAGAGATGCCATCTGATTTAAACCGAGAGAAAAGTTGCACCTGGTCCAGATGTGGTTCTGGTATCAAGGGCAGGACGAATTGTCGAGGTTGGCAGTAAAGCAAAGGATAAGACAGTGAACTGTTGATAGAAGCTGATGGGGTCTGACTGCCTGCAAAGCCATGCTAGGAAACAAAAAAAACCCTTCTTTGGAATTTTTGGTAAATGTCATCCTACGTCTAGACCTAGCTTTTAAGTTCTCAATTGTCAGATTGTCAATAAAAATACTTACTCATACTGTATCTCAAATGAGCCTGCCTGCCACAGTGATCTCTGATTTGGGTCACTCCTACCCTGTCTGCCCCTTCCAGGCCTCACAGTTCCTCCACAGTTGCTCTCTCCCGCCCTCCCACCTGCAGCCTCCCCACCCCCCTCTTCTTTATCCTGTTCATTCTTCTAAGGGGGCTTTACCCCCACCCCACCCCCTTTCTCCTTCACCACTGAAGCCTCAGTCCAGGCCAATGCCACCTCTAGCGGGACACAGCCACAGCACCACTACCTCCCTATTTCCATGTCTGCTCCCTACCATCTGCTCTTTGCAGAGTAGCTGGAAGAATTTTTTTTATTTTTTTGTGGCGTTGGGCCTGGAACTCAGGGCCTCACACATGCTGGGCAAATGCTCTAGCACTTGAGCTACATCCCCGGCCTGGAAGAATTTTTTAAAGCTATAAATTGGATTATATCACTTCCCTCCTTGAAAGCGTCAACAGTTTCCCCCTGTACTCAGAACATCCCAAATCCTGAGGATGGGATGACCTTGCAGTCTTAGGCCTACCCACCTCTCCCCACTTTTCGCCCACCTCTCTCTGTTCTAGCTCCCCTGTTTTCCTTTCAGCTCCTCTAAAGCACCAAGGAAAGCTGACCTTCACCTTCTTTCCCTGACCCCCCCTGAGTGTGGCTTCCTCAGAGGCCTCCCCTATCTCCGGCCAACATGTGCCTTGAACAGCACCACTGCCTTCCTGCCTGCAGCCCAGGTGGGGATATGATGTCTGCTTCCGTTTGTTGGACCCTTTTCTTCCACTAGAGAGTAAGCACCATGACAGCATGGCCATGTCCGCTTTGTTGTGTTCCCCATGCCTGCCAAAGAGGGGGATCAATAGTAGCTGTACAAATTCAGGACACAAGGCTGTGCCTGAGGAGAGTTGCCTGAAGGTTTAATGATGGCTTATTGCTTCAGCCGGATGTTACCACAGGTCCCTGCAGAGGGATTTCCATCCAGGCCAGGAGGGACCAAGACAAACTCTGCTCTGTTCCTGCCACAGGTCTTCTTCTTAGTTTTTTTTTTTTTTTCTGGCACAGGGGATTGAACTCAGGGGCACTTGACCACTGAGCCACACCCCCAGCACTTTTTTGTATTTTATTTAGAGACAGGTCTCACTGAGTTGCTTAGCACCTCGCCCTTGCTGAGGCTGGCTTTGAACTCATGATCCTCCTGCCTCAGCCTCCCAGGCCGCTGGGATTACAGACATGCATGACCATGCCCGGCTATTGTCCTATTTTATCAATCTCCTATCCAATATCTCCTCCCTGCCTTGAATTCAAGAGCACTGACCCTGGGGACCACAAGCATGGATAGGAAAGTTACATCTTGATTTTCATAAACCTGGACCTGAAAAGTTGCATTTCCTTTGATGATAAATGTTGCCAACAAATCCCAATAGTATCAGTGGGAATTTTGGGCTTTGCCATTAATAGAATCACAGGTATTTTCATACCACAATATAGCAGATGTTGAAATATCACTTATGATCATTAGTACGTTTAAATTATGATCATTATTAGAGTTTTGTCTAGATTATGTTATTTAATGTTTTTTAAAGGAGCACAAATATGTCTATATAACACTTTTTTTTTTTTTGGTGCTGGAGATTGAACCTAGGGGTAC
The DNA here is from genome assembly GCF_047511675.1 of Marmota flaviventris. NCBI lineage: Eukaryota > Metazoa > Chordata > Mammalia > Rodentia > Sciuridae > Marmota > Marmota flaviventris. The sequence goes on from NC_092499.1 coordinate 120,777,543, forward strand.
TTTACTACTGAGCCACATTCCCCAGCCCTTTTTATGTTTTATCTTGAGATGAGGTCTCATGAAGTTGCCTAGGGTCTTGCTAAATTGCTGAGTCTGGCCTTGAACTTGGAATCATCTTGCCTCAAATCACTGAGATTACAGGTGTGCGTCACTGCACCTGGCTGTACTGCATTTTTATTACTTTTGGTAACTATATTTCAACATAGTGGACTTGCTTTGTAACTTTATTTGTGTTTTAAGTACTTAAAAACATTGTGGGGGGGGGGGGCTGGGGTTGTGGCTCAGAAGTAGAGCAATTGCCTAGCACTGGTGAGGCACCGGGTTTTATCCTCAGCACCACATAAAAATAAATAAGTAAAGGTATTGTGTCCATCTACAACTAAAAAATGTTAAAAAAAAAAAAAAAAAAAAAAAAAAAAAAAAAAAACAACCCAAAACACTATTGTGGGCTAGGGATGTGGCCCAGTGATAGAGCACTTGCCTAGCATATGTGAGACCCTGGGTTCAATCCTTACTACTGCAAAAAACCCAAATCAAACCAAAACAAAAAAACTTCTTAGAAGGACCCACAGGCCTCACTAGATTACCAAATGTGTTCATGGCAGAAAAAAAATATTAAGAACCTCTAGTTTGGGTTTTTTTTTTTTTTTTTTTAATCTCATGTTATTGTCTTGCAAAACCAGCCTTGGTGACTACAAAAATAAAAGCTAAATCCTTCGGCATTCAAGGCCCCTTTACAATCCTTTTTCAAAACACCTCACTGATGGGCTGGGGCTGTATCTTAGCAGCAGGGTGCTTGCTTAGCATGTGTGAGGCACTGGGCTCTATCCTCAGCACCACATAAAAGTAAACATATAAAATAAAGGCATTCTGTCCATCTACAACTACTAAATAAATAAATAAAAATAAAACACACACATGTACACACACAAAAAAAAAAAAAAAAGAAAGAAAGAAAAGAAAAGAAAAAAGAAAAACACCTCACTGCCTTTATTTTTAATCCATTCCTTGGATATAACGTGTCCCAGTCACAATTATTGAGAGTACACCAACAATGCATTCATATTTCCAGGTCTATTTCTAGCTTCTTTTAAAGAACTATTCTTGTTCTAGGGCCCAGCTCAAAATGTTATCCTGCTAAAGCCTTCTTTTGACCTCTGCCAAACACAACCACTGAATTTTTCCCTCTGTTCTCCAGAACATTTTGCTCACAGCTGTTTGACTGCTTATCAGACTCAATTATAGTTAGATTTTGTATCTATTTTTTGTTATATTGTGAGCTCACTGAGAAGAGGGACTTCCTCAAATTTATACCTCAAAGGTAGCAAATACATGGAAATGCCTGAATGAATGAATATATCTAAAATATTCTCCTGAGGGATGAGTAAAATCCAAAATGACCCCATCAGTCTGTCCTTAGGAATAGGAACTTCTTTTGATAAATATAAGTTCACTTAAAGAATTCACCAGCCCCCAAGAAAAATGGAATGTTTTCATGTCGCATTCTGCTGTCTGGCCTCGGCTGCCTTGAAGAAGGCAAAAGCCCCTTAGCAGCAGCCCATTTGCTGAGATGAGAAACCTCTTGGCTGTATCACTGATGTCTTCTCACATTACCCTTCTTTGAATGATGCCAAATATATTTGCAGCCAGTCTCCTCTAAGCAGACACTTTCCATTACTTATCCCAGGATTTTCGAGCCATCAGGTTATGGTATGATTTTTATATCCTACAACATTCAGCTGCTTTTTGCCACTCTTAAACAAATGCAGATGCAAGGCTTCAAAACTTCTTTTCCTAAGGAGCTTGCAAAATTAAAAAGGAGACTGTTCCTTAATTTCATAGTTCAATGAGCAGCTTGAGTAACTGGGTCTATGCGTGTGCGCAGGCGCTGATCATGGAAGGAATGTTAGCAAACACTGACCTCAAGTTAGAATCTCGTGGAACCACGGGACTTAAGAGCTGAAAGGAATTTTTTTGAACTGATAGCAGAGAGATTGAAGTGTGTTCCCCAGGGGCTAATCCTCTGGTGGAATCTCAAATTTAGCCAGTCCAAAATGGAATTCTTGATCTGTTCTCCATATTTTGTCTTTAAGTATCTGCTATCTCAAGCAGTGGCACCTCTAGCCACTACCCAGCTGCTCAAGCCAAAAAGTAGGAGCCTTTTTTTTTCTCCCCCCAGTTTCTTGTGGTGTTGGGGATTGAACCCAGGGCCTTACACATGCCAGGCAAGTGCTCTACCACTGAGCTACAGTCCCAGCAGGAATCATTTAAAAAAAATTTTTTTTTCATTGGGCGGGGCACAGTGGTAATCCTAGTGGCTTGGGAGGCTGAGACAGGAGGATCACGAGTTCAAAGCTAGCCTCAACAATGGTGAGGGGCTAAGCAACTCAGTGAAACTCTGTCTCTAAATACAATACAAAATAGGGCTGGGGATGTGCCTCAGTGGTTGAGTGCCCCTGAGTTCAATTCCCAGTACCCAAAACAAAACATTTTTGTTAGTGCATTATAATTATACACAACAGTGGAATTCATTATCAGCTAGAATCATTCCAAATTCCTTTTCTTTTGTTCTCTACATCCAGTGCTTTAGCAACTTCTGTCCATTGTACTTCCAAAATATACCCTGAATCCAGCTCCTCTTCTCTACCCCCAATGCCACCGCTCTAGCCTAAGCTGCTGCCACTTCCCACTGGGTTTCTGCACCAGCCTTCTGACCAGTCTCCCAATTCTTCTCTTGCCTCCCCGCAGCAAAGGATCCTTTAAAACTACAAATCCAATCTTGTCACTGGTGTAGAGCCCTCTGCACAACACACTTACAGGAAACTTCAAGCTCTTTGCCATCTTAAAGGGCTCCACGCAATTTGCGCATCTTGCAGCTCCAAGTTGCGATTCCTCCCATGCACTAGGCTCTAGCCTCTCCAACTCTTTCCTTTTCCTTGGAATTCCAGAGCTATTTCCTGTCTTGGGACTGTGGGCTTCCTGTTCCTTTGGCCTCTCATGGGACTGGCTTTGTCCAATCGACCTGGTCCTTCTTCGAAAGATACTTTTTCTTTTTTGGTACTGGGGATTGAACAACTGAGGGGCACTTGCCCACTGAGCCCCATCCCCAGCCCTGTTTTGTATTTTAGAGACACAGCTTCACTGAGTTGCTTAGCACCTCGCTTTTGCTGACACCAGCTTTGAACTCAACGGTACTCCTGTCTCAGCCTTGAAAGATACTTTTTCAAAAATGCCTTTCCTGGACCCTAGCTTGTACCATTCCATCTTGGTAAGTGGCTGAAGTGAGTATGTTAGGTCATTTTTTAACCCTCTCTTTTCCCCCAGCAGGATACAAGCTCCCTGGACCTAGAACAGTTCCTGATACAGAGATAAGTTCAACACATATTGTTGGACGAATACATCTAATTCCAGCTCTCAAAGCCACCACACTAGGCTGTTGCTGTCAACTCCTACCAAACTCACCAGACACCTCCAAGACAGCGCAGTTTACAGTGGCGTGGAATAGAATAATCTGGGGCTGAATCCTTCTCTACCTGTTTCTAATTATGTAACTGTGTAAGTTACTTATCATCAAAGTGGGTATAGTAATCCTACTCTGTAAAGTTATAGGAATTAAATGACATAATTTGTATAAAAAGCAGAACAGAGTGCTTCACCTACAGGGTGTGTCTAATTGTTTCTTTTATTCCTGAGTCTTGCATGAACTGTAAATTTATATTTATGTGTTTTCTACTCTTATGCATTTTCCATGGATTCACTGATTTAACCACCTGCAGTTGGGGTAGGTGCTAGAATATTTGCCTAGCATGTGTCAGGTCCTGGGTTGAGCAGGAAGTAGCTATGAACTTTACTGCCAAACAATCTTTCAATATCCCCATCTCCACAATATAAATTTTGCTTATATTGCAGAAAAAGTATTTATTAGTTAAGTTACTAATACCCCAAGACTCTGATCTACTCTCTTTTGAACTTATAGATAAACCCTCTTGTGTCAGGCAAGATACAAGCAATTCTTTCACTCCTTAAAATTTTTTTTACCTGAGGATGGGAACATAGCTCAGGGTTAGTACACTTGTCTAGCATAGTCATGGCCCTGGGTTTGATCCCTGATATTCAACACACATGCACACACAATTCAAAAAAACTAACCACACAAAAAAACCTTTATTAAAACTCTTAATACAAGCAAGAATAGCTGGGCAGCCAGGTGTGGTGGTGTGCACTTATGATCTTAGCCACTCAAGAGGCTGAGGTAGGAGGATCCTGAGCTCAGGGCCAGCCTTAGTAATTTAGTGACAAAGCAACTTGGTAAGACCCTGTCTCTGTCTCAAAAAAAAAAAAAAAAAAAAAAAAAAGCTAGAGATGTGGCCCAATGGTTAAGCACTCCTGGGTTTACTCTAATCCCAGTATCAAAAAAAAAAAAAAACCAAAAACCTGGATGAGGTGGTCCATATATGTAATCCCAGTGATTTGGGAGGTTGAGGCAGGAGGAGCTCAAGTTCCAGGCTGAGGCCAGCCTGGGCAACTTAGTGAGACCCTGCCTCAAAATAAAATAATAATAATAATAAAAAAATCAAAAACAAAACAAAACAAAAAAACACTAGGGGTATAGCTCAGTGGTAAAGTACCTCTGGGTTCAATCCCCAGTAAATGGGAGGGGTGTGGATGGGGGGAGGACTCAGTTTAAGAACTATTTATGTACTTTCTATTTTTCCTATTGGACTATCAGAAACCATGTTTTACAAACACTTTTTTATAGTCCAAATAGTGCAACTGTTTAGTTCTGGCTCTTCAGTGTTGGTGGGATTGTTGCAGATACAAACAAGGGAACCCCTAGCCTTGTAACCACTGGACCTTCCCACTGACCTAGTGTTGCTGGTGATTACAAAAGTCCTGTCTAGAAAATTGGCATTGCCTGATCTTAATTTTTCAGTGCTATGCCTACACTCTAGTAGCTCCTTCTTTCTGCGTTTTGCTGGGCTTAGAGACCGTACATTTCTATCTCTGGCGAAAGTTTCTCTCTGAAGGCACATATTCTCATTGCAGTTGAATGAATAGACATTAACATTTTCGCTGGATCTTTCCTGACTCAGTCCCCACCCCTTTTATGAGCTAGTGTATGAGCCGGTGTTTATATCTACAGATATTGTAAAGTATGTATCTGAGCGCAGGCTACGTGTCAAAGGTAAATAAATAAAACAAAGAAAAAGCCCATCTTGGAACTCTCAATTGCAAGGCAGGAAATTCTTTCAGAGAGCAGGAAGTAGCTATGAACTTTACTGCCAAACAATCTCTCAATATCCCCACCTTAGGGAAAGATTATCCTGGTGTTGTTTTAATCCAGCAGATGCAGAACAGTTAGAGAAAGGGCACAAACAACTGGAGGAAGTATTACCACCTGTTTGTGTTGACTTTTACCAAACAAGCCTGGCTGCCAGCTGTTGACCGGTAGGGGAGGAGCTAAGGTAGGAACAGGAAATGCCAACTCAGGCCCCCAAGCTAGTTTTTTGGGTTTCTTTTTCAACATCCAGAAAACAAGGAAGTGGTCATTTTCAGATGGCCAAGAGGCAAAGGAAAGGTAATACATTCTGTTAACTAATATGGTGGGGCTGGGCTTAATGGAGTCAAACGAGTTGCAAAAGTATATTCATTTCCACCTGCTCCCTTACTAAAACTTGCGTATTACTATATATTAACAGTAATGTCCACACAAGGATGACATTTTTCAGTCTCCCCTACGGCTAGCCACAGTCATGTGACTGAGTTTTGGCCAAATTAAGTGAAAGTGTTGATTATGATTTCTAGGAAGAGTCCTGGAACTAATCTAGGCCTGCCCGTTTTGTCCTTGCCTTGTCTTCATGCTGCCAGGAATTTCAAAGTGATGGCTACTGGCCAAGGGGCTATTTTGGACCATGAGGTGACCTTGAGAAAAACCATGTTATAGTGCCAACGGGAGCCTCCACACTAGTCTTGGACTGGTGTGGACATTTCTCTGAGAGAGATCTGCTTCTTATTTAAGCTAATGCTTATTTGGGTTTTGTTAAATGTGGTCGAACCGAAATCATAACTCTGATATGCCGATCATTCTTGGCATCACATAAAAAACACTTCCAATCTTCTGAAGCGCGGTGACTTCTGTTGCCTAATTCTATCCCTCCAACAATACTGGAGGAGAGCTGGGGCATGTGTTCTGGGGCAAGATGGAGTTGAAACAAAAGAGAGACTTGCTCAATGCCAGATGACTGGCTACCTGGAGAATAGTAGGCCCTGGAAGCCAGGTTGCCTTCCCCTGAAGATTGTAAAAGCGTGGTAGAAATAGGTGACAAACATCTTTTAAAAATATTTTGAATGGCTAAGTAGCAGTTATTTAAAAAAAACAAAAAACAAACCAAGCATTTAAGCACAACTTACCCCTTCTGTCAAAAGATCTCCTCAAGGGGACTTCAGAGTCACTGACTTAAAAGGCTCCTTCAAGTCGCCTCCAGAATGCTACTACCACATTAAAATGAATTAGAACTCATTGTATTGTTATAACATACATTCAAAGAACTGAAATCTCAAACAGGTGAAGACACATTTTGAATAAGCAATTAGTAAAATGAATGTGTTACTGTTTTCAAAGCCTAACAGTTGTGATGAATGTAGGGTTGACAAAGGCTTTAAGAGGAAAAAGCAGAGGCAGGTCTTCTTTTTTCATTATAATGCAAGTAAAACTGGATCAGGTGGATTCGACATAGAAAAGTTTTAATGAGACAAATGTCAAGCAAGCATATCAACTTCTTAAAAAACAAAATCTAAAAGTTTAATTACAAAAACACTTGTACAGAAAACTTGGCATTTCAACAGTTCCAAACACATGTACACAATATTTTTTTCTAAAATTTATCAGAAAGAAAACAATCTTTTCTCCCTTTCCCCAGCTGCTGCTTGTGTTTTAATAAAAGGAAGGAAGTTAATTGGAAACACTGATAGGCAACAGCTTATTTCTTGAGAAGAACATGAAAGTGCAGTAACCTCTTCAGATTTATTAGGGAACATGACTTAGGTCTTGCGCCAGGGTATAACCTCCCTTCCACCTGCTTGTTGAGTGCAGAGGAGAGGTTCTGTGGCAGCTGAGTCCCAGTCACACCTATTGGGTGCGGGGCTCCTGGGAGAGCCCTCATTTGGGAAGCAAGCTGCGGCGTCTGTACAGATGACTGGGTACTGCAGGCTCTGGTGAGCTCATGTACATGTCTGGTCACTGTGAGGTGTCCAGCTAGGGTCAGGGATGACCTCTGGACCAAATTACAGCCTTTCATGGTCATAAAAACAGTACTACTGAAGCTGCACAAAACTTCACAGGAAGGAGAAACAGCAACACTAGGAGGAAGGAAAAAAGGACAGAAAGCATTTGGCAGGCGGCAGACACAAACTTCCTGAACCAGTTTGGACAACCTTCTGCCACGGACAATGAGTTCTGGCTTAGACGTAGCAGGCAAGGAATCTAAGAGAAGTGGCAAAAACAGCAGATGAGAGCAGGGACGGTGGAAAATACAGAGAGGCAGGAGACTTGGCTGGCTTTATAGCAATAGATAAGAAAGGGGTCTTATTCTAAAAAATTGCCACGCAGTGGTGTGTGGGCTTCAGTGCATGGAAATTTGATGTGTGTCCACATAAGAAATTTTAAAAAGAAGATTTTTGTTATTGTTTTTGCTGTTATTTTCCTTTGGACTAAGAAAGAACAAAGAGGGAGAACGCAGGGCTGAGAGGACAGGATGGTGCAGCTACGAGACACGACGGGGTTTCTGGCTTGCGCCCTGGCTTGTCAGCATGTTGTGAGAGGGGCCACGCGTCCATCCACCTGCCTTTGGTGGTGGGGTGCCTAGACAATGGGCTCAGCATGCTCTGCTTTGGTTCCAAAGATCTCAGCTGCCACCTTAGCCTTGTGCTCTAGAGCATAAAGAAAAGAAACAAAGAAAAAAAAGACCCTGAGGAGAGAATCAGAACCCTCTTCACTTCTGCCGTTAAAAAACAAAAATCCCTTACTAAGTAGAAGGGAAGGCTGACTTTTCCACCTAGATTTGGCAGTTAATGGCTACTGAAGGAAGACAAAGGGCATGAGAACTCCTCCGTACCCATTCAGTCAGCACAAGAGACTATTCCCAAAGCCCCTCCTACCTATCTACATCCAAGGATCTGATTACCTAAAAAAGCAGGGATTCCCTCAGTTTTCACTGAGGATCAACTTTGGACATTCTTTCAATACCAAATGAGAACTACTCCTTTCCTTTGTGTTTACCAATGACCTTTTCCTCGGCAAAAAAGTTCCGCAAGACACTGCTAACAGAAGAGCCTTGCTGAGGCTGGGACTCGGCGTCTGTGCAGGAGCAATGCTCAGAGAGCAGCGGGCGGCAGGAGGAGGAGAGCCATTCTCCTTCAGGGCTGCAGTCACAGAGCCTGCTGAGGGTGGGCACCCACGGAGCACCATGTGGGGCAGGAAACACAGCCTGGCTCCACAGGGCACTGTCAACAAGAAGCTCCTTTCTTTGGAGTCACAGCAGGGCAACGCTGGGAGAAGACTGGGCCCATCCAATGAGAGAAAGTCTCCTTCAGAGCCCTGCTGAGCAGTGAGGCCCAGAGGTCAGAAAATGGAGATGTACAGCTTGGTGGGGGTGAAGGGAAGCAAAAATCACCCCCAAAGGCATTAAAAAAAAGTGACAGCTAGGTAAGAAAAGTGGAGCTCCACTGATAAAAGGGTCCAATCAGAATGGCAGCAATAGGCAGTCTTCCTTCTGCTGCAGAAGATGTCAGCTTCAGGGTCACCTAGTCAGCAGAATATATGCAGAGCTGCTTTAGCAGAAATGGAAATGATAGGGAGCTGAAGACTTGGGAGAGTGGCTGCACACTTTCAAAGCATCACTGGAGGGTGATTCCACAGGAAGTTCACACACATGTGCCTTTTGCTGCTCCCTCACGCAGCTTCCTGGGGTGAAGGTATTTCACTCACTGACAATTCTTTAACAAGTAAAGGGATCTGCAGTCCTTTCTGCTCCAACTCAGTTCAAAAATCCATGGATGGCTTCTCATTCCGCACAAGTAAAAATGCTTACAAGAACAAGTTGGGAGCTCTAAAACCAATATACTGTGGGGGGATACCAAAAAGGAAAGACAGATCAGAAGGGGTTAGGGTTAATGGATTTAAAGAACGCTCTATTTTATTTTCATAAGGGTTAAGGAGTATGTAAATTAAAGAGCTAGGGACTGGAGATATAGCTCAGTTGGTAGAGTACTTTCCTTGCATGCATAAGGCCCTGGGTTCAATCCCCAGCACCACAGGAAAAAAAAAAGAAAGAGCTACTAAAGCTGCAAGCAGACATCCTCATTGAGATGTTTCTGTCAACATTTCAATGAGAAGCATGGTCCTGCTCCAGTTCAGCAACAATGGGAGGTAGCAAATGAGCAGCTGAACACAGAAAAGTAACTAACAGGACTGATAAGGGGAATTAGGACCCCACTTTAGTCCAATCAAAACCAATTTTCCTCAGTATAAACCTGAGGATATCTGCTTGTGTAGGAATGTGTTGTGCACAAATAATGAATAAATATTTTTATATTGATAAAAATGTAATCATATATGAAAGATTGTTTTTTTGGGGTCAATCCTCAGTCAAATATATATCAATTGAGCAACACATAGTTTTTTGATTTTTTGTTTTGTACTGGGGATTGAACTCAGGGGCACTCAACCACTGAGGCTCATCCCCAGCCCTATTTTTTATTTTTATTTAGAGACAGTGTCTCACTGTGTTGCTTAGCATCTTGCTTTTGCTGAGGCTGGTTTTGAACTCTTGATCCTCCTGCCTCAGCCTCCCCAGCCACTGGTATTACAGGCGTGTGCACTTGGCTTGCAAAACAGATTTAGAGTTTATGTAAAGTGGTCACCTCTCAACTTAAAATCACCCATGACTTCCTCCTGTTTCCACTGGTGACTGGGTACCAGTGAGCCCTAAGAAAGGTGAAAGCTGAGGAAATTCTTTCATTATATACCTACAAAAATATTTTTTAAATGGGCTGGTCAGAATTTTATTACATCATAATTGATGGAGTGTAATACTTTTCCTTAATGCTCTACTGTAAGAATTTTTAGTACTTTTGCCCTACTCCAACAGTGCCTCCTTATTATAGCAATGTTTTAGAAGCCCCACTGAATGAGAAGACTTGAGATGTCTGTGTTCTTGTCCTGGTTTTTGTGCTCTTCTACCCAGTAGTTTCAGGCATGTCATCTCATCTCTTTGGGATTCAGTTTCTTTATAAAGTGCTAGATTTCTAAAGGTCCTTCCAGCTCTGATAGGATCCTCTAAAACTTGCAGACCATTAGCTTTGCTTCACTCAGTGGTTCCCGACAGTGGAATGAAACCTTTGCCAAGCTCATGTCAGAGTAATTAATTGCACCATGAGTGCTGGGGACATCAGGCCTAGCTGTCTGTACATATTTGTATAATGAAGCCAAGCTAGTATTAATCACACTCTTTATAATTGTTTCATTTGACAGTTTGGGGGGTGTGGGGAAATATCTATTAGTTATGTTTGCATTGTTAGATTTTAAGAATCTGTAGTAAATATAACAGTTTACATTTTCAGGTAATTTTTCAAGGACAAAATATTTGTATGTCACCAGGCATGGTGGCACATCTGCCTGTAATCCTAGCTATCTCAGAGTCTGAGTTAGGAGGATTGCAACTTGGAGGCTAGCCTCAGCAACTTAAGTGAGACCTTGTCTCAAAATTGAGTGCTTGCCTAGCATATGTGAAGCGCTGGATTCAATCCCCAATACTGCAAAATAATGTATTTAAAAAAAATTGTACATTAAAATCAAGGACAATGGTAATAATCTACAGTTTTCAAAGACACTTCAGAGAACTTGTACTCTAGCTATATTCTTTTTTTTTTTTTTTTTTAATTTTTTTAATATTTATTTTTTAGTTTTTGGCGGACACAACATCTTTGTTTGTATGTGGTGCTGAGGATCGAACCCGGGCCTCACGCATGCCAGGCGAGCACGCTACCGCTTGAGCCACATCTCCAGCCCCTCTAGCTATATTCTTAAGATGGATAGAGTGTTAGGAGAATCTGAATGGTAAAATAGTAAAATGGTCAAAATGGAAAACCACTCTTGGCTTCATTCTTGCATTCATTGCCCTCTACCTAGGTGAGGCGACACCATGTTATCAATTACTATTTTCTTTCACAATCTCTCATGCTGTTTCTCTCAGCTCTCTCTTTTCAAGCTTACAAGAGTGCTAATTGAAAACACTGTGTGAAAATGAGAAGGATGATGAGCTCCTGAAAATCCCAGGCCTAGATTTACAAGCTGTTTCTTTCATAAGCAGCAGCAGTAATGCCACTTCTTTATTCTGCAGGGAGTCCAACCGTCTCTTAGAAGTACAGTCCGTTCCATCTGGCTACTCACTAGAAGGATGGTAATCTTTTCCCCATATGAGCCTGGTGCAAGCTAAAATAATAATGAATTGTCTTGCACAGTTGCCATCCAAGGGCATGACCAAGAAGGATAAAGACTTCTACCTTTGTCTCTGCTGGCAGATATTGCCTCATTAGATAAAGAATCATGGGTTTTATTTGTTCTTATACATGTTGCTCAAAATCCAAACAAAGCTAGAATGTAAATTATGTATATAAGGGTGCCCCTATTCCTGCAGGACAAATAAAGATTCAAACCCATGATGCTTCTAAGGAGCATCCTGGCACTGACTTGTTTTCATTTTTGGCCATCTTGCTGTATGGTCCAATCCTTAGATTTCCACATTTTTTATATGTCCACAGGCATGGAACAATTTTGTCAATAGACCTTAGGGCTGACAATTTTAGGGATGACACACTAAAAGGGAAACTCTCTCTAGGAATTTGAATGAATAAGTACTAATTTCATTTAACACAAGTTATGACGACTTACCATTATTACCAAAAAGTTTGCTTAGGTGAGTTTGTTCTGAGAACGCAGTTATTTTCTCCTTTAAAAGATGCAACACTACTAGTCATTTGTTGAATATATTTTTTAAAAGCTTATTTTCTCTCTTGTCTCTTTTTGCTTATTGAGTACAATTTTTTCAATCTTTTAAAATCAAGGCATTCACATTCACTGTACAGTTAGTTCACATCAGCATTTAACACAATGAGTTAATGAGTGGTGAATGAGAATGCTTTTTACGTATGTAGGCTCATATAATACAGTTTCTCACTGACTACTTACAAATTATCACTAATATTTTTCAGTGAGAAAAAAGATTAACAATTGATATTTATTTTGTTCTGAGAGCTATTTTGGGAATGATTTCTTCTAAGTTTCTCACCAGTCTTCAAGATCCTTTAGAAACTAATACCTAAGAATAAATGACAGGAGGATCCCAAGTTCAAAGCAGCCTCAGCAATTTAGCAAGACACTGTTTCAAAATAAAGAATTTAAAGGGCTGGGGATGTGGCTCAGTGGTAAAGTGCCGTGCCCCTGGGTTCAGATTCTAGTACTGTTAAAAAAACAAGCAAAAAAAAGCCAAAACAAAACAAAAACACCCAAGAAAGAATAAGTTGTATACCCAGAACTGAAGTCCAATCACAAAGTCATGTTTTTTCCTTAAATTATTCTGAGGCATGCATGAGAAAAAACTGTTTCAATTTAATTTTCTAATATCATTTAGAAAGACTTTTAGCAACCATGCAACAGGAACCTAAATCAAGTTTCTACCTCATTCATTCAATATAATTCTACAGTTTTAGTAGCACCAATAAAGTCTGATGACATCTTATTTTTGATGATGTGCTGGCATATGAGTCTTATCAACGAGCACTCACCAGTCCCTAACGATCAAGCCTGTTCACAACTTCTCGAACTGTGGCTATGAAGTTTTCATTGTCCTGGGGATTAGCTAAGATAATACTGTGCAGTCTGTTCATGTATGAGTCAATGGTGTCCACTGTTGGTGTCTCTCCACTTCCTAAAGTGAGACAAGAAGAGAAAGAATAAGAAAATCTTTCCAATTCAGTTCAGCTACAAAACATTTAAGGGACTCCACAGAAAAAGAAATTGTGACTCTAATGTGGCCTGCTCCACAGGCAGATTTTAATTCTATAGGTGAGACTTTCAGATTTCAAAGAAATGAAGTAAATCCACATACTCTAAATGAACAGACGGGCTATATACTACAGTATGTATGAGTACTCAGCTGTATATAACAAAAAGAGACTCCATTAATTTTCTGTTGTGACTTTCCTCAAAATGAAAGAGTATATAAAAAATATATAAAGAGTATATAAAAAATACTAGTGCTTGTTTCTTCTTCCTTCCCATTTTATACACACACACACACCCCTACAAGGCAAGCAAATATACCTAAGAGAAAGTGCTCTCTTCAACATTTAAGTTTAACAGAAAGGAAAATAGTTTATATTAAAACAAAACAAAACAAAAAAGGACAAAAATTTAAATGATCAGAGAACCTGAAATTTTGGATGATTTTAGCCAATGCTGACATTCTATTACATAACTCACAGAAAATCCTGAGAAGGGAAAATATCTTATTTTATTGATTTTCGCTTTGGGGGAGATTTCAATCTCCCCACACAAATACAAACATAAAGAGCAACCTTCCAACCCCGCTCTAGAAGTGCTCAGGTAGGGTGCAATTACCAGGTAAGGGCATGCTGGCAAAGCTGCTGGTCAACACCTGCCGCAGGGTCTCCAGGTGCTGCTGCAGGACTGTGTTGCGGCTCCTCTCCTGGATCACATCCACCTCCAGCTTCTCCACCGCTGTGCGCATGCTCTCCACGTGTTTTTGCAGGGCTGCATTCCTCTCCTCAAACTCCATGTTGGATTTACGAAGCTGGCGGAGCTCTGCCTCCCGAGCTGAGGACACCCCCCACACCAGAACACATGCAGCACAAGAAGGAGTCTCCGAGGAGTCCCAATGACTCTTTATAAAGAAGTTCTGCTTAGCTGTCTCTCATTAGCTACCCCCACCTCATCTCCCTATTCTCATTACAGCGCTCTAGATAGCAATTCAGCACTGAAACGCCTGGTTCCCCAGAGCTATTTTAATTCTTAAAGCTGTACATTCTGTACATAAGACTGCAACAAACAGTGGCAATTCCTTGAATTTTTTGTTTGTTTGTTTGTGAGATTTGGCTTTTTAAAATTGTGCAATGAGAAACCTGAGGGGCTTCGCAGGGGGATCCTGGGAGATTGGCCAAGCACAGGTGTGGGTACCCATATGTACTGCAATGGGATCAGCTTTGCAATCACTTACTTTATATTTTGGACTCCCAACTAAGCTTTCACTGGTGCAGGCTACACATCTAAAAGCAACTGCATTAGTGATTTACATTAATTTCTTTGGATCCAGAGACCAAAGAAGCTTTGACAACACTGACCCAGCTCTCTTTCACTGGTCTTTGAGTAACTACCTCTACTATGGGGAGAAAGAAGAACAATTATTCTTCCAGACTAGTCCTAAGGAGAGCTACCACCATCACTGATTTTGAGCAATGAACTCCTCCTGAGAACTAAAACCCCTGTCAAACCCGAGGGACACAAAAACACTGCAGTAATCACCTTTGCTGTGGTTCAGGAATTCCTCTGTAAATATAGGAATGTCAAAAACAGACCGTTCCTTTACCTCTGTTTCTTTCTGTGAATCAAGAACAAAGTTAATTCTTAAACAGAAGCTAAATTAAATAATAGTGCCTGAGGCACAATGATCATGTCTTCCTTAAAGAAATAGGGTAAAAGGGAATCAGTCTAGATGAGCCTGTAAGGGAAATGCATTCACCTTTTCATTAGAATCAAACTTACAGAGCTCAAGCTGGTTAAGTACTCAGTTCTCTCAGGTGCTATGCAATGAGAAACCCTAAAACGAACTACATGTATTTCTCTAATAAGAGAATTTAGAAGCCATCTGTGTTTTGAATAGTCAACTGTATATAGTTGTGAGAGTGGCTGAGGCAGGGATTGAGAAAAGGTGTTTTTCAGTCCTGTCTCTTGGTTATGCATCTAAAATGCTGAGACAGGACTGTGCAATCCAAATTTGCAGACTGGACAGCAAGAATTCTGAACAGAGATCTTCCAAGCCACAAGCAATAATAATGGTACTCCACTGGTACTTCTATGTACTTCCAGTGGGGTAGTCTATCTTTGAGGCTCTTGTAGCCTTTCTTCAGACACAGGAAAAACAAATGAAGAAAACCAAGAAGTCAGTATCAGGCTCTACAAATGAGAGTTAAGAATTGTGTAGGATACAAAAGAATAACAAAGTCTAACATTAATTCACCAATAAACCATTAAAAGTCTCACAAAACCACACAAAATATATTCAACAATGACGCTTAGAATATAAAGTCAATATTTCAAGATGGTTTGGCTGATATTTCTGCAAAGAATTTAAAGTTCAAAGTATAATGAATATAAGTCTTAAGTGTTTTGGCATAGTGTTCAAAATCTTGTACAACGTAAGAATGATAAAGGGAACAGCAGGGAACAAGTACTGATGAAATTATTAGTGAAACTGAAGACTCCAAAACTTTATAACATGAAAACCAGTAAACAATACTTAGAAATGGTCCTATATAAACATGTTTAAAGCTAGAGACTGAATGTATCTTTTCTCTTATTGTTACCACTAGCTTTTGTGTTTGAACTCCAAGACACTTTGTGCCCAAGCAATTAGGAGCCTCTGAGGGAATCCCAACAGCCAGGCTCTGGTTTCACAGTGGTGTCTGCTTAGGAAGCGGGGCGAGTGGCATGGCCTGCCTGGCAGTGGCAGGAGGTCAAGGTAGATATTTAAGATGGAAATATGCTAAACTATGTATTTACTTGAGAAACATTTCAGGGAACTTAATTTTACCCTTTTTTCTTTCTAATGAAAGAAAGCAAAGTTTTCCAGAGTAATTTAAAAATAACAAATTATCCTTGAAAGCCCCAAGTTTCAACTTGTAAAGCTCTACCTCAAACCAGTTCCTAGTGGATTTCAATAAGAACTAATGTATGGAAAAGAAAGGCTGGTTCCAGAAGTGATCTTAGACACATTTCCCAGTGGCTTTCTCTCCGTTCTGCTGGATTACTTAACACTTTAACTCTTACTGGGTTGCTGCAGGAAAGCAGAAAATTTTGGACACACAATCCCAACATGCACAAGGTGTAACATCAAGCACAAGTCCACAAGTGACTCAGGATAAGTGTTATGACTTTAATCATCCTACCTTTTTCAGTTTCCTATTTAACTGCACATCCATATATGAGATCAGTTTTTACAGTGGTTGCCAGTCAGAGGGGTAAGTGTGGGTGCCTGGCTCCCATTTTCATAGTACAAAGATCCCTCTCCAAGGTCTCAACTCCCTCAGACTGGTAGTTCTGTTCTTTTCTTTGCTAGAGCAATCCAAGCCAAGCTAACGATGTAAGGGCAAAGGACAGCACCACATAGGTGCATTAACACACTGCCCCTTGGTACAGATTCTTAGAGTGCAAAATCAGAAACATTAAAGCAATTAAATGAAACTGTTCAGTGTCTGAATGCAACAGAGAAATTCTACTTAACGGAAGAGTGGTAATAAAAACCATCAGCACTCTTCCATTACTGAGTGCATTACTCGGCATGGAGAGGATCCTCCTGGGGGCTTGGATATACTTAAGCAGCTCCAAGGATCGCTCGAGGGATTAAAATCATAAGGATTTGATTACCTCCTCATTGAAAGGGTCTAATTTGTTCAGGCTGAGTGTCATTTTGTCATTTCTCATAAATTAAAGGAGAAACAAAATTATTGTTTCTATCTTAGTCTTCACATGAGATGCAGACACATTCTTGAGGGTAATGCTAGTTGACTTGTGGGTCTAGTGGGTTGACTTTTGATTTGACAGAAGCATGAATATCTTCAATTCAGTTTTCATTCTATATATTGAGTGGCGGGTAAGAGAACAGAGGCCCTTTTGAACTGAACCTATTTTGCTGTAATCTAGGCTCAGGGCCAGAATTTCAGAGTCTGATATGCTTCTCTCAAGTGCCCTTTACTTTGGGAACACTTTTAATATTGTGTACCAGGCTGAAGTGCCCCACTGCTATGCAGAATGGCTTTCAGATCATTCTGACTTTAGTTCTTATATGCATTCTCTAGTACCTGGCTAGGTAACAACATCTGAAGATCCAAGTTCCGTTTAGAAATACAAAAGGTTGGCTAGGCGCAGTGGTACATGTTTGCTCAGTGGTGCCTCTGCTCAGGAGGCAGAGGCAGGAGGAGCACAAGTTCAAGGCTAGCCTGGTGAGTGAGCCCTGTCTCAAAATAAAATAAAAAGGGCTGGGGATGTGGCTCAGTGGTAAAGCACTTGCCTAGCACGTGCTAGCCCTGGGTTCAATCCTTAGTAATGAAAAGAAAAAAGAAAAAAAAGACAGACAATAAGTTTCTTTATTATACATAAACCAAATAATTTGTCTTCACTAGCAACAAATTTTGCCAACACCTCAGGCAACTAGGCCCACTTTTACTTTCAACACCGTATTTTTCTGTGTAGCATGGCATGTGCTGCCAAGAGTGATAGACTGTTACATAGAAGGCCTGGGTTTCAGCCATACCTCTGCCTCTAATTTAGTTCAGTAAGTCATTCTTGGTAAGTTCTTTCCTATCTTAGGCAAGCCACTTCTCTCACAGCTAAAATGTACTGGTCAGTTGAAAGGATCTCTGAGGTCTTACCATTCAAAGATGAGCCTGAAGACTATTCTATTTCTCATTTTGCTCCTCATAAGATAAGGTAAATGTGTATGTATTCAGAATCTATGTTGTAGGCACTTTACAAGACATTTTCTCTTTTATGAACTTATAACTCTGCTCAAAACATCTCCCATCCCCCAAACTGTGGTTATCTTTAAGACTAATTCCATTATTCTTTTCAATGGGACCTTCGTGGCTGCTTTTTATCCATAGTGCTTTCTCATTTTTCTAAACTTTTGCCACACTAAGAAGTGATATGGAAGAAGCTGGGTGTGGTGGCACACACCTCTAATCCCAGTTACTTGGGAGACTGAGGTAGGAGGACTGCAAGTTCAAGGCTAGCCTAGGCAACTTAGCCAAATTCTGTCCTAAAATAAAATGAGAAAGGAGCTAGGGGTGGAGTGCAGTGGTAGAACACTTGCCTTGCATGCATAAGGCTCTGAGTTCAATACACACACACACACACACACACACACACAAAGTGACTTGTAAGTAATATCCTACAAGTAATTTTTAAAAATTGTTTTTTAAAACTTTTAAACACAAAGGACATTTATGTTTAAAACAGTTTTAAAAATTTCAAACCAGTTCTGTTACATTCAAATCAATAAAAAATTACCCGCTTTAAGAAATATATTATTCAACTGAAAAATAAAACTGATAAAGTGGGGAACATTAATTGGGTCAAAAACCTATGAGATGCTTATCCCTTTTTCTGGTAATGAGAATTAAACTCATGGTCTTGCAGACACTAGGCAACTGTTCTAATACTGATCTAGGCAACTGTTCTAATACTGATCTATATCCCTACAGCTTTTATTTTTAGTTTATTTTGAGACAGGGTCTCTTTAAGTTGCCCAGGCTGGCCTTGAACTGTGATACTCCTGCCTCAGCCTCTCTAGCAGCTGGGATTATGAGCATGCGCCACCTTGCCTGGCTGAGACCATTATCCTGATATGGGCACAGCAATAGACATGCATATATAACCTACTGCTGGTTCTCCCCCTACCTATCTTTTCTTTCTTTTTAAACTTTACTTTAATAAGTATCTGATCCTCAAATAGGAAAAAAAATCACATAAATTATAGAAATCAGAAACATTCGTATCATACAATGTATTTTAATAAAAAACTTTACTTCTCAAATCATCAGCAGCAGCTTCTCCAATGGATTGAATTTACTACATCTTTTTTGACTGTGCCTATCAACATTACTGAAGACAAAAATGGCACATACAATTTGGCCAGGAAAACCCCAGGCTGATGAATGAGTTAGTGACTGATTAGAAAATGTGAGACCTATTGTTTCACATTACTGTCCAAATTCTCTTTTGTAACCTTTAAGGACAGAGATGCAACATAGTAAGGGAAAAAAGGAGAAAGGATATTTCATGACATTGGTGAATGGACATACACATGAAGGAAGAGAGAAATAAATACTAATTATACAAGTGCTGATAATTGAATAATGTTGCAAAATTTTTCTTATCATCAGTTAAAATACAAAGTATACATACAAACTTTTTCAAGCAAAAATATTCATAACACTTCACATAAATTAGAGCACAGAGATCTTATATATAACTATTCAAGTAGGATTTATGTGAAGAGTAAAATGCTAATATTTACTGTTTCCTACTTTATAATTCATGAATAGTAATACTTCTATTTGTTTTGTGAATCTGAATCTTTTCTGCATGTTTTGAAGGTTACCAAGATCAAATTAGGTACAAGAACTACAACCTCAAGATAAATAAGTTTTTTTTAATATGTATTTTTAAGTTTTTGATGGACCCTTATTTTATTTACTTATATGTGGTGCTGAGAATTGAACTGAGTGCCTCATACATGCTAGGCAGGTGCTCTACCACTGAGCCACAATCCCAGTCCCAAGATAAATAAGTTTTTAATTTGAAGAAATAATTTTCTTAATTTAGTAAACATCAAAATATCTGTAAAAGAGTATATAAGCAGGATGTAGTGACACACAGCTGTAATCCCAGTAACTAAGGAGGCTGATGCAGTAGGATTACAAGTTCAAGGCCAGGCTCAGCAATTTAGTGAAGCCCTAAAAGACTTAGTGAGACCATGACTCAAAATAAAAATAAAAAAGGCTGAGGATGTGGCTCACTGATAAAGTGCCTTTGGGTTCAATTCCCAGAACCCAAAAAACAAAACAAAATAAAACAAAACAAACAAACAAACAAATAAAAAAAACTATAAAAGAGTACAAGAAAACTCTTTTTCAAATTCCCATTGTTATTTCAAGTAAACTTTGAGTTCTTATGTAAAAATCAGTAAGTATTTTTGGACAGGTTCCATGCCAGGGCTTCATGTTATGTGGTACAGAGCTGGATACAAAGACAGAAACTAGACCTCAGAGAATTCTACCCTCAGAGAGATCCTGATCCTCCACTGTGAATAACAGAAGTAAGAGCCTCAACACCAGGTCAGAGCAGCCTGAGAATAAGAGACATACTGAGAACAGTGGGGGTTGGAGGAAATGGAAGCAAACTAGGGGTTTGAAAGATGACTAGAAGCCTGTCTCATAGAAAAAGAGGGGGTGGGTGGGGAGGTGAAGAACTGTGTGAGGGAGGGAAAGTATTCTCATCAATGAAATAAGAACAGGCCTGAGGCAGAGCAGGGCAGGGCACCTAGAGGGCAGTGAGTAGGAAATGGAGATTAGGTATCTAGAAGTTGGAACTTAATTACAGAAAACCCTGAATGTGGAGTACGAATGTGATCTGGAAAGCAACAAGGAGTCACTGAACATTTTAAAGCATTAAATTACCATGGATTTTATTTTCTTATAGCCATATATATTTAAAGCATATACACAGCATGGTCATCACACACAGGCTTAAATCTTGTACATTCAGAGGAACACAGGCCTGAATTCTATGGATGAGGTTGAATTGAATGAAAAGAAAGAGACCTTTCATAAAAACAGTATGAATGAGATGAGGGAACAGGAAAGAAAGTATAGGAATTGAGCTACTGTCAGTTGTATTCCATTGACATTGTAGTTAAATAGGTCATCTCAGCTGGGCATGGTGGCACATGCCTGTAATTCCAGTGTCTCAGGAGGCTGAGGCAGGAGGATTGAGTTCAAAGCCATCCTCAGCAATTTCGTGTGGCCCTAAGCAACTCAGAGACCCTATCTCGAAATAAAATATAAAAAAGGGCTGGGGATGTGGCTCAGTGGTTGAGCACCCTGGGTTCAATCGTTTGTACCAAAAAAAAAAAAAAAAAAAAAAAGTTCATCTTAACCAAATGCTGGATTACCTAAACAACATCCTAAGAGTGAGATTATGATATTTTGTGATGATAAACTATGATCAGTTCAGACCCTTCATCTGGTACTCATTTCTTTATCTCACTCTGAATTCCAGCCATCTTTGGCATTTAAAGTCAATAAAATTCTCAGACCACAGGAATGAATTGGGACTAGTGGGTGTAGTTCAAAGGCAGACTCAAAACCTAAGTGTCTGCCATATGTTAAGAACCTCTGCGCTAAAGCAACTAACCCAATGTGAATCCTGGGATAGGAAACACCCTGCTATTGATTTAAAAAAAAAAAAAATCCAAAAAGCATTTCAAAGAACAACATTATTATAAATATTACATGATATATAGACAGAAGGCTATTTACCTCATGATCATGAGTGGCCTGTCGGGCTGCATCTAAAAATATGAAAGAAAAGGAAAACATTAAGTAAAAAAACGAAAATAGTAACAAAACCCAGGCATATAACTGTGCCAAACTACAAAAACCTACCTGTATATGTACTCTCACAACATACAATATTTTCTCTCGTGGCTTTATTAATAGGTCAGTCAACAAAGATTAAAGAGAATCCAACACTTACAGAGCACACAGGCATAAGAGAACAGACACAGTTCTTATGCTTGAAGAGAATAAGGTGGGAGGGTAGGCAGGAAACACATACCAAAGGCTGTTTGTATAACACTATGGTTTTGGCAAGCAAAATGCCCGAATGTGGAGAAGATGCAATGGCTGAGGCATGACAGACTAGTTGTGGGTGGTGCTTCTTTGGCAGCATTTTCTGAAGAAGGGGAACTTGAAGCAATACTTATAAGGGTGTGATGAACAATTTTAACAGAGAATAAATAACCATGAAATCGGGGATTTTGTCCATTACTTCATTATTAACAGCTAGAAGAGAGCCTAGTGTTTAATAGAAGATGCTTAACAATTTTTTTTCCCCCCAATACTAGGGATTGAACCCAGAGGTGCTCTACCACTGAGCTATATCCACAGCACTTTTTCCATTTCATCTTGAGACAGAGTCTCACTAAGTTGCTGAGGCTGGACTCAAACTTGAGATCCTGATGTCTCAGCCTTCCAAGTTACTGGGATTACAGGAGTATACCACCACACATGGTTTAATAAATATTTTCTGAATGCATGCATGCAGACATGAAAAAAATGAATGAATGAATAAATGAATAGGATCACTGAAGGCTGGAAGAGATGGCACATGAAAGGTTTAGAAATGAAAGGTTTAGAAGTGTCAGAGCAAGTCAGCTATATAGTTTAGTAGACAGACTTATTTAGAGACAGAAAAATACCTAAAATGAGAATTAGGAAAAGAACGGCAGGCATTAATATTGGTCTTGGTGCACAAGCCAAATTGTTGATGCCAGATATGGAAATTTGATAGAAATTTCTAAATGAGAGCAAAGTGATTTTAATAAAATTCAAAGATAATACTTGTTAGTTAATATAGGATAAAAAAGAAATAATAGAAATATCCTTTATATTTGTCACTTTTAAAAAATATTTATTTTTTAGAAGTAGTTGGACACAATAACTTTATTTATTTATATTTATGTGGTGCTGAGGATTGAACCCAAGGCCTTGCACGTGTTAGACGAGCGCTTTACCGCTGAGCCACAACCCCAGCCCTATTTGTCACTCTTAACATTTGGTTTTATGACATTATGCCATGCATGACCAACTGCAAATGAACTTGGTTCTGGTACTGATACCTTGCCTGTGAGATTTGCCTTTCTGACGGTCCTGAGTTTTTCTACTGAAGACCTTGTAGGCTTCTGTCTTCTGATATTGCTCCAGTTCCTTCATGTAACGCTCCTTATCTCTGTCTGCTTCATCAAGGTAGCGCTAGGAAAGAAATGTGGAGTTAAATTTAAGAAACTGAGAGATTATTTAGATAAAATATCAACAATAACTTTGAAGAAAACAGGACAATTATAATATAGAAAAGAGTATTCAGAAAAGATGGTTTAAGGGAGAATCAAGAAATAGAATACAATCAATTCTTAAAAGAAATGAGTGATTCTCACTTTCTAGAACATTTATCACCTTTTCTAGTTTAACGAAGATAAGTTCTATAGAGATCACACTCATAAAAAATTCACAAATGATTACAGTTATTCCTCTAACCTCACAGAAAGAACTCCACATGGCCTCTAGAATCCACACAGGCACACTTAGCCTTCCCAGGGGAGGGAAAGGAATATTACTTTGTTTCTCTATCCCCAACTCATTTTGAGGGAATGATCTCATACATCAATTGGCTTTTTAAGAGCTACAAGAGTAGAGCACTAAAGCCAGAAACAAAGAACATAAAAAGAATGACCTCATCCTATGTGCCTAAAAATGGACTACTTTGAAAGAGCCTGTATCTACATGCTTTGATTGTTTTATGCTATTAATTATTTAAACAAAGTTCATTGACTTACTAGGACTATTTTTAATGCCTTTGTCCTCTTCATTCATCAAAATAGGTATAAGAAAGTATAAAGATATTGCTTCTAAGTGAACTCAAACCAGAATGAGAGAAATTATGTTAAAAACCTTGTTACACAGGCTGGGCACAGTGACACATGTCTGTCATCCCAGCAACTATGGAGGCTGAGGCAGGAGGATCATGAGAAGCCAACCTCAGCAACTTAGTGAGACCTTGTCTTAAAATAAAAAATAAAAAGGGCTGGGGATGTGACTCAGCGGTCAAGCACTCCTGAGCTCAAACCCACTATTAAACTCCTCCCAAACTTCCCCCACTAAAAACCCAAACAAGCTGGGCGCAGTGGCGCATACCTGTAATCCAAATGGCTTGGGAGGCTGAGGTAGGAGGATCATGAGTTCAAAGCCAACCTTGGCAATTTAGTGAGGCCCTAGCAATTCAGCAAGACCCTGTCTCTAAATAAAATATAAAAAGGTCTGGGGATGAGGCTCAGTGGTTGAGCACCAAAACCAAAACAAAAACAAAACCCCAAACTTTATTCCACCTAAGCGTTAGATGAAGAAGATATTCAACTGGCCAAATCTAGAACAATTTAAACACAAAAATAATTAAGTACAGTACAAAGTTATAAACCATTAGAAGAAAAGAAATTCATAGCATTAATAAAAGATATAACACGTGGGCTGGGGTTGTGTCTCAGCGGTAGAGCACTCGCCTAGCACGTGTGAGGCCCTGGGTTCGAACCTCATCACCACATATAAATAAAATAGAGGTATTGTGTCCAATTACAACTAAAAATAAATATTTAAAAAAAGATAAAATACAACTTAAGTATTATCATACCAATAATAACCAGATAACAAAAAAACAAAAAAAAAAAAAGGAGGGGGGGAGGAGGGCTCTTGCTTAGATTAGAAAACTGAAATCCAATTCCTAAATATGGGGGAGTGCTAGAACTAAAAAATTATCATTTTGCAACTATAATGATAAAGAATAGATTAGGCAAAAACCATCAATGGATGCTAGATCCAGGGGAAATTATGATGTGGTAGAGGCAGTTTACATGTTCTTAAATGTCTTCTGGTTGTGGCTCAGTGGTAGAGTGCTCGCCCAGCATGTACAAGGTGCTGGGTTTGATCCTCAGCACCACAATAACATAGATAAATAAAGTTATTGTGTCCGACTACAAATAAAAAATATTTAAAGAAAAAAATGTCTCTTGTAGACTACTTATTTAATCATAAGAGAGAATTAAAAAATTTCCCAGGTAAACAAAATTAATATTACTAATGAGGAACAAAAGGATACTGTGTGCTTCTATCTTCTATCCAAGGGTACAACACTACCTATGCAGTATGCTGACCAAGAAGGCACAGCTGCAATCTAACCACAAAGAAACAGCAGACAAACACAAAATGAGGAATGTTCTGTTAAAAGTAAAAACAACAAAGCAGAAGGAGCTGGTGGTGTGGGAAGACAGAAGGATTATATTCTTAAAAAATATCAAATTTATAAAAGAAAAAGCAAGTTTGTGGAAATAACTCCTTTTAAAGGAAGCTAAAGAGATCTGGTTAAAGATAAAACTGAACCTTAGACCAGAACCTGTACTGGAGAGGAAACTTATAAAGGAACAATGTTACCTCAACATATGGATGTAGATTAAGTGCTGTATTACTATAAAATTATGAAGTTGGTAACTATACTATAGTTATATAAGAGACTGTCTCTATCCTTAGGAAATATACACTGAGCTAATCAGGGATAGAGGGACACAATGTATGTAGCTTACCTTCAAATGATTCAGAAAAAAATTGTGTGTATATATGTGGGTGTGCACATGTGCAAGAGAGAGAGAGACTGGATATGTGCAAGCATGAGTCTGTATGCAAATGAAGAAGTAGGATAAACTGTGTTACTAATAGGTGAAGCTCCATGAAGGGTATTTGGATGTGATCTGTACTGTTTTTATGCTTATAACTTTCTGTGCACTTGAAATTATTTTCAAATGAAAAAGTTAATAAAATGAAACTAAACAAACACAAAACCCTTGTCCTACACAAGTAGGTTATCCCCAGAGATAACTCTTACTTTTGCTTTTTGTTTAAATGCTTCTGTATTATCTGAAAAAAATTTTAAACAATGAGCATGCATTAATTTTGAAATAAAGAAAAAGAAAAAAGAAGAAAACAACCAAGCATATTCAGCCCATGGTCCCATTGTTTTGTAGAGCCAAATCAATGGCTGATATAAACTGCTTTCTATCATAAATACAGAGCTTCAAGTTGCAACTTAATCTGATCTCAAAATTTCTGAATTAAATTAATTTTTTAATTTGGTTTTAATCTATATGAAATTCATTTTAAAGATGAAAGTCATAAAAAAGTTTAAGACATAAAAGAAATATAGATCTTTTAGATTCTGGGAAGGGTGGGAACTTTTAACCCAAAATCAATTCTACAATCACTATCATTACTATGCTTTAGTGACACTTCACCCAGCTCATGGCTATCTTGTCCTTAATTCCCCTCCAATCTCTTTAACAAATGGATTTGTTTCAATTTGGCAATGATTAGTTTCTGTCTTAGAGAAGAGAGAATTCAAGTAGCTCTTGCTTTATTTTCCCATAGTAGGTTACATTTGCTGGAATACTGGTTAAATTCACTTAAGCAGTAAAATCTTTTTCCTAAACAAAATTCTTATGTGAATTGCTTAATTTTATAAAATGATTTTTTTCTCATTTAATTCATAACTTTTCATTTAACTCAGTCGAATAAATTACATTGATAGATTTCTTAATTTCTCAATATTGAACCTCTTTTCAAAATAATCTTATATGAACTCTCAGCAAATAAATCAAATATAAGTGGAACTACTTTGGTTAATGGGAGTCCTAGAGTTCTTTCTGCTCATATCCCTGTAATAATCCTTGTTGTAGTTTAAAAATCACTGTGCTAGAGAAAAGAGTTATAAAGGACCCTGTTATTGTGGTCTCCTAGGTGCTGTGACAACACTGAAAAATCAAGTGTCTAATCCTCTTTGTTCTTCTGACAGAAGTTATTTTTGAGATATAATCAAGTGCAAGCAAAGGATCAGGAGTAAGAATAATTACCTGTTTTTCCTCAGGAGGGAGTTTACTCCATTCATTCCCTAACATCCTTGTGATTTCTGGAAATGGGACCTCTGGTCTCTTTGCTCGAAGCTGTTCTCGACGCTCATTCATGAACCGAACATATCCTGTAAGGGGGGATTTGGGTGCATTGCTGTCTCGAAGAGGTTTCTTCCTCTTTCTCCCTTTGGACCAACCTCCTCGTTTACTTCTTTGCTATAAAACAAAGAAAAAAAAAAACAAAAACAAACCAAAGACCAAACAACAACGATCACCCCAAACAACCCAACAATAATAACAATAACAACAAACACAAACAAAGAAAATAGGACAAGAGTTGCAGTTTTCTGTGAATAAGGCCTTGGGTATTTAAAGCTTTCCAGATGTGTCTCAGGACAAATGACTGTAATGTTGATTAAATAAGAAGGGATTCCAGATGGCTCACTTGTAGACCTTTTGAGGCACCACAATAAAAACATCACAATAAAGGCCTATTTTTGTTCTAATTCCAAAAGATGAGAATAATGGGTTCCATGATCTTGCTAGTTTTGGTCTTCATATATACTTAACAAGTCCTGAGTTCTGACAAGAGAATATTCCTGTTCCCCTTCAGTACTGGGGATTGAATCCAAAGTGCTTTATCAATGAACTACATTCCTAGCCTTTTTAAAAATTCTTTAATTTTAAGACAAGGTCTCACTAAATTTCCCAGGCTGGCCTAGAATTTGCATTCTCCTGCCTTAGTTCTTCCAAGTTACTGGGATTATAGCCATGTACCGCGGTACCCAGCTACAGGGGAATATTCTAAATACATATGCACAGTAGCATATACAGCACTGTGCCAGAGAGACAAACAATGTCACAGATCAGAATAAAATGCTGTCATATGCAAAGGGCAAAAGGAGAGACAAGCTGTACACAGGGATTAATAATAATTCATGCAGTTGTTTTCCACTGATACTATTCAAAAAGTTTCTTTTCCACCGCAAAGAGCATTAGATTTTTTAATTAATATCTAGGTCTTGAAAAATTTCAATATGTATAATATACCCTAAAATGAAGACTGTTCTTTAACTTGATGATTTGGTCCTTAAGATGTATATTTTATGAAGCCAGAGGTCTTTATATATTGAATTTTTAGTTAACTCGGAGAGTAACTCACCTTTGAAAAAGAAAAAAAAAAAGGGATTACAGTATTACTGATGTTTTACCATGGGCATTTTTTTTTTTTTTAAAGAGAGAGTGAGAGAGAGAGATAGAGGTAGAGAGAGAGAGAATTTTAATATTTATTTTTTAGTATTTGGCGGACACAACATCTTTGTTTGTATGTGGTGCTGAGGATCGAACCCGGGCCGCACGCATGCCAGGCGAGCGCGCTACCGCTTGAGCCACATCCCCAGCCCCTTACCATGGGCATTTTTACTTGGCCTTTTAAATGAGAATTAAGGTACATCCAGTTTTTTGCTTCATAATTTAACATACACAAGACCTATCAGTTAATAATGTTTTATGGATACAAGATTTTATATATAATTTAGCTGCAATACTTTTATTTTTTAATTTTTTTTATTTTTTAAGTTGTAGATGGACATCATATCTTTATTTATTTATTTTTATGTGGTGCTGAGGATCGAACCCAGTGCCTCACGTGTGCAAGGCAAGTGCTCTACCACTGAGCCACAACCCCAGCCCACTGCAATACTTTTATTTTATTTGTTTTTATGTGGTGCTGGGGATTAAAGCCAGTGCCTCACACTTGCTAGGCAAGCGATCTACCAATGAGCCACAACCCTAGCAGATATAAGAATTTTTTTATTTCAAGAAGAGAAAGATAAACAAAAAGGGACAAAAAAATCTAAGTATTAATTAATTATAGTATTGTACTCCTCCAAATATATAAATGTGGTTCAATAATTCCCAATTCGGAAAATGTCTTTTGGTATTATTTATTTATTTAAAATAAACCTGGTAGCATTAAAGCTAAGAGGGCTGGACATGTAGCTCTTTTGTAAAGCATGTGCTCAACATTACCAAGGCCTTAGGCTCAATCCCCAATACTACACACACATACATATGCACATGCATAAATAGATAACTAAAGCTGCTACGATTTTAAAGTTGTTTAAGAACTCATTATAACCTTTAAGAATGCCAAAAGTCAGAGCTGGGGTTATGGCTCAGTGGTAGAGCATTTGCCTAGTATGTATGAGGCACTGGGTTTGACTCTTGGCACGGCTTATAAATAAATGAATAAAATAAAGGTCGATTAACAATTAAAAAATATTTAAAAAAAAGAATGCCAAAGTTAGCTGGGTATGATAGTGTATGCCTGTAATTTCAGCTACTCCAGAGGTTGAGGCAGGAGGATCATAAGTTCAAGGCAAGTATGGGCAACTAAGTCAGACCCTATCTTAAAATAAAAAAATGAAAAGGGCTGGGGATGTAGCTCAGAGGTAGAATACCCCTGGGCTCAATCCCAGTAATGCAAGGAAAAAAAAAAAAAATGCCAACAGAATAGATGAAAAAAATCAGTTCTTTTAAAGTAATAATATAGACAAAAATCAATGTTGGTACTCTTTCCCAGCTAAAAAAAAGAAGAGTACTTTAAAACAATGTAGCTTGGTGCAGTGACATGCATCTGTAGTCTCAGAACTCAAGAGGCTGAGGCAGGAGGATCCTTGAGCTCAGGAATTTGAGATCAGCCTGGGCAATACAGCAATAAAAACACAACAAAAAAACCTCCTACACAATGTAATCAGTCATTTGTAAGGCACACGGAAAGTCCAAGCCCATATGGAACCTTCATGTGAAAACAGAAAAAGGCGGTTCATATGGGAGGGTGAAGTTGGTGATGATATAAAAATATCTGGGCACATATGGCTCCATGATGCAGCACTTGGTAAGCAGAGGGGTCCTGGACAAGGGCATGTGGCCTTCTCATTAATTACTTATTTAATTAAGTAATTCACTCATCCAAGAAGTATTTGTTGATTTTGTTTGTTTGTGGTAATGGGAACTGACCCCAAAGCCTTGCACATTCTAGGCAAGCACCCTACTACTTAGCTACATCCCCAGCCCCAATAAGCATTTGTTGAGTAGTCTAATATGAAGTAGCTATAATTTCTTACTTTCTTTTTTGGTATTGGAGATTGAATCCAGGGGTACTCAATCACTGAACCACATCCCCAGCCTTTTTTTAAATATTTAATTTTAAGAAAAGGTCTTGCTAAGTTGCTTAGGGCCTTGCTAAGTTGCTGAGGCTGGTTTTGAACTCACGATCCTCCTGTCTTAACCTCCCAAGCTGCTGAGCATACACAGCTACACCCAGCTATAATTTCTTAAGTTAGGGGAAAAAAAAAACCAGTCTGTCATTAAAGTCATTAATATGGTTCTGATACAAGAAATATACAATAGAAAATTCTGCAGGTATCATCTCAAGAAGGTAAGAAGCCAGATGATGAACACCTCAATCAACACCTTCTTTGCTGACTGCTTCTTTGGAAGTTTCAGAGGACAGTGACAAGAGACCTCAGCTTACCTCATCTTCATGCCTCTGTTCATTGCCATCTGCAGTGTTTGAAGACTCATTCTGAAGCAACTGACCTTGGGACAGATCCTCTACAAATTCTGGATTGTTGGTGGATGATGTAGCTCCACTGCCATAAGGAACCTCTGGGTGTGTTAATCTGAATAACAGGCAGAAGTGCAAAAGTTCAGGCTCAACAGCATCAAAAACTTTTATTTACCAAGGCTCAAGATAAATTTTCCTGCCAGTACTTGAATTCATTCCCCCACTACAATCTGTGTAAATGTAAACAATGTCTCCATAGAAGTTACAGAACATTTGAAAAAATATTTTATTTAGTGTGTGACTGAATCGTGACTGCTCCACAAAGACTCCTACCAAAACCAGATACAATCTATCACCTCCAAAAAATAACCACTCCTCTCTATATATACTTGTTTTAGCTCTGAGGCTGCAACAGAGTCTGAATTTTATATACTACCTTTCATGTATCTCTGATATGAAGGGGAAACATTGTTCATGGGTAAGATGAATAGACTTGGCAGTTGTGGAGGCAGTTTGCCCCCATCACAAAAGAGAGATTTCTGAAAGGGCATAAGAAATAACTCTATGGTACATAACATAGGCTATTTCTTCTTGGATTATAGTATTTGTTAATAACCAGAACATCCAAGAAAAATATTAAGTTCACTAAAATCAAGTATAAATGTTTTGTTTTGAGGTAATGAAGACTGAATTCTTCAGGGTCTTATATATACCAGGCAAGTGCTCTACCACTGAACTACATCCCTAGTTCAAGTATAAATATAAATGAATCAGGTAGACATACATTTTTGTTCCTACTAATCTATTCCAGATGAGTTACCAAACCAAGTTTCATCCTTATGAGAAGTGGACAAAGAAGGTATAAATGATGGTGAAGACTGATTTATTTTATCACATGTGGTAAAGGAATGAAAGAAAAAGTGGGCAACATGTGCTAGGGAGTCCTCTGTGTCCCTACCCAGAGCCCCTTTACTACTGAGCTACATCCCCAACCCTCCCACCCTGCTTTTTTCAAGACAGGATCTTGCTAAGTTGTCCAGGCTAGCCTTAAACTTGGAGCCCTCCTGCCTCAGCCTCCTGCTTATTAATTTATTTTGAGGGGAAGACTTGGGAAGATTCAGAGGGGCAGGAAGAAGGGCAACAGACAGAATAGGCAAAGCAATCCTTAACAAGAAAAGTGATGCAGGAAGTATCACAACACCAGACCTTAAACTATACTACAGAGGTACAGTAACAAAAACAGCATGGTATTGGCACAAAAAGACATGAAGACCAATGGTTCAGAAGAGAAGACAAAGACACATACCCACAAAAATACAATTATCTTATACTAGACAAAGGCACCATAAACATACATTGAAGAAAATATAGTGTCTTCAACAAATGGTGCTGTAGTAGAATGAAATTGAATTCCTATCTCTCATCCATTATCAGAGTGGGCATGGGAAGAATGGAGGAACTTTGGATAGGGCAAAGGAGAGGGAGGGGAAGGGAAAAAGTATGGGAGCTGGAAAGATGGTGTAATGAGATGGACATCATTACCCTAGGTACGTGTATGAAGACACAAATGGTGTGACTCTATTTTGTGTTCACCAGAGAAATGAAAAATTGTGCTCCCTTTGTGTATTATGAATAGAAATGCATTCTTCTGTCATGTATAACAAGTTAGAACAAATAAATTTAAAAAATTACAAAAATTAACATAGCCAAGCTATGGAACCAAACTAGGTGCCCTTCAATGGATAAAGAAATTGTGGTATATATACACAAGGGAGTATGACTCATCCATAAAGAAGAATGAAATTATGGAATTTGCTGGTAAATGGATGGAACTTGAGAATATCATGCTAAGCGAAATAAGCCAATCCCAAAAAAACAAAGGCCAAATGTTCTCTCTGATATGTGGATGGTAACCCACAACAAGGAAAGGTGGGAAGGGAAGAATAGAAGTCTATTGGTTAGACAAAGGGGAATGAAGGGAAGGGAATGGGAAAAGGAATAGGAAGGATAGTAGAATTAATCGAATATGACTTTCCTAAACTTGTATTTGAATACAAGACCAGGGTAACTCTATAGCATGTACAACCACAAGAATAGGATCCTAATTAGAATAAGTTATACTCCATGTATGTATGTTATGCCAAAACACATTACACTGTCACGTATACCTAAAAAGAACAAATAAAATTAAAAAAAAAAGAAGGGCAATAGAGTAATATTCAGTTATTATTCTGAAAGAATGCATACTCCATAGGGTTGTTATAAGCAAAAACTACAAGTACCAAAACAGAGGTTTGTAAAAAATGTCACAGAGGCACAGTAGTGGGTATGATGAATTTTAGGAGGAGATGTTAAGAAGGATTTCACCAAAGATATCTTAAAAGATGAACAGGTATTTATTAGGTAAAGAACATCATCCCAGGCCAAAAGAACAGGGTGCATCAAAAGAAAGGAAGACGTAGCAGGACGGTATGTAACAGACGAAGTAAGAGATAGAGGCAGGAGAGAAAGCTAAGGGGTGGAATGGAGAGAAATTAATGATTGATTGAATTTAAATAGCGAGGAAAAATAAGAGTCACAGGAAATTTGTTTATAATTTTCTTTTACTTGTTCTACTTAGTTGTAGAGTCAAAGGTAATTTTGAGGTTTCCAAATTGGTGATTATGTACTTACCATGAACCAAGGAAAGAACAGTATGTGTGTGTGTGTGTGTGTGTGTGTGTGTGTGTGTGTGTGTTTGTGAGAGAGAGAGAGCGCACCAGCCCAGAAAATGGCAAGTTTGAAGTGCCTGTAACATAATTAAGTGGAAATGTCCCACAGACACATGGAAAAAAGTCCTGAGAGACAGAATTGAAGAAAAGGCATGAGAGAGAGGCCTTTGCCCACAGAAATAACAGGCAGTGCTAGATGTTAGAGGGGTTAGAAAAGCTGGGAAAGGTAGGATATTTACCAAAAATATTGTTATTTGTGTGCATATGAATAGGTAACAGTGAATCTCACTATTATGTATAATTATAAGGCATCAATAAAAGTATGGAAAAAAAAAGACTAAAAAATGCTGAGAAAGGAGATTGCAGAGGGTATTAAAAGAGAATGAGAACATGATTGCAGGGGACAAGGCAGGAAGACTTTTAAGAAGAAAAGATGTTAAACAAGTAAAAAGCTGCAGATGTCAAATAGGATAAGCTAAAAAGATTCTGCTACATTTGAAGATTTAAAGGTCTCTGGCAATTTTAGGGAGTTTTAGTGGAATTGGAATAAATACCAGATTAGAGTGGACACAGAAATGAACAAAAGCAGATGCAGTCTTAATTGAAAATGAAAGAAATCACTTTCCTGAACCTTCTAGGAAACATAGTAGATGATTTAAGGCAGGAGGTTCCTGGACTTTTGAGGTCCTTTAAAAAAAGAATATGTAAAAGAATCTGTGAAACCAATGCCAATCATGTTCTCTGAAATGAAGTGCCACCAGAGATCCAGTTTGATCTCGGTGGCATTATTTTCCAAACATTTCAATCATTTTGGATGTCTCAGGCAACTTGTTCTTTCACTGTCATTTTCATTTCAACTATGACATCAACTTTCAAGCTATTATATTTTGTACATTCTCCTTTTAGTAAAATATGACAATAAGGTTTGGGAAGGAGTTACCCTGACTGAAGTGGACAGGAATCAGAAGGGAGTGGTCAAAGATGTCCAAAGCCTTTTTTTACCATGAATGAATTACCCGTGTTCTTAGTGACAGCCAACAAACAACCTTCTGTTTAGGCCCTTGATCTCATATTCTCCTGTCTAACCAGGGACAGCATTTTTGGCAATTCTGTACTCTCTGGCATCATCAATTCTTTCTTCTCTATAGGAACAGCCTAATCAGTAGACAAGTGTGATATTATTACTTTTATCTTAAAATAAAGCAAAATGAAACAAAACAGAAATACTTTCTCTGCATCACCTCTAAAGGCCTTCCTTTTCTCCTTTTCTGTGCGGCAGAACTCCTGGAAAGACCTGTTTCTGCCTCCTCCACTGTCTTCCATTCTCTTAAATCCATTCCAAGGGAGATAAGAACTTGTAACTCTTGTGTAGGCCACCAATGACCACGCTAAATCCAAAGTCATTTTTCAGACCTCACCTTATCCAACCTACCAGAAGCATCTGACACACTAGATCTCTTCCCCTCCCTTTTTACTCATTTTACTTGTTTTTCAGGCCCCCACTTGCCTCTGGTTTTTTTTGCTACCTCTATCTACAACTACTCACTTTGGCCTTCACTAACTCTTACTTTTCTGCCTGACTTCTAAATGCTGGAGTCTCGCAGGGCTCAGGTTTTCAAGATTTTTTTCTCTTTTCTAACTGCTGAGTGCTCATTTTTTGGGTGATCTCATCTAGTCTCAAGGCTTTAAATATTAGTTATATGTTGATGATCCTAAGTTTGTCTTTCTGGCTTAAACCTCTCCTAACTTCAGAACCTGGTATTAATCAAACTTCCTGTTTGAAAACAAAAACAAAAAACTTCCTATTTGACATCTCTGTGGTTTTTTTCTTTTTCTTTTTTTTTGTACTGGGGACTGAACCAAGGGTACTTAAGCACAAAACCATATCTCCAGCTTGTTTTTATATTTTTATTTTGGGAAAGGACCTCATTAAGTTGCCTAGGGCCTTGCTAAATTGCTAAGGTTGGCTTTGAACTTGTGATCCTCCTGCCTCAGCCTCCTGAACTCACTGGGATTTTTATTTTGAGGCAGGGTCTCATGAAGATGCCCAAGCTGGCCTCAAACTTGTGATCTTTTTGCCTCAGACTTCTGAGTTGCTGGGATCACAGGCATACATCACTGTGCCCAGCTAGTTATCTAATAAGCACCTCAAATTTAAAATTCCCAAAACTGAGCTTCTATACTTCTTCACTACCTGTTCAGTTTACTCATCTAAATTAATGGCAACTCCATCCCTCCTGTTGGTTAGGCCAAAACACTGAAATTGCTTTTGCTTTTTCTCCCTCCTCACATTGCTCATCTGGTTTTTCAGGTAAATCCTGTTTGACTGGTCTTCAAAAATACATCGAGATGGGCTGAGGTTGTGGCTCAGTGGTACAGTGCTCACCTAGCACATGTGAGGCACTGGGTTCAATCCTCAGCATAAAAATAAATAAATAAAATAAAGGTATACATATATGGAGTATAACTTATAAAAAAATATGTCTAGAATTTTCTCATCACCCCCATTCCCAATGTTTTTAAAACACACTCTAATGAGTATGCCCCCAATCTCCCACCAAAAATAATCTTGTCAAAATCACAAGTGATCTTCACCTGAATTGATTTCAAGAGCCTCCTAACTAGTCTCCTTGGTCCAGCCCCACTGCTCCTTTCACTATTCTCATTACAACAGTCAGAGGGATCCTACTGGAAATTAGCCAGATCACATTACTCTGCTCAAAACCCTTCATGTTTGCCATCTCACTCAGAGTAAAAATTAAAGTGTTTATTCTGCCCATCTGAAATCCTACTTAATCTAGACCCTCGTTCCTTAAAGCATGGGACTCATATTACCAGCTCTGGAATTACCTAGGAGCTTATAAGAAGTGTACTCTGGGGCTGGGGTTGTGGCTCAGTGGTAGAGCGCTTACCTCACGTGTGTGAGGCACTGAGTTCCATCCTCAGCACCACATAAAAATAAAAAAATGAAAAGATAAAAATATTGTGTTCATCTACAGCTAAAAATATTAAAACAACAACAACAATAACAACAACAGCAGCAGCTATTTTTTGACCTAACTCAGGCTTTCTAAATCAGAATCTGCACTTTGATAAGATCTCTAGGCAATTCATGTGTACATTAAAGAAGCACCGATGTTGTCCCTTACAGCACCTCTCCCTGGTACACTCTACTCTAGCCACACTGGCCTCCTGGCGATCTACAAGGCAGAAACATCCTTATCTCAGGGCTTTTGCACCAACTGCTCCCTCTAGAAAAATCTTCCCTAGCCAACTGCATGCTAGTTACATTATTTTCTGTCATTACATTATTTCACATCATTATTCAAGTCACTTTCTCATTAAATTTTTTAATGTATT
Source organism: Marmota flaviventris (assembly GCF_047511675.1). Taxonomy (NCBI): domain Eukaryota; kingdom Metazoa; phylum Chordata; class Mammalia; order Rodentia; family Sciuridae; genus Marmota; species Marmota flaviventris. The sequence goes on from NC_092499.1 coordinate 120,813,764, forward strand.
TTTTTAGTTGTAGATGAACACAATACCTTTATTTTATTTTTATGTGGTGCTGAGGATCGAACCCAGTGCCTCACGCATGACAGACAAGTGGTCTACCACTGAGCCACAGTCTCAGACCTCATTATGTTTTTTGACCAATGTGTCTAAAACTATACCCCCAAACCCTTCTGATCTCTCTTCACCACTTTATTTCTTAATCCAAAGTTCTTATCAGTGTAGCATGTATTTACCTATTTATCCTGTTTAGCGTTTGACATCCCCAGTAGAATTTAAGCTCTAAGAGGTTAGCTAGGATTTTTTGTCTGTTTTGATCACTGATTTAGATATAATACCTGGAATATTGCTACATGGATACTATGAAAATCTTTTTTTTTTCCTTTTGGTAATGGGGATTGAACCCAGGGTGTTTTACCACTGAGCTCCATCCTTAGTCTTTTTTATTCTTTCTTTTGAGACAGGGTCTCAGTAGGTTGCTGAACTTGTAATCCTCCATTTGCAGGTGTGCGACTGGCACTCTGAAAAACCTTTATCGAAGGCTTTAGTAACTATGCTGCCTTCAGAAAAGTTTTGGAGAACAGTTTCATATGAGAAGCGAGGTCAGAAGGCAGATATTAATGAGGTGAGAAATGAACATGAGGGAAAGAAACAATTACAGAGTGTAGTCTATTTTTAAAAGTGTTCTAAAGAATATTAAAATAATTTATCTTAGGAATTAACCAGCACTTAAATCTATTAGTTATATTTTCTCCTTGGCAAATAACTTCTAAATATCTAGAAAAGATCAAATTCAAGTGAAACAGAGACTTTTTAAGGGAAGAGATGAACTGCTCCTAATAATTCTTTTCTATGTTCTTTTATTTATTTGTCCAAAGATCCCACAGATGGGGTGGCAGGTAGGGACAAAAAGGGCACAAGTCAGCTAAAGCTCCTAAGATCTTGAATAAAGAACCACAGTAAGGGCTGGGGCTGTAGCTCAGTGATACAAGAGCTGTCCAGCATGCATGAGGCCCCATGTTCAATGCCCAGCACGACAACAAACAAACAAGAAAAACAAAACATTTAAAAAGCTGACCTCTGAGAAAAAATCATTTTAATAACTGCAGCAATTTAGACACAAAATGAATTTGTTTTTTAGAGCTAGCTCTGTGGCAGGTGTTTCCTTAATGGTGACTATGTAATTTTCTTAACAGTAGTCATAGTCGGTCTATATATTGCTGTTATCAGTTCATAGGAACCAGAGTTCTGAGAAAGAGACATGAAAGCAAGTTTACATTGGGTCTCTCTATTTGAAAAACACAACAAATGCACCTTCTATTCTTATTATAAAAAACTGCCTCTTTAGCATCTCATACTTTGTCAGAAGCTTTGTATTGAAGTCTATACAGAGACCCAATGTCCCAAAGCAGCTGCTCACCCAGTTGTAGCCAGATCATTACTCTCCTTGGAGCCATCTTCATCTGCAAAAAGGGGCGGCAGGGTGGAACTAGTCATCAAGCTTTCCATCTTCCTGAAAGAAAGAATCAAAAAATAATTAATGGCTTAATTACTTCCAGTTCAAGTTTTCTTTTAATATATATTTTTAGCTGTAGTTGGACACAATTCATTTATTTTATTTTTATGTGGTGCTGAGGATCGAACCTAGTGCCTCACATGTGCTAGGCAAGCGCTCTGCCACTGAGCTATAGCCCTGGTCCCCCAGTTCAAGTTCTACTAATTTAAGAGCCAGGCTTAACTTTACCACATCAGCTGCAGAACAGACATGGACCTAGATATTCATTTTCCTGACTTGGACACATCAATTTAAACTCCATGGTTAGGAACTTATTTTAACTCTGGTCTTATCAACTGACCAGACTAAAAATAAGTTTGATTTTAACAATTGGGACTTGGTTTGGAAAATTCCTTTTTATTCATCCAGGGTATCTTCAAAAATACTCTTCATTTCCTGCAGAAACTGTTAAGCAGAGTAACTCAAAAGCACTGTAACACTGAGCAAGGTATTTAACCTCTTTTGAGCTCTAATTTCACCATCTTAGATAAAATTGCTGACTTAACCTACAGGGTTGTTGAGAGGGATTAAACTGAAAGTGCTTCATAAGAGAAAGGCTAAGATAGTAAGTGCTTTGAGTATTATCATATAAAGAAAAGTATTGTCATTACAGTATTACCAGTTCTCAGTCCCACATGAATCATGCTTAGATTAAATGGTGACAAATGGAGCCTTCCAAAAGGAAATAATGCAAAGGAAGTGGAGGATGGAAGGCATACTGATGTGGTTCTGAGTCAAAGAAACCACACTTCCAGGTCAAAAATATGTTCCACTTCACTATCATAACCATCAGCAGAAATAGCATGCACCTGGGTATAGGAAACAGCTAAGCTTAATTGAAGAAAACAAATAAATCACAAGAACCTGAGGTTATCAGACAGAAAGGATAAAAGGACAAAGTGACAAAGAGAGTAATTTCATTTAGCATATCACTACAAAGAATTTTTTTTTTCCTTTCAAGGCTCACCACCAAGGACTTCACCCAACAAAGCTAAAAGCAGCAGCTTCCCTTTCATCATGAAAGTGATATTCAAACAAAACATTCAATAGTGACCCCAAACATCAACCCCTTAAGTGGAACTGCAAACCACTCAAGAAAGAAAGGGCCTCCATCAACTGGTAGAATTGAGAAGCAAATTATAAGAATTCATTTAGGAGCTCCCTCAGCAGTTCTTTCAGGTGCTGCTGCTCGGGAGACCTAGTGAAACAGCAATTAAAAGAAAGCACAGCAACCACAGCTGATCTAGGCTTCCTCTGGCTCTGGGAAATACTAAGAAAATGCAGACAACAACAATACCATGTTCTCAACAATTTCCAGTTGAGTGGTTTATCTCTCAAATGCTAATACTGATGTTTTACTTCTTTTTCTTATTCATTTTCACTTCTAAATTTATTATTTAAAAGACCACTCCATAAATAGCTTACCAGCTTAATGTGACAAAAAAAGCATCTCAGTATATATCATACCCATTACAGTGGGTAAAACCTGGAAGGCAGAGAGTAACTTCCCATTCAGTCACAGAACAGGGCATTGAAGCCATGTGCAGGGGGGTGTTTATAAGCAGAATAGCTCTGACACCACCACAGAATTCTGTTCTATGTGTTTTTTAGAATGATTCCGACTTTAATGTACTCGAATTTTAATTCATAATTTACAAGACAGATGAGAGCTCAGGCTTTCAGAGCTGCTAACGTTATCTTATCCAAGTGCCAATGTTCATTTTACCAAAGAAAACTATCAATTTCTGCACTCTTCTTGAATATCCAACTAACTTCCTAAATAAATCTCTGTCTATGCCTTAAAAACAAACAAACAAAAAACTATTAATTTGATATCACAGAGCCTAATTGTAGTGGGTGATCATTTGAAGAGCCAGGTATAGACCCCCAAATCTTAAAAGGGCTCCGTTCACTGATTTCTTTCTAAAAGTGTCCCTGGAAGTCCCTGGCTTTTCAAGAACCTCAAGATTCTGCATTTGAAGCTCTTGGCATTGCTCCCACATCTCCAACTAGACATATTATCTGGTGGGAGACAAATAAAGTGTCTTTTCATTCACTATGCCAACATGACCCTTTTAAGGATGTTCCCCACATATCTTCAGTCATTTTTGAAATGTGGAGAGGCAGCTGGACAACACAACCTTAACCTTAACAACATATAAACAGATCATATAAACAAAGGAAGTTCAGAGAACACATATTTCTTTCTCCCGCCCCTCTCTCTTAAGTTTGTTTTACTCAACCCATATGGCTTCAGATATTTTCTCAGCGTTTCTGAGTAGTCAGACCCTTAAGAAATGAGTAATAAAGTGGGTGGAAGGTGAGGGGGCCAAGAACAACAAAAGAAGGAAATGAAGAAAAGTCCAGTGAAACCCAAAGGCCTCTGAACTAGTCTAATAAGTTGGAAAATAAAATGATTCCCAAGAATATGGCACAGATCCTGCAAGAATGTGCTTTCATTTGGTCCGTGAGGGGGTGATTCAAACTGAATCATGGCTATCAAGCCATTGAATGCCAAAAGCCATTCAAGTGCAGCATCTGGGCCTGATAATGTCCCAGTACAGAGGTCAAACTGAACTTTGAAATCCTAAGCAAAGCATTTAAGAAATGCAATGAATGCCGCTCCGAAAGAGAAGAGATATCTGTACAAAGGAAAAACAATATGCAAGTCTGCTTCTCCACTGCGGTTTACATAGTAGGTCTATCATGCAGATGTTTCCTTGCAGAGGGAACTTACCAGTGAAGCTTCAAAAACAGTATAACTCAGGGGCTTCTACTCTGAATCAACTTGGAAAACCAAAGATTCCCTATAGCACTGATTACTCAAAAAGAGATGTATAACAAAAATGTTTTAATAATGATTACAAAAATTATAGTGAGAATTCTATCAAGCATAATTATTGACGATGAACACATTCTCTCTCTGGGGAGCCAAATCATAATTAGAATATTGCTTTGATATTTGGGGCCAGAACAAAGAAAATTATGTGGAGTTTGAGGAATTTTCCTCAACTAAAATTGTTTCAGAAGCTCTTCCTGTCAGTCTGATCTCACCAACGAGACCATGTCACTCCAAATGTGCTGGACAGTGCTGGAAGCATGATTTGTACTTCTGTTTTCTGGAGCTGGCTCTTCTCACGCTCTCTCCTCCCTTTTCCTCTACACTTCAATAGATCCTCTCATGGAGATGCCTTATGATTCTTCCCTAAAAAACCCCTCCCCAATCATACAAGAGTTGAGAGGAAGAATTTTGCCCTTCTCATTTTCCATACTTCACTCCTTATGGGCAAACACCCTAAATCCTTTAAAAATCAGGTCATTTGGCTTAACCTCAAATTAAAAAATCTTGGACCATTTCTATCATTTCAGCTCTCTTAATTTCTCCTATTACAAATGACCTTCTCCTCACTGACCCTTGATTTTCTCTTCTCTGTTCAGCTGGGATTTCATGGCTATATTTCAAACGTTCTTTTGCCAACACTTTTTTTGGTGGTACTGGGGACTTAATCCAGGAGCACTCTATCACTGAACTACATCCCAGCTCTTTTCATTTTTATTTTTTTCTTGAGACAAGGTCTCATTAAGTTGCCTAATGTGGCCTTGAATTTAAAATCCTCCTGCTTCAACCACCTGAGTTGTGGGGACTAGAGGCATGTTCCACAGGGCCTAGCTTGCCAACACTCTTTAATTCCCTTGCCTTGCTCTTTTTCTGTATACCAGATGTAAAACAACATGAAATTTTGGCTTAAGCTGGAGAAGGAAAATGACCAAATAAAAGGTGCTACTATAAATTTACAGTATCTAACTACAACTAGGCCTTCAGTCTTCTCAGCAATCTTCTACATATTCTTAGGATATTTCCTAACTTCCACTTCATCGCTGTCAATGTTACAACCCAGTTCAAACATAATTCACCTAAAAGTCCCCAACCTAGCCTCATCTTTTCTTTTTTCAGTACTGGGGATTGAACTCAGGGGTACTTGACCACTGAGACACATCCCCAGCCCCATTTTGAATTTTATTTAGAGACAGGGTCTCATTGAGTTGCTTAGCGTCTCCCTTTTGCTGAGGCTGGCTTTGAACTCTTGATCCTCTTGCCTCAGCCTCTTGAGCCACTGGGATTCAGGCATGCACCACCATACCCGGTCCAGCCTCATCTTTTTATATTCCCCATTCCAATTACACCATCCTCCACATCTATAGGTGGCTCCACAAGTGCAGATTCAATCAACTGAAGATTGAAAATATTTGTAAAAAAACTGTTCTGTACTTAACATGTACAAACTTCTTTCATTGTCATTAGACCCTAAACAATACAGTGTAACTATCTACATAAGATTTATACTGTACTAAGTATTATAAGTAATATAGAGATGATTTAGAGTGTATGGGAGGAGGTGTGTAGGTTACAGGCAATACCATACCATTTTATAAAAGGCACTTGAGCATTTCCAGATTTTGGTATGGGAGTGAGGTCCTGTACTTAATTCCCTAGGGATATCAATGAATGACTATCATAAAATTTACAACTGTCAAGTATCTGGTTTACTTATTTTTATTATATTTATAAGATTGTACAATCACAACTATAGTTTTCGAATATTTCTATCACCCCAAAAAAGAAACCCAATACTCACCAGCAGTTTCCAGTCTCTCTCTTTCTAACCCTGCACAACTAATCTATTCTCTGCCTTTATGTTTTTACCTGTTCTAGACATTTCATGTGCAGTAAGTGAAATCATACAATATGTGGCCTTTTTTTGTCCAGCTACTTTCATTTAGCATACAGATTTCAAGGTTAGCAATGTGTCAGTATTTCATTCCTTTTTATAACTGAATAATATCCATTGTATGGCTATAATACATTTTGTTTACCTATTTATCAGTTGATAGACTTGGGGTGTTTCTACTTTTTGGGCTACTGTGAACACTGCTGCTTGTGAACATCCACGTGTAAGTTTTTATATGGATATGTTTTCATTTCTCTTAGGTATATACCAAGGAGTAGAGTTGCTGGAACATATAGTAAATTAATTTTAATATTCTGAGGAACAGTTGAACTGTTTTCCAGAACACCTGCACCATTTTACATTCCTATTAGCAATGTATTGTGATTCCAATTTCTTCATATTCTCACCACACTTGATTACAGCCATCCTACTACATGTAAAGTGGGATCTCATTGTGATTTGGCTTTGTATTTCTCTAATGGGCAATGTTGTTGAGCATCTTTTCATAAGAATATTGGCCATTTGTATAGTGTATCTTCTTTGGAGAACTGTCCACTCAAACACTTTACCCAGTTTTATATTGAGTTAATTGTATATTTGTTGACTAACACTAGACCATTTGGGCTGACATTAGACCATTATCAGATATATTATTTGCAAATACTTTCTCTCCTTTTCTGGGCTATCTTTTCACTTTCTTGATAGTGTCTTATGAAGCATAAAGACTTTTAATTTTAAATCCCTGTTTCAAAATAAAAATAAAAAAGGACCAGGGATGTAGCTCAGTAGTACAGTGACCCTGGGTTCAATGCCCAGTCCCTCAAAAACAAAAACAGGGGCCAGGTTTGTGGCTCAGTGGTAGAGCACTTTCTTAGCACGTGTGAGGCATTGGGTTTGATCTTCAGCACCACACAGAAATGGATAAATAAAATGAAGGTATTCTGTTCATCTACAACTAAAAAAATACTAAAACAAAAACAAAAACAAAAACCACTGCTTAATGCATGGCTATGAAGATTTAATCCTATGTATTCCTCTAAGAGTTTTATAATTTTTTAAAACATTTATTTTGGTTATTTATTTTTATATGGTGCCCAGGACCTCACACATGCTAGGCGGAGTGCTCTACTGCTGAGCCACAACCCCAGCCTCAAGAGTTTTATAATTTTAGCTCTAATTTTTATGTCTTTGATCTACTTTGAATCAATTTTCATATATGATGTACAATAGGAGTCCATTTTCATTCTTTTGCATGTAAATTATTAGGTTGTTTCATAATCATTTGTTGAAAGATGATTTTTCCCTCATTAAATTGTCTTGACAAACCTAAATTGCTATCTACTTAAAAAGATACCGCATTCTCTCACTTCCATACCTCACAGCTGCTATTTGGTGTCTGCCATTTGAAATACTTTAGTATCCCAATTCCTTCTGTCCTGGCTAATTACTGACTCGTCTTCCATGTCTCACCTTAGATGAGCTTTCTTTCAGTATGTTTTCTTGGATCAATCAAGAATGAATTAGATAAGCCTTTTATGCACTCCCAGAGAATCCTGTTCTAAATCCCCATCATAACATCTGACTCACTGTCAGAGGCAGAGCCTTGTTTACCTTTAAATTCCCCTTAGCCTAGTTTTGAACATGTCATCGTTATATGTTAAATATATATTTGATGCACAATACGGAAAGACTTTGCTTAAAGGTTCTTTATCCCTCAACTGAAGGAAGCTCCTCAGTTACTCAATTATTATTTATTTATTGCTCAGAGAGGTGCCCTGGCAGATGGCCAGTTTTATTCACTATGCAACTTTAAAAAAAATATATTTTTAGTTGTAGATGGACACAATATCTTTGTTTTTTATTTTTATGTGGTGCTGAGGATCAAACCCAGTGCTTCACACGTCGGAGGCAACTGCTCTACCACTGAGCTATAATCCCAGCCCTTACTATGCAACTTTTAGCGGGATATCTCTGAATTTTGAGGACCCTTAGTGTATCTTTCTTTCTTTTGTACTGGAGATTGAATCCAGGGGCACTTTACCATTTGGCTACATCCCCAACCCTTTTTAATTTTGAGGGAGGGTCTCGATAAATTGCTGAACCAAGCCTTGAACTTGTGATCCTGCTGTTTCATTTTCCAAAGTTGTTGGGATTACAGGAAGGTGTCGCAGTGCCCAGCAGCCCTTTAGTGTATTTTCTAAGTGTGTTCTCTATAGGTTTTCTTCTTTATTACTTGTAAGGACTGGGACTGTCTTAAAAATGAAGTTAATCCTTATGTCAACTATAATGAACATGGTTGATTAGTATAAATTCTGTACTGGAAATTTCAAGTTTCCATTTATGCTAGATACCCATGTCTAAGCATTTCACCACCTCCCTGTTTTTTCTTTTTGGTACCAGGGGTTGAACCCAGGAGTAGTGTTTAACTACTGAGCCACAACCCCAACCCTTTTTATTTTTTACTTTGAGACAGGGTCTTGCTAAATTGCTGGGGCTGGTTTTGAACTTGTGATCCTTTTGCCTCAGCCTCCTGAGTTGTTGGAATTACAGGCATGCACTGCCATGCCCAGCTATATCTAAGCATTTCTTTTTATCATTTTTGATCAAAATTTACTTAAGTGACTTCAAGCTCTCACCTATTAAACAAAGGAAAACCTTGCCTGCTTATTCATTCACTCAAATAATTATTGAACATCAACCAAATGCCAAGCACTATAGTAGAACTTGGGAATTAAATACAAGTAATATATTGTCCACATGAAACCTGCTGTCAAGTACAATGTACTTCCAGTAGTTGAAACTCTTCTCCTTCCCAAAACACAAAGAAACAATCAGGGTGTAGCTCAGTGGCAGAGCACTTACTTAGCTGTGTAAGGTCCTAGGTTGATTGCCAGCATTGCAAAACAAAAAACAATGGAGTCACTTGAACAACTCTTATTCTAGGGATTTAGTGAAAAAAGTAAACAATATGCAAGAATATATGGACAACGTAAGCAGGTAAGTGGAAATTCTATAAAGAATAAAAGAAGTGCTAGAGAAAAAACACTGTAATAGAAATGAAGAATGATTTTGAAGGGCATTTTGATAGACAAATGAAGATGCAGTCATTGGTAGGTGGGATGGCAAGTCAAAACATGGCTGTGGAAGACTGAGGACTCCTCTTTAGGCAAATCAGTAGCACCTGATATCCCAGAAGATTCAGATTTTCTTGTATTGAAGGCGGGATTCTTCTATCCAATTTGTTCCTCCTTCCACCCAGGTGAAAAAGCAATGACAAATCACTGCAAGAGTACACGTCATAAGCAAAACACAGAATTCATGGCCAAGCAAAAAAAGGAAAAGAAGCAGAAAGAGGCTGGAGAAAGAAGCTCTAGGTGATTGCGGGAAAGGGGAAAGAATTCATTAGAAATTTGTTTAGGGTCCAGTTGATTTTTATATTCTTGTTATCACTTAATTTGTAATTTTGTTTCAGAAGCAAATATTCATGTTGTACAAATTTCTGATTGCCCTTGAGTAGAAAGACTGATGGGGAAAATATGGGTTTGCTTTTATAGTAAATCATCAGGCATGGAGAAATGTCTTTTAGAAGTGTTAAAATATTTATTTTAGGTTTTCTTCTTTATTACTTATAAGGACTGGGACTGTCTTAAAAATGAAGTCAATCCTTATAATGAACATTATAGTTTCTACTGTATATTTAAAATACAAAACAAACAAACAAACAAAAAACACACAACAAAAACAAACAACAATAACAAAACAAAAAACCAGGACTGTGAAATATTTCAAATGTGAGGGAAAAATAAAAACTGAAATTCTGCACCCTGCAAAATTACCTTTCAAAAATGAAGAAGAAATACTTTTATCAGACAAAAAAAAAAATCAGGCAATTTATTTGATTTACAAGCAGGGTCAAAATAAGTTCTTCAAAGAAAAGCAAAATGATATAATTCAGAATCTCAAGGCTTATGTAAGAAAATAACATCAGAGAATGAACAAAAAGGTAAAATTAATAATTCTTATTCTTTATTAATCTAGTAGATAAGTTTGTTCAAAACAATAATAATAGAAAAATGTATTTGAATGTGTGTATATGTACTGCTCATAAGTGAAATGAATGTCAGTTACAACACAAGGAAGGAGTATTTTGTTATGAATATTTTGTTATTATGAGGTATCTGCATTTCCTGTGATGTGGTATACTGTTATGGGAAAGAGGATTTGGATTAGGTGTAAGTGTATATTGCAAACTCAAGCAAAACCACTAAAACAGTAAAAAAGGAAGTATAACTGATATAGTAAGAAGGGAGAGTAAATGGAATATAAATTGCACAAAAGGAAAGCCAGGTGCAATGGCATGTGCCTGTAATTCTAGCTACTGGGGAGGCCGAGGCAGGAGGGTCCCAAGCCTGAGGCCAGCTTCAGAACTCAGCAAGACCTGGTTTCAAAATAAGAAATAAAAAAGGGCTGAGAGTGGCTGGGGTTGTGGCTTACTGGTAGAGCGCTCGCCTGCATGTGTGAGGCAGTGGGTTTGATCCTCAGCAGCACATAAAAAATAAACAAATAAAATAAAGGTCTTTTTACAACTAAAAGGGGCGGGGGGGGAAAAAGGACTGAGGATATAGGTAAGTTATGGTAGTGAGCTCCTGGATTCAATCCCTAGTACCACAAAAAAGGAAAAGAAAGTAAGGGAAAAAAAAAACAAACCCACAAAAGGCAGAAAAAGTATGAAAGATAAAAATATGAACAAAGAATAAGAGAAATAATACAAAATTGCAACAAATAAGGCAGATATTAATCCAACTATACCAATCATCACCTTAAGTATCAATGGTCTAAATACATCAATTAAAATAAAGAGATTGTCAAAGTGCATAAAAAACCAAGTCCCAACTCCATGTCATCTAAAAAGAAAACCACTTTAAGTATAAAGACATACACAAAAGTAAAAGGGTATACAAAGATATACCACACTAACACCAATGAAAAGAAAGTGGAAGTAACTATACTAATTTCAGACAAAAACTTGTATTCTAAAAAAAAAAAAAAAAAAATCAAGAGGATGAGAAAATAAGTCACATTATTGGGAGAAAATATTTGCAAAAGACACATCTGATAAAGGGCCAATTTAAAAAATGGATCAAAGACCTGAATAAATAGACCATCAAAGAAGATATGAAGATAGAAAATAAGCATATAAAATGATGTTCAATAGAGGTTAATAAGTACTTGCTAATTAAAACAAAATTAGCTACCACTACAAACCTATTAGAAATGCCCAAATCCAAAACACTTCAATCCCAAATGGTGGCAAAGATACACAGTGTGTTAGTTAGCTTTGTATTATTGTGACTAAGATACCTGACAAGAACAACTTAGTGGAGGAAGTTTATCTTGGGCTCATGGTTTCAGAGGTTTCAGTCCATGACTGGCCAACTCCATTGCTCTGGGCCCTAGTGAGGCCAAACACAATGGTAGAGGGCAAGGTGGAAGAAGGCTGCTCAGCTCACTATGGAAGCAAGAAGAGCCAAGGGCAAGGGACACACATAACCCTTAAAGGCATGCCCCAGCTGACCTCTTCCTCCAGCCATGCCCCACCTGCCTGTGTTACCACCCAGTTGCTCCATTTAAATTATTAACCCATCAATGAATAAACCCATGATTAGGTCACAGCTCTCATAATCTAATCTTCCATCTCTGAACATTCCTGCATTAAAAGAGGAGCTTTTGAGGGATATCTCATATTCAAACCAAAACATGGAGCAACAGTAACTCACTCACCTTCTTTGCTAATGGGAACAGTCACTATAAAATATGCAGTTTAGTAGTTCTTAGAAAACTAACCATAGCCTTATCATATGATTCAGTAATTGTACTCTTTGGTGTTTATCCAAACAAATTGAAAACTTATGTCACATAAAAACCTGTACATGGATGTTTACAGTGATTTTATTCATAATTGCCATACAACCAAGATGTCCTTCAATAGGGAGTGAATAAACCATGGAACAGCCACACAATAGAATTATTCAGTGATAATAAAATACATGAACAATCAAGTCATGAAAAGACATGGGTGAAACTTAAAATGCATATTATTAAATGAAGGAAGCCAATCTAAAAAGGCTATATATATTATATGAATCTACCTATCTGACATCCTGATATACAGAGAGCAAAATGATTAGTGATTGTCAGGGTTTAGTGTGGGGAGGATGAGTAGGTGGAGCACAGAAGATTTTTAGGGCAGAAGAACTATCTGGAAGGATAATACAATGGAGGACATATGTCATTATGTTTGTTAAAACTAATAAAATGTAAAATACCAAAGGGAACCCTAAAATATAGTATGGTGATACTGTGTCCATGTGGGCTCACTGATTTGAACAAATGTACCATTCTGGTACATTTTGTTGATAGCTGGGGAGGCTGTGCTTTGTGTGGAGAGAGGGAATATATGGGACTTCTATATCTGCCCCCACCTTCCCTGTAAGCCTAAAGATGCTTTAAAAAAATACAGTCCATTCTAAAAACACACTGTGTTATGTATTTAATAGACTATAATTATTTAATCTATTTTAACATTAAACTGGTATAAACAGGTTTGGGCATAAATACAACTAACTTCAATATGCATACAAATTTAAGTGGAGGAAGTGAAAGCACAAAGCTTGCTAGAGCGCGTCTACCAGCTGTGAACATTTAGCTAAGAACATTCAGCAAGCTGTGGGCCCTCGTCAATGTTTTACAGTGGGAATGAGAAAACTGGCTAATCCCACCAGGCAGTTAACTGAAATTCAGTTAAGTGAAATTCAGTTAATAACTTTTTCACTACAGGGTTTTATATAGGAGATAAGAGGGAAAAAGATGAGAGGTATTCTGGGAGTAAGTATTTACTTTTTGGGGGAGAGTTGGGAGAAGGGGAGACAGTTAATATAATAAGGCTCTTGAACTGAGGATTTAAGAGATGGGCATAAGAAGGTGTGTTTGGCTGGGGACTAGGTGGAATGGGCAGAAAATATAGCTCCTTATTCTTAGAGTTTAGAGCTCAGGCTCCTAGAACTATGACTATTACTGATTTTTTCAAAATGTTGGTAGGATAGCCTAGGAACTATAGGGAAACTGATTCATTCATTCAACAAATATTTATTGTGACTCTATCATTCTAGGCATTTTCTAGGCACTGAGGATACATCAGTGATTAAAACAGGAAAAATCCCTGCCCTCACAGGGGTCACAAGTACACAGGGATAGACATATAAAAACAACAAATAAAATGAATAATAATACATAGTGACAAGTACTAAGAAAAAACTACAGCAGGGAAAAGAGGATAGAAAGAGTTCAAGGGAAGGAAGTGTCTGTAATTTTATACACAGAGGTCAAGAAAAGCTTCAAGGAAGTCATCTTTTGGGGAAAGAGTTAAAGGAGATTCAAGAGGGAACCATGCATGCATAGATGTGGGGAGACAGCAGTCTAGCAAGTGGGATGCAGACAACCAATACCAAGGACTGTGCTTGGTGTGATTCAATGAGCTGGCCAATGTGATTGGATTGAGCTAGTCGAAGAGTTAACTAGGGTGTAGACTATGGAAGGCTCTGTAGGTTTTGGAAAGGATTTTTTTTAGCATTTACCCTGAGATGAGAAGCTACTAGGACGTTTTGAGTAGATGAAACATGGGATCTAACATTTTTTAAAAAAATATTTATTTTTTAGTTGCAGTTGGACACAAGACCTTTATTTTGTTTGTTTATATGTGGTGCTGAGGATTGAACCCAGGGCCTCACACATGCTAGGTGAGTGCTTGACGGCTGAGTCACAACCCCAACCTGGGATCTAACATTTTTATAGGATTACTGCAGTTGTTCTTTTGAGAACAGACTGAGAGGTGGAGAGGGAAAAGGGTAAAAGTGTGGAGATCATGTGGGAAGTTTCAGCAATGATCCAGCTGAAAGTGAATAATAGCTCAGACCAGGGTGGTCATAGTGGAGGTGGTGAGAAGTGGTCAGATTCTTGACATTCTGAAGGGAGAGTCAATTTCTAAGTTTAAAGTAACTGAACAAAATTAAGGAATAAAATCTGTTAAATGAGCTGGGTGCGGTGGTGCAAGCCTGTAATCACAGCAGCTCAGAAAGCTGAGGCAGGAGAATTGTGAGTTCAAAGCCAGACTCAGCAAAAGGGAGGTGCTAAGCAACTCAGAGACCCTGTTTCTAAATAAAATACAAAATGGGGCTGGGGATGTGGCTCAGTGGTTGCGTGCCCCTGAGTTCAATCCTTGGTACCATTAAAAAAAAAAAAAAAAGTTAAATGAGGCCTTCAAATGCATTTAGCTGCTTTCTTATTACCTGATTAGTGATAATAAAGGTTGGGTTCTACTGAAAACATACTACTTGTAATCTTTTTGAAGCTAAATATAGTGAATTTTTTTTTGCCCATAAAAGACATAATTAAAAATTCAGCTTCCACCTAATGCAAATGACTAAAGACTTTACATTTCAGTAACATTTTTTAAAAAATCACCTTTACAATGTAATCAAGATTGTGCTTTGTGTCAAGTTGTAGCTTGTGGCTTTTCTTTACAACCTCTTTGGTTGGGAGACATTATTATTCTCAAAAAACAAGCAGGAAGAGGACAGAGTTAGAAACAAACATAAATCTTCTATCTTTGTATGATGTTTTTGAAGTTTTAAAACATTTGAATCACATTTTCTTAAAAATCATAGGATTACTAGATCATCAAAAGAAACTGCAATGGGCTAGGGATATAGCTCAGTTGGTAGGGGGCTTGTCTTGTATGCACAAGGCCCTGGGTTCAATCTCCAGCATCACAACAAGCAAACAAACAAACCTGCAAGCTGCATGTGGTGGCACACACCAATAATCGTACTGTTTGGGAGGTTGAAGCAAGAGGATTACAAGCCTGGGCAATTTTGGAAGACCTTGTCTCAAATAAATAAATAAATAAAGGCAAGAATGTAAGCTCAGCGGTAAAGTGTCCTGGGTTCCATCTCCTCTACTGCGGCCAGGGCTAGGGAGAAGCAGAGTTAGATTTCATTCCAGACAGCTGGATCACTGTATATGTCTTTCTCCAGCCTCAATGAACCCCTGATAGAGACGTGTTATTATTAGAACACAAAATGTGCTGTGAAGAATAAAACTCCACAAACCAAAGTATCTAGAAACAAACAGTATTTTGTATCAGCTTTATGTAAGTCACTGTGATAACATAGGGAAAATAAAAAACACTTTCTTTTGCCAAAGTAAAATTTGTTGTTACAAGTAGGGTGTGTCTTTTGGGGTCATAGTCCATTTATCTGGCTGTTTCATGGTGCCTGTTGGTCCCGGCACAGACTATCTAAGCACTGCTTTTATTATTAGTAAACAAGGAGATTAATACCCAAGTAAGACAACTGAATCAGCACCAGAACTAAGAGTTAAAGTAATCCAATAAAACTTGGCATTATTTCCTAGCATAGAGTACTTTCCCAATTTCCTGGGACATTGGAGTAGTATGAAGCAGTATAAAGATGGGTGTGTATAAGAGGAAACCAGTATAAACATATTCCCTCTAGGAGGTCATATGATATATGAAAAGGCATTTTCAATGACATTTAATTTTATATTCGGAAAAAGGAACCAAGCTTATATTAACATACAAAGTATAAAAAGCTCATGTTCTTTTTTCTATTTTTTAGTTTTAGATGGACACAATACCTTTATCTTATTTATCTTTATGTGGTGCTGAGGATCGAACCCGGTGCCTCATATGTGTGCTAGGCGAGTGCTCCACCACTGAACCACAACCACAGCTCCAAAAGTTCATATTCTTGCTGGGCACGATGGCACATGCCTATAATCCCAGCTACTCAGGAGGTTGAGGCAGGACTGCAGGTTCTAGGCTAGCCTCGCCAATTTAGTGAGACACTGTCTCAAAATAAAAAAGGAAAATGGTTGGGGATGTAGCTCAGTGGTAAATTCCCAGTACCAAAAAAAAAAAAAAAAAAAATTAATGTTCTTGTTTGGTGAAGATATTTGTTTTCCGCTCTCTTCTTGGTGATTCTCATAGAGGGTTTATCAGAATAGTTCATGAATAATTTTTTATCAAGAGGGGACACGAGTTTTAAAAAATCTGAAAAACAATGACTTTCAGAGTTTATTAAATGCCACTGTGTTAGGTATCAAAGATAGAGATTTAAAAACAGCTACAACAAGAAACCCTTGTCCTTGTCCTTTTATAGTTCATAATCTAGTCAGAAACAGATAGACAAACAGCTAAAAACAACATGGAAAGGTGATAATGGCTGATGTATAGTTAGGTATATGTTTACTTATTTAAGTACATGAGAAAAATAGGGATGAGAGATAGATGAATGAGTGAGGTAAGCAGCTAAGATAATTTCTAATTATCGTAATAAATTCACAGATACACTACAGAACTGAGGGAAGCAGAAAACAATAGCTGAGTAAACACCTGAGAACGAACACTTAGCTCAGGGTACTTAAATGTTTGGAAATCCAGCCTCAATGCCAAGGCATGTAGCTCCCAGGTAGGCATGATTCAAGGATGGAGTCCGAAGAAGGCAATATATCAGAAAGAAGCAACAAGCCAGGCACGGTGGCACACGCCTGTAATCCCAACGGTTCAGGAGGCTGAGACAGAAGGATCGTGAGTTCAAAGCCAGCCTCAGCAATGGTGAAGTGCTAAGCAGCTCAATAAGACTCTGTCTCTAAATAAAATACAAAATAGGTCTGGGGATGTGGCTCAGTTGTTGAATGTTCCTGAGCTCAATCTCCTGTACCAAAAAAAAAAAAAAAAAAAAAAAAAAAAAAAAAAAAAAAGAAGCAACAGAGGTCCTAATATCCAGAGGCAAAAAATATAGTTAATAGTTAACAATTCTAAGGCCAGGTCCTTATTGGCACAAGGCATACTGCCCCTCTATCTTCTTATATTTTTTTACACTGCTTTCTCTAACTCAAATCTGCAGCTGTGAAACAACACTGAAAAGGAGGAAATAATATTCTTTTCTTTTATAGGCCAATAAATCCTAAATCTTTACCTTCTCAAGAGCCAATGAAGACTGCAAGTAAAGAATGACATGTTTGGGCTGGGGTTGTGGCTCAGCTTGCCTAGCATGAATGAGGCACTGGGTTCGATCCTCAGCACCACAAAAAAACAAAATAATGTGTCCATCTAAAACTAAAGATACATAAATAAATATTTAAAAAATGACATGTTTGAAAAGGAAAAGCAATAAGATGGGCCCAGTGGTATACGCCTATAATCCCAGTGACTTGAGAGGTTGAGGCAGGAGGATCACAAGTTTGAGTCCAGCCTGTGTATCTTAGCAAAAACCTGACTCAAAATAAAAAGTAAAAAGAGCTGGGGGATGAAGCTCAGAGGTAGAACACTCCACAGTATCACAAATATGTAAATAAATAACTACTATACTATAATAAAAGAAAATGAGTCATATCAAAGTGTTCTTAATTTCCATCAGCTGATTTACAAATTAAATTCTCTTTAAAAGAAAAAAGAATACTGGATGTTAGAGAAATTTCCTCAGCTAGAAGTTGAAGACAAAAAAGAAAACTTTCATTACAGGGAGGCACAGCAGTTAGTTGTCATCACTACTGTGAACAATAAAATGAAATTTAGGGTTTTCCTAATGAAAAAATAGGCACAACTGGAATGTGCTTAACAATTTAAACTTAAAAAATTTTAAAAACTAAGAACTCTATTTTGCTTCTGAATTCTTTTTTTTTTTTTTTTTAAGAGAGAGAGAGAGAATTTTAAAAATATTTATTGTTTAGTTTTTGGCAGACACAGCATCTTTATTTTTTTTATTTGTATGTGGTGCTGAGGATCGAACCCAGGGCCAGGTGAGCGTGCTACCGCTTGAGCCACACCCCCAGCCCTTGCTTCTGAATTCTAAAGTTGATAATCCTTGGGACTTCAGAAAGCTACCAAATAATCATAAAATTCGAACTTGACATATTTAAAACTCTTGAAGACCAGTTTCCTAGGAACATGTCTCGTCTAATAACAGATTCAACATAAGGCTTCAACCATCACACAGAGCTCACTACCTTAATGAGAACAAGTGGTTGGATGTAGTAACCTCTCTAATGTATAAACTTCTGATTTTGTTTCTCTCATTTCTAGGTCAAACAACAAAAAGTTTAAAACCATTTTAACTGTAACTCACAGGAGAATAACCAGACTAATTAAATCACTTCAAGATTCTTGGGGCTGGGGTTGTGGCTCAGTGGTAGAGCGCTTGCCTAGCATGTGTGAGGCACTGGGTTCAATCCTCAGCACCATGTAAACAAATTAAATAAACAAAATAAAATTATTTAAAAAAATATTCTTGATGTTTTGTGTATTTACCAAAATCTGTATTTTCAGAGTTGCCTACTGCTGTTCAAAGGTTCCTCTTGGTCCAATAGGCAGGACTAGGTCTCAGGGAATAAGAATTTGCAGAAAGAACCAGGTGCAATGGCAGACACCTATAATTCTAGCCACTCAGGAAGCTGAGGCAGGAGAATCGCCAGTCTTAGCAAATTGTCAATAAGACTCTGACTCAAAATAAAGGTTTGGGGATATAGTTCAGAGGTCAAGTGTCCTTGGGTTCAATACCCAGTAACTGAGGGGGGAAAAATTGTAGAGGACTTGTTCTGCACTTATTTCCAAACTAAATGTACCCACTTGTCTGTGTTAACAAGTACGTTCATCATGAAAAGAAGTCTACTACGGACCAACTAGAGACTTTCTATGATTTTCTGCTTTTCCAACCCTCATATGCAAAATGTGACTAATATCTACTCTATTTACCTCAAAATGGCATTTGAGGATCAAATGTTAATTCCTTACATGCTCTGCAAACAAAAACAAAAGTGACTTTGTTAACTGGCACAAAATTTCCAGTGAAGTATTTATGAGAGAACATATTACACAGATTATAAGTATATTAAAAGAATGAATACATAGGAAAAAAAATTGGAAGGAAAAACACCAAAATGTTCAGAGTAGGCATGTTAGGATGGAAGAATTATGACTATTTACTTTCCAGTATTTCATTTAGCTTCCCAACTTTCAGTAATATAGTTATGTTACTTTAAACAAAGTGGAAAGTACCATCAAGAACCGTAGACTTTTTATTCTTTTATTTTTATCATTTATTTATTTGTAGTACTGGGGGTTGAACCCAGGAGGACTCAACCACTGAGTTATATCTCCAGCCCTTTAAAAAAGTAATTTACTAAATTGCTGAGGTTGGCCTTGAACTTTCAATCTTCCTGCTTCTGTTTCCCAAGGAGCTGGCATGCACCACTTGGCCAGGCTAGAGAATCACAGACTTTTTGAAATTAAATCTTAATTTCATATACAATAAAGAAATACATTTCTTTTTAAAAAATATGATTACACACGGAGATCAGTTTTTGTTATCTAGATCTCCCTCTCCAGAAAAAACACCTATGTAATAGTTTTTAGCTTATTCTTGAAAGCTTTAGTGATGAATTTCTAGTTTATGTCTTTTCTCCTCTCTATAGAATTAGCTCTACAAGGCAGAGAAGTAAGTACATCTAGCAGGAAAAGTATGAAGGTACAGTCATATTTTCTATTAAAAACTCACTTAAATTTGCATTCAATTTCATAAAGCAGTATTTATTTTACAACAAAAATTAATGTGTTAAATTACAGGAGGTTAGGAAATGACAGGTTAAGTTCACCTTCTGACAGGCAACTGATAAAAAAATTTTGATACTCAGGGTTTGAAAAAGTGCTACTTCATATTTCTTTCCCACTAACAACAGAACAAGAAATTCCTATTCTTGGCTAGAAATATATGGCTAAGTCAATTTATATCCTGTTAATTTTCTAGATAAAATTACATAAAAATACACTAAAATTATCATAGAAAAATCCCATTTAATTATGGGAAAACAGACTATGACAATGAGTTTGGCATTTCTTTACAAGGTTTAATTTTGAAAATGACAATATACCTGAGGTTGACAAATGTAAATTTTTATGTAACAGGAAAAGTAATACTTTTTTAAATAAACAAATAATTGTTTTAGTTTTTGCTAGAATAACTTCAGATAAATCTCTAGTGCAATATAATTAATTCATCACTAGTTCCACTGTCATCTCTTTGCCTTCAGAAATTTGACTCCAAGTTGCTTTACATGAAAAAGAAAAGTTATGTTACTGTTAAGTCCATCATTACAATGCTTTTTACACAAGCACCTTCTCTGAAGTCATTTATTCTTTTTTTAAAAATTAATATATATATTTTACTTGTAGATGGACATACCACCTTTATTTTACTTACTTTACTTATAATTTCTTTTAGTTGTAGATGAACACAATATATTTATTTATTTACATGTGGTGCTGAGAATTGAACCCAGTGCCTCACATATGCAAGGCAAGTGCTCTACCATGAGCCACACCCCTTATTTATTTTTATGCTGAGCATTGAACTCAATGTCTCACATGTGCTAGGCAAGTGTTCTACCTCTGAGCTACAACCCTAGCCCGGAAGTCATTTTTTCTTGCTACAAAGTTTCTCCAAATATCTAACTTGGCTCTGGGTGTTTAGTAACATTAGGATATTTAAAAGACAAAATTGATTAATTCAATCAAGATTAAGCAATGTGAACTCTGAGGAAAAAAGCCTCAGAGTTGTTTCAAGAGGTAATCCCTGTAAATGAAGTGGATAGTGTACAACATAGTAAAAACCTATTAACAATAATGATAGCTGGAATAGGAGTACACATTTATTCTTTTCTAAGTACCAAGCTTATATAAGAGTTTTACATATATTATTTCATTTAATGCTCACAACCACCATATTAGGTACTAACCACTACTACCATAGTGGTTATTTTATGGTGAACAAACTGATCCACAGAATGGTTAAGTAACTTACTTGCCCATGTTTACTGTGATAGTCATTATGGCTGTTGACAAATATTTTTAGTTCTCCTTTCAGGTAGATAGTAGAACTCTACTTCCTTACTGCCTCTGAGCTTAGGAAAGGACTATGTAACTCACATGATCAATGAATGTAAATGATATATGATTCTTCTGGTTAGAAATATCTGAGCCCTTAAGCAACTGCCATTTCCCTAGTACAGTGATCATACAAGTATGTATTATGATGGAGATTATGTCAGCCTGGTTGCCTAAGTGAACAAAATACCAAAGCCCCTATATCCACATAAGTAGTATGTTAATAATTATGATGATGATGATGATGATGAAGGAGGAGCAAGAGGAGGAGGAAAAAGAAAAGTTACTGAAACTTTGTGGTTTATTATCAGTTTATTACCAAAGCAAAACCCCATCCCATCCTCACTGGTACCTTCACAGTTAATAAATTTCATATTTAATATCATGGCTATCTATATACCTGATGACAGCTGAGATCCCTTTTCAGCTCCTAAAATCTCAGAATTCTATATTTTTATTAACTACATGTTTATTTCATTTGCCTTGTTCTCTACACCTCTGAACCTGACTACTTTTTTTTTTTTTTTTTTGTACCAGTGATTTAACCCATGGGCACTTAACCACTGAGCCACATCCCAGCCCCTGTTTGTATTTTATTTAGAGACAAGGTCATGTTGAGTTGCTTAGAGCCTTGCTAGGTTGCTGAGGCTGGCTTTGAACTCGAAGTCTTCCTGCCTCAGTCTTCTGAGCCTCTGGGATTAGACGTGTGCACCACCACGCCCAGCCTGAATTTTACTCTTTCAACCAAAGTAGTCTAAAGTTATGATTCAACTCGAGTAGGTTATTAGCTTGTAGAATTATACTCAAAATAGGAATTTTAAAGATGTATCAATATTTACAGTATACAGCTGGTCACATGTGTATGCTTATAAGAGCAAGAAGAGAGATCTCTCAGGGCTTAACATGCTGGAATATGAGAGTTTTCCAAAAAGGAGAACTAGCTCATTTGGATTTGGAGAATGCTTATTTCCAATAAATGTGTAGACTGGGAAGATAGGAAGTGTATTTCTTAGATTAAAAAGTAAATTATTCAGCGGTAATTATTTTGACTGCAACATAGGGAATTAGGATGAACACATGGAAGCACTGGTTATGCCTAAAGAATGAATCATAATGGACTTCATGAGCAAACAGAAAAGCATTTCCCTAACCTCAAGCTGCCAAATAAAGAATTCATGGAATTGTGTACTGTAAGGCATTCAAAAGTCTCTATGGAGTCAAAGTTTAGTAGTTAAATATAAAAGCAGAATTAGAGTTTCATACTAAAAATGTGTGTTCTAGTAGCACTTGGGCCTTCCGTTTAGAAAGCCAAATCCTAACAGTTTGCCCATACTATCATTTCATGAGAGCCCAAAGCTGCTACAACCTCATAATCTTACTGCTTTTTTCTTTATTAGACTAAAACGATAAATGTGTCTAAATTAACTCAAGATTATTGGCAACATGAATTATTTTACATTGATTCCAAATGTAAAATATATTCATTTTATAACTGTGACAAAGTTTTGAGGAAGAATATACACTAAGAATGAGAAGAAACATTTGCTTTTGGTAGTGCTTTATTGTAAGCTAAGAGAGAAATTTTTGTATGCCTACATTCTCCAAGAGAAAAGGTGCCATGAAACTGATGGTTCCAAGGAGCTGGCATACAAATATGGACCAAAAAATTACCTGAGGGCAATGAAGACTGAACCAGGGAATTCACCTTAAGAGCTGAATCATCACCAGACTCAGAAAATCAAGGGTTGATCATAGTGAAGGCTAGAGTAAAATACGGGAAAAAAGGAGTTGGGGCAGGGGTCAGATATCCTAAAGATACAGGGGAAGATTAGTGGACTAGAAGAATGAGAGGAAGGGAGGAAGGATGGGAAAGGGGAGGAAATATGAAATAAATTTAACAAAATCATACTATATGCATCTATAAGTACACCAAAGGGAATTTCTTTATATGTAGAAAGTATCAATAAAAAATAAATAGGCTGGGGGCTGAAGTTGTGGCTCAGTGGTAGAGTGCTTGCCTGGCATGTGTGAGGCCCTAGGTTCAATCCTCAGCACTGCATATAAATAAAGAAAGACAGTGAGAAAGAATGATTTATTGATAACTAAAAAAAATATTAAAAAATTAGAATGGGGTTGGGGCTCAGAGGTAGAGCGCTTGCCTAGCACGTATGAGGCACTGGGTTCGATTCTAAACACTGCATATAAATAAATGAATAAAATAAAGGTCCATTGACAACTAAAACACTATTAAAAAATAGATAAATGAATGAAAGGAAAATCAGTAGAGGAAGAATAAGAAGGGGGAGGTAAAGAGGGGCAATGGGGACTGAAATGAAATTCCTTGCATGTATGATTTGGTCAAAATGTACCCTACTACTATGTAGAACTATAATGCTCTGATTAAAAAAAAGAAGAAAAGAAAAAGAGTTGAATTATTAGCAATACTGAACTGAAAGATTATACTGCTCAATGATCTACTGATTTACAAACCTAAAATTGAAATGTGGGAGGATATCCTACTAAATTTATTAAGTACCTGACATCAAACCTTAATACTTTTCTCAATTCCCTCAGAGCTTCTGGTCCTTTCATTCATTTACTACTCCACACTTCAACTCTAGTATCAGAAATCTTGTCACTTTGTGCTGTGGTTTCTTATGTACACAGCTGTCTTCTCCACAGAAGCCACCATGCTCTAACTGACTTTCTAGCTTATTCAATGATTGTTCCTTTTTCTTTCAGATGTAAATAAGCTCTAGTTCTAAAATGGAACAAAAACAAACAGTAAAAATAAAACCCTCCAGTAATTTCTATCTTCCAGAATTCTAGTAATTGCCCATTCACTTACTTATTCCTTATACTGGCAACCAAGCTACTTGAAAAGTTACTCCAGTCACCACTGCTACTCAATCTGAGACCTACGTACTCTGGCTTCTATCTCTAATTCACTCTTGGGGTTGTTCATAGATACCAGTAATCTCTAAAATGCTAATTTTAATCAATACTTTAAAAAAATTTTTAATTTTTTAAAAAATTTTGGTGCTGGGAATTGAACCTAGGGGCTTTACCACTGAGCTCATCCCTAGCCCTTTTAATTTTTATTTTGAGACAGGGATCACCAAGTGGCTTAGGGCATTGCTAAATTGCTGAGGCTGTCCTTGAACCTGCAATCCTTCTGCTTCAGCTTTTCAAGTCACTGGGATTACAGGCATGTGCAACCACATCTGGCCTCAATAGACATTTTTTAAATCTTTACTGTCAGGTTTCTAATTGACATCTGAAGCTGTAAAGGACTCTTCTTCAAGTGCTTCACCTGCTGTTTCCTGTACACCATGCTCTTTTTTTTCCCTCTATTCCTTTAGCTATTCCTTCAGGCTTTGCCCTCCTCTCTCTCTGATCTCCTAGTGAGCTCTCTCAGTCCCAATGTTTGATAACCATTTATACTGATGACATCTAAACCCATCTCTTTTGAATTCTTGGCCTATATTTCAAAGATCTAAAATAATTATCCCCCTTGGAGCGTCACAGGCAATACACACTTCACACATAAAAACACCGAATTCATATTCTTTTCTTCAAAATCTGTTCCGTTTCCCATGTTCTCTAGGTCAGCTGAGGTTACTCTACCCTATCCACTCAGGCTAAACCCCCGAGAGAATCCTGATTTCCAACACTTCCCCCATCCTTCCCATCATACTCAATCCCTTACCATGACCATTTGGTTCTCTTCCTCTTCTATGTTCTCATTATTACTGTCACAGTTAAAGTATTTTTTTTTTTTAACCCTGATTAACAGCCTCCTACTGTCCTTCCTGCCTCAAGTGTTTCTACCCAGTTGCACAGTAATCATTCTAAACTACAATGATAACTATGGTTAATATTCCTTGTTTAAAATCATTCCAGAGGTTATCCACTACCTTCATGTAAATTTTACTTTTTTCTTTTTAAAGTTCTCTGTTTAAAAGAAAAACAAATTTATTCTTGTTTTGAATGCTTAAATTTTGAATGTTTTATAAGAAGGATAGCATTTTATCATTCAAATAAATGATCAAACATGGTCTCATAATAGTGAATGACTACTTTAAACTAGTTTTGGGATCAGGACAAAAGGAATCTTGACATGTTTAAATGAAACAACATGAAAAGTTTAAAGCAATACAGTAAAAATAATTAAATCTTCTCATGCTACATTCACATCTTCCATACCCTTTATTTGTTCTCAAATGAAACATTATACAAACTTACCCTTTTGGGAAGTAAGATTCAGCTGACATGCTAATAAGACTGATATGAATATAATAATAAAATGCAGCCCTGACCTCCACTTCTCTTTAACAAAAGAACAATAAAATAAATCAACTAGCTTATGTCCAGGAAATAACCCAGATATTAAGAACAGAGATGGAATAAATGACTATCATTAGATTTATGGCTCAATTTACATAAATACTTATAATGGAGTTTTACTCTAAAATTTCAAAATAGGAACATTACCTTCCACAGAATCATATTAAATACATGTTTCAGGTCTTCAAATTAGCAGGTTATCAGACAGAGTTATTTTTGGTCTTTCTCATAACCTCTTAATTACAGTATCTATCTTCTTTCCTGTGATACATTTGTTTTTTTTTAATTTTTTTTATTATTAGTTGTTCAAAACATTACAAAGCTCTTGACCTGCAATACATTTGTTACAATCAATTCTAAGACCTCTTGAAAGCGTACACCACTCAGTACTATTATACATGCATTACCAAGAAAGGTATGAAAGCTGTAAAACCAACTGAGATCCCATGATGCTAGTTATGCTTCAATCTTCCTTCCACTGACTCTCAAAACATGTCAGTGCTACTGTAGTAAAGTGGGTTATAAGTTTTAGGTGATGTGATTCACTTGAAAGACAAAGAGAACAGAGTATAGAGAAAGACTATTATAGGTTATAGCACAGTACCTTTGGAGCAGCAGCTACATTTTATCTTTATTATGAATAATTTTTAACTATCCAGGTAGCAAACATGAAGCCCAGCTAAGAGCTGCATACAGCAGATTAAACACAGACGTTCCCTATCTATAAGAGACAATAGTTTGAAAAAAAATTTTTAAAATTAACAATCTAAGTGTGTGGAAAGACGAAAAGCTCTCAAAATCATTACACTATACTCACTGATTTCTAAAATAGTTCATAAAGTAATATTCTATTTAATTACAAATCCACTTACTCTATTTGAAAAATAATATTGTGAATTTCACATCTTTGAACTCAAGCATCCTACTGGATCATGATCAACTCTTAATTAACAGTATATTTTCCTCGATATAAAGTGACTGTTATTTCACCATTCATTAGACATTTGCTGTTTTTAAATAACAAGGATGGAATTATACCAATTCCCCGCTAGTCTTCCACCTAGCTCTCTGGCAGTAGCAATATTCACCTACAGGGCTGAACTCTAGGGTGGGACGTAAACAGAGTTCAGTTCCAATCCTATGCATCAGAATCATTTCCTTACATGACAGACAATTATGTTACAATAAAAAACTGAGTTGCAATTTATATCGTGATAAGGTTTTACTTATTTTGGTAAACATTAAACTCTTTTTTTTTTTTGGTACCAGGGATTGAACCAACAGTTGTTTGATCACTGAGCCACATTACCAGCCATTTTATTTTTTATTTTCAGACAGGGTCTCACTAAGTCCTCAGGGCCCCACTAAGCTGCTAACATTGGCTTTGAACTTGGCAATCCTTCTGCATCAGCCTTCTGAGGTGCTGGGATTATAGGCATTGTACATGGCAAAACACTGAACTCTTTACATACAGAAGGAAATACAACTTTACTGATGTGGACATAGGTATAGATAGGCTATAAAATATATTTTTATATAAAATCTTGGCTAGCGATGGTGGTGCTAGACAAAATGGTTAAAATAAATAGGACACATAATAAATAAAGGCTGAAAGCTAGAAAGATGAAGTTGACCCAAGTCTTTCTCTGCACATTATCCTCAGTATCATGTATTGTTAGTGAAAGATTTTAATTAAACACTAGGAAAAAGAAATCCAGCAATTAAGATGGCTAGCTTCTGATACTATTACTGGCAAAATAAAGCTGTTCTTTCCCCTTTCTTAGAAATAAACACAAAAACTGTTGTACTACATTTATTTAATATAGTTCCTAAATTGGCAATTAGCTTGAAAAGACTATTTTTTTTAATACTGGGAATTGAACCCAGGGGTGTTCTAACACTCACCTACATCCCCAGCCCTTGTAATATTTTGAGACAGGGTCTTGTTAAGTTGCTGAAGCTGGCCCCAAACTTGCAATCCTCCTGTCTCAGCCTCCTGAGTTGCTGGGATTATGGGCGTGTACCACTGTGCCTGGTGAGACTGTTTTTAAATATGGCAGAGTTTTCTGTATTTACATTTCCCTTAGTCTCTCTACAACCCAAATGTACCATATTTATATAATACTATTATGGAAATAACTTCAATATTCCTCATATTCTTTCACAAACTCTAGAGTTGGTAATCTATATTTTAAAAATCAAAAGAGCCCTTGGCAGCTACCAGAAGATTATGAAATTCCAAAACTTATTTAGTCATACCCTGCAGCAGACATTTATAAAATCTTATGAGCTTCAGGTTTTATTGACCCAAGAATAGTTATAAATCTCTGGTAAAATTGCAAATATCAACAAATAGATGAAGTTTTAAAAATCATTTCACTCAGAATAACAATCTTGCTAAAGGTAGAGTAGATAATACTAAAGTTAGAAAGTTGGCCTTTTCTAAGTTTTCAAAATTTTCATTTTTCTTATTCTACCCCCTTCCCCACCATGACCTTGAATCTGATAATATGCATATAAATATTCATCATGTTTTTTCAACTTACAATAAGTTTTTGAGTATCCAGATGTTAGGAATAAATAATAACACCTCATTTGCTGTACATTAATTGTTTTAAGAAATACAATAAATTTCTAAAACATTTCCTCTTGAAATGAAACTTACCTGGTCTAAAACTGGTACTGAACTGGCATTTTTTTCATGGGGTTTGCAAAATGCTAGTAGCCTAAAAGCTGTTTCAAACTACTGGACTTATAATTTTCTATTGCACATACAATTAACCATCTCATTTTCCTGATATCAGCTTTAAAAAATTTAAATTAAAAACTATGAGCCACAGCCCCAGTTCCTTTTTTCAATTTTATTTATTTATTTATTTATTGGTACTGGGGATTGAACCCATTGACCTATATCCCCAATCCTTTTTAAATTTTTCACTTTGAGCCAAATTTGTAATTCTTCTGCCTCAGCTTCCCAAGTTGCTAGGATTATAGATATGTGCCACCATGCTTGACTCCCAGTCTTCTTTATTTCTTAAAATTTTTTTTGATGCTGGGGATTGAACCCAGAGTTACTGAGCTATATTTCCATCCCTTTTAATTTCTTATTTTGAGACAGGGTCACACTAAGTTGCTTATGGCCTTGCTAAATTGCTGAGGCTGACCTTGAACTTTCGATCCTCCTGCCTCAGTCTCCTGAGTATCTGGGATTACAGGTGGTGCCACTATGCCCAGCTCTTGTTTTTATTTTGAGACAGGATCTCACTAAGGGTCTCCTTAAATTGCTAAGGTTGGCCTTCAAACTTGTGATCTGCCTGCCTCAGCCTCCCAAGTTGCTGGGATTATAGGTGTACTACTGGGTCCAGCTGAAAAAGCAAAATATCTTGTAATATCAAATCATAATTGTATCTTATAAAACATAGGCAAAAGACATTAGCATATGAAATATGTGTTTTTTTGCCTTATTCTCATTAAAAGACATGTTATATAACTAATTATGACAACATGGCTTTTTATGTTTAAAATAGCTAATAATATTTACACAAATAATACTGTCATTCTCAATAGTGAGCCAATTCAATTAGACTGCCTTTATTTTGAAGGGCCCTAATTTTTTTTTTTTAAACTGGATTTAGAAAAAAAGAAAAATCACTTAGCCAACATACCACTGAGAACTCTCTGCTTGTAGTTTTCAAGAGTTTCAATCTAAGAAATGTGGGCAAGTGTATTCCTCTGTGGGGGCTTAAAATCTGCCCACACCACGTTTATCTGAGCACTGAAAAGTTGGCTAATCATCAAAAACTGTCTCCAGGAATTACAATGATTACTTACTTAGGGCCTTTTTCAGAGAGCAATTTTGAAAAGGAACAAATCAAAGGAAATAAGCAATCCCTCCATGCTCAGGGTACAGGACACACCTATGAAACAGTTCCCAATCTATAGTTTACTAAAGGTGGTATATATATTTTCTCATTCATCACGTATTTTCTCTATACCAGATACACCACTGAGACACCAGCAATACAACAGTGAACAGTCTCTGCCCTCATGAAAATTACAATTTGAGGGGAGAGACATTAAGTCAATATACTAATACACAAACTTTAAAACTGTGAAAAACTCTATGAAGGAAAAGAAAGCTATCCTTACAGTGGGAAATGTCATTTAGACTGGGGCCTCCCTGAAGTGTCATGTAAACTGAGCTGAATGTTCAGTAGATGCATTCCATGCAGAGAAACAAACTTATCAGGCCCTGAAGAGGGAGGAATTATGTGCTCTGGAGGGAGCCGGCTGGACAAAAACCAGAGGAGAGTAGAGTAGCAACCAGAGTCAGGAACCAAGTCCTGCAGATGTGGACCTAGGTTACAGTCTGGATTTCCCCCAAATATAAATCTTTGAGGAATTTCAAGGAAGGGCAGTATGTAATACTTATGCTTTTAAAAGAATTATTCTGACTTCTTTGTAACAAATGGATGTGTAAGAATGGGTAAGACTTCAGTAGAAAAACCAGCTGGGAAGCTACAGCAATAGCTCACCATAGCATGAAGGTGGCTTAGGGCAGAATAAAGATGTAGCAAAGAGAATGGATTTAATATATTTAGGAGATAGAATCAATAAATCTTTCTGTGGTCGGGATCAATAAATCAATGAATCTGTGTTTAAAAGATATTAGTAAGAGGTCTCAAGAATGATCCAGAGACATTTTAATTCCTTATCTGAGATGGCATCTTGTTATGTTGTCCAGGCTAGAGAGGAACTCCCAAGCTCAAGTGATCCTCCCACCTCAATCTCTCAAGTGTTTGGGACTACAGGTGCACACCCCAGGAAATTGGGAAATTAGAAGATTGAGATGGTAGAATTAGGAGGGACAAAACCCCTAAGGGTTTAGTATATGTTTTAAGTCATTTTAAAATGACTTTTTAAAGATAAAGTAACAAGTTGGAAGCTAAATACAGGTGCTCAGAAGAGAAGCCTCGGATAGAGACAGGAGTTTAGGAGTTTTCAGCAAAGTATGGCAGGTGGTACTTGAAATAAATGTAAGGCACACATCAAAGCCTACCAACTAAGAAAAGTTCAGGACCAGACTGATTCTCAGCTGAGTTCTACAAGACCCTCAAAGAAGAATTAACACCAATACTCCTCAAATTATTCCATAAAATAGAAAAGGAAGAAACCCTTCCAAAACTCATTCTATGAAGCTTGCTTGTATCACCCTGATACCAAAACCAGACAGATACACATCAAGGAAAGAAAACTTCAGACCAATATTCCTGATGAACAGAGATGCAAAAACTTTCAATAAACTTCTGGCAAACATATGAAAAATATTAAAAAGATAGTGCACTATGATCAAGTGGGGTACATCCCAGGGATGCAAGTTTGGCTCAACATACAGAAACCAATAAATGTAATTTATCACATCAACAGATTTAAAGACAAGAAATTATAGGATCATCTCATAGATGCAGAAAGAGCATTTGACACAATACAGCATCACTTCATTTCATAACACTAGAAAAACAGGATAGTAGGAACATACCTTAACACTGTAAAAGCTGTCTATGCTAAACCCAAGGCCAACATCATTCTAAATGGAGAAAAACTGAAAGCATTTCCTCTAAAAACTGGAACAAGACATGGAAGCCCTCTTTCACCACTTTTATTCAACATCATCCTTGAAACTCTAGCAAGAGAAATTAAAGGGATACAAATAGGAAAAGAAGAACTTAAATTATCCCTATTTGCTGATGACATGATTCTATATTTAGAAGACCCCCCCAAAAAAAATTCCAGCAGAAAACGTCTAAAACTTATAAATGTATTCAGCAAAGT
This sequence comes from Marmota flaviventris, assembly GCF_047511675.1. Lineage (NCBI taxonomy): Eukaryota > Metazoa > Chordata > Mammalia > Rodentia > Sciuridae > Marmota > Marmota flaviventris. The sequence continues at coordinate 120,845,241 of NC_092499.1, forward strand.
AGCAGGATATAAAATTAACATCCATAAATCAATCGTGTTCCTATACACCAGTGATATAAAAGAGAAATTAGGAAAACTACCCCATTCACAATAGCCTCAAAAATAAAATATTTGGGAATCAATATAACAAAAGAGGTGAAAGAACTCTACAATGAAAACTACAGAACACTAAAGAAAGAAATTGAAGGGCTAGGGCTGTGGCTCAGTGGTAGAGTGTTTGCCTGGCATGCCTGAGGCACTGGGTTCGATCCTAGGCACCACATAAAAATTAAAAAGAATAAAGGTACTGTGTTCAACTGCAACTAAATAAAAATATATTTTTTAAAAAAGAAAGAAATTGAAGAAGACCTTAGAAGATGGAACGATCTCCCATGCTCTTGGATAGGCAGAATTAACACCGTCAAAACGGTGATACTACCAAAAGCACTATATGGATTTAATGCAATTCCTATTAAAATCCCAATGACATTCTTCATAGAAATAAGAAAAGCAATCACGAAATTCATTTGGAAAAATAAGAAACCCAGAATAGCCAAAGCAATTCTCAGCAAGAAAAGTGAAGCAGGAGGCATCACAATACCAGACCTTAAATTATACTACAGAGCTATAATAACAAAAAGGGTATGGTATTGGCACCAAACAGACATGTAAACCAATGGTACAGAATCGAAGACACAGAGACAAACACACATAAATATAGTTATCTCATACTAGAAAGGGTGCCAAAAACATATATTGGAGAAAAAATACCCTCTTCAACAAATGGTACTGGGAAAACTGGAAGTCCATATGTAGCAAAATGAAATTAAATCTCTCACCCTGCACAAAACTCAATTCAAAGTGGATCAAGGACCTAGGAATTAGAACAGAGACCCTGTACTTGCTAGAAGAAAAATAGGCCCAAATCTACATCATGTTGGCTTAGGAACCAACTTCCTCAAAAAGACTCATAAAGCATAAAGCGCAAAAAGTAAAATCACTAATCAACACTGGGTGGAATCAAACTAAAAAGCTTCTTCACTGCAAAAAACAAAAAAACAAGAATGTCTACAGAATGGGAGAAAATCTTTGCCACCTGCACCTCAGAGTGTTAAATCTCCAGGATATACAAAGAACTCAAAACACTTAAAAAAAAAAACAAAACAAAAAACCCCACAAATAACCCCATCAGTAAAAGGTCTAAGGAAATGAACACGCAGTTCACAGAAGAAACACGATCGATAGATGAAAAAATGTTCACCAGCTCTAGCAATTGGAGAAATGCAAATTAAGACTACACTGAGATTTCATCTCAATCCAGTCAGAATGGTAATAATCAAGAATACAAGCAACAATAAATGTTGGTGAGGATGTGGGGAAAAAGGCACACTCATACACTGCTGGTGGGACTACAAATTGGTGCAACTAGTCTGAATAGCCAAAGCAATCCTCAGCAAGAAAAGTGAAGCAGGAGGCATCACAATACCAGACCTTAAATTATACTATAGAGCTATAATAACAAAAATGGCATGGTATTGGCACCAAACAGACATGTAAACCAATGGAGATTCCTCAGAAAACTTGAAATGGAGCCACCATTTGACCCAGTTATCCAACTTTTCGGCATATACTCAAAGGACTTAAAATTGGCATAGAATAGTGACTCAGCCACATCAATGTTTATAGCTAAACACAATAGCTAAATTATAGAATCAACCTAGGTGCCCTTCAACAGATGAATGCATAAAGAAAATGTGGCATATACACCAAGTAGAATATTACTCAGCCATAAAGAAGAATGAAATTATGGTGTTTGCTGGTAAATGGATGGAACTGGAGAATATCATGCTAAGTGAAATAAGCCAGTCCCAAAGAACCAAAGACTGAATGTTTTCAGATTGTGAATGCTAATTCACAATAAGGAGGAGGGGGTGCAGTTAGGGAAGAAGAGAGGTACTTTGGATTAGACAAAGAAGAATGAAGGGAAGGGATGGGAAATGGGAATAGGAAAGACAGTAAAATGAATCAGACATTATCCTATGTGCATACATGATCACATGACCAATGTAATTCTACATGTACAACTAGAAGAATGAGAAGTCATACTCCATATGTGTATAATGTCAAAATATATTCTATTATCATGTATAACTAATAAGAACAAAGAAATATAAGGAATAACCTAGGGGGAGAATTAAGAAATTAAATTAAGAAAAGAGTTAGGGTTGTGTCCCAAGGGACTTGACCATGAGAAGATGAATAGAGATGAGTGCAAAGGTGACCCAGAAGACATGAACAGAGGTAGGCAGAGAACCAGGAGTGAGGGGTGTCAAAAGAGTATGATTGGAGGCGGGGGACGGGGCAGGAGAAGAAAAGATACACTTAAATGTTGCTGAGAGATTAAATAAGAATGTGAAAGGTGCTCATGTTTGTTGACAACATGGAAGTTTAATGATCTAGCAAGAGCTCTTTTGTTGAAGTGGTGGAGGGAACACCCTACCACCTACCTGGTTTATGTGTAGGGGATATACAGAGAAATAAGAGTCTTAAAAGTTTTCTGTAGAACATGAAGTTTAAGTAAACTTAAATATAAAACAAAATTACTAATATAGTTGGAGGACATTTCGCAAAACATACATATTTGTATCATTTATAGCTGCACAAGAATAAACAGAATATTACCATAAACTACAAGTCGCTTACCTTTTGTCCCCTTCCATTCATTATCTTCGTAAAAGTAACCACTATGACATCTAACACTATAGATTTGCTTTGCTTATTTTGAACTTTATTTGAATAGTATGTACTTTATTCATACCTGGCTTTTTTTGTTCAATATTATACTTCATGGTCATCCGTGATGTTAAAGGAAATATTTGTTAACTCATTCTACTTTGGTGGACAAGTGGGTTAAGAGTAATGCTCCCAGGTGTGGTAGCTCAAGACTGTGATCCCAGTTATTTGGGAGGCTGAGGCAAGAGGACCAAAAATTCAAGGCCAGCCTGGGCAACTTAGTGAGATCCTGTCTCAAAACAAAACAAAGACTGCTGGAGATATAGCTTGGTGGTAGAGTGCTTGCCTAGCATGCCCAAGGCCCCATGTTTAATCTCATTACCACACACACACACAAAAAAAAAAAAAAAAAAAAAAAAAAAAATTTAAATAAAAATGTTTTAGTTTTTGGTGGATACAACATCTTTTATTTTTATTTTTATGTGGTGCTGAGGACAAAACCCAGGGCCCCGAGCATGCCAGGCAAGCGCGCAACAGCTTGAGCCACATCCCCAGCCCCCCCCCCCCCAAATTTACAATAATGCCACTGTGAACTTTTGTTTATTCTGTAGAGATTCTATTTGGTGGTAAACCCAGGAATAGTAGGTTAGCAGATATCTGTAACCTAAAACTAATAGCCAAACAGATGTCTACAATGGCTGAAACAGTTTTACACACCTGCCAGGAGCATGACTTTCAGCTGTGCCACATCATCAATACTTGGTATTACCCATCTTTTTAATTTTAGCTACTTTAGTGGGTATGTAATGGTATCTCATTATGGTTTTAATTTGCCTTTATCTGATACAAATATGATCACTGTAAGCCTTTGGATAGTTTCTCTTGTGAAATGCCTATTCAAGTATTTTGTTATTTTTGAGATTGATTATCTAAGACCATGAAGATGTTTCCTAGTTTCTCCCTAAATATTTATTTTATCTTTCACATTTAGATCTGTAATCCAACTGGAACTAATTTTTATATATGTTGTAAGGCAGAGGTCAAGATTCATACCAATCCCAGTGCCCCAGCACCATTTATTGAAAAATTCATCCTGCCCCTACCGTACCGCATACTACTGTTTCAAATCAAATAATTACACACACAAGCGCACGTGCACACAATACACACACAATTTCTGTACTCTCTATTGTGTTTCAAGACCTGTGTCTCCTTGTGCCAATACCATCGTATAACTATGATATCTTTATAATGTATCCTATTATTTGATACTGAAAGTACTTCAACTTTGTTCTTTTTCCAAGACTGTCTTGACCTTTCTCAGTCTTTTACATGTTCATGTGAATTATAGAATCAGTCTGTTAGTTCTTCTTGGCAAGTGAGCCCAGGACTTCATGCAAGCTTGGGAAGCATTCTACCACTGAGTATATCCTCAGTCTTTAAGTCTGACTTCAAAGAATTCTATTATAGGGCTGGGATATAGAACTTGGCTTATAAATTTTATTTTCTACTGTTTTTGTTGCTTATATGTAGGTTTATAATTTACTTTATATAATGACACTATAACAAGGGATCTTGTTAAATTCACCAATTAATTTTAATAATTTGTCTGCAGATTATTTTATATTTTTACATTCCCAGGCAATATACTTAGGTTCAAAAAGAGATGGCCTCTAAATATCTTCTCTCAAAACATCAACATCAGGTTTCAGCATTAATGCTTTGCTGATTGCATAAAACAAGTTATATCCTACAGAAAACTTTGAGTTCACTCACCTGTAAAGTCACACATGCCTGGTTTTCTTTATAGATAAAAATTTAAATAATGGATTCACTTTATATAACATGTAAAAACAGTATCCTAGCCAGGTGCAGGGGTGCAGGCCCATAATCCCAGTGACTTGGGGGGCTGAGGCAGTAGGATTTTAAGTCTGAAGCCAGCCTCAGCGACTTAGTGAGACTCCTTCTCAAAATAAAATTAAAAAAAGGACGGGGGGTATAACTCAGCGGTAGAGTTGCAACCAAACTGGTGCAACAACTATGAAAAGCAATATGGAGATTCCTCAGAAAACTTGGAATGGAATCACCACTGGACCCAGTTATCCCATTCCTCGGTTTATACCTAAAGGATTTAAAATCAGTATACTACAGTGGTGCAGCCACATCAGTGTTTATAGCAGATCAATTCACAATAGCTAACCTATGGAATCAACGTAAGTACGCTTCAACAGAAGGGTACTCTAGGAAGGCATTCTACCACTGAGTATATCCTATGTATACCACTATTTCTTTATTCATTCATATTCTACCACTGAGTATGAATGAATAAAGAAATTGTGGTATATTTACACAATGGAATATTACTCAGCCATAAAGAAGAAATTATAATGGTGTATTAAGAACTGTAATGCAAAAATAAACAAATAAATAAATAAATAAAAGAAATTAAGGTATATGCCAATAAATGGATGGAACTTGAGAATATCATGCTACGTGAAATAAGCCAATTCCCCAAATCCAAAGGCCAAATGTTCTCTCTGATATGGGGATGCTAACATACAATAAGGGTGGGGTGGAGAGGGAAGAAAAGAAGTTCACTGGGGAATGAAGGAAAGGGGGAAATGGACATAGGAAGGACAGTAGAATGAATCAAACATAACTTTCCTATGTTCATATATGCATATAGGACCAGTGAAACTCCACAGCATGTACAACCACAAGAATGGGAAGCTATACTCCATGTATGTATGTCAAAATACATCCCACTGTCACAGATATCTAAAGAAAAAACAAATAAAAAAGTATACACATTTTATAAATGTTTTCAAATAACCAATTTTTGGTTTTTAAAAATATTTCATACGTTTGTTTTCTATGTCACCGATTTCTACTTTTTATTACTTCCTTACTTACTTTAGGTTTAATTTGCTTGTTCTTTTCCAAATCTGAGAAATATATTAGATCACTAATTTTTTACTTTTTTCTTTTCTAACATACTCATTTAAGGCTGTAAATTTCCTAGAAAGAATAGCTTTAACTAATTCATACATTGTTTGAGATGCTGTATTTTCATTATCAACTATAATGTATGCATTTCCTAATTTCTGCTCTCCTCCAATTACATGTATGCTAGATTTTTTTCATCATTTCTCTCTGGATCTCTCTAACAAATTTTATATTGCTGCTACAGCCAATTATTTAAGATTACTGGTTTATAGCATGCAAATTAATTTTATTATGTTATAGACTCTGTGAAGAAAATACCTTGAAAGGAAAAAAGTTTAGAAAAAGAAATCATAGGTTACAAAACAACATTTCTTTTGTCTTTCTTTCTTTCTTTTTTTTTTGGTGGTACTGGGTACTGAACCCGGTAGCAGAACCTTTTTAAAATTTTTATTTTATTTATTTTTTATATTTTAGTTGTTGATAGACCTTTATTTTACTCATTTACTTATATGCAGTGCTGAGAACCGAACCCAGTGCCACACACATGCTAGGCAAGTTCTCTACCACTGAGCCCCAGCCCCAGCCCTTATTTTATTTTTAGAAAGGGTCTCACTAAATTGTCCGGGCAGGCCTCAAATTTATAATTCCATCTCAGCTTCCAGACAGTTGGGATTACAGGTGTGTGTCACTGTACCCACCTAAGAAAAAATGGTTTCTTTTTTTTTTTAAAGACAGAGAGAGAGAGAGAGAGAGAGAGAGAGAGAGAGAATTTTATTATTTATTTTTTAGTATTTGGCGGACACAACATCTTTGTTTGTACGTGGTGCTGAGGATCGAACCCGGGTCGCACGCATGCCAGGCAAGCGCGCTACTGCTTGAGCCACATCCCCAGCCCAGAAAAATGGTTTATTAGTGCTGTCTTTTTCCAGGATCTTGGCCTATAAGTCCCTGCTACCTGGGGAAACACTAAATTTCAATTTTTTTCTACCCACGTCCATGAGACTAATGGCTTTTCTGCTTCTAGCAGAAACCCTCTAAATTTGACAAATTATTTAACACAGGTATTTAAGTATTCTGAGTTTCAATTTTTTTCTATGTAAAGTGAAAAATAAGATTATCTAGTAACGTTCTTGTGAGAATGTGAAGATTAACAGAGATGTCTATAAGATGCCTGATAACAAAAAGCAATTAATGAGGGCTTACCATGTGCCAGACCCTTTACACAGATTTAAAAATTTAGTGTAGATATAGTTATTATTCCCTATTTCATTTTCAAAATCATACTAGTAAGTAATGAAGTTAGAATGTGTCTGTAGAACATTATAATAATAATTATCATTATTATTTATTTGTTCTGGGGATAGAACCCAAGGCTTTTTTTTTAACCACTGAGCTACATCCTGGTTCATTTTTAAAAAAATATTTGAAATATTTTAAAATACCTTTATTTTGTTTATTTTTATGTGGTGCTGAGGATCAAACCCAGTGACTCACACATGGTAGGCAAGTGCTCTACCACTGAGCCATGACCCCAGCCCCCTTAGTCTATTTTTTATTTAAAAAAGAAATAATTTTTTTTTGAGACAGGTTTTCACTATGTTGCTGAGGGTCTTGCTAAATTGCTAAGGCTGGCCTCATGAGAATTTAGGATCCCCCTGTCTCAGCTTCCTGAGTCACTGAGATTACAGCTGTGTGCTACTGTGCCTGACTACAGCATTCTTTCTCTTTTTTTGGTACTGGGGATTGAACCCAGGGGTGCTTAACCATTGAGCCACATCCCAGCCATTTTTAATATCTCATTTAGAGACAGGATCTTGCTGAATTGCTTAAGGACTAAATTGCTGAAGCTCATGATCCTCCTGACTCAAGCCTATAATTTGGATTATAGGCATGTACCACCCTGCCCAGAAATTATTTCTTAATAACTATTCAATACTGTTTCTATAACACTTTTAGTATACAATCAATCAACAAATATATGAAAAAATGCTCATCATCTCTAGCAATCAGAGAAATGCAAATCAAAACTACTCTAAGATATATCATCTTACTCCAGTCAGAATGGCGGCTATTATGAAGACAAACAACAACAAGTGTTGGTGAGAATGTGGGAAAAAAGGCACACTCATATATTGCTGGTGGGACTGCAAATTGGTGCAACTAATTTGGAAAGCAGTATGGAGATTCCTTGGAAATCTGGGAATGTAATCATCATTTGACCCAGCTATTCCTCTTCTTGGACTATACCCAAAGGACTTAAAAACAGGATAGCATACTACAGGGACACAGCCACAAATGTTTATAGCAGCACAATTCACAATAGCTAAACTGTGGATACAACCTAGATGTCCTTCAGTGGATGAATGGATTAAAAAATGTGGCATATATACACAATGGAATATTACTCAGCATTAAAAAAAGAACAAAATCATGGCATTTGCAGGTAAATGGATGGCACTGGAGAAGATAATGCTAAATAAAGTTAGCCAATCCCCCCAAAACAAATGCCGAATGTTTTCTCTGATATGAGGAGGTTGACTCATAGTGGGGTAGGGAGGGAGAGCATGGAAGGATTAGATTAATTCTAGGTAGGGAAGAGGGGTGGGAAGGAAAGAGAGGGGGCAGGGGATTAGCAAGGATGGTGGAATGTGATGGACATCATTATACAAAGTACATGTATGAAGACACAAATTGAGTGTCAACATACTTTGTGCACAGAGATATGAAAAATTGTGGTATATATGTGTATTAAGATTGTAATGCAAAAAACCCCAAAGTACATGTATAAAGGCATAAATTGGTGTGAACATACTTATATACAGAGATATGAAAAATTGTGCTCTATATGTGTAATAAGAATTGTAATGCTTTCCAGTGCTGTCGTGTTTTTATAAAACAAATAAAATCAGTAAAAGATAAAAAAACTACTCAATACTGTTTCTATAATACTTTTAGTATTGTTCCTGACACCAATAAGTGCTCAGTGAATGCCATGTTATACAGCAAATACAAATGATCCATATTTTCTATTTTGTGTTCCTCTATATCATCCTCTTTTTTAAACTTATTTCTTCATTTTTGCAAAAACATTCTTATAACATCTTTGATGCATTTTAAAGGAATCAATGGTGAAAATGAACGTCTAATAGCCCACTGAATAGACTGGGAATAATGTACTTAACCATTGTCTCATCATTGGTTATTTAGAAGGTTTCAAGTTTTTAGACAGTGTAGTGTCAGTGATATTAACATTTTCTTTAGCCATCTTCCTTACTTAAAGTATTTCCCCAGAATAAAGTCCTGTAAGTGGAATTAAGAATATGAACATTTTATTACTGTTGACTCATCAGCTATATTGTTTCCCAAATTAGTTGCAGTAATTGGGATACTACCAGCAACAAAAATGAAAGGTATGTGTCAAGATCATAGAAAGTAAAGCTACAGAGTAAAGGAATGAAGGCTGTGTGGAGATGGGAAAGAAAAATATGGAGTAGGAGGATACTATTTTTTTGTGAAGGAGTATTAGCTCCATTTAAAGGGGAAGGGATGGAAGAAGAGAACTGGGTTTACTGAACATTCAGATGCTCAAATATACACAAGTCTACATCATTATCTTTCAAGCAAAGTGTTTCTATGATAGTTATTGTTTTCATTTAGTTCAATCAATTTAGTAAAATGTATTAGGAGGATGAGGCCTATGTTCTAGTGCTCATTCAGTCACGTATTTGGGCTCTGATTGCTTTATCTATAAATTGGGATTATATTTTAATCTAAAGTCATAATTAGAACATATCTTTTGTTTTATATTTCTGATATTAAATTTGTGTTTGAAGAAGGTAATACTTGAATTAAGGAATCTCTTCTCTTGCTATCACATTCCATATGCTTTCAATATCTACCTTGTGATATAGACGTGCATTGCTGAATGACAGGATCCATTCTGAGAAATGTGTCATCGGGTGTTTTGTTGCCGTACAAACATCATACTGGGTACTTTCGTGAACATAGATGTAAGACCAACTATACTCCTATGCTATGTGGTATGTACCATTGTAAATGCAGTCCTTAGTGACTGAAATGTTATGTGGCATGATACTCTACCATATTGTTATCATATTAGATATGAAGTTACTATTTTATTACTTTGTGACACTTAGTATCAAGCCATTTATCTGCCCATTCTACAGTCAGAAATATCACTCTTAGCCAGGTGCGGGGGTGCACACCTGTAATCCCAGCGGTTCAGGAGGTTGAGGTAAGAGGATTGCAGGTTCAAAGCCAGCCCCAGCAATGGCGAGGTGCTAAGCAAGTCAGTGAGACCCTGTCTCTAAATAAAATACAAAATAGAGGGCTGGGGTTGTAGCTCAGTGGTAGAGCGCTTGTCTAGCAACTGTGAGGCACTGTGTTTGATCTTCACATAAAAATAAAATAAAGATATTGTGTCCACCTTCAACTGAAAAAGAAATAAAAAAAATAAAAAACAGGGCTGAGGATGTGGCTCAGTGGTTGAGTGACCCTGAGTTCAATCCCTGCTAACCAAAAACAAAAACAAAACAAAAGAGAAATATCACTCTTTATACTCAACAAAAGTTGCTTTTACACCACTTCTTTCCTTCCTCTTTCCCCTTTGCTCTCATTATAGACCTTGGGGCAGTATACCTGATTATCAGGGAAAAATAGAGAAAGCCTCAAAAACGTGGGCTTAACACTACCAAGATCTTCCTCTCCATGCACTAGAGCCTCCCAGTGAAAATCAAATCAATCAATAAAAACCAAGAACCAGGCTGGGTTTGTGGCTCAATGGTAGAGCACTTGCTTAGCATGTGTGTGGCACTGGGTCTGATTCTCAGCACCACATATAAACAAATAAATAAAATAAAGATCTATCAACAACTTACAAAATATTAAAAAACAAACAAACAAACAAACAAAAAAAACAAGAACCATCTCTGTTAAATACTCCATTATATAAGTAGATAAGTTTAGAGTTTATTTGTTCAAGTTCTATTCTAGATTGTTTTTCCAATTTCCATTATCCCTCAGTAAATTTAGTTGTGATACTGAAGGATCATAAATTAAGAGAGTCATCAATGGCCTCAAAGGATCTGCATATCAAATATTTCACTTGCAACTTTGGGCAAGTGACTTAATTTCTCTAAGCTTCAATTTTCTTATATGCAAAATGCCAAATTATTAGATTTAAGATAACATGTGGGGGGCTGGGGGTGTGGCTCAGAGGTAGAGGGCTCGCCTGGCATGCATGAAGCTCTGGGTTCAATCCCCAGCACTGGAAGGAAAAAAAAAAAGGTAACACATGGAAGCCCCTAGCATATTACTAACCAAAAGGGAATTGGAATTACAGTTAAATGTGATTCAAATGTGAATGTCATTTAGAAAATAAGGAAAGTACCACTGAGAAGATTAAAATTAGGGGATGGTTTGATTTCTAAGGTTTTCATAAATCTATACATTTTGAAAAGTCATTCTAGTTGGGGGAAGCAAATATAAAGGCTTTGCATTCATTCATGTTCCCACAGATGCAGGTTATTGTATGGAAACACATGTTAAAAACAGGTACCAAAGTTAAAAATGATTTTATGCCTATTCAGTTACTCAAAAAATGTTGCTGTAAAGTTGTGGTGAAAACAACATATTGTTGTTGTTGGTGTCATAAAAAATCTGAACCACCTTTTAGGAAAAAATAGGTATTTTTATTATTATATAGGTATATTTATTTTACCTATTATATTTATTTATATTTCATAGGTATATTTATATTATATAGGTATATTTAATATTGAGAACTATAACACGCCCAGACCTTTGAACCAATAGTCCTACTCATGACTATCCTAAGAACATAATTCAAATAAGGAAAAGAGTTATAGTTTTATTTAATAGTGCCTGGCACATAAAAGGCACTTAAGTATTTCTTCAAATGAATATTTTATTTATGCTAACTTTTCCAAATCACTGCTCTTGGTTCTTTTCCATTAAGATTTATCTATTTCAATCATCTGTGGATGGTTTTAGAATCAGAATATCTTTGTCTAGTATCTCTGTTCTCCCATCTTCTCTAGTATATCTTATGATAATTTCACCCTCTGAACTCACTTGACCTTTATACAGAAACTCAACAGCCTTTATACCGCATCCTTGACCTATTGAAGAAGAAATTGAGCCAGTTAATTCCACCTACACAAGAGCCTGAGGTAGGAGGATTGGGAGTTCAGGGTGGGGCAATATCCTGAGATCTCACGGAAGGAAGAAAGGAAGGGAGGAGAGGGAGGAAGGATAGGAAGATGTCCTTGTTCAGAAGATGTCCTTGTTCAGTGGTGTTAACACCCTCATAGTCTAACCATTCACCTTACTGCCTGCTTCCTTAAGACAAAGGATAGTTGTAAGCTATCTTCACATCCATCTTTAATATGCCTCTAGCCCTATACTTAACCATTTCTACTTCCCTCTAGAAGATGAGAAAGAATTATCACTCCCTTGCTTTCACATCTCTGCTTCCTCCCAGTCCCATCCAAAATTCTTCACTATTAAAGTCTCTGTTTTTTAGAAAAATTTAATATCTGTGTATAGTACATGGGTTTTTAGAATACCAGTATTCAAGTTTGTGCAACCATCATTGCTATGTAATTCCAGAATAATTTTAACCTCCGGAAGGAACCTCCTATCCACTTAGCAGTCACTCCCTGTATGGATCTGCTTATTCTAGACATATCATATAAATGGGACCATACATAAAGCAATTCATTGTGTCCATTTTCTTTCACTGTAATGTTTTTGAGCTTCATCCATGTTAATATAGCATCATCACTATTTTATTCCTTTTTATCACTGAATAATATTCCAGTGACTAGCCATATTACCTTTTGTTTATTCATTCATCAACTGATGGATATGTGAGTTTGAATTTTTTTTGCCTATTCAGAAAAATGCTGCTACAAACATATGCATACAGGTTTTTGTTGTGAACACGTTCAATTCTCTTAGATATATAACTAGGAATGAAAATACAAATATCCAAATACTTGATATCAAAATCTATTTGGGGGGGGCTAGGGTTGTGGCTCAGTGGTATAATGCTCGTCTGGCATGTGTGAGGCACTGGGTTCGATCCTCAGCACCACATTAAAAAAATAAATAAATAAAATAAAGGTATTGTGTCCATCTACAACAACAACAACAACAAAAATAAATAAGAAAAAAATTTATTTGATTTCTGAGGTAGATAGCTGGGGATGTCTCTCAGAATACAAACTACTCCGTACTGATCTCCCCATCCCACCCTTACTCAAACATCTGACTCTTCATAGTTTACATGTTAGTTAAAACTCTTATTTCAAATAAACTGAAGACAAGGATCAGCTGTCGTAGTTCTGATCACAGAGCAGGTGTTGAATAGATGAATACTAACATTAACACCTTAGAATGTTCACAAAGGAGAGAAGGAGGACGTGGTCACTCTTCCATTCTCCAGGTATTTAAGTGTCTATTTTAGGCTGGCCATTGTGCTGGATCCTGAACATAAATGTGGTGGACATAAGTTCTTTATTAGCTTCATCATTCCAAGTGCGAGTTCAACTCCACAAATATTTGCTGAATGCCTATGTTGTGAATGGAATTGTGCCAGAAATGACAGCAGATACAGAGAAGAATAAGATAGTCTGCAACTTATATGGGAAGAAATAATATCTACATATAACAATAACAACAACAAAAATAAACAACAGGAGCACTGGATATTAAATACAGTAAGAAAGGTACAAAATGCTCTAAAGGATCGAAGGATGGATTTGTCAGAGTGGAAAGAGGCCCAATATCAGAAAATATTTCTTGAAGGTGGTACTTGAGAAAGAGCTTCAAATGTGGCATTTTGATAGATGGGGTTTTCCAGAAAAAGAAGTATTTCAGGCAGAGGATAATACGAGCAAAGATAGATAGACAGACTAGGTGTAGTACAGCATTTTTTTTTTTCCAGAGATCATCCAATTTGCAATGTTTAGAGGGTAAATAAAGATATGGTCATAGTATAAAAGGGCTTGTATTTAAACAGATTTAAGAAAATCAGTTGAAAGTCTTCTTGTAACAATTCAAATTATTTTAGTGATGGCTTTTTTCTTGAAACTTTTCTATTATGTATATTTTCTAAACTAATCATTGGAAATTAGTGCTTTCTTCTTCCCACAAGAAACAAACAAAATCTTGACAACTAGGTGAACATGCTGATAGAAGGAGAACCCAGAGCTGATAGAAGGACAATCCAGACTCTCAATGAGCCTAACAATGTATTTCATGTTTTTGGAATAAATAAGGCTTCAAAGACATGGGGGAAGGGCCTGGGGAAGAAGCTCAGTGGTAAAAGTGCTTACCTAGCATGCTCAAGGCCCCGGATTTAATCCCTAATACTGCAAGAGGAGGAGGAAAACAAACAAACAAAAGCACCCCCCAAAAAACCCATCAGAAAAGTGGGCAAATCCCAATAGCCAGAATAGCCAAAGTAAGAGTAAGGGTAAAATAATAGCATTTACTAACTTCCTAGCATTTGAATTGAACCAGGTGATTTACGTATTTTTGTTTTACCACCCTCCCCCCATTTAAATTTAGGTAAACTGAGGCCCAGGGAGATTAAGTAAATTGCTTAAAGTTACCACGCTAGTAAAATGTAAAAACCAGTTTTGAATCTAGGCCTGCCCGATTCCCTATTTTCCCCACTGTTCATTCTTACTTGTTTATATAGTACAAGGGAAGCTAGAATCATGATGCATGTGTCAATGAAAGGGCTGAATCCTTAACCCAGGAGTTTATATGGTCCGGAGAAAAATTGGGCTGAAATATTCCAAGCTGGGTTTAAAATGACTTAGAGACTGCGATCAAAAATCAAATTCATAGATGCATTTTTTTCTTTTGGGTACCAGGGATTGAACTCAGGGGCACTTGAACACTGAGCCACATCCCCAGCCCTATTTTGTATTTTATTTAGAGACAGGGTCTCACTGAGTTGCTTAGCACCTTGCTTTTCCTGAGGCTGGCTTTGAACTTACGATCCTCCTGCCTCAGGCTCCTGAGCTGCTGGGATTACAGGTGTGCACTATCATGCTAGGCCACGGCTGCATTTTTTTAAAATTCTTTTTTCCTTTTATTATTTTTCCAGTTGTCAATGGGCCTTTATTTTATTTATTTATATGCGATGCTGAGACAGGAACCCAGGGCCTCACACGTGCTACGCAAGCATTCTACCACTGAGCTGTAACAGCGGCATCTTGATCCAAGATGAACAATGATTTCAAAATAGATCTCATTTAGGAATAGTGAGGGAACAAAATTCTAATTTTGACTTGTAAACTATCAGGAAACAAACTCCAAAAGAATATGGATATTTGTCTATAATATTGTATTTGAGTCCCAGTAACAGTGACTGGCACACAGTAGGCACTCAATTTTTGTTGAAATAATGAAAAGTCATGGATGGGAATTCTTATTTGCATACCCTTGAGATCCTTGAAATAAAGGGGGCAGAGCAATAAGTTTAAAAACCATTTAATGCTGAGTGAGGTGGTGCACACCCGAGGGAGGAGGAATATAAGTTTGAGGCCAAACTTAGCAAGACCCTGGCTGAAATAAAAAATAAAAAGAGCTGGGGTTGTAGCATAGCGGTAAAATGCCTCTGGGTTCAATTCCTAGTGTGGCACAGGGGTGGGGGTAGGGAGAAACATTAAGGTTGTTAAGATACTCCCTTTAACTCTCTCAACTCCATGGCCCAAACAAAAAACTAATTGTTACCAAAACATCAAGTGAGAAAGCAGTAAGATGTAAAATATTAGCATGATTTTACAGAGTAGGCAGACAGAACAATGAGAAGACACTTTTGTATTATGTATAAGTTCTCTGCAGATAATCAAATTTCAGTGAGATGGAATCTAGAGTTTTAAGACTTCTAACTGCTCTCAACAGTGTATCCAATGACTGCTTTTGGAAAAGACAATGGTTATCTAATTTAAGTGCCCTAAAAATATCAATAATTTCTTTATTATAGATGAGAAGTCACAGAATGAAAATCTCTAATTCATTAACTCAAAGAAATAACAGAGTATACTTACAAAAATCTGATTTGACACTCTGTTTCTAAGGGAAGGTGCAATGAAAATGCTGCAAAGGACAGTAAGAAACAACAACACACCTCTGGAAGACAGCAAGCCTCTTCACAGAAACACCTTTGTAAAAAGAATACAAACGGGTTCCATAGACTTTCCCTATTTTTCACAAGCTTTTCTAATATTTCTTCTTTGAAGAACCCATGAGTAACTGTCACTTATCACAAAACATCTTCTTCCAGATATGTACTTTATATATGGCTTTCTTCTTAACATTCAGTAGTACTTCAAGCCACTTAAGTCTTTCAGCTGCAGTAATTTTTCTTCTTTCTAGTCTACCGCATTTCTTCCATGGAAAATCATGAGAACCAATTTAATAAACTCCTTTGCTTTCCAAAGACATTTCCAAAAGGCAGTACTAGAGCATCTCAATCAATATTTTAACATCATTTTCTCTTTTTCATTTAGTTCTACAATCTTTCCACACTTCAAGAATTCTGATTATTATAGTTTATTTTGTCAGGGTGACTATGTTTTCTTCTATATTACACTAATATAGAAGACAGTGAATGATTTCTAATGAATCAATACATACTAGGGGCAGTCTACACACCTCTAACCATCTTTTAGTAATAACAGACATTATTTTGCCTTGCCTTTTCAATCACTGCAGCAATTGTGTGGTCTTTCAAAAGATACTTGATTTTAGGGCCTCAGATGTATTTTTTTTTTTTAATTTTTAAATTATATGGACACATTACCTTTATTTATTTATCTTTTTTTTTAAGAGAGAGACAGAGAGAGAGAGAGAGAGAGAGAGAGAGAGAGAGAGAGAGAAGAGAGAGAATTTCAATATTTATTTTTCAGTTTTTGGCGGACACAACATCATTGTTTGTATGTGGTGCTGAGGATCCAACCCGGGCCGCATACATGCCAGGGGAGCACACCACCGCTTGAGCCACATCCCCAGCCCTATTTATTTATCTTTATGTGGTGCTGAGGATTGAACCCAGTGCCTCACACATGCAAGACTAGCGCTCTAACACTGAGCCACAACCCCAGCCCTTCAGACCTATTTTTAAAAAATATTTATTTTTTAGTGGTAGGTGGACACACAATATCTTTATTTCATTTTTACATGATGCTGAGGATCGAACCCAGTGCCTCACGCGTGCTAGGTGAGTGCTCTACCACTAAGCCACAACACCACAATAGTCCTTTCAGATCTATTTTAAAAAAACAAAGCCATATATATATATATATATATATATATATATATATAATATATATGAATTGAACTCAGGGCTGGGAATTGAACTCAGGGCCTCCTGTGCTAAGCAAGTGCTCAATCAATGAGCTAAAACCCTATCCTTTACTATTTTTAGTTTAATTAATTTTTTTTGTGGTACCGGGGATTAAACCCAAGGGTGTTCTAACACTAAGCTATTACATCTCCAGCACTCCACTTCCCTTTGAGATGGCATCTGCCTAAATTGATCAGGCTGGTCTCAAACTTGTAATCTTCCTTTCAGAGCATCCCAAGTAGCTGGGATTAAAGGTGTGTGCTACTTACTATACCTGGTATTCTGAGCCTATCAAACTGACTTTAAAAAAAAAGTCTGTGGGTTAAAATATTTTAATTTTCACATTTAATTTAAAACATTTTCTAACCAACTCCAAACCAAATAGCTTTTTAAAAGAACTAGAATTCAAATAATTGCAATATTTGTGGTTACTGTGTAACAATCCCAAAGGAAAAAAAACACATTGGCCTTATTATTTTAAAAATTCTTGAAAGGCATTACAGTTCTAGGTTTTCTTCACAGATGTCCTAAAATACCAAAGAAGTGCTGTGATTTCACAAAGCAAGCTCCAAAAAGACTGATACCTTCCAGTACATACATCAAGTATTGGTACTTGACAAGAGAAGTCAAGGAATCAAAATTGTTGGGTGTTCATTATCACCTCCTATATAGTTTATTATATACAATAGAGAATATAGGCAAATAGTTTTTTCTTATTCGTCTTTTATCTTTTGTGAGCCATTTTCTCCTTAAAATGTAAGCTGAGGTCATGACCATTTCAACATGCTTTAAAATTGCAAAGAATAGGTATCATTTCTTAAATCAGTGCCAAATTTTTTTAAATCACAAAGGGAAAACTGTATTAAAATACAACTTTCACAGCAACTACATTTAAACTACATAGTTTTTTTTTTTTGTACTGGGGATTGAACCCAGGGACACTTAGACGCTGAGCCACATCCCCAGTCCTTTTAATATTTTATTTGGAGACAGGGTCTCACCAAGTTGTTTAGGGCCTCACTAAGTTGTTGAAGCTGGCTTTGAACTTTTGATCCTTCTGCCTCAGCTTCCTGAGTCCTTGGGATTTCAGGAGAGTCATCACACTGGCTCATAGAATTTTTAAGGCTGAGGAAGTTGTTCTCAGGCACAGGGCAAAACCTGTAGCCCCAAATCAACAGGTCTAAGAACGAAAGATACCAATTATGTCAATTTAAGTAACATCAAATTTGAGTACTTCAGTATACTTCCCCCCCCCCCTCCCCCGCTAAAATGAAAATGTCCCATACTGTGAGATATTCAGTTCTTTGGTAAACCTCCTTCAAGGAATATATACGGAGTTTCTGTTGCATGGTTATGGCAGAGAACACTGTATCTCACTCAGTCAAGGTTGAACTTGAGTAGGGAAGCAGGGGTGGGCAATGCATGAGTCACACAAAAGAGTATGTCCATCGGGTAACAGAATTTTAACAAGGGGTTTCGAATTCTTTGAAGAAACTTTTGTTGGGGAGGTAATTTTCCATCTTACAAGTGGAAACCAAACACAAAAATTCTGCCTGGAGGCTGATGATCAGCACAACTTGGTGTAATAACCTAACTTTGACATAACACACAATCCCAAAGCTCTAAAATAACATCTCTGCAAATAATACCAAGCACCACCTTTCCAGGCCCTCACCAGCACGGGAAGTGGGTTGGACACCCCTAAACCACCATCCTACTCTCACAGGAAGTGTAATGTTCCCCCTCCCCCATGACAGCATTCCTCCCCTCCCCCAACCGGAAGTAAGGCCCCCATTCTGTTAACCTTAAAACAAGATAAATCAATAACAGCAGCAAAAGCGGGATGATCATCAAGGGGCGAAGGACATCTCGACTGTAGCCACCCCCAAGCTCGCCTTGCTTACTGACCTGCTGATGATAGGGGCAGGCAGGGGCTGGGGCCTAATGAAAGTCCCTTGCACAGAGGACAATTCCCTCAGCCCCTCTCAATCGCCTTCACTCTTCGCACTCCGTCGTTTCAGAGCTTGACAGAAATTCCTCCGCAGCACTTTATTTTGTCATCCTTTATTTCTCTTTACCTAATCGCTTAAAAACCGCCTTATAGGCAACGTCTCCTAACGTGGTAACATTTAAAATTGTTCCGGTAAGGAGAAAAGTGAAATATTATTCCTGATACCTTCAGAAAAATGAAGGGATTATTTTGTTCCAGTGCGGCGAAAGCCTACGTAATTACGTAAGGTGAGACTCGCGGAGCTTCATGGGAAATGAAGTTTTTTTATTAATAGGTAGTGGGAATTAAACTGGTAATTACTGTGTACTGGAGTCCTTGAAATCACATAGTCTCTATTAGACGACTTGGTGAGCTAGGGGGATCCGACACCCCAATGGGTTAAAACTTCGTTGCCCTTTTTCTTTACCATTTAATTGAACCCAAATTTCCTGTCACGCGTCTCAAGGTCCCACTCGTCCTGCCTTCTTTCTTTGGCCACACCTTCCTCAGCCAATCAGGCGCCCGGTACATCTCGCCCTGGGAGGTTGGAACGCAGAGGGGCAGGGCCTCGAGGCGACTCCTCCCACGAGACTGAGGAGAGAATTGGGAGCGAGTTGGACCCGCATGCGCGTGCGCGTGCTCGCTCCTCGAGGAGCGCAGCGGGCAAGGGTGCGCGCGGCAGGGTGGCGCGCGGGGCTGGGAGGAGCGGGCAGGCTGGTGGGCTGGTCGGGCGGCAAGCGGCCGGGAGCGCGCGGTGGACTCGGCGACGGCGAGTAGTTAGTTAGTTGTTGTTAGTCAGTGTCAGTTGCTCGGAGGCGACGGTCGCGATCACCAGGAAGGGGACGGGACAGGCGGCAATGGTGGTCACCGCAGCGGCGTGTGCGACCCTCAGGTAACGGGGGCAGGGCTGCCCGCGTCCCCTCGGTTTCCTTCTCCTCACGCTCGGGTTGGTGGGGTCGGGGTCGTTGCGGGGTGAGGGTGCTGATCTGGGGGAATGCAGGCAGGGCGGCGCCGTGGGGGCTCCGGAGGCCGGTGCGTCCTGCCGGGAGCGGGCTCTCAAGACCCGGCCACCCCCGCGCCCCGCCGGCGCCGCGCGCCCCCTCGCGCCCCCCGCCATCCCAGCCCCCTCCCTTAGCTGTGGCGGCGGCGGCCCCGGTAGCGCGGCGCCCCCCAGAGGAGGGAAAGTTGGGACCTGGTGACGGACGCCCCCGGGCGCGGCTGGGAAGCTGCCGGGGAAAGTGAAGCCTGGAGGAGCTGGACTCGGTGAGGCTGGGGCAGGAAGAGCTTCTCTCGCTCCTGCGAAGTCTACACCATCATCCCGCTCCCAAACCCGGGAGGATCCGGCTTAGCCTCGCCAGCAGCGTCAGGACCTGGTGGCTTTCTGTCTGCTCACTTCACGCTGTAGCTGGTGAGCCCCTTTCATGAAGGCTTGCTGAGAGAGGGTTCAGTGGTTCGGTTGGTCAGTTTGTTTCTTCTTTGCCCTTCGACTCATTGGTTCATGAAACTTTTCTCCTTAAAAGAGGACTTGCTGTCTGAACCGCGTCCATCCCCTTTCCCTTTCCCTATCCTGTGCACCATCGGTCCGAGTGCTTGATTTTGTTTTTTTCCTTCTTTGCCTCCTTTGACTAAAGACTGCTGACAGCAACAGGAGAGAGAGGCTCCCTTCCTTTAAATGTTACTTCTGCAATCCTTGTTTTGGGAGAACCAAGTTTAGGAAACAGAGCTGTGGAATGAAGTTATTGGAAGACTGGCGTTGAAAGGATAGTGATGAGTTAGAGGAAAACTATGATTTCATGTTTATTGGCCTTACTATAGAAAACTGCATAGATTTTTCTTCTGCCTTTATTGAATGTGGCAAGATTATATGTTGAATTAAATACTCCGAGGCTTACATAAAAGTCTATTTTTAGGTCGTTGGGTGATGTACGTGAACAGCTTTTCACCTGAATTGGTATTGCTTTGAGGATTCTGTTTTGGGGCCTACCTACAGATTTTTGTTCAGCCACAGCATTCTTCCCCCCCCCCCCCCCCATAAACGAAGTGATGTAGTAATAGGTATAGCTCTCTGCAGTGCGAAAGTGAAAAAAAAAAAAAGTCAATTATCCACAAGGGTAAAACTTTCCAAGAGCAATCTTGGATACTCATTTCATGATGGCTTCTACTTTAATCTCAGCATTTCTAGATTGCTCACTTCACTGACTACCCTAATTACTTGCCAAAGTGCTTGGCAATTCTTCTCTTTGGTGGCTCATTTAGTAAACTATAACGGCAGGTATGGTACATTTTCTTTTGGCTTCAAAGATGGAAGTTAATAGCTTCAGCACAGAGATTAACAGTTAATAATGGAAAGAGAACTCATACCATTGCTAGTTAGTTTTGGCTATGACCAATTCACAAACTATGTGAAAAAACAAACATCCCCTTCCCATAGATGTCAAAGGGGAAGAGGAGAAAATATTTTATCATGTCTTTGTTTTGGAGATTAACATGACTATAAAATGGTGGGGGAGAAATGTCAGATTATTTTCTTTAAAGCTTTTTGATGCATGGTCTTCCTCCTCCCAACTCCCCATTTAGGGGCTAACATTTATGTTTGGCTGGTTTCCAGGGTTGGAAGAGAAGTGTTTTGGTGAAAGGAAAAGATAAGATTGCTTTGAACTATTATGATTCTATTACTATTTATTTTGCCCAGTGATAGTGCAGAGAAATTTCCAGGATTATGTTTGTACCCCATTAACATTCTGTCAGAATTCATTTTTTAAGAGCCTAGCCTGAGGCCCATAAAGAAATAATACCACTTCATAACTGTTTCCTAACAATCACATTAAAAAGTGTGTTCCTGAAATGCATTATATGTGTAGTCATATAAACATTTATCTTTGTACATTTATGGTAATGTAAATATTTAAGTCTAAGAGCTTAAAAACTTTTATTTGCTTATTTGCATACATGCTTTTCAACATCTAGCAGTGCCAACCATATTTGCCAAATAAGCATCAGCCATAAATTCATGCTTTGGCACATTTCATATAATATAACTCTTCTAAATTGCTCCATGGTGAAGCATCATGAGATTAGCATTTGCTTCATGAGAGAGATTTGTTGTTTTTAACTGTAATGATGTGCTGTTTAAATGGAACAGGTGTTGGGCTCTAGCTGTTTGTGTTGAAACCTGCCAAATCATAGTCTTTTGTTGGATGGGTTGCTAAACAATTTAGGAATCAAACTGTAGCCCCTGGCATGCTGACTGTGGGTTCAAGGCTCTATATCACTGTTGCAAATTCCTAGTTTCACTGTAAGAGGCAGGTGTGTGTGATGAGCTTTGTCATTTGCTGATTTCTTTAGTAGGATTCCTACTTCTTACACCCCATGCCCCAGTCCTTTTATTACTAGATCTCCTGGTAAGTTTTAGACTCCTTCCCTGCTGGTTGGTTTTCCTTGGAGAACTAGAAATTCTGTTAACTCCCAGGTTAGGAATATGTAGTTCTCATTTTCTGACAAATGTTTGAGTGCCTTTTAAGTTCAAGGCATGGTGGTAGAACCCGAATATCCGTACAGTGTTATTTATTTATTTATTTCATCTGCAAGGAGTTTAGAGTTTGGGAGGAGAAGATAGCTGATAACCAATAATTACATTTTGGTGTGTTTTATATAGGTTCTCACGAATAGAAGCATGGAGGAGAGTAGCTGACAGACTTGGATTCTTGGTGGCCAGAGGATGTCCTGAAATTTAGAGGGTTATCTGAGCCGATCTTGAATAATGTATAAATTAATTAGGTTCAGAAAGAGGGAAAATACATTGTACACCAGTGTTGTCATTTTTGAAATACAAGCCACAAATATGTCACATATATAATCTTCAAATTTCTAGTAACCATATTTTATTATTATTATTATTTTAGTTTTAGATGGACATAATACCTTTATTTTATTTGTTTTTATTTTTATGTGGTGCTGGGGATCGAACCCAGTGCCTCATGCATGCTAGGCAAGTGCTGTACCACTGAGCCACAACCCCGCCCCTAGTAACCAGATTTTAAAAGGTTAAAATGAATTTTTACAATATAATTTAACTTGATATATCAAAACATTGTAATTTCAACATATAATCAAAATGGAACAGTGATAAAGACATATTTGGCATTCCCTTTTTCATACTACATCTTCAGAATCTGGTTTGTGTTTTATACTTACAACGCATTTCAGTTTGTATTAGCTATATTCATGTATGCATGTGAAAAGTACACCTTTAGAATGGGGCAAATGAAGTAATATGCCAAATCACTGTTTGGGAATAAGGTTTGAGTATTTTAACTTCACCTTGAAGGCTCTGAGGATTTAGTTAAAAAAAAAAAAAAAAGAAAAGGAAGAAGAAAAAGAAAAGACATGCTGTGAAACAATGAGATTTGTGTTTTACACTTGTCATTTTGGCATAGAAGGGAAAGCTAGATTAGAGAGGGGCAAAACTAGAAGACCAGTTAGAAAGCTGAGAGATGATGAGGGATGTGTGTCGGGGGTGGGGGGGATAGATGAGAGATTCAGGAAGTATTATCAATGAGATAAGATGATTAATCAGATTATAGAATTGAGAAAGAGAAGATTTCAGATGATTCCCACAATTATGTTGTGAACTGCTAGGTAGATGGGACCAGCAACTGAAAAGAAGCCAACCATCTATGACAGAGAGACCAAAGATGAAAAAAGGAAACAGGGATTTGTCAGAAACTGAGGGAGGGAGAATATTTCAAGGACTAAGACTGGTCAACACTCTATCCTCCTCTGAAAAGGACAAGTAAGATAAAGACTGAATAAAGCCTCTGAGACTTGGAGATTAAGATGTCTTAATGTAACTTCAGCTGGAGCAGTTAGCTACATTGTAATGGCATTGAGGAGGTTGAAGAGTGAATGACAGCTGAAAGTGTAGCTAATTGAGAGGGATACAGTGTTTTCAACAAAGGACTCCAAAGGGAAGTGTAAGAAGAGAGGGAGATGCGGGGGCTTTAGGGAAGTTTGATTTATTCATTTTGTTTCTTTTAAAATTTAAAGTAAGAGCATCTTGGGCATGCTTGCACATGGCTGCAAGGAACCAAAGGAGAGGAGAAATTGAAGGAAGGAGGGAGGAAGAGAGCAAGAGAGGGACAGTGCACACCTGGGAGAAAATGAATGAGAATGATGAATGTATATATATGTGTGTGTGAGTGAGTGATGAGGGGTGGATAGTGATTGATGGCAGTGATTTGGAAGCAGTAGGAGGGGATGAGATCTAGGGCATGGGTAGAGAAATTGACCTTGAGTGGGAGGTAATCTTACTTTTCAGGAAGCAGTGAGTTTGGGGTGGGGAGTAGAGAGGCAGATAGACACATGACTAGAAAACTGAAGAAGCTTTGAAGAACTATACCTGAAGAAGCTATTTAATACTAACAAGAATTCTATATTGTTACTGTCCTTGTTTGCAAATTGAATCTCTGGGTTTCAAACCTTGATGGTCAATTCCAGACCCCAGGCTGGTATACAGTGCTTTGCAGATGTCTGTTTGGTAGAGATACCTGAGGGAGAATTAATAATATTTAGGATTCTGACTCTAATGAAAGAACTGGAATCCAATTGGGTCATGAGCAGAATAGCTAGAAAGGGTGATCTGATTGGAAGAAAATGAAGGATATGAAAGACTGGAGGCCAGTGTGAAACTGAAGAGCTAGTGAGGAGGAATAATAATAATAGCTCCTAGTTATGGAGTACCTGTTATATATTATACCCTTGAATACCTTATTTCTAATCCTAATGCTAACTGTTTTCCTTATATTCTCCCCTTTGTCATTCCCTTTTAGATGGAGAAACTGTGGATTAGAGAGGTTAAATAACATCATATACACATACACATACACACACACACACACACACACACACACACACACTATCAAGTGATGAAACCAGGGATCCAAAGCCTATCTTTTTTTCTCCAAATCATAGCCTTCTCAAGTAAGATAAAATAGAAATATGGTAATGATGACAAGTAGTAGAAAGATACTGACATATAATTTATAATTTCTGATATAATTTATAATTTTTAACAAATGTTTAAATATAATTTATAATTTTTAACAAATGTTTGTTGAATATCAAGTATGTGCCAGGTGTTGTTCTACTTTCAGAGGTTACAATAGTGAACCAAAGAGACAAACATATGTTACTCTTATAGGATATGAGAAGGTGATAGTGCTGTAGAGAAAAATGAAGCAAGCAAAGGGGGACAGGAATGCCAAGGAGTATGTGTATTTATAAGGATGATGTCTGGGAAGGACTTGAAGAGCGCAAAAACTTGAAGGAGATAAGGGATCACACTACGTAGAAGCAACCTTTTGCATAGGCCCTGAAGCAGAAGCATGCTCGCTGCATCCCCAGTTTTAGGAGGTCAGTGTGCCAGGACTGGTATGAATAGGAGAAGAGTAGAACAAGATAAGGTCTGAAAAATAACGGGATCCAGATTGCATAGTGCCTGTTGGCCATTGCAAGGACTCGAGTTTTTACTTTGTGAGATGGGAACCATTACAGGGTTTTGAGCAGAGGAATGAGGTGATTAGATTTATGCTTTTAAAAACTTTGTTTTTGAGCTGGGCACAGTGGTATATGCCTGCAATTCTGGTTACTTGGGAGGCTGAGGCGTAAGGATTACAAGTTTGAGACTAGTCTGTGTTGCTTAGTGAGAACCCTGTTTCAAAAAAAAAAAAAAAAAAAAAAAAAAAAAAAGCAGTGGCAGCGCCTAAGTGGAAGACTTGCCTGGCACACGAGATCCTAGGTTCAATCCATAATACCTATATCAGTGTTTCTCAGCCTCAGCACTATTGAAATTTTCGATCAGATAATCCTTTGTTTTGGGGCTTGTCCATGTATTATAGGAGTTAAGCAGCATTCCTGGATTCTTTTCACTAGATGCCAGTGTCATCTCCCCAGTTGTGACAGTTAGAACTATATCCAGACATTGGGGAGGCAAAATTGCTCTCAGGAACTACTGCCATATACCTTTCACCCTCCCCCTTCTCCATTTTTTTTTTTTTTTTTTTTTTTTTGTAATAGAGATTGAATCCGTTTCCTTTAATGTTGACATCTGTAATCACAGCAAATTTATTATGCTAAGAACAATTCTTCAAGCAAATTTCAGACTTTTTAATTGTATTTCACTAGTTTTTTTACTCATGTCCCTTTCCCATTCCATTACCTAAACCAGGATATCTTTTCTCTTTCAGTGTGATGCCACCACTGTTGCCCTCCTCCTACTTCTCCTCCTCTTCCTCTTCCCCCTCTTTCTTCATTCTTTCTTATCCTCCTTCTCTTTCTCTTCTTCCTTTTTCCTCCTCTTCCTCCCCTTCCTTCTCTTCCTCTCTCCCTCCTTCTCCCCCTCCTCCATTTTTTTTTTTAATAGAGATCAAATCCAGAGGCATTCTATGATGAGCCACATTACTGGCCTTTTCTTTCTTTCTTTCTTTTTTTCAATTTTGAAAGAGGATCTTGCTAAATTGTCATGTCTGTCCTGGAATTTGCAATCCTCCTGCTTCGGCCTCCCAAAGTCTCTGAGATTCGAGGCATGTGCTATTATGTTTGGCGGGTCTGTTTTTTTTTTTTTTTTTAAGAGTATGATTAGGTATTTTGCAGATATTCTTCAATTTAGGTTTGTATGATGCTTTCTCATTACACCAGGGTTATAGATTTTGGGGAAGATGACGACGGAGGTGCAATGCACTTCTTATCACATCATATGAGAGGCACATGCTATCAAATAACATCAGCACTTCGTTAAAGTAGTTTCTCCTCTGTAAAAATTACTATTTTTCCTTTACATACTCTGGTCATGAGAAGCAATTTACCAAGTCCAGCCTACATTCAAGGGGAGGGGCATTAAACTTTATTTCCTAGAGGGAGGAGTATCAAAGAATTTGTGGACATATATTAAAACTTCCACAGTAGCTGGTAAATGTTTGGGGAGAGATACTTGAGACTTTTGCCGGTGTCCTATTTCTGCCCACTAATTGTAGCATTCATCAGTATATCTTGCTTGCAGTAGTTATTGCTATGGTATTTTAAACTTATTTTTAAAATTTCTCTTATTCATTTTAAATTTATTAATTGGAATTCTTCTGTAAGGAAGGTTTGTTCTTTATGTTTCTAGTCATTTCTGTCAGTTCAAATTCATGGGTACTTGTTTTGTTCTTAGGGTTATAAATTTATACATTATTTATTTATTTGGTACCAGGGGTTTAACCCAAGGGCACTTAACCACTAAGTCACATTCCCAGTCCTTTTTATGTTTTTTGAGACAGGGTCTCACCACGTTGCTAAATTTGAGGCTAGCTTTGAACTTGTGAACCTCCTGCCTCAGTCTGCTGAGTTATTGGGATTATAAGTGTGCGCCACTCCACCTAGCTATCATTATTTATTTGTTGCCCAATTTACTTTGACTTTGGCCAATGGAAGCTCTTAGGTTGACTTCTGTGTTTTTTTGATATGCTCTTATTCTTTATTTAGGTAGGTACATACTTCTTTACTCTCTGGCACTGCTAGATACTTCAGCTCATCTGTTGTTCTTTCCCCAGTCCTAGAATTAGTTATTTCTTCAAGGAGCCCTGATTCTTTTTATTGGAGAATGATATTTTGAAGCTACTTTATGATGCTAAGAATGGTCATTGCTACTGCAGTATCACTGCTTCTAGGCTTTCTCAGTGAACAGAGCTACAGAGAAAAACAACAACAAATTATACACATACATACATGCATGTACACATAGAACACATCTATTTCTGTATATGAAAATAAACATGAATTCATGGTGATATCTCTGACTCTAACTAGGTATGTTTTGATCCAGGTAGGTTTGCTGATAGATTGATATGAATATTAAAAGATAGGAGTTCAGGATTACCTCATGACTTCTCTTTTTTTTTGGTTTAAGCAACTGAAAGGATAGAGTTGACATTGGTTCAGGATAGAGCAGTTTTCTGAGAGAATTCAAGAGTTCTGTTCCAGAGTGATTAAGTTTTGAGATACCTAATAGACAAGCTATAGAGATGTCAAATCAGCAGTTGAGTATATGCACATAGAGAGAATGGTCTAGGCTGGATACATTTGGGAGTTGTCAGTGTACATGTTACCTGAGGGTGAGTGTAGCTAAGAGAAAAGATTTAAGAACTGACCATGGGCACGCTTATAATCCCAGCAACTCAGGAGGTTGAGGCAGGAGGATCCCAAAGGCCAGCCTAAGTAACTGAGTGAGGGCCTAAGCAACTTAGGGAGACCCTGTCTTAAAATAAAATAAAAAGGGCTGGGGATATGACTCGGTGGTTAAGCACTCTTAGTTTCAATCTCCGGTACTGGAGGAAAAAAAAAGAACTGACCCATGGGTCATTCTAGTCAGAGAGATGAAGAGCAATTGTGCATAGTGATAAAAACTGGATAGAGTTGTAGGGTGGGTTTCATATTCATCATTAGTCAATACTTATTCAGTGCTTATTATTTGCAAGATACTAAGCTATGTTTGCTCCTTTCCTCTACAAATTTAAAATCTAGCATGGGCAAATTATAGAGTTAAAAAGAATAGTGGTAGAAGAGAAAATACCAGATAATGATACAGATATAAAGTACTAGTGAAGCTTGCTAGAAGACACAGACATAAGAAATGATGAGCTCGGGGACTGGGCTTGTTGCTCAGTAGTACATCACTTGCTTGGCATGTGTGAGGCCCTGGGTTTGATTCTCAGCAGCACATATAAATGAATAAAATAAAGGTCCATTGACAACTAAAGAATTAAAAAAAAAAGATGAGCTCAGCCATGTGCCAGCAAAATTTAAACACTGACAAATGCATATGTCAGCCAAGAAACATGTCGGGGTTTCATGTACACACTAGTAATTACCAACCAGGAAAGTTCCTCCATACTTTGGCTTTGCTTCTCTTCTTACCCCTTCTATTTTAAGGTCTTGGGTTGATAATTATGCCTGGTTATCAATTAGGCTACTTGGTGAACTAAATAGTATGTTTCTGTTGTACTTGACATTTTACCTTTTGGATTTCTGCCACCTTTTCACAACCAATAGGATTTGATTTAAGACAGGATACAATCAGATGTTGCCATGTAATATCTAGTAGTAGTGACCTTACCACCCATTGTCTATGAATTTTTGTACTTATTTTTTTAATTAAAAAATTTACTTCTTTTACAGTATACCTTTCAGACATTACATTTATCATTTAGTTATTAAAGTTCAACCCCAAATATAATTTTAAAAAATTTTAAAGTAATTTAAACATGTAACCTAGTAAACCTAGGTTTTAATAAAACATTTAGATTTCAATTCCTTTGTACTAAAAATGGGTAGGCTTTCTTTGCCAGCTTTTAAGAGGTAGTATAGCATGAGGCAGGCAAATAACACCTATCTAGTAATTACTTAGGTGTCAGATACTCTTCAGAAACTGTAAGAAAAATAAGGGGTTTATCTACTTTGTAGGATAAGGGTCAGATAATCACAGTATTCAATTTTTCAGTTCTACCACTGAATGGTTGGCAAAGCTGTTATCCATGCTTATGTCCCAGTGTGTTGAATTTATTAGTTGTGAGAAACCTGTGCTGAATGGGACAAGTCTTTGTGTTGAGTGCTAAGATTATGTCTTGTTAGCAAGGTCTCTGTCACACAGTAGATACTCAAATGTTTGCTGAGTGAAGGAATCACTTAAGATACTTGACCCTTATAAAATAGGACATGAAGATTTATTTTGCTTGTTCAAGAAAGCATAAGATACTAAAAACTTTAGTTGTCTAAGTTAGTTAAGACAAAATAAAACACATCTGTATGGTAGCATCTCTATCTTAGGCTAAGCTAAATAATACTACTTTTGAGTAGCTCATAAACTTACCCTCCAGGAGTAGTCAATAATTCTAATTTCAGGGTTTGGGGTTGTGGCTTAGTGGTAGATCACTTGCTTTGCATGTATGAGGCACTGGGTTCAATTCTCAGCACTGCTAAATGAATAAAATAAAGGTCCATTAACAACTAAAAAAAAAAAAAATCTAATTTCAAGTGTCAAACTGCCTGGATTTGAATCCCCGCTCAACTATTTACTACCTGTGTGACCTTAAGTTAGTTTTAAAACTATGCTTCAATTTCCTCATTTGTAAAATGGGTGTAATACTTACATCTACTATATAGTTTGTAAGGTAAAATTAGAATATCAGGCACATAAACATATACTAGTGTTAAATTAATTTAAAAGTCCTGAGAGACTAGTACCTTTGCAGTTTCTGATTTCCTAGGAACTATATATGTTGAATGTTAATTAAAGGAAAAGAAATCCCTTGTGAACAAGAAAAAAACACTGATAGGAAGTATTCCAGTATACTTAAAATCATGTATTGGGACTATCTTGTCTTCATTTTTTCCTTTTATTTCTTTAGCAGATTTCTCTCTTCTCTGTTTCTTTCTTTGTTAAAGTACTAAAGATTGGACCCATGGCCTTGTTTATGCTAGGCAAGCACTATACCACTGAACTACACCCCCAGCCAGTTTTTAGAAGATTTTTATTAAATGTTTCACTAAGAGCTCTCATGAGCATATTACTTTCTGAGAGTAAGTATAGCATTGTGGTTAAGAGCATGGCTTTTGGACCCAGACTTTCTGGGGTTGAATCTCACATCTGTCACTTACAAGCTGTATAATGTTGGGAAAATTATTGTCTTTGTTTTAACCTCAGTTTTCTTATCTGTAAAATGGGGATAATGTAAGTACTTATCTCAGCATTTTTAATGAGATAATATTTGAGAAGTGCTTAGAATGACTCTTGAAGCATTGTGGGTTTTTCTTTTCACATTTTTAAAATTGATGCATTATACTTGTACATAATGGGATTTGTTGTTGCATATTTGTACATGTGTACAATATAACAATGTAATTTGGCCAGTATCACTCCCCAGTGTGATATATAAAGTATTGTAGAAATATTACATTTAAAAATAAGTGAAAATTTATGGTTTTCTAGTATTATTTACACTTTCGACAAGAGTACTTTATTTACATTGTTCAGTTAGGACTCCCCTCTTAATTTTCAAAGTAGAGTTGGTTTCTTTTCTTATTATAAGGGAAGAGGTCATGATATAATTCTTAAATAGCTTGAAATAGTGAATTGAATATTTCAAATGGTGAAACTGCCTTGTTCACAGGTGTATAACAGTATTTTTGGACTTTATTTGGATATGCAGTAGGTGTAATTGTGGGAGTTTGTGTGAAGATTTAAGGATATGTAGTAGGTGTAATTGTGGGAGTTTGTGTGAAGATTTAAGGTATTGAAGAAGCAGTAGAAAGTATTTTCCTAATTTCACTTTTCTCCTTGACTTGAAAAATTATTTTTTCTTAAGTATCCCTAGACTGGTAGGGGATAGGAAAGGTAGCAGAATACAACAGTCACTAATATGCCATTATGTAAAAATGTGAGTGTGTAACCGATGTGATTCTGCAATTTGTATTTGGGGTAAAAATGAGAGTTCGTAACCCAATTGAGTCAAATGTATGAAAGATGATATATCATGAGCTTTGTAATGTTTTGAACAACCAATAAAAAAAAAAAAAAAAGTATCCCTAGACTGTATTTTATCATTTGCCTTTTGGGGACTTACCACATATATAGTGCTAAATCTCACAATTAAATATTCCAAGTAAACTACCAGATATTAATTCAACCATTGATTCCTTTTTTTTATTTTTTATTTTTATTTTTTGTAGGTGTAGATGGACAGAATGGCTTTATTTTGTTTATTTTTATGTGATGCTGAGGATCAAACCCAGTGCCTCACGCATGCTAGGCAAGCGCTCTGCTGCTGAGCTACAGCCCCAGCCCAATTCAACCATTGATTCTGAAATTGAAAGATCCATTGGTTTCCAGATTCAGTGAGGAAGTTCGTATACTCTAACACTGAGGAGAGGGAAAGAGGAGAAACCTGTAGTTTGATCACATTTTTTTTTTCTCTGCAGTGTAAGAGCAAATTTAAATTGTTTCCCTTTCCATACAAATGCAGCTTGTGGAATGAGCATTTGAGACTATGTAATCCCACCACCAGCAGCTTAGAAATAAACCATACATACAATAATTTCTAATTTGGGGAATTGAACTTTTGAGTTCTTTAATTTTATTTCACATTTTTTATTGAATATATACAAATAAAACATGAAGCCTATTATAAATGCAACTTGCAGTTCTCTTGTCAGTTTTGCATTCCAGATGTCTAGCCAAAAATCTTGTCATCTGGGAAAAGATGTGTTTTGTCGTTTATAAATGGCAACTACAGGGCTTTACAAATGAGCCAATGCTAATCTTCTCTTATCTCCTATAGGTCTGCCTGGTCTGGGTTTTTATGGACTTGCTGTCTGACTAGGATACTGAGTCCTGCTGTACACAATGACTTACCTCCAATTTCTCTATTCTTTTTAGCTAAAAGATCTGAAGTGTAGTTTGACATTATATATTATACTACACATCTTTAAAAATATTTTATGATAGGAATAAGTTAACTTTTAATGTAGAAGTATATATAAGTTAAAATGAACATATATGTCCTTCTAACATTCAGAGGTAACTAGTGCTAATACTTGTTTTTTTTTTTTTTTTGGTTTTCTTTATTCTTTTTCTATGTGTGTACATACATTTCAAAATATCTAATTGATATTATTCTAAATATAGTAGGGACGTAGTTTATCTGCCAGTTATAATCAGTGCAGTAAGCTGGTCACATTGGGAGAGACATGCAGAAGTTTGAGTGGTCGAAGAGATAGCAGATTCATGCTCATTGTAGGAGATGCTCTTCATTTAGAGTTGGTATTCCTCTTTTTTCATATTACTAAACTACATTTGATAAGCATGTTTGAAATATCTCCTACTTTTCAATACTCTGATAAAAGCTGCCTTTTCTAACAATATAGCATGTGCTTTCCCTGTACCATTAAAAGAAATCCTCCTTCCATGCTCCATGATCACTCTCAGATGCAT
Organism: Marmota flaviventris; assembly: GCF_047511675.1. Taxonomy (NCBI): domain Eukaryota; kingdom Metazoa; phylum Chordata; class Mammalia; order Rodentia; family Sciuridae; genus Marmota; species Marmota flaviventris. The sequence continues at coordinate 120,878,319 of NC_092499.1, forward strand.
TGATAGTTTCAAATAATCTTTAATCTCTAGGGCTATTTCATAGAATAATGCAAGCCACATATATAGTTTAAGTTTTCTAGTAGCTACATTTTAATAAGAAAAAATAGGCCAAGGTAATTTTCATTATACATTTTATTTAATCCATCAAACACAAAATGTTATCATTGTAAAGTGATCAATATGAACAATTATCAAAATGTTTTGCATTCTTTATTTTTTGCTAAGTCTTCAAAATCTCATGTATATTTTCTAATTATAGCACATCTTAGTTCACACTAGCTTCATTTTAAGTGCTAAGTAGCCACAGGTAGTTACTATTAGCACAGTTCTAGAACATATGATTTCTACTGAAGGATGCAATAAAATATTTTGCAGGTACTATGAAGGTTTATGTGAAAAGAAAACAGCAAAGCCAAGTTGCCCTATGGATACTGAGCACTCTTTTTTGTCTCCTGAGATTATAGACCTTCATCTTAATAATATTGCATATTACTGTATTTATAGATCATCATGTCACACACAATAGTGTTAAATTTGTAATTGTCTAAAGGCCTACTTGTAATAATTCTCAGAATAGTCAGTAAGATCAATTCTATTTTAGAAATCTAAGAGTTCACAAATATGCCTTGTGGTTTAAGACCTGAGGACAAATAAATGTTATCTTTCCTTGGAGAGAATATCTTTATGGAGTAATACACCCCCCGACACACAAGATATACTAAGAAATTTGTGGCATTATCATAAAAATCTCTAAGGTTAGTGATGTAAACTGAATATTTATAATAGAAGATTATTGAACAAGCTTGGCTTTTAATTTAGTTTGTGGTCATGTGAAATAATTTCCTTAACATCTCTAATTTTTGTTGTTGTTGTTCTGTAAGATGGAGATAATCATACTTTTTTCTTAATTATTCTTTGATTATGAAATGAGATGAATGGAAACTAAAAGGATGTGTTTTACTCATCTTTATGTCCCCAGGACTTAATATAAGGCCTGACATATGGAAACCACATAAATACTGAATTAAAAAAGTTGACTATGTGTAAAAGAATTTTCTAAACTAGGGCTGGGGTTGTGGCTCAGTGGCAGAGTGCTTGCCTCGCACATGTGAGGCACTGGGTTCGATCCTCAGCACCACATAAAATGAATAAATAAAGGTATGTGCCATCTACAATTAAAAAAAAAATTTAAAAAAACCCAAGAATTTTCTAAACTAAAAGAGTAACCAGTAAAAGCTATTATTATGTTTTTTGTACTTAGTTTGTACTATTTCTTGTTTAAATTCTTTGCTGAAATATAAGAACTGTTTGATAATTATTTATCCATGTAATCAATAAATAGGATTGTCTATCATAGTTGTATTTTTACTTACCATTAGTATTTTGTTCATCAGATCTTGGCTGTAAATAAATATATCTAGAAACATTATATTTATCTTATTTTAAAATGTTTAGCACTTAAAGTGTTAAATTTGTTTATTTATTTATGGTACTAGGAGTTAAACCCTGGGGCATATAAGCACTGAGTCACACCCCCAGCCCTTTTTATTTTTATTTTGAGACAATGTCTTACTAAATTGCTTAGGGCTTTGCCAAGTTTCTAAGACTGGCCTCAAACTTGTGATCCTCCTTCTCAGCCTCCTGAGTTACTGGGATTACAGGCATTTGCCACTAAACCCAGTGTAACTCTTAAATATTTCTACCTCTGTTTAGAGTAAACAGTTAAAATCCTTTTGGTGAATGGCTCTGCTTCTGTTTATAAATGGTTAAAATCTTTTTTGTTGGTTTTGGGAGATAGACTTGATTGCTTTTATTGTACTCAATCTTTTATCATTTTAAAAAACAACAGTATTTATGAGAGACAAAATGGTGTAGGCAAAGTAGCAATATTTTAATTACCAGAATATCATTTTAATAATCAGAAAAGAACCCAAATAAAAGAATGGCTTTCTTATTTCTATAATGATTAGAGAAGTTCCATCTTTTTCTCTGCAAGGTATGCAGCACTTCATAAGTGCTTACAGTGAAAGTAAAACAAAATCATAAGGCAAGAGCAAATAATGTTCACCCAGAACAGCATTTCAAAGTGATCTTCATGAAAACATTAGCTTTTTCTAGCATCAGTTATGAATTTCTGTAACTGCCCACTCACTGAATCATCTGTAGCAATTGAAAATTCAGATATTTCCTATTTGCTAGGTTTTCTTTCTTTCTTTTAATATAAAGTGGTTTGCTTTTATAAAATAACCTGAATAAAGTAAGTAAGCCTCATATAAAATAGACTGTGCTGTGTGCAACTGTGCTTTATTGTTTCCTGGGAATAAATGAGGAACTTAAGGGAAGAGTCAAATGTTTTCAGTGTACCAGGACTACATAAACTAAACCATATACTCTGGGAGTAGTTGGCACAATTTTCTGTTTTTATGACATTTCCCCTTCTACCTTCATCCCAGACCTTTTAATATTTTTCAGTATTTGTGACAGAAAAATAACCAGACTAATCTTGATATATTTTGTCTTTTTCTGTTTTTCCCAACATTTTTTTTATTGGTACATTATGGTTGTACATACTGATGGGATTGTTGTTATATGTTCATACAGGTACACTTTGTGTTTTTCTCAACAGTAAATACTAAAAGTGTCAGTATGAGGAAAGATAGCACATATTACTAAAAAAGCTATATGCAGTGACAATGTAGACCGCTTGACCAAATGAAAAACCAATAAATTGTTGATGGAATGGAATGACTGGCTTCATTTGAAGGAAGAGAAGAGATAACTTATACTTGTTGATTTCTACCTTCTTTGGTCTTCTTTGCTTCCTGGTGGTTAGTATTACTGAAAATATTTTGCTTGTTTTGATCCCATTGCGAACTTCACTGTTAATCATTGGGCTCAAGCACAAGGGAAAGAGGATTGAAATCTTGTCCTTTTTCTTTAATTCTGCTGCTTTTGTATCCTGTGTCTACTCATCCTTAGCAAAGAAAATACTAATAATAGTTGGTTAAAGCAAGTTGCTCCTAATCTAGTTCTAAATAGTGTATATTAGTAAGCTTTTAAAATTCTAATACAAATCAGCAAAACCTCCCTAAGAAAATAAAACTGGCATCTTTAGTATATACCAAATCATAACTAATTATATTTCATGCATAAGACATGTTCTTAAATTTGGGGATTTATTTGAGCCATGAGCTACAACTTTTGCATTGAATTTTTGAAGAAAAAGGCAGAAAGGGAATGTGACTTTAGTTACATTAGTACTTCTCATACCCTTAACAGTCATATTATGTACATATTCCTATCAAAGATTGGCTGTCATGGTGTCTGGTCCCTGGACAGCATTTCCAGGGAAATGTTGAGAGAAAAGAATGTTTTCTTAAGTTTTAGTGCTAATGTTGAGCCACTGGTTGAATTGCTAGTCAATTGAACTTTTAGGAAGAGTGGAAATGTTGTGTATAGTCAAACTTCTGTCCAAGGAAGGAAAAAAGAGTTGTTCATAAATATGATTGATTATTTTGGAGACAGTAGTTTGAGAATATTTTTGTGAACTGTTTATCTTTTAAACACATTTATTGTAAATGAGTTATAAAATATATATGAAAGCTAGTTGTCCAACCTAGTTCCAGAGGCTTATGAGTTTTGACAATATAAGACTTTTCTTCTGACCTACTCCTTTTAGAATTAAAAATTTCTGGAAGTTGGGCATGGTGGTACATGCCTCTTATTTCATTAACAGGGAGGCTGAGACAGGATGATCCCAAGTTTGAGGCCAGCCTCAGCAGCTTTGCAAGACCCTCAGCTATTTAGTGAGACCCTATCTCAATATAAAAAGGTTTGGGAATGTGGCTCAGTGGTAAAGCAAGCCTGCACTCAATCCCTAGTTTAAAAAAAAATCTAAAATCATTCCAGCTCTTAGAATAGTGCCTGATATATAGCAGAGTTGTAAAGATTATTGAACGAATGATATGGGAACAACCCTTCCCAGAAGATTTTGTGAATCTTTAATGCACAAATCTCGTTTTAGAGCAAGGGATTATATTCTTATTTTGATATAAAACTATGTTGATTCTGTGTCTGCCTCATTACCAGAATCACTTGCAAGGGTTACTAAGATGATTACTACTGCTAAGCTTACCCAGAGTTAAGGAGAGACACCATAAATGAAGTCTTCTGAGCCAGCAGGAGATTAGGGGATCCAAGATCCCTGTGACATTAAACTGAAATCCTGTTGGGTAGAGTAGACACAGTCCCAGGAAGCCTTTTGAGCTTATCCTACAGAGGCAAAAGTTCTTGTCTTTGTGGTTGTGGCACCTTGCAAGAACTTGCTGGAAATCCCAGTGTACCACTCTACTAGGTCACATCCCAGAGAAAATCTAGAGATTTTCCTTATGTGTAGTCTTCAGCAAACTACTTGTTTTTAAGTTTCCTCAACTGTAAAATGGAAATAAAATAGTACATTATTAATAGTATTATTTTTGGATTAATGTAGGCAAAGGGTTTAGAACATGCCTAGTGCACAGTAATATTGTTCAGTAATATTTACTTAATTGATAAAAATTTCATACCTCGTTTTTTCATTTCCATTTTAATATGCTTTCCTGAGAAAGATAAGGAGATACAGAAGAGAAGCCAGTACTCTGGGAATTCCATACAGGCTTACCTGTGACCATGGATATATGTTGAGCATAATATGGCAAATAGCATCAGCTTCTGATTCTCCCATCCATCACCATGTGTCAGGTGGAAAACAGGTGGTGAACTTTTGCTCTGGAGAGCTCTAATTATTTCCTAAACAGGCCATACTCAACTTGGCAGTATTATGATTTTTAATTGAAAATTCTAACATTGCAACTATGAGATGTAACCCTTTCTTCTACCTCCTTCCTGCTTTTGCTTATATAGTTGAGTGAATATGATGCTGCACTTCCCACACAGATACCCAAATAGCTCTGCCTGCTGAAATATTAGGTATCTTACTGTCAGCACATAACTTGTTGCTGTGTTACTGGATATTTGAAATCTTCACTATTATGAGGGTTTGAATCCTAGATCTGACAAACTTCAGTTTTTTCATTTGTCAAATTGGATAAAGGAATCCACTTCCTTGGTAGTTGTTAGGATTAATAATGAATACAAAACAGCATGGTGTCTGGCATATAATAAGTCTCAAGTATTATAAAGTAATATACCTTTCATCATCATCATCATCAAAATTGTTATCCTGTTTCAAGTCAGTGATGAAATACAAACTACACTAGCCCTCATTGGAACTGTGAGTCATACTGCAGTTTCCTGCTTGAAATATATTGTAGTCAAAATTGCCTTCCTATTGCAGTCAAGATTCCACTAACCTTCTAGGGTATACAGGAATTCTAGAACATAGTAAACATTGAGATTTGGTTTTCCTGCCCTTGTATTCCAGCTCCTCTCTACCCAAATATTGTTTGCCAGGTTTCCATTACACATTCTCCTTAAGGACTCCTCCAGTAAGGTTGGAATGTAATTTATACTCTATATAGATTGAGGACAAAATTAGGAAGTACCTTTAGTGCTCTTGCTAGCATAATAGCATATAAATTTTCATGTATAACCATTAGTTATCAAGTACTATTTACAAGTTATCATAGATTTGTTATATTTCCTTTCCTTTAATTTGAAAAACAAACCTGCATGATTGAGTGGTATTATCTTCCATTTTTAAATAAGGAAGCTGAGCCTCAGAAAGGTTAAATAACATGCCTAAAGTTGCATAGCTATTTAGCAATTTACTTCATGGCTTTTGCCTTAAAATTTAAAAGTTTAATCATGAGCTGTAAGTGTAGCTCAGTGGTACAGTGCTTGTCTAGCATGTATGAAAACCTGGGTTTGGACTTGGCACCACACAAAAAATTAGGCCCCGATTTTTTTTCTAAAAAACTTATATAATAAGTTTTTTAGACTTATTATATAAGTTTCTAAAAGACTTATTGTATTACTAAATAAAAGGAATAGGCAAAAGAAAGTGTGAAGAAGGTTAAATTGACAAGAGTGGACCAATTATACAAGGATGGAAACAGCAAAAAACACCATTCAACACCTTTGATATTGAAAACATTAACAGAAGACCTGTCTGTTGGCTCACCCCCACCCCTGGGGTGTGAACTGGATTAATTTGGAGACTCAGAAATTTATACTGAAACTATATCTAGAAAAGAGGATTAAGAGGATATTAGCAGTGGAAAGAGAAATGTAAAAATAGAAATGTTATGTATATTTAACAGAAAACAATAATCAAGATGAGGTGTTAAGGATATATGTGCTAAGTGGTGGTTTAATGTAGATATAGTTCAAAGAAGGCTAATTCCAAGTATCTGAAGCAGAGAGAATATTCAGATAAGCATCCTGGAGTTTGTTGCCATAGTATTAAATTATATCTTTCTAGAAATATGATCCCAGTGTGAGGCTTCCATATTTTATTTGGAATGTTCAAACAAGGGGCAAGGAGGTAAACACTGAGTAATTATTTCAACTTTCTAAGGAAGTGTTAAGATATGATTTTCATGAGTTGCATGTTAGCATGTCTTATCTGTTACTCTGAAGCTTTAGTTTTTATTTTAGAAGCCCACGTTGGTAATTTAACATTTCATATGTTTAAATCCCAACAAGAGGCACAAATCCTGCACTTTCAATTTACCTATGATTCAGCTGCATATACTTAAGGTACTATTAAAATATACCTACTTGCTAACACTCACTTCAACAGGATAAAACTGGCCTTATGTCCCTTCTCCACCAGCTCTCCTCTAATTTCTGGGCTTTTCAGGAAGGCCATCAACTCCGTGGTTGCCCAGGAACCAAAATGTTGAGATCTTTTTTTCCCTTGACAGTACTGGGGATCTAATTCAGGTCCTCTCACATGGGAGGTAAGCAGTCTATCACTGAGCTATGTCTCTAACCCTGAAATAATTTTTGATTTTGACTCTTTCATAATCTAGCCAAGTCTGATAGTTCTTCCTTTGGAATATATTATTTGCTTCTTTTTCTTCATTACTACTATTGTATTTTACTTTTTTCTGTAGAGGAAAAGAAAATTATTATTGCTTGTTTTGGGGGAATTCTTGTAAGCCTTCCTCAGAAATATTTTGTAAGACATTTTTCTGTATAAGACATTTTTCATTTCTGTTTAATTTACCTTTTTAATCTTAGCTTTGCTGCTAGATGTTTCAATGGGGAATTTAGTCCCTACGAGAGCCATAGTGCAGATCTTCTAAATGAAGAGATCATACACATTAGTCAGGGTTGGCATAAGAGGATTTGAAAACATCAGCTGTTAATAGGTAATAAAATCACTTTCCATATGTGATTGTTTTGAATTTGAACAACAAATCCATCTGTTTTGCCTTAAACAAAAGGTAAGATATGTCTGAAGATACATATTCGTAACCTACTTTCAGAGGATTCCTACCCTACAAAATTATTTTAAGTGCAAGCTAATTGAAAACCCATCTTCTGAGAAGGTGGTAAAGCCTTTGATAACTCACTATTTTATAAACGTGTGTGTGTGTTTCAGGAAGAGGGAAGAGGAAGTTTTATAAATCATTAATATAACTTAAGGGGGCAGGTTTGTTATAGTGTCGAATATCTTGTAAAGTGTAGCACCATGGATTAATTTCTGATAGAGGTTTATCTGTGTTGAGAACACAGAAACACTTCAGAAGAGCGTTAGGAATGTTTCTAAACTTGTGTCTGCATTTTGTTCAGATTTAACAAGTTTACATTGTTCAAATACATTCTTTAAAGAGGAGCTTTGATAAGAGGCTCTCTCCATCTGCTGATTGCCCATATATTTCTGTTGTACATCAACCTATGCGTGCATGTCTTCTCATTTGAGGTGGTCAGTAAATGAGGTGTTGAGTTTGCAGTTCGGTAGAAATCTAGACTGAGTGGTATGTGGTGGAAAGGTCCTCTTGCACCTGGTTTGACATGATAGATGACTAGCCTTGGGGCATGGAGAAAGCTACACTTCTCTCTTGGCTTCATTTTTCACTTTGTAAAATAAGAGAGGAAGACCAAGGACCCTTCTAGCTTGGAAACTGATTCTGTGATGCCACCCAAATCCCTTCTCAGCTATTTTGTTTCATAACTGTTTTTCTTCTCTTGCCTTGTCTCTTTTTTGATCGGTGTGGGCAGAAGAAACCTGCTAAAATGTTTTGTGATCTAGGGAAATTTTTTCCTTCTGTTTGAAGCTAGGTGACCTAAACAGGTATTGAACTTAAAACCATAGTATTATTATCAGCTTCATGCTTCCAATAGCACTTTAACAATAGAGCAGAGTGATTTCTAAACTAAAAACCTACTAAAATGCAAATGTTGAAGGCTGAACATTTTGTTTTACGCAAAGCCATTCTTAAGACTATCTCTGATGCTCATTCTAATAATAAGCAGATACAACCGTTGAGAGCATACACGCTGGAGCTGTACTACCTGGGTCTACATCTGGCTCTGCCACTGCTAGTTTTGTGACCTTGGGCAAGTTATAATAGTAATACCAACTGACTAGGTTTTCTGAAGAATATATGTCTGGCCTATCGTTTTGTATGTGTTTAGCTGCTATTGTTAGTTATTTTTACAGTCCAGGGGTCAGAACCTCCTAAAATATATTCTTTAATTGTCATAATAATCCTATGAAAGTAGTTCCATCATAATCCTCATGAAGAGAATGAGTGTCTGGGCTGTATTTGAAGGAAAAGATTCCTTTGCTAGATCTATGTTCTTAACTTTGGAGAGAGAAAATTGTAACACATAATAATTGCACTGATGGTAACAACTTGAACATCCATATTACTCCCTTTATATCTGAGTATTTATTCAGTATCTAAGTATATAATGTTTTAATCTGAAATCTAGTCCTTGGCTGATGGCTTTGCAGTGAAAAAATGTGATTGAAGATATAGTATCAGTTTTTTTATTTTTATTTTTTTTAAATATTTTTTTTGAGAATTTTAATATTTATTTTTTAGTTTTCGGCGGACACAACGTCTTTGTTTGTATGTGGTGCTGAGGATCGAACCCGGGCCGCACGCATGCCAGGCAAGCGCGCTACCGCTTGAGCCACATCCCCCCAAGTATCAGGTTTTTTTTATTTATAAAACTTTAAAGTGATGTTTTAACCACCTCCAGCCATTTTCTTTCCCCACTTGAAAGTCTTTTGGCAGAAACAATGGTACACAAATAGGTTTCTGTAATTACTCAGTCTCTTTATGACAATACCATACTTATTGCTGAGTAACAGTAGGGTGGTGCTGGGTGTAGACATACTACATTTTGAGTCCCAGAAGATTTTTGCTTCGCCTGAATGGCTGAGTCAACTCTACTTTGTTTAGTAATTTAGGAAGCTATTTTATTCATGAGATCCAAGTAATGTAAATATTAAAAAGGTAATTACATACAAGAATCTTTGAGAACTTCAGTAGCACTATCACTATTCTAGATGAACAGTGAAGACAGTGGTTAAAGGAATAATGTTTATATGAAAATAAAAGCAGTGGTTTGAAATATCACAACCACTAAGGTCCACTCTTGTAGGAGTTGTTTCTAAAATGGCAAAATTTTGTCCTTGGTGTATGTTTAAAAGGTTTTGCATAATGTATTGTTCATTTGGAAGCTGCATGTGCAGATTTTTAGCTTATTTCATATATTTAAAAATGATAAATGGAAAATACAGTACCATTCAAGGGAGGAACTGCTTAATACTTAAATAGCTACTTGCCAAATCACATTTTGGGTTGCATTTCTATTTTTAACTGACATACTGCTTTAAGTTTGCCAAAACCTGGTTGCTTTTGGAAGGAAAATGGCATTGTTGCTATTTCTTCAGCATGAGAACATGTAAAACAGGTGTCTAGCAGCAGGGAAAGAGTGAAGGTAAAGGATAAAAATATAATATGTTGTGAGTTGTTTTTTTTGCATTGAATTTTAAATCTTCTTAGGTATTGTTTTTGTTTATTCTGATATTTAGAATACCTTATTTATTTTCTACATTTCATACCCTCCCTCAAGAAGGGGAATTTCATTGAATTCCAATTAGTATTGAGTTTACTAACATTTTTATTATTGATGTCATCATTTTGTAAAAATTTTACCTTTTGATTCAAGTTGATTTGTGTTTTTATTTGCTATCTGTATTTTATAACGTTTAATTCTAAGTATGTTCCCATGAATAAATAGTTTAATTTTAGAGCTGAAGTAACTGAGTTAAGGTGTACTAAGTGACTTAGAAAATGTTTTAAAGTAGTTAATTTTCACTTAATAAAATTTTGAGCTTAATAAAGAGAAAAGATTAGGCTGAGTGTGGTGGTGTATGCCTATAACCCTAGCAACTCGGGATGCTGAGGCAGGAGGATTCCAAGTTCAAGGCCAGCCTCAGCAACTTAGTGAGGCTCTAAGCAATTTAGGCAGACCTTGTCTCAAAATAAACAATTAAAAAAAGGGCTGAGAATGTGGCTCAGTGGCTAAGCACTTCTGGGTTCAATCCATAGTATAAGAGAGAGACAGAGGGAGAGAGAGAGAGAGAGAATAGATTGCCCCAAATCATTTTAAAAAGCAAAAGAAGTTAAAAACAAACAAAAGGGAAAAGAAGAATTTTATCTTAGATTGTATTTATATGCTTAGATTGCATTTATATGCTGATAGTTTTCCCTAACCTATTAATTATTATAAAAACTGTTGTATATGGGGTTGTAACTATTTTGGGGCTGTAGCTGACTGTGGATATTGTTTTGCTCAAAGCTGCCTTTTGTTTTTCACACTACTGATATGAGGACATCATTCAACTCCCAATGTGACCTCTTGTAGAAGAGTTTTGAACAGGGTTCTGAAAAGTATGATTATCAGATTTTTACATATTCTTTAACAATTATCTTACCGAAAAAGATTCATGGAAAATGGAATTGACCATTCTGTGATTGTTTTTTCTCAAGGCAGATGTTCCCTATTATAATGTGAATATCATTCTCTATTTAGAATAATATAAACTGATTTCACATTTCAACTTTTTGATCATTCAGAAGTTGACATATGGATATATTTTTCAAATAGATAAAATGAACATTTTAAGTTTTTTAAAATTTTTTTTTCAGCAGAATTATGAATATTCATAAATGTTCATTTTAGGGGTCAGATGAACTCATGGAGTTCCATATGGGAAAAACTTCCTGTTTATTTAATATCAGTTGGATTCACTTTTAAGAAGCTAATAGCCACCTTCCAAATGTGCTTTAAACTGTCAAGTTAATAGGAAGAATACTTGGAGGTCTTAGGTAAAATAAAAGAGAAAAACAAATGTGCTATATAGGAAGAGTATAGAACTGGGAACCAATGATAATTTTGATGCCTATAAAGTGGCTGATACTCATTAGTTTTGGAATTGACAACACCCTCTGAGAAGTTTGATAGAGTTTTGTATAAAGGAGGGAGCCTTAGTTAAACTTGGTATGGGTTAGGAAAGGATATGTTTCAGGATCTCAGAGGAAGGATGTTAGATATTTCCAAGAGAAGAACTTGAGCAAGTAAAGAAGAGTTGTCTGTGAAGAAAAATGTAATGAACTGGAAGGCTGGGGGTATGAGATGGTGTTGGATATTGGGGATATGTAGACATTCAGTAGGAATAGCTGTTGAAGGAGGAAGTGAAAAGTGATGTGGTAAAGGATGAAGTTGGAAAGGATTGTTGGGTTTCAGATATTGAGGACCTTATATTCCAAGGCTATAGAGTTAGAACTTTGCCCTAATAGTGGCAGGGAGATCTTGAAGGAAGCTTGGGTTGTATCTTCTTTGATTTGCTAGTGTGTCTGTTAGCCATTTTTGATCACTAAGTAAACAAACTTCTCTGTGTTTTTTTAATTATATAAGAATTTTGAAAATATACACAAGGCAAAGAATATATAAAGGTTATCTTAAAGCTCTGACATTAGGAGTATAAAACTTTCAACTGATTTTGGTTTCTTTAACTACTTTTAGCATCTAATCTCATTTAGTCTGTCTTCCAGATCAGATAAAATTAGGTTCTTAGACCTTTGTTTTTCCCCTGGCCCTTTTTATCAAGGTGGGGGACAGGATGCAGGGGTGCCCAGAGAAGACAAGCAAGCAAGCCAATTGCCATCAAAGCAGCAATAATAGCTAAATGAGTACTTCTAAAATTGCTCCTCCTAGGGCATGTTGGGAGAAAATGCCAGGAGAGTGTTCTAATTGAAAAGGATGATTTTCCTGGTGGTTGAATTTCAGGCATTCTGTAACCTGGGTGGAGAAAAGATGAACCTATACCTCACAGGTGGACATTTAAGCCCTCTTTTCTGCCATCAGGCAAATTAGAAAAATAATTACTATACTTGTGTCCATCTATTTCCAGGATATGCTCAATTTGTAATAGAAAAGGTAAATTTTGTTGGTTATGTCAGATTCAGCTCATCTTTACTATTCTTAAAGCCACTGCCTTATTCTTATGGACTAATCATGATATCAGGTTGACTTGGTCACCTTGCTTCCATTGTCTCCAACTGTAGTACTTGATTGTTTTGTGATATTATCAATATTCTTAAAAATATATATGTATATATATACATACATATATATATAGAGAGAGATAGATAGATAGATATAGATATAGATATAGTCATGTGGCTCCCTTATTTAAAAATCCACAGTAGCATTCTGCTTTCTGAGTTCTAAAAAACATCAGAGATATTCTCTGTGAATAGGGGGAGACAGGAGGCTTGGGATGCACTTGGTAATTTAATCTGACCAGTAAGGCAAATCATATTATTAACTTGTATTGTTTAAAAAACTTCCTTTTTAATTTGGCAAATATTTACTTTGAGATTATCTAAGGAAGTCCTTTGTGAAAGATTGTGTAATTAGGTAGTTAGAGTTTGGTGAAAGTAGTGTACCAAGGTTTCTGGCAACACATTATCTATCTGCCACTTGGACTAGTATGGGTATTTCTGTCTTTGAGGAAAAAAAAAAAAGTTACTTAATAATTTATTTTATCTATATGACAGAGGACTATATGTGTATAAACCAGGAGAGAAAAAAAAGGGTTCTTGCTTTCAAAATCAGTTGTGTCTTATCTCCCAACATTGCACCAGTCAGCATCACCATTCAGTGTTCAGAGAGTTGCTGTTTTTGCTGAGGTGGTGATTCTAATTGTCTGGCAGATTTTCAGGTCCACAAGTGGCATGACTTAACCATCAATCAGACCTATGAGCTTTCCCAGCCTGTGGCAAAGGCTACTATGCTATTGACTAATACTAGTTCCCAAGCTATTATGTACTTGGCTGTGTGTGTGTGTGTGTGGAAAAGGGGATGAAAATATTATTGAAAAGTTAATATTGTTAAAGAATATAACAAAGTGGAACTAGAAAACAAGACCAAAAAAGAAAAAAAAGAAGCTTGAGTTTTTTTGTTTTCTGTTTTTAAACCAAGACAGGAAATGCAGTAAAGGTAACTAAGTAATTGTAAGGAAGAAAGGCCTGGTTTTTAGAACTAGAAAAGAGCAGGGCTGGGGGTAAAGGGTGTAAATAGTGGTTATACTAATTAAGGATTGCAAAGTAGTATTTTGGATAGGATAAAATTAATTCATGGATCTATATAGGATTGGTTGAAATAGATACCATTGAAATGAAATAGCATTTAGTTTTGTTATCTCTTAGTTTCTGTGCTAAGTGTAAAAGTTCCTTTTATAAGATCTTCTGCCCTCTTTCCAAGCTGATTAAACCTGGTTAAGAAGGTTCTAGATCCAATCAACCCTCTCAAGGGTTTCTTGGTGTGGTCTAATATTGATGAGTCGATGCTTTGGCAGTGAACAGTTCAGTCATGACTCTGGACACACTCTTACAACATGCCCAGTAAACCCTACCTGCCTATGGTGGATGTAGGGAATCTTAACCTAGTATGTCCAGTTTGAACATGGCTTCCCTTCACATGAGTCATTTTCCCCAGAAGGTGCAGAATTGTAAGTAGGAGCATGTTTGATAAGTGTTATTTTTGTTAAAGTTATACACAACTATTTCTAGATAGTTTCTTTAATTTCTCCTTAATATTTGAAGCTTTTTGCATTTTAATTTTCATGGAGGGCTTCTGAAGTGACTTACATTCTCTTACAGCTTTTAGTTTTGTGGAGAATGTTAATTCAGGGACCTCTCCAAAGTACTGCTAGAAAATTGTACTTCTTATGGGAACATTTGTGGACACCCCCAAATTCTTGAGCTTCCATTTTTTTTAAATTTATTTTTTAGTTGTAGTTGGAACCAATACCTTTATTTATTTATTTATTTATTTTATTTGTTTATATGTGGTGCTAAGGATCAGACCCAGGTCCTTGCACGTGCTAGGCAGGTGCTCTACCGCTGAGCCACAACCCTATCCCCAAGTTTCCATTTTTAAATACATGATACTCACTACTTTTATTTCATTGGAGAAATGTTTGTATCTCTTCAGGTTTTCAGCATTATTTTAGGTTGCCTTTTTTCTCCTTTCTTGTAACCTAACTCAACAGAATTAATTCATTACCAATATAACTGTAATCCCACTGGAGAGGACTGCAGTGCTTTTAGGCAAGTTCCATTTAAGCCAACAGAACTCTTTAAAAACAAACCAATTAAAGACAGTCTCAGCTGAGCTACAATCATTTCTTGCAGATCAAGGAAAAGATGAGGTGGGGAAAGCAAAATCCTTTCACTTTAACAGTCCATCTCAGCAAACATGTTTCTGCTTGACTAAAGACACACTGATTACCTCTTTTCTATGAATAGTATGTGAATGAATCAACAGAATTCTTCTTGGTAGCAGAGATTGAAGGTCTTTTTGTAGTTTGACCCAGACTTGGTTTTCAGAATCATTTAAATAAATTTCATATGTATCTTAATTTATTTGCTTTCCACCTGAGTTTTTGGCATATTTATTTTCTGGGGCCAGGCAGAATTGACAATGAAATTATTAAAAGGATTTATTTATTTCACAAGTAAGTATGCAATAGTATTGGCAGCCCACATACTACTAAGACATAAAATGTTATTATAAGCTTTTAGTGCCCAGTAAAGTTAGAAGTGCATTAATGTCAGCAAAGGGAAAGATTGTGTTATTTTCCAATAGCTTTAACAAATAACAAACTAATTAAATGTGATTTGATAGTGTAAAGAATAGCTTGAAATTGCAAGATTCCTGGCAGCTGGACTACTGAATTCCTTACTCTGTAAGAAAAGAATTTCTGTGGACCATTTCACTTAACCTTTGCTTATACCTTACATTGTCCATATCTGCCAAAAAAAGGTAACTAACTATTATTAATAATTTTTAATAATTTGTTAAAGAAATGAGATACTTTATAAAATTGTTATGTGGCTGGCTTTTTCACAAATTAAATGATAATTACAAATTATTTGCTTGCTTTATTTTTATGGGTTATACATAGTGTTGCTATGGAATCAGTGCTTTCCTCATAAGTTTATAGTTTTAGGAAAAATGGCAGGCAGGCAGGTTTTTCTTTTTAAACTCATACCTAAAATAATAGCATATTCAAATTATAGGCTAGGTGTTTGGTATAATGGAAGGAAGAGGTCACTTTGTCTCATCTTGCCCAGTCTGAAAGGCATTGTTGTACAGGGGATGGGGGGAGATACTATGTATAGTGCTCAAGTTGAACCCAGGTACTTGTACATGCTAGGCACTCTATCACTGAGCTACATCCCTAGCCCCTATGTGTAGTCTAAACGTCCAAACTCACCAAGTTTTATGAGTTCTAGTAAAAAGAGTTGGGTTGAAAGGTTATTTTTTGGAATCAGGTGAATATGTGGAAGGTTATTCCAGGTATTCACAAAGCGATAGTGGAAATAATGGTTTTGGGAGGCATTTTTTTTTTTTTAATAAAAAGGGAGAAAATAACTCATGTAACAAGACCTTTAAAAAAAATTCTTGGGGCTGGCATGTAGCTTAGTTGTAAAGCACTTGTTTAGCATGAACAAGGACGTGGGTTCAATTTCCAGCACTCCAAAACAAAGCAAAATTCTTTGCAAATGCTTAGATGTAGAAGGATTGAAAATATTTCTAGAAAGAGGCTTTTCAGGATAACAGAAGATGTCAGTTTTTTTAAATGTAGATTTTTTTTTTAAGTGTAGATGGACACAGTATCTTTATTTATTTTTATGTGGTGCTGAGGATCGAACCCAGTGCCTCACAAGTGTGAGTCAGGTGCTCTACCACTGAGCTACAGCCCCAGCCCAGAGGATGTCATTTTTTTAAATGTATTTTGTTGTTGTTGTTGTTGTAGTTGGACACAATACCTTTATTTTAATTTTATTTATTTATTTTTATGTGGCGCTGAGGATCAAACCCAGCGCCTTGCACATGCTAGGTGAGCGCTCTACTGCTGAGCCACAACCCCAGCCCAGGATGTCATTTTTGATTAAGACTCTCACTTAGGAAAGAAGTGGTTTCTTTGGAAGCAATGAGAAGGAGATTTCGCTCAGGGGAGGTGTATTCAGAAGGGCTGTTTGTTTTTGGCAAAGAATGTCAAGAGCAAGTACTACAGGTGGGGTATCTCTTATCTGAGAAGTTTGGGTTCAGAATTATTTTGGGTTTGGGATTTTTTTTCAGGTTTTGAAATATTTGCATACACTTAATGAGATATCTTGGGGATGGGACCCAAGTCTAAACACAAATTCTTTTACATACCCCTTATATACAAAGCCTGATGGTAATTTTATGCACTTTTATTTTGACTAATTTGTCACAAGAGATCAGGTATAGAATTTTCCATTTGGGGGTATCATCACAATGACTCTTAAAAAGCTTGGATTTTAGAGCATTTCAGATTTTGGCTTTTTCAGGTCAGGGATACTCAACCAGTGTGTATTTATGTGAGAAAGATCTTGGAGAGAAGGTAACTCTTAGTTTTTCCTTTCTTCCCTATTTCACTTTTCATCTTAATTTTGCTAGGCTGTTAATTTTTTTATCAAACATTTATTAGGTATGTTGTGATTTTTTTACATACCAATTTATTGTGCTCATTTATTTGGAAGACATTCAAGATGCCAGTAAATTTTCTTTTTTGCTTAGTTTGTTAAAATGGGTGCACAAAAGTTGGAGGATGGTTATTTTTCAATTCTTATAGTCAAACTCTTTTATTTTTATAATTTGTTCTGAGTTCTACTTCTTTAGGAATTTTGTCATTTAGATCAAAGTGAGTTTAATGAAGATAGAGTTTTGTGACAGCCTTTAAGCTAACTAACAGCATCTTTGATATTCCACATCAGGGTCAAAAATATAATTACTAAGTTACATTGTTTTCCTTAGATATTCAGATGGTCACATCCATAGCCTTAACTTCACCCATGGAGAACAGCTAATACACCATGGAACTTCAGTGCTAAATTGGCTTGCTTTACTTCTGTTGAGATCATCTTATCCCTCATTAGGACGTAGAGGCCAGCACAGGGGCTGTGAATAGTTAATAGTAAGTTTGAATCTTTACTCTGCTACTTACTAGTTGACCTTGGCAAGGTTATTGTTAGCATCATTTCATCATCATTAAGATAAGGATGATACTTAATATCTGTCTCTAAGGTGGTTGTGAATATTAACAATCAGGGTAAAGTATCTTATATTTTGTCTGTCAGAGTATTTAGGCAGTGAGTAAATGAGAACTTCAGTTATTCTTACCTATTCTTTGTATACATTTTTTTTTGTTTAAATTCATATACTTATAGTCAAATATTTTGTACATGATTATGTCAAATTAAGATTAAACTTTAAAAGTTTTATTCCAATCAAGATGGTTCTCCTTAATTTGTTGTAAACAAATACATAATGCTTCTTGTTTGGTATTTTTGTCACTGTCTATAATTTTGTATTAGCATAGTATGTAAGTACAGCATTATTTTACTGAAGATTACTGTTGGATTAAAGGGACAGTGTTGAAATTGAATAAGCTTCTGTTGCTGCTATTTTCCTCTTCCGTTATTATTTTAAACATTTTAGTTAATTGTTAGTTTTATGGCTGTATGAAACTTTCTACAGTATGACTGAAAGACAGTTTTTCCTGGAAAGTAAATAGCCTAAACATTATTATATCACCTTTTATAATTTCAAAATTCTTGTTTTTAAGACTACATATTTATCCTTCTTTCAGCTACACACTTTTGTTCCCTTATATCTTTTTAAATGATTCTGTTATCCCCTTCACTGATGTTTTAAACAACTTGATTTTAATATGATATATATTTTATTGATGACTTTCAAAATAATTATCATCTATTATTGAATATTTAATTTTTAAGTTATAAAGATAACTTAAAATCTGATTTTATATACTCAGTATATTCCTGTGATTAGAAAACTTTATAATGGAGTTCTTTTTATAATTAATATACCAAGTGAAACTAATTAGAAGTAACTGAAGCCCCTAGCAAAATCTGTAATTAGACATGCCATTTATAATTAACTGACTTTTCTTATTATTGCCTTTTCCTCTCCATTCGAATTAATCCCTTGTGTTCATCCTCAGTGATACCTGTCTTCCTGACCAAGGCACTGATTAGAGTTCAGTGATCACTGTGGTATTGTTATGGAGACTATGATTTCATAGGAACTTTATATTTTTAAATTAATTAATTAATTTTCTGTTGGGGATTGAACCCAGGGGTGCTTTATCACTGAGCTACATCCCCAGCCCTTTTTATTTTTTATCTTGGGACAGGGTCTCCTTAAGTTGTTTTGGCTTACCTTGAACTTGCAATCCTCCTGTCTTAGGCTCCTGAGTTGCTGAGATTACTGGTGTCTATCGCTGAGCCGGCCACAGGAAGTTTCTTTTTAAACTGTTTAAAGACAAAACAAACAAAAAAATACTTGGATCATATACTGTATGTTGAAGAATTTTGTCCACATTACTAGATTAAGTACTTAGTGTATCGGAGGCTGAAGGCAAACAGAAAATAGGTAGAATTGACTATTTTTCTTCTTTAATACTTGAAGACCTGAATTTTTCTCGTCAATCTGATTGTTGGTATAATTTGACATTGACTTTGGGCCATTGATAAGGGTATGTCTTCAGTTATCTTGACAAAGAGCTCAAAGTCTACTCTAAATTAAGTATTGTCCTGTACTTTGGATACAAAGAAGCTAGAGTAATAATTTACCAGTCAATACAACACAGGTACCAACTAGTAAAGATGGCTATACCAATGGATTTAGGTCTTAAAGGATCCTCTATTCTTTACTGTGGGTCATGCTTTCCTGTTGCTGGGTTATGGTGTTGGTGGGAGATTGGGCTATCAGCAGCTACCTTAGGGATGGTGGCATTTGAGGCATTTACAGTTAATCAGACTACATTACAAAAGTATTTCAGTTCTTCAGTACAGCTTTTTTTTTTTTTAAACATTTTTTTAGTTGTAGATGGACACAATTTCTTTATTTATTTTTATGTGATGCTGAGGATTGAACCCAGGGCCTCATATGTGCACGACGGGTGTCCTTCCACTGAGCCCCAGCACCAGCCAGCGCTTTCAGTACAGCTTTCAGTATGTGCCGAAATAGACCCTCTGAATGTTAGCTCTGCCAAGAGGGGTTAAGTCACATACTGAAGAGAGCTTACAGGTCTCTCTAAAAGGCAGTTATAGTGCATTGGTGCAGCCAATATGGAAAGCAGTATGGAGATTCCTTGGAAAACTGGGAATGGAACCACCTTTTGACCCAGCTATCCCACTCCTCTGTCAATACTCAAAGGACTTAAAAATAGCATACTACAGAGACACAGTCACATCAATGTTTATAGCAGCACAATTCACAATAGCTAAATTGTGGAACCAACCTAGATGCCCTTCAGTTGATGAATAGATAATGAAAATATGGTGTATATACACAATGGAATACTATTTAGCATTAAAAGAGAATAAAATTATGGCATTTGGAGGTAAATGGATGGAGTTGGAGAATATAATGCTAAGTGAAGTTAGCCAATCCCCTAAAACTGAATGCTAAATGTTTTCTCTGATATAAGGAGGCTGATTCATAATGGGGTTGCCGGGGAGCATAGGAGGATTAGATGAACTCTAGATAGAGCAAAGGGGAGGGAGGGAAAGGGAGGGGGCATTGGGATAAGAAAGATGGTAGAATGAGATAGACATCATTGCCCTAAGTACATGTATGAAGGAAGACACGAATGGTGTGATTACACTTTGTGTACAGAGATATGAAAAATTGTGCTCTATATGTGTAATATGAATTGTAATGCATTCTGCTGTCATACATAACCAAGTAGAATAAAATCAAATAAAAGCCAAGACTTCCAGGAAAAAAAAAAAAGGACTTAATGTAAGTATGTATGTAAAAAAGCACATAGGTCAAGAATTGCTTGAGTCTTTTTTTTGTAAACTAGGTAAGACTGACATAATGAGTGGAAATTTGCCAGGCAGATTTGAGGAGCTGCTAAATAAGCAGAGGAGAAAACAGCATTTGCAAAGACATAGGAACATGAGAGTGCATAGTAGATTCAGAGATTAATAAGTAGGAGCAATACAAGATGAAGATGTCTTTTTTTGACACTTGCTTTTTAGGTTGAATGAATATATATTAAGACCATATTTATCCTCTTAAAATTGTTCCATTTTGGATAGAAAATTGCTGGACTGTCTGATACTTAGTTTCTTCGCCTCTATCTAAATTATTTTAGACATGAGAAAAGAAGGAGGGAGGATAGGAATTTGTTATAGTTTAGGGCTATACTAAACATTGATAGAGCAAGAATGCAATTAAAATCTCTTTTCTGATTCACTGAGAGTCTTCTAATGAGCAAACACAGATTCAAACAGATTGAGGATGGTAGTTTTTTTAATGACATAAAACTATTGCCATGGGGTGTTTTGGCTGACATCATGAAACTAATTTTGCTTAATGGCTATGGAGGCCTACAAATTCAAATGTGCAGAAAATGCAGTAAATTACTGGCCTGTCAGTTTCTGGTTGCCTGTCATGTTTATCTGAATAGCAGCTTTTGTTTCCAGACTGTCAGGAGCAAGTATGTGGACCCCTTCAAGGTTGTATTTGTACATGCTTGAATAATTCAATTCAAAGCCATCTAAATATAGCAAACGGACAACAGTGAAACAATGTGTCTTCTTATACTGTTCATACTTACAGAATCAGGGAACACATCTATGGATATCTCTTTTCATTTTGGAGAGCTCTTGAAACATGTCAAGCATTTATAGTGGTATAAATTCTGATTTTATTGCCAGAATTGATGACTCACACCTTTGAAAAACACGAGAGTCATATGGAGAGCAGAGCAAACATTTCCTTTATGACTTTTCAATTCAATGAATGATTTGAAGGCACCCACTTTGTGCTAGGAATTGTTGGAATAGAAAGGTGAACGAGTAGCATTTTTCTTGGTATCAAACTGTGTGGGTTTTTTCCCCTTTAAGTTATATTTAGTAAACTTGACTAGGTCTGTGTGTGTTTCGGTGGGAGGGTGTTAAAAGCTACAGTAAAGTTTTGAGATACTTGTTAACAGGTTGTTTCAAATGGTTTTGAAATAGTAATGGTTCACGTTTTTTGATGACCTCATTTTATAATTTTCAATTAAGATTACTTCTTCCTATTGCTCTGGATAATTAAAAAGATATATTTTAGATAAAATGCGAATCATTCCAATATTATTATCTCTTCAGTTTTTTATTTTTATTTTTTAATATTCATTTTTTAGTTGTACACAATACCTTTATTTTGTTTATTTTTATGTGGTGCTGAGGATCGAACTCAAGGCCTCGCACATATTAGGTGAGCGCTCTACCCTGAGCCACAACCCCAGCCCTCGTCAGTTTTTTTGATAGCATCTGTTAGACCCTAGATTTGGAGGGACAAAATATCAACCATTGTTCTCTATGGAATAAAAGAACTCAGCAAAAAGGAAACCAAAATAATCAGCATGTGAAAACTTTTAGACCATTTGGTGTGCTTAATGTTATCAAAATAACAAAATTCAACCTGAAGTGCACAAAATTTATATTTGGTTTTTGCGGGTATATTGTTTTTATATTCAAGGCTATCTGAAAATTTAAGCAGGAATAGACCATTTGCTTTGAATATTGATTACCTAATTAGCATATTAAATCTTTGGGTTTTATATTATGAGTGGTCAAGGGAGCTTAGGAATTAAGGTATTCTGGGGCTGGGGATGTAACTCAGTGGTAGAATGCATGGAAGCCCTAGGTTCAATCCCCAGCATCCAAAAAGAAAGAAAAAAGAAATTAAAGGCATTTTGTATGTCATTATATCACATGAGTAGAACCAATCTAGGGAAACAAAAAGGCACTGAGAATCCATGTCATAACAAATTCTTCTTTTAGTACCCTTGATCATTTCATTTCAACTGCCTGAATGCCTCGTTTTCTTCTCTTTAACTTCTTTTTTGGGAGGCGGGGTGGGGGGGAAGGCCAGGTATTGAACTCAGGGGCACTCAACCACTGAGCCACATCCCCAGCCCTATTTTATATTTTATTTAGAGAGAGAGTCTCACTGAGTTGCTTAGAGCCTCCCCATGGCTGAGGCTGAGGCTGGCTTTGAACTCGCAATCCTCCTGCCTCAGCCTCCTGAGCCCACTCTGTCCTTTAACTTCTTACTCAAAAGACTTCCCAAAGCCATTCCTAAACATTTTCTCCAGAGGAGACTCCTGGAATTTTTATAATTTTGTTTGTTACAACTTTGAGGATTTTTTTTAAACTTTTTTTTTGTGTGTGTACTTAAAATTATATTTCTATTGTATTATGATTTTCTCTCCCTGCCCCCTTCTTTTCTCTTTTTCTCCCTTGGTACTAGGAATTGAACCCAGGGGCTTTACTACTGAGAGACATCCTTTAGTTCTTTTATTTTTTAAGTATTTATTTTTTAGTTGTAGTTGGACATAGTACCTTTATTTTATTTATTTTTACGTGGTGCTGAGGATTGAACCCAGGGCCTTGCACCTGCTAGGCAAGTGCTCTATTGCTGAGCCATAACCCCAGCTCCAGTCCTTTTATTTTGAGACAGAGTTTTGTTAAATTGCTGAGGGTGTGCTTTGAACTTGCAATCCTCCTGCCTCAGGTCCCCTGAGTTGCAGAGATTACAGGCATGCCCCTGAATTATAAATTTCTTGAAGTTATCGTGGATGTTGAGTTGAACCATGAAGGATGGTAAGAATTTGGATAGGTGAAGAAGGGAATTCTTGTCCTAAGGAGGGAAACTGTATAAACCACAGTTCTTATGATAAAAAGAACAAGATGCTAAATAGATCCTTTTAGCTTGAAGAATATGAGTGAAATAGTGACAAAGTTGTGAAAGTAGAAAATGACTTTCTTTTTTGTTTGTTTGTTTTGATACTGGGGATTGAGCCCAGGGGTGCTTTACCACTGAGCTACATCTCTAACCCTTTTTAAATTTTTTTATTGAGACAGCGTTTTGCTAAGTTGCTTAGGGCCTTACTAAATTGCTGCAACTTCCCTCAACTGATCTGATTCACTGGGATTATAGGCCTGCACTACTGTGCCTGGCCAGCTCACTTTAGTTGTGTGTAGGAAGGGCTTAATGGAGAATTGAAGGAGAGAATGCTTGTCCTACTCTACCTCCCTTTTATTGTTATATTACTCCCTAAGGGAGAACAGAGCCAATAACACGATGGGATGTAAAGTGCCAGTTCTAATATACTATGATGCCATGGTACGCTTTTAAATCTGCAGAATTGAGCCATCACTAAAACCTGTTTCATCTATTTATGAATTATTTAATTAGAGGTCAGCAAACTTTTTTTTTTTCTTTTTATATTTGTTTTAATTTAAGAATGTTGAGAGATCAGTTGGTCTAAAAATGAAAATAGCAACTATGGATAATTTTACTACTTAAAGTAATTTAGAATATAATTCTTCTTTATAAATGTAATTAAATGATGTAATTCCAGTAACATTGTAGAGTTTCTCTGAATACTTTACAAAAATGTGCAATATAAGTTATGTCTACAAGTAATATTTACATATTGATTATTCATGAATAAAAGTCAAGGAATTTTATTACCACAGGAAATAAAAGTCAATTAACAGACAATTTTAGGTGGCAAAGGAATATATTCATTGTAAAGGACCAGATAGATAGTAAGTATTTGAAGTTTTGTGGCCACAGAATTCCTCTGTTGCATATTCTTATTTATTTGTTTATAACCTTTTATAAATGTAAAAAGCATTCTTAGCTCTAGAGCCAGACAAAAGTATCCATGGACTGGATTTGGTCTCCAGAATGTAGTTCAACTTCTTATTTAGTTGACTGAGGTGCTTATTTCTGAACTTAAAATTTCTAGAATTTAGACACCAAGACTGGCTTGATGATGGTATTTTTCCATCTGTCTGTATTTTCATTGTCTGCTCACAGGTTATATTTTCTAAGGGTCAAGAAGCTAATAGTTTGATATGCGGATGCTGACTCACAATGTTGTGGGGAGTGGAGGTTCACTGGATTGGAGTGGGGGTAATAAGTGGAAGGGAGGGAGGGGGAATGGGAATGGGAAAGACAGTAGAATGAATTGGACATAATTTCCTATGTTCAAATATCAATACATGATCATGTAACCCCATATCATATGCAACCACAAAAATGGGAAGTTGTACTCCATGTATATATGTCAAAATACATTCTACTGTCTTATATAACTAAAAAGGACAAATAAAAAATAAAAGAAGAAGCTAATAGTTACCGAGAATTCTTCATTCTCTTTCCTACAATCTTGATAGTTTTGCATTTCAGGTTGTCTTTCATTTCTAAATGCTTTGGAAACGTTCTGATGTCTGAGACTATTTTACTCCTCTTTACTAGCTGTGTACTCATTAACACATGAGGATTTTAATGGTTTTTATAAATAACATACTTTATTTGTATTCTGTTATAAATTATGAACAATTTGTTACTTTTTTAATATAGTAAAGTTCAAATATCAGACTTGAGAAAACAGCATATTATATAAACAGAGTGATTTAATCTCAGTGCTCATTGGTTTAATTGCGTTTCTGGGTTAGATTCTCCTATATGTTGTCTTGTTTTTGCTTTAAATATATTCTCTGTAATCAAGTATGTATGCCAGATTTTTCCATCAGGAGAAGTTACTCCTGTATACAGGAGTCCCCCATACACACTAACTTCAAAACTAACCCCAAATATGCACAATTGTAAATGCACATTCACATTTGTACACACATACACTTTTACATACAGGAAAACATATACACTCATATATATACACACAATACATATACAAATAAATACCACACACATAGATATACACATGTTCCCAATCTTGAATTGCCATGCTCAACTGCTGAAACTAGTCTTTTCCCATATTGTGTCCTTCCTCATTGATTATATGTATCTATATTTCTATTTGGTTAATCTAATACTTTTTGCTTCTCTCTTTGTTTAATGTATTGTCCTACTTATTGCATTCTGCATTTCATTTGTTTTTCTATAATTTCTTGGAGTTTTACAGTTGTAAAAACTTTAATCCTTTAAGTAAGCAAATACTCTAAACTCACAAAATTTTTAAGTGAATGATCAATGCATATCATCATTATAAACACATTCTCACATTTGTAGTACATTCAAAATATGTGATATGTATTCACTATTAAACACTGTGAAAATTTTAAGCTTATTTTCAGGAAGATTAGGTAAACAAATAATCACCAATGCAAACAGATCTTATAAATAGCCACAACTTGCCTGTCAGTTGTTGGTATAAAGAGTATAAACAAATAGATGTGGTTTGCAGGTGATTGGCAGTGCTTATACATTCACTGGTTACAGACACAAGCTGAACCTTGGGGGAAACACATCCAAGTGCAGAGGCATCCTTCTCTCTCTACTACTTAGCTACATCCCCCCACCCAAACTCTTTTATTTATTTTCAGACAGGGTCTTGCTAAATTGCCTAGGCTGGCCTTTAATTTGGGATCCTTCTGCCTTGGCCTTCTGAGTAGCTGGGATTAATGGCATGCACTATCAAGTCCCTGTAGAACTGGAATTTTTTAAGGTTCTTGTTGCATATTGCAAAATTGCTTTTCAGAAAAATTATAACAGTTTGTGCTATCATGAGTAGTGTGCAAAGATGCCTCTTTTATTGAATTGTTATAATAGTATATATTATAGTATCATATTATATTATCGTTTGTAGCTGCCAGTATAGACTAGATTATGTTGTTGTAACAAATAATCTTGAGAAGCTCTGTGGCTTAATACAATAAAGCTTCTTTCTTGTTTATGCTTTATGTCTAATGTGTATCATCAAGAGTCTTACTTCTTCAGAGCCGTTTGTTTAACCAGCCTCATCGGAAATTCCACCTCATCACTGCATACATAATCCCTGTAGCAGTGGGTAGGTCTTCCAGCTGTGTATTGGTTCTTGAAGTTTATATCTAGAAATCTCTCATATCTACACACATTTCAGTAATTAAAGCAAGTATTTAGCTATACCTAACTTGAAAGAAGGCAGTGAAGTACAATCCTGTCATGAGTCCGGTGAAGAGAAAAACTGAAATGTATTAATGACATCTTATTTTTAAAATAACTTCATTTACATTGATGAAATGACAGATCATTTTAATTTGATTTTCTTTTTGCTAACATAGAGAAACATTTTTCATATTTATTAGACGTTTGTTTTATTTAACTTTCCCTTTTACTTAGGCTTTATAAATATGTGCTATTGGTTTACTTTTACATTTCCAGATTTTTAAATTTTATATTTTTTTATGGGAATGGGCATTCAGGGTGGTAATATTATAGGGAGTGCAAACTTTTAGAAAATATTTTGTTGAAGGATTGAACTGGTAAAAGAAGTTAATTTTTTTTCTCCTTTAATATACTGTATTGCCGGGTTTCTGTTCTCGCGACTAAAAGGCTCAGGGGTCACTCCAGTTAAACTGGGCTAACTGGGCTGCATGAAATAACCACACAAGAGACACAAATACCTTTTTTCTTTGGGATCGCTGTGATGGCTCCTCTGATCTTAAGGGTCTGCAGAAAGAGAGAGCACACGCTGACCCCTTTTATTGAGGAGAAGCTATTTATTTTATTTATTTTATTTTTTTATTTATTTTTTTTTTATTGTTGGTTGTTCAAAACATTACATAGTTCTTGATATATCATCTTTCACACTTTGCTTCCAGTGGGTTATGAACTCCCATTTTTAGCCCATATACAGATTGCAGAATCACATCAATTACACATCCATTGATTTACATATTGCCATACTAGTGACTGTCGTGTTCTGCTACCTTTCCTATCCTCTACTATCCCCCCTCCCCTCCCCTCCCCTCCCCTCTTCTCTCTCTACCCCCTCTACTGACCTTGATTTCTCCCCCTTGTATTATTTTTCCCTTTCCCCTCATTTCCTCTTGTATGTTCTTTTGTATAACCCTGAGGGTCTCCTTCCATTTCCATGCAATTTCCCTTTTCTCTCCCTTTCCCTCCCACCTCTCATCTCTGCTTAATGTTAATCTTCTTCTCATGCTCTTCGCCCCTACTCTGTTCTTAGTTACTCTCCTTATATCAAAGAGGACATTTCACATTTGTTTTTTAGGGATTGGCTAGCTTCACTTAGCATAATCTGCTCTAGTGCCATCCATTTCCCTGCAAATTCTATGATTTTGTCATTTTTTAATGCAGAGTAATACTCCATTGTGTATAAATGCCACATTTTTTTAATCCATTCGTCTATTGAAGGGCATCTAGGTTGGTTCCACAGTCTTGCTATTGTGAATTGAGCTGCTATGAACATCGATGTAGCAGTGTCCCTGTAGCATGCTCTTTTTAGGTCTTTAGGGAATAGACCAAGAAGGGGAATAGCTGGGTCAAATGGTGGCTTCATTCCCAGCTTTCCAAGAAATCTCCATACTGCTTTCCAAATTGGCTGCACCAATTTGCAGTCCCACCAGCAATGTACAAGTGTACCCTTTTCCCCACATCCTCGCCAGCACTTGTTGTTGTTTGACTTCATAATGGCTGCCAATCTTACTGGAGTGAGATGGTATCTTAGGGTGGTTTTGATTTGCATTTCTCTGACTGCTAGAGATGGTGAGCATTTTTTCATGTACTTGTTGATTGATTGTATGTCCTCCTCTGAGAAGTGTCTGTTCAGGTCCTTAGCCCATTTGTTGATTGGGTTGTTTGTTATCTTATTGTCTAATTTTTTGAGTTCTTTGTATACTCTGGATATTAGGGCTCTATCTGAAGTGTGAGGAGTAAAGATTTGTTCCCAGGAGTAGGCTCTCTATTTACCTCTCTTACTGTTTCTTTAGCTGACAAAAAACTTTTTAGTTTGAGTAAGTCCCATTTGTTGGTTCTAGTTATTAACTTTTGTGCTATGGGTGTCCTATTGAGGAATTTGGAGCCCGACCCCACAGTATGTAGATCGTAGCCAACTTTTTATTCTATCAGACGGTGTGTCTCTGATTTGATATCAAGCTCCTTGATCCATTTTGAATTAACTTTTGTGCATGGCTAGAGAAAGGGATTCAGTTTCATTTTGTTGCATATGGATTTCCAGTTTTCCCAGCACCATTTGTTGAAGATGCTATCCTTCCTCCATTGCATGCTTTTAGCCCCTTTATCAAATATAAGATAGTTGTAGTTTTGTGGATTGGTTTCTGTGTCCTCTATTCTGTACCATTGGTCCACCCGCCTGTTTTGGTACCAGTACCATGCTGTTTTTGTTACTATTGCTCTGTAGTATAGTTTGAAGTCTGGTATCGCTATACCGCCTGATTCACACTTCCTGCTTAGCATTGTTTTTGCTATTCTGGGTCTTTTATTTTTCCATATGAATTTCATGATTGCTTTCTCTATTTCTACAAGAAATGCCGTTGGGATTTTGATTGGCATTGCATTAAACCTATAGAGAACTTTTGGTAATATCGCCATTTTGATGATGTTAGTTCTGCCTATCCATGAACAGGGTATATTTTTCCATCTTCTAAGATCTTCTTCTACTTCTCTCATTAGGGTTCTGTAGTTTTCATTGTATAAGTCTTTCACCTCTTTTGTTAGGTTGATTCCCAAGTATTTTATTTTTTTTGAAGATATTGTGAATGGAGTGGTTGTCCTCATTTCCATTTCAGAGGATTTGTCGCTGATATACAGGAATGCCTTTGATTTATGCGTGTTGGTTTTATATCCTGCCACTTTGCTGAATTCATTTATTAGCTCTAATAGTTTCTTTGTAGAGCCTTTTGGGTCTGCTAGGTATAGAATCATGTCATCTGCAAATAGTGATAAATTAAGTTCTTCTTTTCCTATTTGTATGCCTTTAATTTCTTTCGTCTGTCTAATTGCTCTGGCCAGCGTTTCGAGAACTATGTTGAACAGAAGTGGTGAAAGAGGGCATCCCTGTCTTGTTCCAGATTTTAGAGGGAATGCCTTCAATTTTTCTCCATTCAGAATGATGCTAGCCTGAGGCTTAGCATAGATTGCTTTTACAATATTGAGGTATGTTCCTGTTATCCCTAGTTTTTCTAGAGTTTTGAACATAAAGGGATGCTGTACTTTGTCGAATGCTTTTTCCGCATCTATCGAGATGATCATATGGTTCTTATTTTTAAATCTATTGATGTGGTGAATAACATTTATTGATTTCCGTATATTGAACCAGCCTTGCATCCCAGGGATGAATCCTACTTGATCATGGTGCACAATTTTTTTGATATGTTTTTGTATCCGATTCGCCAGAATTTTATTGAGGATTTTTGCATCTAGGTTCATTAGAGATATTGGTCTGAAGTTTTCTTTCTTTGAGGTGTCTTTGTCTGGTTTAGGTATCAGGGTGATGTTGGCCTCGTTGAATGAATTTGGAAGTTCTCCCTCTTTTTCTATTTCCTGAAGTAGCTTGAAAAGTATTGGTATTAGTTCCTCTTTAAAGGTTTTGTAAAATTTTGCTGTATACCCATCTGGTCCTGGGCTTTTCTTAGTTGGTAGTCTTTTGATGGTTTCTTCTATTTCCTCGATTGATATTGGTCTGTTTAGGTTGTCAATATCCTCCTGACTCAATCTGGGCAGATCATATGCCTTAAGAAATTTATCTATTCCTTCACTATCTTCTAATTTATTGGAGTATAAGGATTCAAAATAATTTTTGATTATCTTCTGTATTTCTGAAGTGTCTGTTGTGATATTGCCTTTTTCATCCCGTATGCTAGTAATTTGAGTTCTCTCTCTTCTTCTCTTCGCTAGCATGGCTAAGGGTCTGTCGATTTTGTTTATTTTTTCAAAGAACCAACTTTTAGTTTTGTCAATTTTTTCAATTGTTTCTTTTGTTTCGATTTCATTAATTTCAGCTCTGATTTTAATTATTTCTTGCCTTCTACTTCTTTTGCTGTTGTTTTGCTCTTCTTTTTCTAGGATTTTGAGATGAAGTATGAGATCATTTATTTGTTGGTTTTTTCTTTTTTTAAGGAATGAACTCCAAGCAATGAATTTTCCTCTTAGAACTGCTTTCAATGTGTCCCATAGATTCCGATATGTTGTGTCTGTGTTTTCATTAATCTCTAAGAATTTTTAATTTCCTCCTTGATGTCTTCTATAACCCATTGATCATTCAGTAACCTATTGTTCATTCTCCAAGTGATGTATGCTTTTTCCTTCCTTCTTTTATTGTTGATTTTCAGTTTCATTCCATTATGATCAGATAGGATGCATGGTATTATCTCTACTCCTTTATATTGTCTAAGAGTTGCCCTGTGACATAATATATGATCTATTTTTGAGAAGGATCCATGTGCTGCTGAGAAAAAAGTGTAACTGCTTGATGTTGGGTGGTATATTCTATATATGTCAATTAAGTCTAGGTTATTAATTGTGTTATTGAGTTCTATAGTTTCCTTATTCAACTTTTGTTTGGAAGATCTGTCCAGTGGCGAGAGAGGTGTGTTGAAGTCTCCCATGATTATTGTATGGTGGTCTATTAGACTCTTGAACTTGAGAAGAGTTTGTTTGACGAACATAGCTGCACCATTGTTTGGGGCATATATATTTATGATTGTTATGTCTTGTTGGTGTATGGTTCCCTTAAGCAGTATGTAGTGTCCCTCTTTATCCCTTTTGATTAACTTTGGCTTGAAATCTATTTTATTTGATATGAGTATGGACACTCCTGCTTGTTTCCGAAGTCCATATGAGTGATATGATTTTTCCCAACCTTTCACCTTCAGCCTATGTATGTCTTTTCCTATCAAATGCGTCTCCTGTAGGCAGCATATTGTTGGGTCTTGTTTTGAGATCCATTCTACTAGCCTGTGTCTCTTAATTGGTGAGTTTAAGCCATTAACATTTAGGGTTATTATTGAGATATGGGTTGTTGTTCCAGCCATACTTGTTTATTTATGTTACTAAACATGGTTTGTTTTCCTCTTTGATTGTCTCCCCCCCCCCCTTTACTGTCCTACCTCCCACTGTTGGTTTTCATTGTTATTTTCCATTTCCTCTTCCTGTAATGTTTTGCCGAGGATGTTTTGAAGAGATGGTTTTCTAGCTGCATATTCTTTTAACTTTTGTTTATCGTGGAAGGTTTTAATTTCATCTTCCATCCTGAAGCTTAATTTCGCTGGATACACAATTCTTGGTTGGAACCCATTTTCTTTCAGTGTTTGAAATATGTTATTCCAGGATCTTCTAGCTTTCAGAGTCTGTGTTGAAAGATCAGCTGTTATCCTGATTGGCTTGCCCCTAAATGTAATCTGCTTCCTTTGTCTTGTAGCTTTTAAAATTCTCTCCTTATTCTGTATGTTGGGCATCTTCATTATAATGTGTCTAGGTGTGGATCTCTTATAATTTTGCACATTCGGCGTCCTGTAGGCTTCTAGAATTTGGGATTCTGTCTCATTCTTCAAGTCTGGGAAGTTGTCTCGTATTATTTCATTGAATAAATTGCTCATTCCTTTGGTATGGAGTTCTACACCTTCCTGTATCCCAATGACTCTTAAGTTTGGTCTCTTAATGTTATCCCATATTTCTTGGATGTTCTGCTCATGGTTTCTTAACAGTCTTGCTGAGCTGTCTATGTTCTTTTCAAGTTGAAATACTTTGTCTTCATTGTCTGATGTTCTATATTCTAAGTGTTCTACTCTGCTGGTAGTATTCTCCATTGAGTTTTTAAGTTGGTTTATTGCTTCCTGCATTTCTAGGATTTCTGTTTGTTTGTTTTTTATAACCTCTATCTCCCTGTATAGTTGATCCTTTGCTTCCTGGATTTGTTTGTGTAATTCCTTGTCGAAGTGATCTTTCATTGTCTGATTTTGCTGTCTAATGTCTTCCTTGATACTCCATATCATCTGAAGCATATATATCCTGAATTCTTTATCTGACATTCCATCTGCTGCAGCTGTTACCTCTTCTAAAGTTGAGTTGACCTGCATTGCTTGTAGTCCTTTCTTTCCTTGTCTTTTCATACTGCTTGCATTTCTTTCTTCTTGGTGAAACTGTTGTGTTTTTGAAATTTTTCCCCCCTATATATTTATATTGCTCTTGTATAGTTGAAAGGTCTCCCTTGCAGGTGCGGGCGGGGGCTCTGCTCTGCCCCTCCTCCAATTGGTGTGAGGTGTCTACCACGCCCGCGGACCCCTGGGCCTGATCCGCCGTTCTGTCGCAGGTCTGCCTACCTTGCAGGTGGGGGCGAAGGCTGTGCCCTGCCCCTCCTACCACGCCCGGGGACCGCTAGGCCTGATCTGCAGGTTGGTCGCCGGTCTGCCCACCTTGCGGGCACGGGTGTCAGATCCGCTCCGCTCCCCACTCCAATTGGGGTCACTTGACCACCACACAGGCGGGCCGCTGGGCCTGATCTGGGCGCGGGCGAAGGCTCTGCTCTGCCCCTACTCCAGTTGGGGTGAAGTGTGCACCACGCTGGCAGGCCGCTGGGCCTGATCCGCCGGTCTGTCGCAGGTCTGCTTACCTTGCCGGCGCGGACGGCGGCTCTGCCCTGCCCCTCCTACCACGCCTGCAGACCGCTGGGCCTGATCTGCAGGTTGGTCGCAGGTCTGCCTACCTTGCGGGCGCGGGCGGCGGCCCCGCTCCTCCCCTCTGGCTCGACGACAAAGCGAGAGAGACTCAGGTATCTGTGACTCACCCTCCCTACCAGGGGACCAACTGTTTCCGTCGCCGCTGGCACCGGTGAAGTTCTCTCCTCGGCCGCTCTCCGATGACATCAGATCTCTGCCATGCTGGCATCCCCTATTCTATGGCTGAATCCCATTTTCTTCTCTTCCAATAGGCGCAGCTGTGCCCTCTGAGCCGAGCTTCTGCCCTCTATGTGCTGACAGAAATCCCTGTATGGTGGCTCCTGGGAGTCTCTCAATCCTGTTAGTCCAGAGCCCTTTCACTTATCCGGCCCCTCCCCCTGTTCCTCCTCCCAGTCAGCCAGCCAGGTCCTGTTCACCAGAGGCGGTTCCCCAAGGATCTGATTACACTTGCAGCCCCACCGCGTGTCCTATATCCCGAAAGATGAACACCCTCTCTGTCATTCATCTAAGCCCCAGTGCTGTGGTGGGTGATCTGGGAACCAACAGTTTAATTTTTCCGGACCCCTTTGGTGGGCACGCCCCCAGAAACTGGCGGATAAGATCTTGGGTGTCGCCGCTGGTGTTAAGGGGAGGTGGGGATCTGGAATCCCCTCTGCTTCCCTACAGACACGCCCCCGGAGAGATTCCCGAGGTTTCCTGGCTGCTTGTATCTGGAGGGGGTGGGAGTCACACACCTGCTAACGTGGATTCCGCTGGGAAGGAATTCTGTCGGTGGAACTCTGGTGATGTCACCACTCTGCTATGGCGGGCCCCGGGCTCCTTGCTGGAGTGTCCGAAGGGAGGGGTGGGACTGGTCTGTCTCTGGTTGGTTTCAGCTCCCGGTTCGCTATTTCATGAAGGCTTGGCGAGAGACCTCTTCCTAGAGTCGCTGCACTGCTCCTGCTGCGCTGTGCCTCGGAGGCTATCCGCCCTGACGCGGGGGCCGCGTGCAGGCAGCCGACAGTCGCCGAGTCGCGCGGGCAGCGGCTGGCGGGTCTGGACCTCTGCGCTGCGTGGCGGAGATTCACTCGTCTAGCGCAGACTGTCACCTCCAAAAATCCTACCGATTCCCGGCCGGTCTCTCTTTAGTGGAATTTTGCTAGGAGTTTCTCAGTAGGTCGAATCTAAGCGTATCCATGGGTCTCTCTGACCCCGTTGTTGAGGAGGTACTGAAAGCGCTGTCTCCCCTCTCGCCACCATGTTGGATCTTCGAGGAGAAGCTATTTAAATGAGGCAAGGGGTCAGGTTTCAGCGGGCTGAGTCTATCTTCATGATGTCAGTGGACATCAGCAGGCTGACTGACACCTGGGTAGGCCACACCCAAGGGCACAGTAAGAGAAGGGGACACACACAAGGCACTTCCATGGAAGATTCTATCCTAAACAGGGTAAGTGGTTATATTACAAAGAAACAGGTGAGCATAGCTTTACCCATGGGGCTGTAGCAAGACACACCCATGCACCAACCCTCGCACCCAAGAAGGGTGCCACATTTCTGTGACTGAGAGCCTCAGCACATAGCCGGGGAGTGTAACTCAGTCACGTGTAAGGTTGGCCTCGCACATAGTATGTTTTGATAGATTTCAAGAATCATCATTAATATTAAATAATCAAAGTCTAGCAGAAGTTGTTAATTCTCAATATTCTAAAGATTTCTAAAGAAAACTTGAACACAAAAATTTGTGAGTAAACAATCAAGTTAGTATTCTCCTATTGAAAGAATTAAATTATCCACTCAGATTTAGTTGTATTGACCATGTCTGATTTTTCCCCCCCCTCTTCAATTCAGGTATCTGCCTAAACTGGAGCTGATGCTGTAGACATTTCTTTGTGGTTTCTCTAAAAACCTAAGGTGAGATATTTTGTAAATACATTTGCCTTTTAAAATATATTTTATAATAAGAAAGATGTGTTTCTGAAAAATTTAAGACAACACCAAATGTCTTTTCCTTATTTATAATAATACTACATATAGCATGCTTTTACTTTTTGTTTGTATGACATTTGCCTGAAAAAAACAAAACTGGTTCTAGCAATAAAATACTTTTTAGTGTATTTTTCCATTGTTTTTATACTGAAAAAATGGAGTTACACTGATATTCTCTGACATACTTGAGAAAGATATTGGCATTATGATCTGATAGTCTTGAAGACAAATCCTTGATTAGTTAATCATAGATTAAAACTGGGAACTGCTTTAATAGGCTAGTTGGTAGGAGTTTTCTCCACCTTCTTGGACTTGATTATTTCTATAATTCCCTCTATTTGTGGGGCCTATGTAATAAAGATATATCCATTAGTATGTTAATAGTTAATTTCTATAGAAAGTTTCCCTTCCACAGAAAGCTTCTATAAATAGCATTCTGCTATAAAGGTAAGGTTATTAGCCCTGTCCCATTTCCTACCTGTCTTAACTCGAGTCCTCTTCAGTTTTTTTATTTTTGAAATTCTTCATTTTAAAAAAATTTAAATGGGCCATTTTAAGTTTCTCTTTTGGTCTTTCCACCTGAGTCCAGCTGTTCTCTAAACTATTCTTGTCATTGTCAGCAGGGTATTTTTTTCCTAAAAGATAAATGTCAGCATAGCAGTTTAGTATTCAGAATCATTCAGTATCTCTACCTGGCTTAAAGGTAATTTACAAACTCTTTTATGGAACATTATAATTTTTTACAATTTTCCATCCCACTACTGCCCTAGGCATGATTGTTCAATTCCTGTGACACCTTTACTGAAAAATAATTTACATACCATAAAATAACCCATTTAAAGTGTACCATTCAGTGGTTTTTATTGTATTTCAGAGTTGTGCAACCAATACCACAATCTAATTTTGGAATATTTTCATCATTCTTAAAAATACTATTAGTAGTCTCTACTCACCACCCCCTACCCCCAGCCTCTGTCAGCTACTAATCTACTTACTGTCTCTATAGGTCTACCTCTTCTGGACAGTTCATGTAAGTGAAGTTGTACAATTTATGGGTCTTTTGTGACTTATATCTTTCACATAGCAAAATGTTTTCAAGGTTCACCCATGTTGTAGCATTTATCAGGACTTCATTACTTTTTCTTACTGAATAATATTCCATTTTCTGTGACTGGAGTTGAACTGGTAAAGAGCTGAGCTTCTAGGTGTCTGTCTGGGTAGTCAATTTTAAGAAAAGGGCCAAAATGAAAGTAACAGTCAAGTCTTTAATCATTTACTGCATTAGGATAAGTAAGAGATTAACTCTGAGAAAGTGTAGGCTCCCTGAGGTTGAGGTGGTCTCACTGCTGAGGAAGCCTTCAACAAAAGGTTTTTGCAGTTTATGGATCCAGGGGAAAGGTGAAATGGTTATGAGTGGACAAGTCCAGAGGCAGCCTAGGGAAAAGTATCTTCAATATTTCCCAGCCTCTTCAAAGGGCCTGAGGAAAGGCCTCAGCTAAAGGCCATGAAGAGCTTTCTGGATGAAGTCACTTGGGCTAGGAATGCTGAAATGCTAAAATTAAGAGCATGGCGAGCTGGGGCCTGAGTCTTTATATGTTGCTACACACTGGCTGTGTCAAGTCTGGTGGGGAGAATCCCGCTATCCCTGTGAAGCCTTTAAATTGTAATTGTTTATGGTTGGGCTGAAAAAACCATGCATAAGTATTTTTATGGCCAGGAGCCGGACTTAATACATACAGGCCATATTTCATTCATTAGTTAGTGGACATTGATTTGCTTTCATTTTTTGGCAATTTATGAAAGTATGCTTTGAATGTATATTTGTATGTAGTTTTTTTTGTGTGGACATATTGTGCTTAATTTTTTCCTGAGGTGATAACCCTGTTTTTAGCTGTTTCCTATTTTCAACAGTGCCACAAGAAACATTCCTCTATATGACTCTTATAGTACATGTGAAAAAGATTCCATTGGGTATATGTACCTATGAATGTAATTCCTGGGTCATAGGGTAGTAATGTTAATCTGAAAGAGAGAAAACAAACTTATTTCCAGGAGTTGTACCATTTTACCCTCATAGCTTCAATGTGTAAGAAATCGTGTCATTTTACAATTCCTACAATATGTGATATTTTTCAGACTTTTTAATTTTGGTAATTGAATGATACAAAGTAGTATCTATAGTGATCTTTTAAGACAAACTTAAAAAATGATGTGTAATTTCCAATTTATAATAAAATGCAGATCTTAAATATATGGGTCAGTGACTTTTGACAAATGCTTATACTCATTTCACTCCCTTATAAAGCTTTAGAACATTTTATTACCTCTTAAGTTCCCTTGGATTCCTTAACATTTTTTCTCCTTACCAAAGGGAACTACTGTTCTCCTTTTGTTACTTTTTCAATTGGGTTGTTTACTTGCTTAGAAGCATGCTTTATAGATTCTGTGTATGAGTCTTGTGTCAGTACAATATTGAGTAGAAGTGGTGAGGGCAGACAT
The DNA here is from genome assembly GCF_047511675.1 of Marmota flaviventris. NCBI lineage: Eukaryota > Metazoa > Chordata > Mammalia > Rodentia > Sciuridae > Marmota > Marmota flaviventris. The sequence goes on from NC_092499.1 coordinate 120,915,827, forward strand.
CTTGGCTTGTTCCTGATTTTAGGCGATAAGTTCTCAGTTTTTCACTGTAAAGCCTGGTGATATCCTCAGATTGAAGATTCTTTTATTGCTGAAAGGTGTCTTTTTCCCCCTCACATATAAAGATAATGTTGAATTCTAAGTGTGGTGTTAAGGATAATTTTTAGAAGACGGTATAATCATGATTCTCTTATGGATAGGAAATGAACACTTGTCAACTATTTTATTTAACTCATTAATTACTGAGGAAACTGGTAAGATGTTAAAACCATTTCGAAGGAAGTTCTCAAGAGCTACTCATTTACATGCAATAAATGAATGGTGAAATAAAATTTTCAAGTAAGTACAAAATGAACTTCTCTACTGGACAATTACCAATTTTGTCCCATTGGACACAAGTAATTTGCTTTCCGTAGATAAGAATAATTTGCATTATAACTAGTGTTCTTTAACTTATAGAATTGAAAGTTTGAAAGCTGGAAATAGTGGATGCTTGAGTTAGGAAGGACATTCACTAGTCTTTTTTTCTTTTTAAGTTCACTTCAAAGGATTTTACTATTTTTTCCTGTAAAGTGTGGTCTTGCTTTAAACTTCCCTGATCCCTAGTGGTATTGAACCTTTTTCATGTATTTATTTTTTAAATTTTATATATGTATTTTTTAGTTATAGGTAGACACAGTATCTGTATTTTATATTTTGTATGGTGCTGAGAAGCAAACCCAGTGCCTCATGGATGCTAAGTGAGCACTCTACCTCTGAGTAACAACCCAGCTCCTCATGTATTTATTGGTTCAGTACATGTGTTGTGTGTGAAATGCCTCTTGTCTTTTGTGCAACTTTCCATGTTTTTTTTGTGTATGTTAATGCGTTATATGTTTTTAATAATAATTCAGTATAGATTGTATGAATTTGAACATTTTTCTTAGTTTATAACATCTTTTTTTTCTTTTGAGGTGTTTTTTTTTTTTTGAAGGGGCAGTACTGGAGATTGAACCCAGGGGTGCTTTACCATTTAGGCTACATCTCCAGTCCTTTTTTGTATTTTATTTTGAGACAGGGCCTCACTAAGTTGCTTAGGGCTTTGCTAAGTTGTGGAGGCTGACCTCGAGCTTGTGATCCTCCTGCCTCAGCCTTCCGAGTCACTGAGATTACAGGGATGTGCCACCACCACACCTGGCCAAGGTGTTTTTTAAATGAACAAATGGCTCTTAGTTTTAATATAGTCAAACTTATCTTGAAAAATGTTTCTTTTTTAAGCATTATTAATTATTTATTTATTTTTAGTTGTTAATAGACCTTTATTTATTTATATGTGGTGCTGAGAGACCCCAGTGCCTCACACATGCTAGGCAAGAGCTCTACCACTGAGCCACAACCCCAGAACCACGAAATGTTTCTTTACTCTTTTTTTTTTTAAATATTTATTTTTTAATTCTTGGCGGACACAACATCTTTGTTTGTACCTGATGCTGAGGATCGAACCCGGGCCGCACACATGCCAAGCGAGCGTGCTACCGCTTGAGCCACATCCCCAGCCCAAATTTTTATTTATTTTTATGTGGTGCTGAGGATCGAACCCTGTGCCTCTCACATGCGAGGCAGGCCCTCTACCACTGAGCTACAGCCCCAGCCCCATTTCTTTACTCTTTTGGCCTTTTTTACTCCAAGGTCAAAAGATAACTCTTTTAACCATTAAGCTTTTAAAGTTGTTTTGACACTAAGGACCTTACTCTATCTGATATTGAATTTTTCATGTGGTATGATATTAGTATTTAGTTTAATTTTTGTTTTGAGATGGGGTCCTACTGCGAGGCTGTATTTGAACTCTTGAGCTTAAGTGATCAGTCTCAGCCTCCTAGGTAATAGGGGCTATAGGTGTGTGCTGCTGTGCCTAGCCCAAATTTCACTTAAAAAAACAAACAAACAAAAAACCTACATCTTTTGCTCTGGAGATGGCCCAAATTCTGCCTTGAATTTGCCTGTGGTTTTGTAAGTAAACACACACACACACACACACATACACACACAGGGTGGGGAGATGTTATGGACAGAATGTTTGAGTCTCTGAAAGTTCACATGTTTAAGTCCTAATTCTCGGTATGATAATATTTGGGGATGGGACATTCAGATGACAACTGGTGTTAGAGGAGATCATGAAGATGGGGTCTGATCCAATGGGATTCACCCTCTTATATGAAGAGACACCAGGAAGTTTGCTTTCCTTCTTCCCTGTCATGTGTGGCCACAGTGTGAAGGTGGCCATCTGCAAGCCAGAAAGAGAGCCTTCACTAAAACCTGATCATGCCGTCACCTTATCTTGGACGTTTTGCCTCTAGAAATGTAGGAAAATATATTTCTGTTGTTTAAGCTGCATGGTCTATGGTATTTTGTTATGATAGCCCAAGCAGACTAATATGTATTGTTTTACATTTATTCTTCGGTATTTGAAGTTTTCTTTATTAGACACTGCTTGTAGAGAGAGTCAGGAATAAGAATTAGAGAGCCCAGGCTTCAGAGAGCCTACATCAAAATGCCTTACCCCACACAGCATTACCCTAGGCCACTTTTAAAACTTTCTTTTGAGGAAAAATCTGCTTTATGAGGAGGCACCTCAGATTATGGTTGCAAAAATCCTGGGGTTTGTGTTGGAGGAGAGAGGGATGCAAAGCAGCAGTCAGGAAAGATTAGCATATAGCCAGCTGTTTTGCTCAGCTCCTAATTTTCTTGAAGATTAAAAAAGACCAGACATTTGAGTAGTATATATATGGGGCCAAGTTGTATGCACACAGGTGCTGAGTCACAAGAGAAGCAAAACAGAACTTCTGCAGTTCTTCTGGTTTGTTCCTCCATAGTGTTGCTGGGCTGCCTCTTGCCTCAGGCCAGAACCACCATCTCACACATAGCATATCAACATGGATCCTAGATGCCCCAGTAATATCTCATAGTTCTCTCTTTCTTTCTTATGTACTTTCTCCAGGGACAATAGACTGGGAGGGCCTCAGTCTCCTGAATAGTCTAGACTACAGGAGCACCACAACCAGCTGTCAAAGGGTTTTTTATTTTGTTATTTTGATGATGCTTCAATTTGAACCCAACTCTACTACAGAGTTACATTTGCAGCCACTTTTTTTCCTCTTTCCACATTTTTCATTGGTGCATTGTAGTTGTACATAATGATGGGGTTTGTTGTTAACATATCAGTACAAACAATACATAACAATATATTTTGGCCATTATCACTCCCCAGTCCTTTTAGTTTTATTTGAGGCAGGCTATCACTAAGTTGCCCAGGCTGGCCTTGAACTTAGTGGTCCTCCTGCCTTAACCTCCTTAGTAGCTACCACACCCCTCTATTAAAGGGTTTTTATAGAGTTATTGAATGATTTTAAATAGGACTAAAGTGGCTATTAATTTATTTTAGGATGGTTTTTAGAGTAGAATTGAAGATATTTTGGAAGCTGGGTGCGGTTCTAAACTCAGCTACTTGGGAAGCTAAGACAGGAGGATCACAAGTTTGAGGTCAGCCTGGGCAACTTAGTGAAACCCTGTTTCAAGAAAAGGGGAGTGGGCTGTGAATATAGCTCAGTGGTAGAGCATCCTTGGGTTCAATTCTCAATGCCACACACACACAAAAAAGATATTTTGCAATGGAGAGATTATTTAGAAGACTATGTAGTCCAGACAGGATATAACTTGAAGAAGAGTAGACTCTAGAGAGTACAGATTGTGGTAGAATCTATAGAAATTGACCATTGATAAGATCTTGCTGTGGCGAAGGGAGGAAAGAGGGGCAGGAATCAAGGATGATTCCCAGGTTGGGCATTTGAGTGGATAGTGGGGCTATTTATTTCCAGCTCATGTTTAGGTATAGAAGGAACTTGTAGGGAGGAAGACAGGATTTTGAAATGTTTAGTTTGAGTTTTCTCTGACATAGTCAAGTGGAGATGCATAGATCTGTCTGTAGTCTTGGAGGGAGGTTGGGAGAGTTAGAGCGAGGAAGGGAGGGAGAGATATTGAGCTTAATAGAATTTCAGGAGTGGTTGAAGAAAGACTTGAATCAAGATTGAGGACAAAAATCTCTGGGGACATCTAGATTTAGTGGACATATGTAGAAAAGGGCACTGGGGAAAAAAGATCAGGAAGAAGAAACCACAAGAGAAACTGTCAGCAAAGGATTTTATAGCAGCAGCCTTGGCTTCATCTCTACCTTCAGACCACACTTTCCATTTTGTATCCTGTATTTGATCTTTGTCCTCAGACCTTTCCTTACTGAGCATTCTCTGCTGGGAGAGACTGTAGATGAGAAATAGTTTATTTTTGAACCCAGCAGTTGCTGGCTCTTTTTTATTTCCTCTAAATTCTGCTTGAAAACAAGTACTTTATTCTTTAGCTCATCTCCATTTGCCCCTTTTGCTTTACATATAAAAGAAACCAGTTGACACTTTGGACATTCTGCTTAGAAATTACCTTAGTTAGAAGTAACAATTCATTTTCAATTTTCTGTCTTACCATAGGCAGTGGTTTTGCTAAGTTTTTTGCCATTTCATAACAAGGGACTTTTTCCACCTTCTGAGATGACATTTTACTTGCTCTTAAGGCCTTTCCAGTAGCCTCCTCAAGGCTTACTGGGCTTTTGCTGGTGAGATCCTTCAGGCCCTTCCAGCTTGTACCCACAATCCAGTCTTGAAACTAGGGTCACATGTTTTAGGTTTTTGTTATGTCATACCCCAGTTTTAGGTATTATATTCTATTCTGGCAATTGTTGCAGTGTAACAGGCCACCTCAAATCTAGTACCAGAACCTGCATGGCTTCTTCTGGCTTAGTCTTGGAAGTCACTCAGTGTCACTTCCATCACCATCTCTTGTCGTGAGCAAGTAAATGCCAACCTGGATGCAAGGAGAAGGGGACTTAGACTCCACATATTTATGGAGGAGTGGTAAATTCACATTACAGAAGATTATGTGGGATGGAAGATATTTTTGCAGCATCTTTGAAAAATAGTCTGTGACAGATGGATAAAATAAAATGCACAGGATTACAAAGGAAACCCATTATATTAAAATATTGTTATTAAGCTAATTATGATCAAGTGTATATGTTTATTTAACATAATATACAAGTTATTGTGGCATATAACTATAGTAAATTAGAGGTTGGAGAAAATAATTTATTTTCCCATCAAAGTTTTTCTCCTAAATTCTATCCACAAATCCAATGGTCTCAGGGCTGGGGCTGTAGCTCAGTTGGTAGAGCGTTTGCCTTGCATGTATGAGGCACTGGGTTAAATCCTCAGCACCACATAAAAACAAGTAAATAAAATAAAGGTATTGTGTCCATTTACAAATAAAAAAAATTCAATGACCTGTAGATTAAAAACCTTTATGTTAATGTAATTGTGTTTACAAAAGTCATATTGCTGTGGATTGGGAAGTATATTTGTGTGTGAGGCGGGGAAGGAGGGTGAGAAGGCAGAGCCTATCAGGGAGGCCACCATAGGGTAAGTTCAACAGCATTTATTTTCCTTTTAAGATAAGGGTTTAATTGTTTTTTTGTTTGTTTGTTTGTTTTAGATAGGGAAAGATACTAATGAGGAAATTTGAAGATATAGGAAAGGTAAAGGGTATTTGATGTTTCTCGGAAGGCAGGAGAGAGTCTAGTCTGGAGGTTAGGTGGAAGCATTAATCTTAGACAGGAGGCAAGGCCAGAGGAAAGGAATAATGGAAGGATGTTTGTGAGTGCTGTTCATTTATTACATCATGTGGCACTCTGAGAAAAATGTATGCATAACACATTTCAACACAGGAGCAAGGGAGACCAGGACAAGTCTCTGAGAACATTGAAGCAGAGTGCTGGACAATATGAAACTATTGGGAAGGGAATTGGGGGGCGGGAAAAGGTAATGAAATAGGGACCAAAAAATAATATAATGTAAGTGGTTGGGTGATTGGATGCAGAAGACAAGCTTTTCCTAGTTTGTAGTTTGTTTTTAATACCTTTCTTAGACCAATCATTTTCCTTCCCATGAGTATTGATACAAAGAACAGTGGAATGAAAATAAAATGTATTTATATATTTTGACTTTTGCCTTTTTAGATTTAGCTTTTCTTAAGTGTCTTTTTAGTATACATGAGTAATACTTGGAATGTCATTGCCACACAAAAAATGTAAAAGCATCGGAGTTTCTTTTTCCTGGTTATTTGGGTTGATTTTTTTTTTTTTTTTTAAGTTGTATATGGACTCAATTCCTTTTTGTTTTTAATGTGGTGCTAGGATTGAACCTAGGGCCTCACACTTAGGAGGCAAATGTTCTACCACTGAGCTACAACTCCAGCCCTATTTGGTTGATATTGAAAAGCACTACCTGTTTTTGTTGCTTTCACACTTACAACTGGATGGAATTGGCCTCAAAGGGTTCATAGTTTTCTTTGTCATTAGCCAACAGATGCTTGCTACAGTGTTTTGCTCACTGTCTGTTTAATGTGAGGGCATCTGTGTATGCCAATGAGAAGAGCAGTACTATATAGTCACCTTTTTTTTTTTTTAAATAATAAATAACTGCCTTTAGTTTACATACAGATCCTGTACTAAGTGATCTAATTTGTGTTTAACTCAAGCTGTTATTAACATCTGGAAAATCTAACTTCAGATTGCTTTGACTATCTAATGTATCACTTTGCTAAGTCTCTCATATAATGAAACTACTTTGTATCTGTCGAAGAATTGCTTCATATCTTCTTGAAATGTTAAAAAATTTTAAACTTCAGGTCACTACTATATATCATAAATGACCTTCGGTTTCTAGATACAAATAATAATTAAGCACATATATGATATGAAATTTTTAATTCTTTTTTTTAGGGGGTGTGTACCAGGGATTGACCTCAGAGGCACTAGGTCACTGAGCCACATCCCCAGCTCTATTTTGTATTTTATTAGAGACAGGGTCTCACTGAGTTGCTTAGCACCTTGCTTTTGCTGAGGCTGGCTTTGATCTTGTGATCCTCCTGCCTCAGCCTCCTGAGCTGCTGGGATTACATGCCTGTAGCACTGCGCCTGGCATGAAATTGTTAATTCTTAAATTATGTCTATATTTAAAAGTTTTTAAATAAAATATATTATTTTAAATTGTGGTTAAATGTCTAAGCTCTCTCCACGGCCCCCATCTCCTATTAGCAGCTATTTTTATCTTTTCTTTCAGCTTAACTATATCATGCCTGCCTGAGAAGCTGTCCTGGGAGTGGGCTCAGGGTCTTTTGAGCAGGAAGTCCTGGGTTTCCAGGTAGGTGGAAAGCAGTTCCTAGAGGTGAGGTGCAGTGAGGCATTTCCTATTGGCTCTTTGTACTGTTTACCACTTGGGGAGAGGTATGGCCACAGGAGGACCAAATCTTATCACCTGATCTAAGAACAGTAGCGATTTTAATAATCTTTTAATGGGTCCTCTAGACTTAATTGTCCCCAACTTTATTCTTTCAAGTCTATTCTTTTGTTGTATGGCTGGAAAGATTTCTCTAAAACTCCTGCTCAAAACCTTTCTGTGCTTCACAATTTTCATAGAGATTTAATTTAAGTTCGAACTTCTTCACATGACCTTTTAAAGGTTCTTTGTGCCTTGTTCTGACCACTGCTTACTTTTTCATTCATATCCGTTTTTTGAACTCTGTTGTTATCCCAGGTACTCTTTCTTACCTCTGCAATTTTGCACACAAATATTAATTAATGTATATTTTTTTGATTCATTCACATGCATGTCATGTCTTATAAATGTGACTATTATTTAAATGCTTTATTGTTTAGTTGGCTCATCTCCATCTGAATCCATTAAATCAGTTTCCCAGCCTACCTGTCCCCTCAGCTGCATAATAATGCAATATTTGTAACAATTTTTATTTGAAAGTGAATCATCTTGACTTAAGTAGGAAGAACTGATTGACCTAATTGCAGAAGGGTTAGCATTAAAATGAAAAAAAAAAAAAAAGAACAATTTAAAGAACTGATGTGAATATGAGAATCATTAATGATAGAAATAATGGATTACTTGATTATGATAAAACATCTAGCAACTCAGTAACTCAGCTATCCTATCATAAAATAATCTGCATACAAACAGAATAAAAATAATTTTTGCTATCTTATTCTAAGCCAACATTAATTGAAATTTTAATTTGGGAACTATGTTAAAAAACTTGTTTTTGGGAACTGAATTTACTATGAACATTTTTATGTTAAGCTGATTGATTCTGTTAAATACAGCATGAAAATATATCTTTATATGTGACTGAAAAATTATTATTATTATTATTATATTTATTTTTTAGTTTCGGTGGACACAACATCTTTATTTTATTTTTGTGTGGTGCTCAGGATCGAACCCAGCGCCCCGCGCATGCCAGGTGAGCGCGCTACCTCTTGAGCCACATCCCCAGCCCGTGACTGAAAAATTATTAACTAAAGAAAGGAATGACTTGCTAAGGCATCCTTTTTAAAATATTAATCAAATTATGAGTAAGAAAGGCTTTCAATCTCTGTCTTAAGAGATACAGTATCTTCATAGGTTTTAGTCATTGTTCTAGTTAGGCTGGCTAGTGTTAGCGCCTTAGGTTTTCTTATGAGTCAAATGAAGTATTTTATTGTGAAGATCAATTGGATTTTATATATCAAAGTGCTTTATAGGTATTCTACATGTAGATATTAAGCAAGATTTTAGTCCTTTTTCTGCCAGCTTTTTAACTCTAGGCTGGTGACTTCATTTCCTGAGCTTTTATTTATAGGTAAGTACCATTTACATTGAGTTCAGCTCTTACAAATTATGAACATTATTATTTTTACTTTTTTCTTTCATCTGCTTACCTTCACCATTCCCCTTGTTGTTATTATCCATTAATCCTCACCTATTTTATTTCATTTGGTAATTACTATCAATTTTGTAAGGGCCGGTAATATTAGCCTCATTTTACTGATAAGGAAAACTGAGACTAAGGGAGTTGCACAGTTGATTACTGCTAGAGGTAGGATTCCAATTCAGGTTTCTGGTGCCAAGGTTCTTTTTTTGAAAAGCATGTGGCTGAAGTAAAGACATGTACCTCAGTTAAAGAAAACTTTTGTTTTCTGTTGTTTTCCCTTTGCTTTTTGAAATATCTTTGGACTATCTGAAATATGTAGGTCAAGTAAGGATTAAGACAAACACATCCAGAAATATTCATTTTTGTCTAGAGTTCACTTATGAGTGCTATGCTTTACTATTTCCTATTGAAAACTTCAGACACCCCCTTGTCCAGGCATGCCAGCCCTAGATATTGACCTTACTTAGAACACCATTGCTTTTGGTGTGATTGACAGTGCTGATTTAGGCAGGACTCTGATGCTGATCCTTTCTGATTTAAAAACTTCTGTATTGGTGCCATTTTTTAAAACTCATGTTTCTCTTTTTGTCTGTTGAAAGTTTCCTTTTAGACAAGTTTCATTACTTGTTCATTTCCTTTTAATCCCATGAATGATCATTGGTCATAGTTTAATTTTTTCCCCCCAGTGATGACTTTGAAATGGCTGTGGCACTTTGAGATCTCATTTGTTGCCCTTCTTGAAAACACTGGAGTGCACAAAACTGCAGCTACATTGGCCTTTTCTGTGAATATATCAAGTTCATTGTGGCTATAGGGTCTTCTTTTTTTTTTTTTTATTGGTTGTTCAAAACATTACAAAGCTCATGACATATCATCTTATAGGGTCTTCTATTACTTGTCCCTTTGTGGGGAATAGTCTCCACCCACCCTGCTGGTTTGCTAGATTCTTCTTTTTCCTCCTTCTCCCCTTCCTCCTCCTCCTCCTCCTCCTCCTCCTCCTCATCTTCCTTTTTCTTTTCCTCTTTCTTCATGGTACTGGCAATTGAACCCAGAGGCACTCTACCACTGAACTACCTCCTCATTCCCCTTTTATTTATTTATTTATTTTTTGAGACTGGGTCTTGCTGAGTTGCCAAAGCTGGCTTTGAACTTGTCATCCTCCTGCCTCAGCATCCTGAATCATGCTAGATACTATTTCTCTATAATATTAAAGTCTCAGCATAAATGCCCCCTCTCAAAGAGATTTCTTTGACAATTCATTAGAGATTAGTGATTTCTCAACTCTCTTAATTACATGACTGTTTTGTCTTCTTCTTAGCACATAATCACTAATTGATATTTATTTCTCATTCATCTCCTCCAATGGGGAAAAGTGACAGTCTGTCTTGTTTACTGCTGAATCCCCAGAACTTGGAATAGTGTTTGCCATAGTAGGCATTCCATTAAATATTTGTTGAGTAACCAAACAAATGAAAAATTTTTCTATTGGCTACTCATAATTTTAAAAAATTCTTTTGTTTCTTTTCCTTATTTCTCTTTCTATTCACCCCCTGCCTTTTTTTGTTGTAAGTTAGGAAGGTATAATTAATGTTTTTGCAACTAACATTTATGTATTTAAAAATTTTTCTTTTTTCTGTCCTGTGCCCTAGTAGGATTCTTTTGGAGGAAGGGGAAAACCTTGTAATCTCAAACTCTTGAGGTATGACTATTTCAGTCTATCTACTGCTTGCCAGGTAGGTGCCAGAGCTGGTACAGTCTAGTCATAGAAGCAATTAACAGGTAGGAAAGCTGGCTCCTAACAGCTGTTGCAGTCCTGCTTGAGTTGGCCTCTCCCCCAAGGGACCATCACTATCTATCTAGGAAAATGAAATTGCCTTCTCATAAGCATTTTTCTCTAGAACAAAAACAAATTCTAGGTTTATAAAATGAGTTAAGAGCGTGTCAACAGAATAGAACAGGGTAATGACCTGCTGCTGCAATTTGAATTTGAGTCAAGGCAGCAATGTTTATTTTCAGAAGAGATAACATGGAAATGGTGGCACTTTTAGTTGTATTGAAATGACTTTATTATGCTGAAAGAGTAGATTTAATAACTTAATTATCATTATTGTTGAGGAAAGTGGCAATCGCATAAAATATAATTTTGACCCTCAGAACTTTGGTTTATGTGATTGTCCTTGAGTCCTTGCTTCTTCAATTCACTTTATGGAATGGGGGAAGCATTTTCGAATAAATGCTACTTGATTTCTTTTCATTCTTCCAGTTGTTAATTCATTCACTATGGATTCTTTTCAACCATGAGCTTAACCATAGTTATGTGCCATAATCAGCGTATACACAAAGGTTTTTAAAAATGGATTTAAATGAGTTTTATATTAATACTCTGTCAGTTCTGTGTTGTATATTGATATGCCTTAATGATATTGGTCTTTCTTGATCCTTTTTGGAAGTCTTATTTGATGTGATTCCCAGTCTGAGCTAGTTGTGAAATGTGTTTCCTTTGAAAGTTGCCTTCTAATTAGAAACCCCTTCTTTAGAACCCCTGGCCTTTCATGAAACTCAAAGAATTTGTGTCACTAAATTCTGCTTTAAGCATTTTGTTACAAAAATTAAGAAAAGCTCTATGCAAAATGAGGGTATTAACTTTTTGAAGGAATGAGATAGATGTGCCTTAAAAAGCTATCAGGTTGTCTAATGAAGAATAAAAATCACATAATCATCTCAGTTGATTAAAAAAATTTTTTTACAAGATTTAACACCCTTTTATGATAAAAAGTCAACAAACTAGAAATAGAGGAGAACTACCTTAATATTATAAAGGCCATTTATGAAAAGCCCACAGCTGACCTTATACTCATTGTGAAAAACTGTAACCTTTTCCTCTAACCTCAAGAACAAAGCAAAAATACCCATTCTTGCTACTTCTGTTTAACATAGTATTGGAAGTCCTAGCCAGAGCAATTAGAAAAAGAAAAAGAAAAAAAGTTATCCAAATTAGAAAGGAAAAAGTGAAAGTATCTGTTTTCAGATGAGATGATTTTATATGTAGAAAACTCTAAAGATCACACCAAAAAAATTATTGGAACTAATAAATTCAGCAAAGTTCATGGATACAAAATCAACCCTCAAAAATTTCTATATAATAACAATGATACAGTCCAAAAAAATTAAATAACATATAAATAAGTGGAAACACATATTTACGGATTGAAAAACATAACATTGTTAAGATACTACCCAAAGCAATTTATAAATTTCATCCCTTTCAAAATCCCAATGACTTTTTTGTAGAAGCAGAAAGATTTATCCTAAAATCCATATGGAATCTCAAGGGATCCCAAATAGCCAAAAAAATCTTGAAAAAAGATAAAATTGGAAGTCTCACACTTCCTTATTTCAAAACTTGAAAGAATGAAAAAGGTTCGTTATTGGAGAAAATACCCATTTATTGAGGAACAGCTCTGCATATTTATAGAGCTGGGGGTGATTTGACAGTTATGACAGTTTAATGGTTGAACGGTTCTCAACAGTTGGCATGGGGTGCTTTCTGATTGGTGGGTAAGGATCATGTGAGCCAGCAGGGCTAGTCTGATTGGTGGGTAAGGATCATGTGAGCCAGCAGGGCTAGTCTGATTGGTGGGTAAGGATCATGTGAGCCAGCAGGGCTCACCATTGGATGGCGCTTCTCGGGGGATGGGGAAGTTAGTCTTTGGAGCCAGGGCGACTCCCAATTTATAACAAAGCTATGGTAATCCACGTAGACAAACTTATAGACCAGTGGAATAGAAGAGCCCAGGAATAAGCCTTTTCATGTATAGTCAAATGTTTTTCAAAAAGGGTGGTAAAATCATTCAATGGGAAAAGGACAGTTTATTTTCAACAAATGACTCTGGGAAAACTGGATATCCTTAAGCAAAAAAGTAAAATTGGACCCTTACCTTATACCATATGTAAATATTACTTCAACATGAATTGAAGACCTAAATGTAAAAGGTAAACCATAAAACTCTTAGAAGAAAATATAGGTAAAAACCAATCTCATGACACAAGGTTTGGCGGTTATTTCTTGGATATGACACCCAAAGCACAGGCAGTAAAAGACAAAATGAATATGTGGGACTTAATCAAAATTAAAAACTTTTGTTAATCAAAGGTCATCATCAATGAAATTAAAAGGCAACTTATAAAATGGGAGAAGATATTTGCAAATTATATATCTGATAAAGAATTGTTATCCAGAATATACAAATAATTAATCTTCCCTTAACATGTTCAGAAGATTTACATTGGCCTATAGTTGGGCATAACACAAAGCCTATTTTATAATAGTGTTGACTATTTCAGACACACAGACGGATCATGGATGTGAAAATACAATGTCTAAAAGATGCTGGCTACACAGTACATTGTAGAGTATTGGTTGTTTACCCTGGTAATCCTATTCTGACTGGGATCTGTGGTTCACTGTCACTGCTCAGAGTCATCAGAGAGTAGTATCATACTATATATTGATAATCTGTGAAGTTATCAGAATTCTAAATTCAGTTTCTATTGAACATATATCACCTTTTCCCTACCATAAAATTGAAAAATTGTAAGTCAGACCATCATAAGTTGGGGATTGTATTATCTGTATTTTTGCAACTTGCTTATTTTAAAAGTCAGCATTATTATTATTTTTTTTCTTTTTTGGGTACCAGGGATTGAACTCAGGGGCACTCAACCACTGAGCCACATCCCAGCCCTATTTTGTATTTTATTTAGAGACAGAGTCTCACTGAGTTGCCTAGTGCCTCGCTGTTGCTGAGGCTTGCTTTTAACTTTCGATCTTTCTGCCTCAGCCTCCTGAGCTGCTGGGATTACAGGTGTTTGCCAACATACCCAGGTCAGCATTATTTTTGAGATTTAGAGGATTTTTTTATTATAAGAAAAGAATATATATTTTAAAGCTGCCTAATCTTAATTAAGTGTTAATTTTATATTTAGGTTTCTTAATTTTGTATAGATAGAAATTCTATTGTCTTCTGGAATCTACTATGATTTAGTTCTGACCTGATGATTTTATTGTGGGGTGATTTTTTTAGAGGCAGACTAAATTGACTCTGAAGAGTTAGTTTTTGTTTTAGGAATTTCTTTTTGGTAGGAATTTTTTAGATGCATAACAATTGAGATTAGTTTATTTTTTGTAGCGTTTCATACCTACCCTTTTTAAGGATACTCAACAGAGGCTAGAAACACTTAAAGTATGCTACTAGTTGGAGAGCATACCTTTTCAGGTTACAGATTTTTTTTCATTACAGGCATCAGTTTCTGAAAGAGCACATTTATAGGTTGAA